>NW_026087742.1:110271655-110930822 GCF_022539395.1 Myiozetetes cayanensis | reverse complement strand
CAGGTTTGTGCGGTTATGAGGTAGAGAGAGTGCGTTTCGCTGCAGGTAAGGCACGTTTCCATTACTTCCACTTTCTGTTATGTGATTATTGCCTATCAAAATAGTGTCTGTACTACCCAGCGTTCTTGCTGTGCTGCAGGGAACGGGGCCTGCTGGAAAGGGTCCATTAGCCATAGGCTGCCCGGGGCAGGCGGGACGGATTCCACGCTGAGCGACGTTAGGCACTCTGGTCAGAGCAACCTGCGGCTGCTGACCAGAGACAGAGTTTGTAGGCAGTGATGAATCAGCTGTTGGCCCGTTAGGAATTCCAGTAGATCGTACCTGTGCAACTCCTGTTTGTCTCATCTAACGGAACAGGAACAAAGCACAAGAATGTTGGCTGCAGAATTCAGAAAGCAAGGATCATGCAATGTTTGTGTACTTCACTGCACTGGCCAATTCCAATTCCAATTCTACACATCTTCACGGCTGCTTTTTAGAACCATGGTAACTGTCATGCTCATGAAAGTGCTGAGTAAATTTTAAGGTAAAACTATCAGCACACTTTTCTTCTGGGCCCTTCAGTTTGAGTATTTTACTGCTGAAACTGGACACTGAGAGAGACAGAAGCGAACAAGGACAGCAGGAGAGAGATGCTGCAATACCGCTCACTACGACTACGTATTTTTCAAGTCAGACTGCTTTTAGATGAGTCCACTCACTTTAGCTGGAAAGTGTGGCTTGAAAACTTTTACATTATCTGGCAGCCCTATAATAAAACACAGCTAAACCCATTACATTTCCACCACTAATCGACAACTGTACTTCATACACAACAAGATAAATTATTGTTAATGCAGCAAAAGGCATGAGAACTCTGTACAACAGAAATTCTTCAGAATTCAAGAAACGCAACAGACACCATTACTGAGAAAAGTTTTGTAAAAGAGAAAAAATATTTTTGTTCTCACCTGCTGGTGTTGCTGCATCAAGACAAACTGACTCTCCAGCTGTTCCAGCATAAGTTTCTGTGCTGGATTTAGATTATTTCGGTTTGCACGCAGCTGTTCCAAGTGCTAAAAAAACAGCAGTGTGGTTCAGAATCATTAAAATTGCATGGGCTTTTTAATAACTTTCTTGCATACAATACAAAAATGTACCCACGAAGTCAAGACTTGTAAAGCTGAAAACAATTTTGAGATTTCTGCTGCAGACTGAAACATCTTTCCATACACTGTTCTGCAACCAAACCCTAACACCAGTTACTAAAACTGCAGAGACTCTGTAAATTATTTGAGCATATAATTATTATTTACCACACTAAAATTAAGTGTGCTGGTACTGAAAAAGAAAACTACATTCAAGTATGATTATATGGAATTCTTATCATAATTACATATACTTTAGCACCTTTTTGTACTGTGCTATTCTTTTATTAATACTGTTCATCACCAAGTGAATTAAACCTATAGTCACACATGAAAATTTCTTTGGAAAATATAAAAAACAAACCCAGAAAACTACATAATCTAATTACAGAGAGAGATATCTTAAGTTACAATACTGATCTTGTTTGCAGATGATAAATTTAAGTATCTATTACCAAAAAAATCTGATCTCTTTATTAATTTTAAACTACTCAGCGCAGCCAGTGCAGCCCATCATTCTACCAGTAAGTCTGCTGCTTTAAGTGGTATAACTTAAAAAGAGGATGTTCATGCCAAAATTCCTGGATTAACAGTAGCTTCCATTCTAAAGTCCCTCTGGAAGGGACTGCAATGAGTAAGACATAAATATATGTATGTTATATATGTATATATAACATGCCATATCTATCCAGCCTCTGAGCTGCCAACTTAGAAGATATAATATAGGTTTTATTCCCATTCCTCTTTTACCATCTATTTTTGGCTTTGCTATTCATATATGCTGGAACTTGGTCAAGCTGTTGCCAGCAAGTCCAGTAAGTGTACTTAGATAGAGAAGCCTACTTAGGTTCTCCTTAGCTGGATCTGGAAAAAGGTGGAAGTGAAGAGGAGGAAAAGGAGCAGGATGTAAAATAAGCAGAGAGAAATAATGAGAATGCTTGGAGAGAGAGAGAGATCCAGAAGAATGACTGAGGAAGGACCAAAGCGGTAGGGAGGTGGGAGGAAGAGGGAGGGGAAAATTATACAGTATAATAAAGCCAATATTGTTCAGACAGAGAAACAGCTGAAGAACTATATTGGAATTGAGGGGAACACTGCTCAGTCAATCAGAATGCCTTGTCTGCATCTGCACTGTGCTCCCTTCTATTTTTCTTTGCATGCAAAGCAGTATCTGCAGTACATGCGTAAAAGTTCCCAGCTAGGCCTGATTTTCAAAATATGCTTCCTGCTGAAGCTCACAGCATGCCCTAATGAACTGAAGAGACAAAAAAATATCATAACAAAGAATACCAGAAAAAGATTTCCAAACTAAAATCTATCACTTCATATAACTGTATTAGCTGACATAAAGACAGAAGAGCAGCACCAGATTTCATTTGAGTAATTGCATTCTCTAGAATGTGGTTGTTTGTTTATGCAGTTTGATACGAGAAGCTACCTCAGAGGAAAAGAAGATTATATTACAATACATCTACACCTCTTTCAATATCCCCCACACTACATCGACTCACGAAACTCACTTGGCACAAAAGTGTGACAATTTGCATATCTATCTTTAAAACATTGTAAGAAAAAAGAGCTGCTGTATGTTCTTACCTTATAAATTATAGAATTCATACAATGTAAGTGCTCAGTTTCTGCTAGAGATCAATTATTTTACTATAGAACTAATCTCACCTAGAGAAGCCATAAATATTAGAACAACTTGAACTACACCCTGGGAATTATTTGGGAAGTACTTCACAATGAATTTCAGAAAAGTGAAACTGAAACATGTCCCAGATGTATTTTCTTAAAAGGAAGAAGGGAAGGAACAAAAAACATATCAAGAGCTTCTGAAGATCTTCCACACCTACCTGTAATTTCTGTGGTGTCAAGCACCAAGAATGAATTTGTTGCTGTACAGGAGGATGTGACACTGTATGGCCACTGCTCCAAACATCTGAAGTATTCTGAGAGAAAACATTACATTAAAATGTGTGACTATCAAAGGGTCCACCTAATTTCTTTTACTATCTAGATTTTATCTTGCTTATGAAAGAACTAGTCATTGTTTCAAGAATATCAACATAAACAAAGAATACACTAAAATACACCAAGTCTCATTCTACCATTCCCAACAGTATCAGAGTAGTCTGAGGAAAAAGTTAATGATACCTAATATCATAACGAGAAACAAGCAAATCAAATTATGCAATTAACTTAAATGTATGCTACTTTTAAAACTGAATACTTTATCTACTGTAACACTATTACATGATGATGAAACACTTGAATTCTAAATATAAGCAAAGGCAATAGACAGGATGACATGATCGTCTCCCTCTCCACCATCAGACTACAATTGTACTTCTTCCCTTACACAGCTATGACTGCAGTTAAGTGCCACTGACCTGCACTGCCCTTATGTCTGAGCTGGAATCTGATTAAACACACCACTGAAAAATCCTTTTTAAAATTTCTAAAAACATTCCCCACCTTGATGCCAAAGGATTAAAATTTTACAGCACAAATTCTGTGCATGCTGCATCATTTGAATACATATTTCCATATAATTTTGGTAGGGGGCTCTAGTTCATCGGAATATATACCTTTGTTGGACTAGATGTTCTTTTCCTCTTGGCAGGACTGGTCAGGTCATCTACTTGGCTAGAAGGAATCATGTGTAGTGGCAAGGATTGCTGTGAAATTGGTGTTTGAGTGAGGCCTAGTACAGGTTCAGTATTTGGATGATGAGGTTTACAAGCCTAAGAATCACAGAAGGAAGACAAAAATATGGTTCTATATATTCTTAATGCTTTCCTTTAAATTTTATAATTTTAACAGCCCACATGTATTAAAAGGGCCGAGTAGATATTCTGAAGCTGATCTCAGTAACTGAAAAATCAGTTTCCATATGGTCATCAATGGAGGAATGTGTACCTTTCACGGGATTATTAAACCACTGCAGCATTTCTATTTAAGATGAAATCTTTAAAAATCATGAAAATCCACAAAGGTTCTAAATTGGTACCCCCATACTTCTCCCACATTGCAGGGAGCTTCTTGATCTAATATCCCTTTGCAAATAAATCAAAGGCCTTTTTTTTTCTTTTAAATAAAAGCCAATCCTGTGCTCAATAAAATAAGCTTGACCACTACCGATTGTAAAGAACCCTTAAAGCTGGGCACCTGCAGAACATAACCCAACTTCTCACCTGCTGTGCTGTGTTCATGGCACCCTGCCTGGAGGTAAGCTCTGCGGGGATTGGTAGGCTCCATGCCTCCTCAATACTAGGAAGTAATTTAGTTTTATTCTGTAGACTACCTTGTGGAAGGTTACACAACTGAGCCTAGGAAAAATTATGTAAAAAGCAAATTTAACACAAGCCTACTTTAGTAAGAGCAAGTCCATGAAATCTTCCTAAATGCTGTAGCTAATTATGTCTTAAAGAGAGGATAGATTTAAAATTTCGGGTTTCAGAAAGGTGCTAAGTATAAAGAGGGTAACCAGAATATAAACCTTTGTGAGAATCAGAACAAAGATGAGCTCTGGATTCAGAGGTCTCATAATTCCTTTTTTTTTCTGGAATTGCAAACAAGAGTGAAAAGATAGTGTGTGCGTATTCTCACTATATGTTATGAGAACTTAAAAATGTAGACAATACAAAGAAAAAAAAGCAAAGTGATGTAAAACAGTATGCTTTGATTAAATGTGCAAAATAGGGTTTGTAAGGAATTAAGTTCCACTTAAAAAATGAAGAAATAAAATATTACAGGCTATGATATGCTTACAATACACATGAAAACAGGTTATTCACACCACAAACAATTTCAAGTTAAAACCTGTGTGTTACTTCTCCCCTCCCCTCTGCTGTGTATTTGGAAGAGTTATTTCCCCCTTCTTAAAAACATCAGTTTTACCTGTAAATACTTTATCCGTGCTGCAAGTGCAGAGGTATTACTACAATTTTTGCTCCTAGTTGCATTTAAGTAGCATTTAATGGCATCCTGAGGCTGGTTGCAGGACTCATAGAGTGTGCCTAGGTCCATCCAGGCTGCAGCATGGCCATGGTCCAATTGTACAGCACAGATATAGGCCTGTAAAGCATCCATAGGCTGATTTTGCTGTTGGTACAGCACACTGAATAGAAAGATTAGTGAAGTGGAGAATTAATAACAAAGCCAAAACACAAATAACTCAAATATATACATCCTCCCCGCCTCTGCCCCCCAAAAACCCTTAATAAACTTTGGCAACGTATAAACCACAGAAACAACTCATACAATTTTAACGTGCAAAGGTCATCTATACGTGGCATGTTCAGTATTTTAAAGGACTGAAAAAGCAAATATAAATTAATTATTTAAACTTCAGATCAGACAAGTCTGACAACATGAAGGTATAAATTCAAAAAACTTTACGGTCTCTCAGCACACAAAATAGTTAAAAAGCTGATATTCTTTATTTATATATATATATTAGCATGGAATAATATTACTGTATTATCCTGTATCATTCTTACCCTATAGAACACCATGTATCTGCACTTGCTTCTGATTTATCAATAGATTGCCTATAAGATATAAAGGCATCCTGAACTTTCCCAATACTTGAATAGCACCTGGGAGAAAAAAAAAAAAGAACTCTGGTAATATTTATAGAAGGTAATCATCGAGGATGGCTTACCAAGACTGATTTGATAAATGCCAAGTCATGCAAACACACACACACTCATCACTTGCTGTTTCTGAATGCCAGACATAAGCAGACTAAAACATCTTAAAATGTATTACTAATGATATAGCTGAGAAGTACACCAAAACTACTTAAACCCTACATCACTGCATTTGTAAGGAAAACAGTCATATCATATTTGAAAGACTTATATTTATTTCCCTTGATTGATGGTTTATCAGTCAATAAGAACAATGTTTATCTACAGATGATAGTATTATAAAGAAACAACTAAGTTACCTATTTCATCCAACAAATGGTTATAAAACTTAATGTTCTACAACACAGAATTATTGGGAGATATTGACCAACTCAACCAGGATGGTTCCTGATTGCCTGGGAAGCTTTTTATGTGCATTTCTTTCATCTCAATAATATTCAAATAATGAAAACCACTTACTTGTACTGTACATACAGAGCACCAAATAGTGCTACTCTGAATTTTTTTATAATTTCTTACTTTAATATTTTTCACATACAAGTTCAAAGGTATTCTGGCATTACAGAGAACTACAATTATACCATAGGGAATAACACCTACTGTTTTAAAATCAAAAGCTTCGAATACAGCCAAGATCAAATATCTGTATATATACATTTACTAGTTTAATTTGTAACAGCTGAGCCTTACATTGTTTGTAACAAGTTTCACTGTTGTAAAAAGAACTGACAACTTTCAAAACACATAAATAACATCAGAAAATTTATTCCAGTAGAAAATAAAAACCACGCAGAACAGTACAGGCAAAGGTTTGTCAAACATGCCACACTCTTTCAAGTATTCTTGAGGCACACAAGGAAAGGAATACAGTAAAACACAGCATTACTTTGCCAAAAAACATCCATGAAGTCTGAATACAATGTTTCAGAAGATCATTTAATCACAGTCTAACCCAATTTCCAGTAGACATGGTTCACTCTGCTTAACAGATACATAAAGCCTCTCAGCTCTAACAGGAGGCCCCCAACAAAACTTAGGGTGATGGAGTTTTTCCAGTGGAGAGGAGGGTGGTGGTGGTATGTTTTTGAAGGCAGATTTAAACCAACTTACTGTCCAGTTTGGACAACCAGCAGAGGAAGGAAGGAATAAGACAAGGGAATACATGAGGAAGGAAAAAAGAGTAAATGCACGACCCCACAAAACTTTCTTTGCTCTTCTGCCACCATATGCAATGGAGAGAAATGGTGCACAGAAACATTTTTGTTCTAGTCCTCCCTGCAGAGTATAAGAGATGCTCCAACTAAATTTTCCATCCCATTTCCAGCATTTGCCCACCCCGTGTCTGCAGGGTCCCGGGTTTCACTGTGACCATGTCCAAGCTGTGGCACTGCAGGAGCTGGAGCAGAGCAGCTGCACACACAGAGTTCATGGAGTCCTGGCTCTGCCCTGCTGCCTAAGAACTCAACTCAAGGCACATGGAATGGGACTACTGAGTTAAAAAACAGGATTTCAGCCCAGTGGAAGATCAGATGAGCCAGCTGATCCCTGGCTCATTTTCCCTTTTCCCTCCACATCTGCCCTTTGCCTTTCAACTCAGTGCTGGTGTTCCCGGTGTTCCTCCCTCAGCCTGCACACAGCTGGCTGAAGAGCCCTGTCCTACAGAACAGCTGGAAGAATTAGCATGACAAAACCAAAAATAAGTTCCAGTTGTATGTGACCAGAGTCTCCAAGAACATTGCCTGGAAGATACTGGGGCAGGGATATTAATTTTATTTTTGCCTCATTCTTTTCTGCTGTATTTCTCAAGAGAACTGACCTGTTCTCATATGCACTTCAATTGTCCTCAAAGCTTTCTCCAAAACCTCATTATTTCAATAGTTATAGCTTGTTTGTGTAAAGTACTCTTATTTTCTTAAAAAGAAGACCAAGAAAACTCATTCAATAGATATGACTTACATCTGGGAGTATGTTATTTTTCAAGTAAAAAATACTGTCTTAAAGTACACAATTACAGAACACTTAAATAGAAATTAGAATGGATTAGTCTGAGCTATCTTGGCCTAATGTGCAGTTGCAGTGTATGTACTTTATAAGTGGATGTATACCTAGGAAAATACTTGTATTTTAGTGCAAAAACTGACTGAGATTGGGAGGGGCATTCTGAGAAAATAAACAGCAAAAGAACTGTGACCATTTACAAAAAAGAGGGAGAGAACAGAAGATGTGGGAGGAGGAGGAGAAATAGGTAAAACCAGGCAGGGCATATTCAGATTACTGTAAATGTGCAGACTGAATAATAACTACAAAAAAAAGAAGGACTGCTTGTGTAACATACTTCAACTTCTAATCTATATTCATCCCAAATATGTTAGCACCTTGTCTTTTTATACACTTCCCTGAAAAGTGTACTTCTACTGAAGTGTAGACTTCAGTACATTCATATATCCTTTCACTTCACTTTTCCTCTGAAAGGATTAAGAAGAAGAAGAGTGTGAGTTACCCACAGTAATGAGTATCCTCAAAAAAATTTACAAATCTAGTTACAGTGTTTATAAAGTCTTTTCTCACCTTCCAAGGAAATACCAGGATTGACCAGAATTTGGATCTGCTTCTAGAGATTTCTGGAGATACTGTATAGCATAGCTTTCCTTGGTTGCCTTGTCTCCAAGCTGATCCACGGTGTGATGCATCCAGCCTACAAAAAGAATCCATAAATGGTAGAAGTGAAATTCCCCAAGACCATTTAATACTTTGGCACAGCAGGATATTCATAGCATTACTGTCTCTTTAAAAACAGGAATACCAAACAATAATATCACTTACATATAACACTATGAATGAAATTTTAAAAACTTTAAAAGTTCTTTCCTAAAAAAGGATGTAATAAAGTTAAAATCACTTCAGTGTACTGTTAAAGGGTATTTTTTTGTTTAAATAATTTTCTATGAGGTTAGTAGCATAATTATGAACTGCTCAATCTTCTACCACAAAAAGTGAATCTGAAAATGTTAACTCTCTCCTCCTCTGAACACAGTCACCTACCCAGACACTGAAAAATGCCACCACCATTCTGTCACACATATCAATTATGTAATATATATACACATATAACATCTACATATTGTGTTTACTCCTTTTCTTCTAAATCCTCACATTTGACCTGTATCTACATTTGTACTAAGAAATTTTGCATCTTCACTTCAATGTTTCTTCATGCTGTCATTTCATCTTCATTACTACAACATCCTTCCTGTTCACCTTGACAAATGCCATCACCTCTCATCTACGTAACAAATCCATCTAACCACACATCATATTCTTTCAAAGGCCTTCTCTTCTTTCATTATATTAGACAAGTTATTCATGCCCACTTTAAAGGCCTCCCACAATCCATTCTCCCAAATTGTACTTTACATGCAATTAAAACACATCTCCGCTCTGGCGCTGACGCAAGGCTCGGTTACCATTCCAAATAAAGCACCTTCATCATCTTCTCAAGCTGCTCCTCATCTGCCTCCAAGCTCAGATGGAATTCCTTCAAGCAGCCACAAAACCATCTCACTGCTGCTCATATAATGAGTACAAACAAGGAAATCCTCTGTGGCAGGCAGCTGGTTTGCTGAAATCACTGCAGTGCTCAGCAATGACTGGCTGTTCCCTCAATATCCACGCATTTGTCTGAACAATCCACTGCTTTTCAGCCAACACTTGTAAAATGTAGGATGTGACAAAGGACTCTCCCTATGTGTTTACAGTGTCCCACCCATAAATGGTCCCTTGTGGGACACTGTGATACCAATTTCATAAAATAAAGGTCTAATTACCTACAGAGTTGTACACACACCCACAATGTACGTCCATTTAAAAGCTCTGTGAGCTAAACTTCAGCACCCTAAGCTTATCTAAGCTTTTTGATGAAGTCTAACTACAAGGTAATACCAAAGGATCAGATCTCATCTGAAACACCAGACAAAGTAGGTAAGACTGAGAACTGAAGAGCAGTTGTAGCTTTACTTCACTCTCTGTAATTAGACTATACCTTAAGTATTTTATTCCACCTGTTGTATACAGTTTGGCTTTTATTCCTTGGGCTCACAGTTGTTAACAGACACCACAACATTTCTGCAAACTTCCAAGCTTTAACAAAGGCAATCAAAAATAAAATCACATCTACTGAACAACATCTGCCTGAGGTGTTTTAAGAAATATCACCTGGAAACTGTGGTCACAAGTAAAAGTTCAAATATTTCACGGACTGCAAAAAATGTCAGGTTAGGAGTCAAGTGGTTACAGTACTGAAAAAAAAGTACTTTATCCTGACTGAAAATCAATCAAGTCAAAACTCTACAGATCAGGGCAAAGAAAGGAAGTAAAAAAACCCACGGATTTTTGCAGAGACAGAAAACATACACAACTTTCTCTCATGAACTTAGTAAACAAGGTAGCTTTCGATTCAAATCCCAAGTCTCTGATGTTCTTAAGAAAACAGAAGATACTCATGCTTTAAGAAAAAAGGTTTATGTGAGGTTGGTTATCAGAATTCACCTGTGTAACTGTTCATTAAGGATATATGTATCAGGTGCAGTGCCAGGCAAAGCCTGAGATGAAGATAATAGTTCAGGGATTACAAACAAGGGCAAAAAAAGACATTAAACAATTTCCTGTATCTCTGGAAATGTTGTGTGCCTATTTTCTGTTTCATCAGAACCTTGCTGGATTGAAAGATAACGTGCTGTATCTTCAGGAGATCTTTACTGAGGTTCACTGATAAAAAGAACAAATCTATTTCTAGGAGACAGAAATGAGAACCAGCAATCCCTATCTGGTTTCACTGCTGAAACAAGGGTTGCTTCCCAGATTTATCTTTCTCTGCAGGGAGGTGAAAAAGGCAGAAAGCAAGAGAGGGAGGGTGAACAAAAGTTTTCCACTAGAATAGCACGGGTAAAGGAAACTACATCTGCTCTTCCTGTGCATGAAGTGAAGAACATACATAAAGGTGGTGATGGAAAACCCCTGGACAGCTGTGCAGTTTCCCACTTGGAAGACCTTACCCCAATTCTTAACCAGCGTATTGATTACTCTTCCACTCCTGGGGACATTTTTAATACGATAAACAAACCCACGGATTTTGTCCACACTTCACAAATGTTCTGTGCTCTTTTCCAGGTCTTTACAACCTCATTTGGAACAAATCCCTCTGATGTGCTCATGGCAGAGTGGCCTTTTTAATGCTTATCAGCCTCTCTCATGCTGAACTTGTGGCACTCACTTTTCCCCAGTAAACATCATTGTCTCTGAGGAGATGAAGCTCTTCCCCATTCCAGCACCTCATGATGTCTCATCCAATTACATGGACACCATCTAGGAACGCCCCTAACCAAAAATTAATGGAAGAGTGCTTTGGGAATCTCTAAGTAGATGCTTATGATGTTGTTACTCTTTCTTATGCAACAGCTGAGTAAAACTGGAGAAAGAATACTGGGACAGATTAGATCTTCAGTCTCATTAATTTAATGTAATTTTGGGCCAAGTGGTGAAGAGAATTGTTGTCCGGAAAGCAAATGGAACAGCAAAAAAGAGAAGAAACAAACTGACTGCTCTTATCCAACTGTAGAGATCTTACTATTATGTCTACCTAAGCTAGTCAGCACGAATCAGCTCAACTGGGTGTGTGTTTATCTGGGAATCACAGGGTTCTCCTCCACAGTCACAGCTGCTAAAGACTAAATCTGCGATAAACACCACACTGATAAATACCACTGTTAACAGAAAAGAGCAGAAGAAATGGCATTATTCCTTGAATGTTCTGGTTAAGACCACTCTATCCCTTTCTCCACAGAGAAGCTACCCACACAACAGAACTGGGTGACCTATGCTGCTTGAATAAAGACAGTTAATCCAGTTTTCAGACAGCAGACAATTCTCAAAGTCGCTGCTCTCACTGCTCGCACCGAGACCTGTGGCAGGGTTTTATGAATACACCATGTGCCTTTGCTTCTATTGTGGCAACATACATCAAACAGAGCTGAAAAAGAACCGGTCAGCTCTTTTGAGAAGCCTGTCTTCCACTGATCAGATGTACAGCCCTTCTGGATGGAACTGCTGACAATTTATGCTTGGTGACATAATACCAAGCTAAAAAAATAAATTCAAAGGGCTTATTGAAATATAAGCAACACAGTCCTGTGACAGCAAAAAGAGCAGCAAAGAGTCCTGCAGAGAACTCCTCCCACAGTTTCATTTTGGTTTCAAACACAGATGACTCAAAATTATCCCACTGATTTTGACATTTTGTCACAGAAGACAAATTATCCCACTCCAAATCCATACACAACCTGTATTACAGAAAAAAGAAAGCACTGTGGCCACAACTTTGTGCCATTTACAAATTCAAGTTAAAGGACCACTATGTAAAGTGGGAAAACAAACAAAAAAAATGGGTATAAGCAGGCT
Organism: Myiozetetes cayanensis; assembly: GCF_022539395.1. Taxonomy (NCBI): domain Eukaryota; kingdom Metazoa; phylum Chordata; class Aves; order Passeriformes; family Tyrannidae; genus Myiozetetes; species Myiozetetes cayanensis. Next base: position 110,918,584 of record NW_026087742.1, on the reverse strand, counting down.
AAATTAATATTTAGAATAATAAATTAGATGAAGAACATGGAGAAGGTGAATGAAGAAGTTTCACGCTTGGTTGAATAATTTTAAAAAAATATTCTGGAAATATTTTATAAGGTATATAGGACACAAGTGTTCTATTTTACCCACCCACTAGAAATTCTAGTCTAAAAATTATTTAGCAGCTTTCTATAAAAATGGAAAACGACAATTTTTTTAAAAAATAATTCCTTTTCACTTTTAAATGTGTTTTCTTTTATGGAATATGATGATAAACCTTTTAATTACACAAATAGGTTTTCATTACATAGTATAACTAGAGAAAAAGAAAAGGTAAATTTTTCAGTTGCCACGTTCTTCTAGTCTGCAACAGAGAAGGGCATTTTGGTTTACTGCATTTAGCCTGGCTTTTCAAGGGATGTTACTGGAGGCAGAACAGAGAACACACAATTCCAACTGCTGCACTCTTTCTCTGAAAACCCACCCCCTCATTGCCCAAAATCTGCAACACACGTACTCTGCAGCAAGTCTAGGAGCTTTTTAGTTTTCTAAGTTTAATTAAAATATTTTCCTCCTCTCTTATTTTCTTAATTATCTACTGTTACATATTCTATTTTGGGTGGAAAAACCTCTCGTATCGTACTCAGTGTGTCTAAGGCTTGTTTGGAAAGGGAGCCTTAAACAACACTGCTGAAGGCAAAGATGGAAAAACGAAACACAGAGGAAAAATAAAAGTTAATTTTACATACCTAACTGCTGTAAGACAGTTGCTTTTACTTGTGCAGGAAGGTTTTCGATCTGCAAAAGCTGTTCATAAGCTTCCTTTGCAGAGTGATACTTTCTCTGCAAAAGGAAAAAAGTAAATGGATTAATCATAGAGCTTACAACAGATCACCAATAGCAACGATTTCACAGCACTGACAGCACACAAACACATTGACAAAAAATTCTAGATTTTTTTTTTTTTTGCATACAGTGCATATGAAAGCTTTAATGAGTGACATATATATAGGATAGGAGAATAACTTCCATAAATATAGTATTTATTATAAACTGACTAAGAATATACTAAAAAGAATTGAGAGAAATTTGAAAATTATTAAATTTAGTCAACTCCTCATACATGCATTATGCTTTTTACTCTAAAATGAATGTTCTGCTTTTAAGGGGAATACTTGAATGTGAGTGTACATCTGAGAAAACCCTCCACCAATTGCTCACGGAAAATTTGTGACAGAAACCAAGACTCGTGGCTGGTATAATTCTGCCTCTTTCCTTCCTTTGGTATATTTGAGCTGCCTCTTTCAACATATTTGTTGTCCTGGTAAGAGTCCCACCACATGTGAAATTAAAAGGATTATGCCTAGGTAATGAAAGTATGCCATTTTATTATCTACTATATAGTTTAAGTGTGCTTAGAGCCTGGAAACACTCAATTCATAACTCCCTATACAAACAGGTGCTGGTACAGAAAACACATTTCCAGGTTAGGATTGGGATCTTTATCGACTTCTCTGAACAGTATGAGCTATTTTGTATATATTAAAGGCTAAGACTTCTCAACGGATGAATTATTTGGTAATAATATCAGCATTTATCTTTGCATTTTCTAACAATAATCGCTTAACAGTGAATGTATTTTAAATGTTCAGTTCTTCTGTTCCTCCTCTCCCACAAATACGCTTTCAGATAATTCAACATTACACTTCATCCAGCAAACAGATGAAGAGCACATTAAAATAAATGGGGCCACCTAAATGCAAATGACTGTGGCTTAGTTACGTTTTTTTTTAAGCACAGAGTGCACAGTAAGGAGTACTGCTGTTTTAAAAGGGACTCTACACAATATAAATACCTAATAGAAGAAATTAAAAATGTTATTAGGTTCTTGAAATCTCAAAAATTACAAAAGACAACTCTGGCCATTTTAAAACCTTATTCTAGTCAGGAAGAAAAATTAAAGCAGCAATTACATACTTTCAAATGGAACAAGGGGAAGTTGGTAGGAAAGATTTTTAATTGGTGTTCATGAAATGCAGACAACTGGTAAGAAAACAAATAATATAAATAAATAAAATATCCATGTCCAGCAAAAGAAAAACAATCAGGAAAAAACTTTAAATTTAGCATTGGGAAAAAAATTTGTAGTTTATGACTATGAAGGATAATAAGCAAATGAACAGAAGTTCACTGTAGAGCATGAGAGCAGAGGCAGCAATCCAGATGTCAAACAGGTAAATCTCAGTGCCTAATATTCACATGTTGAAAAAGATGTTTACATGCTTGGGAGGATTCAGAAGTATCTATTAAGATAGAGCACGTTTTTCAGATCTAGAATATTTTTTGCTTGTATTTCATAGAATTGGAATGGTTTAGGTTGGAAGGGACCTTAAAGATCATCTAATTCCAACTTCCCTGCCATGGGCAGGGACACCTTCCACTAGACCAGGTTGCTCAGAGCCCCATCCAACTTGGCCTTGAACACTTCCAGGGATGGGGCAGCCACAGCTTCTCTGGGCAACCTGTTCCAGTGCCTCACCATCCTGCCAGTGAAGAACTTTTCCCTTATATCTATATCCTAATTCCAAAGATCTAAAGTCCTCGATGTTTGGCTGCATCATGAATGGTCTTAGAAATGCAAAAGGGGAGGAGAACCAAACACAACATCTCTCTTTAGACACCCTCTAAGCTCCCTCACTGCCACAGATGAAATAACAGAAATTGGCATTAAACACCAGGAAAACCCACTGCAAATTCTTATCAGCACCAGGCTCATCTCTTGTTCAGAGGCTGGCAACCCATCATTTAAACTCCAGTATCGTGGTACTTAATTAAGGAATTAATTAACTTTTACAATATCAGAGAGCAAGTAATTTTCAAATACATGGAGGAGTTAAAAAAACCTTGTTTCATTGTGTCCTGTAAAAGAAACCAAGCAACCAGCCTGTCTCCAAAACCTTCATTGTGTCAGAGGTAATATTCAGAAGTCAGGACCCCTGTGGTTCTCAGTTTCTCAAATTCAAGAAGACAAGATACCCCTCCCAACAGAACTTCGAGACAAAACAAATCTAACAGCAGAACCCACCGAAACTTTTTTGTTCTGGCTTGCAGTAAAATGAAGTTCCTGCTGCCTGTGGCTGTCAGTCAAAAAGCACAGTTTAAGTACTGCCAGCACTGGTCACACAACTATTCAGGGCATCTGAGATGGTGACCTGAGGTGTTCCACTTGCTTTTGATCTGCCAGAGTAACAGAACTAATGCACTGAGGATGCTCTGTCACATAAACATGTCAGAGGTGCTCCAGCGCCCAGGATGAAATCTGGATGGTGGCCAAACAAGAACCATAACATTCCAAGAAGTTGGTAAATGGTGCTTTGGGACGGGAGATTTCTGTCCTGTCATGCAGCTTTTCACCAAAAGCATTCAGAAGAAAAGCGTTTTGTTTGTCAGATCTGTATCTTTTATTTATATATAAATACCTAAGGCCATTTTTCACTGTGCCATCAGAAGACAGCACACAGTTCATCAAGCTACTTTCCAACTGACTGAAAATACAGTTTATGTCTGTCATCCATTTCGATTACAACTGGTTTTGTTTTCATGCCACATCCCTTCCTCAGTCATATGATAACTATAAACATGATAGAAGGGCACAAAATCTAGATTATATAACCAGTCAGTCAAATTACAAATATACAATAGCTATTTCAGTAGCTACTTGGTTTTAATTTACTTGTGTTCTGGAAGCTCAGGCAAAGTTCTGTAATTTCCCAAGGGATTCACCTAGAAAATTTCATGGTAGGATTTCATACAGAACTAATAAGCTTTATGTACTGTTGACCTCAGGTTCCAAATGTCACATATCTTCAGTTAAATTTGAAAATTGAAAAACTGAACTTGAACATTTCATGTCAAATGTACTTAAAAGGCACCTGGGCAACTGTCTGGAATTGGATCTATGTGTGCATGTGTATATGTAAGATACAATATGAGTATCTAAGAATTGAGAAACTACATATTGTTATACATATGTCTAACTTCTTAAATATGAATATAATTTCATAAGAGAATTTTCCTAAAAGTTATATTTTGGGATTGTTTTTTGCACTTAATTTGGGAGAACAGTAAATATGTTTACTAAAATAGTTGCTCCATTTAACAGCATGACAGTCCACATACAAAATATTTTTACTTTAGCCAAAGCAAATAAAGTTTCTTTAGTGATTCAAGACTTAAGTATAACTTTACTAAAGCATTTACAATCTGAATTCCAGAGACCAATTACATCATATAGTTCAAAACTCAACTAACCACACTTTGTAACTATGAGCTTAAAGCTTACCTGGATTTCATATAAGTGGGCAATGTGAAACTGAACTGTAAGAGTGGGAAAATCAAAATTATTAGTTTTAATCAACAACAACAACATGTTTTTTCAAGAGAGGACTAAACGACATTTCAAACTTATTGATGCAAAACAGACAAATTACGTTTTGAAGATACAAAAAATATATATATTGTTTACATTAATATTTTACATTTAATATATCAGACCTGACAGAGGATGAACATGTATCCTAACAAAGCATGAAAAATGTACAGAGATATTGCAGAAAGGCAGCTCATGGATTTTATCTGTATTCTGAAACACAGAGTCCATTAACCTTTCGATAAATTTAGCAATAAAATCTCTTTAGGCAGAGATGCACAATAAGAGAACACAGGTAAATATTTTCTGTACATAACTGATTCAGAAATAAAGATTTTCATTCAACTGCAGAGAGACAGACTGTCTGGGATATGGAACAGAAAACTATGGCATACACTGCCAGCTTAAATTTAGATTTCTTTTTCCTCCTTTTCAGGTATTGTCTCTCCCCTGTGAAACTGAACTCAAAGTGTTAATTACAGATGATATTCTGATCGTTACTGTTAAGCACCTTCAATTCCTCACACAAATTGCACAGAATGCCATAATATTACCAGCATCTCTAGGAGGCAAGGAAATTGCTGGCTAGAGAAAGAAAAATGAAAGTTGTTTAGGAGTAAAACCAGAGGGAGAATTATCCTCATGCTGCTCAAATCATTACAGAAAAGGCTTGAGAACTGCTACCCTAGACCAGCCGTGGAATGGGAGAGAGCTAAAGCTAATTGAGATGAACGCAATCCTTATTCTGTTTTGATGAGGAAAGAAAAGTTCCTCCGAGACAGACTTCTGCCCGATGTTCTTGAGCATTACAAGTAATGAAATACCTGTGTTTGAGCCAAGCTCAATTTGTTTCAATTACTCAGATTCCCTTCCCTAGAAGCTACAGAATAGTGTGACACCAAATTACCGTACAGGTAATTTGGCGTTTCAGGGTTTCTGTCTGGGTCATAAGGGAGGGGAAAATCTCCCTTTGTGCACTGCTTTGTCCCTCACTATAAAGAAGAAAGCCGGGTGCACTCTGGAAACCAGGTCAGAGTGAAATGCATCACCTAAAATTTTAATAAACTTTTTGTGCTCTTTGCTAAAGGACACATAACACACCCATTATGTTCACCACATCGTCAAACTTCACTCTGTACTGATGAAAGAAAAAACCCTGCTTTTGTTTCAGGAGTTCATCATCTAAAAAAATTTCTCTTTATTTTTTCCCCCCATAACAAAACCCTTTCAGTGTGAAACTCCAAAGCAAAGTCAGGCCTTGCAGGGGGAAGAAATTAAAGGTATCACATTAGAGATTGCCCAAGTAGGAAGAAGACATGCTTAATACTCAAAAATTTCTGCAAGGAACACACTCAAGTAATGTTGCCATGGGGCAGTGGGGCTGTGGGGGAAGGGTTAGGAAAACCTTACAAAAACTCAGAGATACAGTGAAAACTGATAAACTCAGTGAGAAACAATAGGAAAAAACGTGAAATGTAATTAAAGAATCACGTGTCTGGTAGAAAAACAATAAAAGCCTATTGACTTAGGGAGGATTCTGCAAATTTTGACAGAATTATCTGTGCCTGTTCCTGATAAGTGAGACAAAGCTTTGAAGAAGACCTTGGAGCACAGCTGTCTCCTCAGTGCTGATAGAGCCAGTGGTTTCACCCACGTAAACAAACTCCCTTTCAATGCCCTTGCTGATAGAATATTCAGAAGTCCACCCACTTCTAAGAGAAATGCTTTTAAATATTTTATCCAATGCTTCTGAAGGGAGACTTAGGAGATACCTTAAGCTCAACAGCATGAAGGTACCTCAAAAACTGAAGGAGTAATTTCCTTCACAACTCTATGCCTTTAAATTCCTACAGACTCCAAAACATGCAGGAACATACACTTATCCTTGCATAAGAATTCCACTGACTATGGGTAAACACCTGCAGGATGCTCTGTAACAGCCTGCAATACATGCTGCACATGACAGATCACACTGCACTGAAGACTGACATGTTCAAGTACAGACTAATATATGGTTGGCAACTAAATAAAAAATCAAATTAGTTTATTACTTTTTCTTATTTCTACAGCTTAGGACTGATGCTGAATTTTAGGTCCATAAGTTTAAATGGCATGAAAACAACCACTGAAAATCGACAAATCATCAAGATTCTACAAAGTTTTAAATAATAACTCTTAAATGTGTGCCATGGCACAAACACTGTGTTTATAAATAAATAAAAAACCAGTCAAATTGTACGTTTCCTCCAGAATTCAAGCCTTCAGAGCAATGAGCAAGCTAAGCCTCAAGTTTTACTTATTCCATTTACTAAAACAATCCCCAATTCTACTGGAACATCTGTCTCCACTGATAGATGGAGAGAGGTTCTGTAGTCTCCGTTTCTCAGTACCTTTTTTGCCTTTCAGTACCTCTTTTGATTTTGAAGAATTGGTTCATTAAAAATTGATGCAATTGTAAGCATAAGACTTAAAAAAAAATCCACACCAAAATAAATGGAAATACTTATAGGTTACTTACTTTCAGCGTTAGACAAAGTGCAGGGATTGCAGTCAATCAAAGCTAACTGAAAATGCTGAAAAAAAAAAAAGAATTATTTGCTTTTTCAAACAAAGTAACACTAGCACACTTTGGCAAAGTAAATCAATTTTGTACTTGAAAATCAATACTGCATTTTACCACGTGTCTTAAAAGAAAACCATTTTCAATTTCTGTTCAACTGTTTACCAGAGGAAAGTAAATTTTTTTTTTATTGCAACCACAACAATGCCTGTAGTGATGTAAGATGGCAACAGTCATCTTCACAAAACCATTGGGACAGCACCTGGAAGAACGATGGCACCCAATGAATGGTCTGTCGTGGAAAGAAATAGCAAAGCTCTCCACTTGTCTATCTAGAAAAAATAGAACGCTCTTCCCTCAAATTCAGTGATTTTAAGCCTTTAAAAACTGAACTCTTGTCAAAAAGCACTTAATACAAATATCTTTATCATAAAACACGAGTTCAGAAGGAGTTCCTAAGTTCTTACATCTGCTTCTTCAGGTATTAAGATAACTTCAGTTAAACATTATAGATTGTAAAGCCTCTAAGTTCTGAGGCAAATATTGCACTCTTCTAGAAAGAAGGTCACAAAAGCAGAGCAATGAAGTCTATCTGTCTGGATGGGAGCAATCACTTCACAAATGTCATGTTAATCCACTGATCACTATTCACAGTTTGAGAGACAAGTGTGTTAAAACCAATGGAACAGGCACAGAAACTCCAGCGCCTCTGAACTCTTCCATAAAATTCAGAGAAAATCCCTACACGGTGTAGAAATTGGATTAATGTATTAAAACAACAGAGAACTGCTGTTAATAAATAGAGTTATCTGCAAAATGCAGTTTCAGGTGGCTTTTAATACCCAAAACATGACTGATGCTTTAGTATATTTTGTTTTGCTAGCACAAAAATGGTATTTTAGGTCTGACTATTCAGGATGCCAAACTAGGTGGCATCAAGAGCTTCCTGGTGCAGCTGGGAAGAAAAACATAATCCTTATTAATGTATATACAAATCCCTTTCAGTATTGTCACACTCAGAGCTACCAGATACTACCCACCTTCCCTCACGTGCTAATAATACCTTGTGTATAGCATGTCTATGTAACACACATCTCAGAGACTTGTAAGAGTTTAACAGACAAACAAATATCTAAGAAGCCCTAATTTTAACTGAAAAAAATATTAGAAAATTAATGTATTGTCCATAACACAGTATAAAAAGAATGCTGATGGCTTTAATGAGCTCTGTGAGGCACACACTGATGCAGCTCACTCCTCACTGACTTCCACCATCATTAGCAATATATAATAGCCTTTAAGAAGAAAACAAACTCAAGTAGAATGATAACACAAATTTATGACTTTTAATGAACATTTCATCAATGTCATCCCCAGAAGCGAGCACAAAACCTGGTGAACTCACATATGTTTTACTTGTGAAGTCACTTTTTAACCTTAGAGCAAGCAGTAAATAATAGTTTATAAGTATTATCTTATTTCTCTGCTGTGCCTGTTCCTTTTTCTACTGTTCAGCAGACAGACAACTTACAGTCTCCCCTCACTTACATTGCAATGCAGGTTGAGTGCCTCAGAGACATCCTTTAGTCTGTTACCATAGTGACTCTACTAAGCAGGCAACTTTAAAGAAAAAAAAGGACTAAATAAAAATAAAATGCTCTATTTTAAATTGCATTTTACCTGACAAAAGAAGAAGAAGAAAAAAAACACTCTGGCCTGTACACTGAGTATTCTCGATCTAAAAGGTACAAAATCCTTCTGGTACAGATGTGTCATCTTGCACTGTCACTTACAATTACTATGAGAAGCTAAAGCAGAAAGGAACAGATCTGCTCTCACCTAGCAATGCTATTATAAAAAATAAGCAGATCTAAAGAGAAACAATTGACAACTGTTTTGTAGGAGCTTTTCAGGAGGGTTATTGCAGAGAGACTCACTGAGAGAAGGCAGGCAACCATATAAGAAAATGGAACCATTTTAATATATAAATATGCCAACAGTATCAGTGACATACAGTACAAAAAAAAAGCATGAATATTCTCAGCAATGCCTCCTAAAAATTTAAATTTCCACTGCTGCATTCGCCGAGTTCTGTATTTTAAAATCCACATCCTGTAAATTTTTTAAGTGTAGTAAATTTTTACTAGGACTGTTCACTGAGCTACAAACAGTAAATAAACTGATAAACCAAAGCAGGAACTACAGAAAAATACACCATTTGCACGAAACAATTACCACAATTAAAAGCAATCCACAGAAACCCCAGAACCTTTCAAACCAAGAACCTCTGAAATGCACATACATGAGCAAACCTACACCTCTTGCCGGATAAATAATACATAGCTCCCCGTTAAGTATTCCAAATCAGACAAAAAAAAACCAAAACAAAACCCATGCATGCATTTTAACACATCAACCTCATCAGCCAAAAGCAGATCCACTAATCACAATAAAAAAAATAAATAAAAAAGAAAGGGAATAATTTCCAACTTCCATTTCTGCAACCAACAGCAGCGGCTGGCAAACATCTGCACCTCTCTCAAATATTGCAGCACTGAGGCTGCTGCTGCTGTGTGGAATAGTTGTTATGCAGGAGAGGCCGCTGCAGCTCAGAGACGACACACAATACCTCAAGGCAGACAGCAGTCTATAGAAATTCAAATCCCGGGTAAGAGGATTTACCTAGAAGGCATCGTTCTGAATGTTAAAAACCAACAGCCTCTCTTTCAAGGGCTGCGACTCCAGCCACAATCACCGAATGGCTCAGGCTAGACAAGACCTTTCAATATCATCAGGTCCTGGATCACCTTGATTTGTAGCCATCTGTAATTGCACAGTTATCTACAGTCCTTGACTTGCCTCTGATTGTGGAAACGATTCTGCAGGTAACCTTTCCATGGATCAGAGGAACAGTGGATTCCATATAAACAGAACTGATGAAAGCATTAGGTCTGGCAGTAAAATAACAGTAATCTGACACCGACTTAGGTTACATTAACATGTTATCACTACTAGAATTAAGACCAATTCTTTGCAATTTAAGGGACAAGTGCCCAAGTTTTCGTTGTTTCTTTAATCAACAAATGATCAACAAAAAACGAACTGTTTTCTTCTCAGTGCAAGATTTTAATACTGTCTCTGTTTACATCCAAACCTGAGACCTCAAAACAGTGATTCTACTCCCTCCTCCTCTCCAGGATGACATCAGCAAGTCTAATAGCTCTCGGTTCTGCATTTATTTAGCAAGCAAGGCAAGCCATCATCTGAAACCTGACAATTCTCACCGACTTACCATGAAGCAAAGCTCCATCATGACTCAGTGAAATTCTGTCAGGAGATGGCTTTTTCTGCCTATGTGACCTAGGTGTGATGCCCGTGTTCCTCAGAGCAGCCTTTGTTCAGATAAGTAGGACACGGAAAGCCTTGCATAACCAGCCAGGGCAGCGAGCCAAGCCTCCATTTGCCAGGGATCTCTGGGACCAGGGGAGAAGGTCAGGAGAGGACACGTCTATAGCGCTGCTGCAGCAGCTCATCGTGCTGCTCTCCAGTGCCTTCTGAGATCAGAACGAATTCAGCTCATAAGATGAAGGTTTGTGTAGTGTAAACACTCGGTTACTTTTGTCCAACATTCAAAAAAAAAAAAAGACTGGGAGAAAACTGTTTCACAGACAGGGCAGAACAAAGCTGCTTGAGGACAGAGGAAACAAAGGCCACATATACAACGCACACTGAATAGCAGCACTGTGCTCTGAAAAATCTCTTATTCTGACTAGCCCGAAGAGAAACAATATTTTCAAGCAGAACAATCCCACAAGCTGTGTTTTCACCGGCCAAAAGAAGGCTGCATCTGCATTTACTGATCAGCATCTTACACAGCGATTTTCACAAAGCCATCTCCACGCTCACCGCTGCCTGCACGTTTCATACATTATTTCTGCAACATCAGAATTTAGCTATTCCTGCTTTAGGAGCCTGAAAGGCTGCCAGCAGCAACAAAATGCCACAGGGAAACGGGATGACTGGAAGTCTGCCACCGCTGCTGCATCCCCGGCATCGCCGCGGAGCTGATCCGCCCGGAGCTGGGGTCGTCTCAGGACTCTGCCTCCAGCCCCCACAGCCGCCCAGGCTGCACAGAAAGCTCAGTCCCTGCCGGGAAGCTGTGCCCACACAACTATTACTGTAAGCCCTGAATGCCAACCTTGGAGTTACACCTCATAAACCTGGACCAGCCTGGACTGAGACACCTCTCACCAGGAGAAAGAAGGTCCATGAATAAAGTGCACCAGCAAAAATACTCCTTAGGACTTGAATGCTCAGCTTCTGAATCAACTTGATTTCATCTCCTCATGGTTTGTTCTTCCCCACCTCCCAAATGACCAAAGATGTCACGTAGCACATAAATTCAACTTCAGCACTTGCTCCTCCTCGTTATCATGACAGCCAAAACCCCAAGCAAAACCAGGTAAGAGTGAACAAAAGAAAACAGTCTGTAGGTCAGGCAATGTGATATCAACACCCACTGTCAAAACCAGTCACACTCATAACTCTCCTGCAGTTTGACTACAGGGCCACGTTACATTAAAAAACGTGCATGGTTTTACTTCTTGCCTGTGTCTCTTCCTCCCCCCACCCATGCAAACTACAAAGACCTGGAGAGCAATTTCATTCCCAAATGCTGCTTTCCATCCACTTACATTTTAATTAAAATAATCTTTTGACTCATTTCATCTTGCTTTCCACAGAATGCTTTTCATGTGAAATCTTGGATATCCACCTTGCAAGAGCTGAAGCCCTTTACTTTGTTTTTTACATTAAAAAAAGAGCAGCTGTTTCTGGTAGAATTACAGGCATAAAACTAGACATATGCAACTAAAACTTCTCATAAGTGTATTCATTTAGACTAGTTAATTTTTCTTTAATAACTAGAAATAAATACAGAAGATTTCAATGTCCAATGTTTACACTTAAAAATTACTAATCTAAGCCCACATGGAAGATAACTAGGTGGTGAAACAGCACTTGAAGGCTTGAAATCACAAATTTTCACTTTAATAAATATTTGCTTACTTATTACCCAGAAAAAGTACATAAAAAATGAATGATATGTCTACAACAGCTACATGTGGGCATACAATAGCTGCAGTAGCTAACAATATCTTTCATAAAGATACATATACAGGAGAAATATTTGAATAAGGGATGGAAAAGTGTCTGACTGATTATAAATAAGTACTTCAAGCTGTTCATCTGTATATCAGTATTTAACTTCTTCGTATTTCATGCATATGCATACAATTCATGCACATTTTCCCAATAAATTTTAATTCTTTTGCAGCCTTTTCCTTATCCTAATGTAAGCAGCGTGTTTTAACATTACTAACAAATGAGAACCTTTAAGAAGAATAATTAAAAAATTTAAATTATATTTAAATTGATGATTTACGGGCAAGATGAAAGCATAAGCCTGAAGCAATCTCCTGGAATAACTGTTTTGTGTATAAAAAACGAAGAAAAATTTTTGTAATTGAAAGGCAGAATCATTATTTCTACTAAAAGGCAGATAATCGAAAACATGAGAGATTTAGTTCTCATTTTTTTAAGGGTTTTGTTACCGGGTACAGGATGCACCTTTAACATGTGAAAACCAAATAAAATTCCCATGGCAAACCATTTCTCGGTTTGCCACAAAATAACCTGGTCGTGTCCAGCATTCCTACTGACCACCTATTAAAAAAAAAAAAACCCACAGAACAAACAAAATCCAACAAAAAACCCCACACAATCCACCACCAAAAATCTCCAACCTTTTTCTCCCAGAACGAATTTCCCAGAATGAAACCCCCTCCCCTGCACCACTCCCTCAGTGTTATCACTCCATCAGATACAACAAACTAATATTTCTTTTTTCCCTTATGTACAAATTCTACACTGTCCTCTCAGATATCACGGTGCCACCACAGCTACCACCACTAAACATAACATTCCTGGTGCCATTTGTAGGATACGGTGAACAGGAAGGGTCACCAGGACATGTAGCAAACTGTGAAAAGGTTGGGACTGCGTGGTAAACCTGAACAGCATCTTGCTGACACAGTAATCAATTAAAAAAAAAAAAAAAAATCCATCCCCCAACTCACTGCCAGTTGATTTTGGAATTAATTGCACTTTTCTGATGAATGGGGCAAATTCAGCTTTGGTGTATCACCTCTCAAGGTAACGCTGCCCCAGCTGTCATGTTACACAAGGACTGTTTTCTTCTCAACCAGAAGGGACACTGTTCTTTTTCCCTTAATGTAAGCCCGAAGGCCAAGTAATTTTCAACAGCACTGGTGTTCTTGCCAGAGTTTATGGCAATGGGATAGCGGAGCAGTCAAGGGTTCTCACAGTAATTTGCAAGTCTTAACTGCAGCAATGTTAAAAACATGCAAAAGCAGTAATTGATTTTGAAAAAACACTGGGAGTTGATTTTATGCTTGTTAAACAGCACTCTAGCAATTATCTTGATCATCAACATCTTAAAATAGTAAAAATTAATTTTGTGCTTAAATTGCTTACATAAAATACAAGATGATTTATGTTAATGCTCTAAAATTGAAAAAAACATGGAATATATGACCTTCAGACTCCCATCTTCCCCCTTTGCCTGAAGACTCTTACTGACAATGACTCTTACTGACAATGACTCATCTGTTGGCAATGGTTTATTCTTAGCAATTACAGACTTAACATGAATGTTTAAATACCATCAAAAACATTATGATATTTCAAAGTACATTAATGCAACGTTGGTACAATCTGTGAAATCCTGAGCAGTCACAAGCGAATACCAGACAAAAAGTTACTTCCACTTTCTGCCTCAGCGTAAACGGGGAGCTCAAAGTGGGCAAAGAGCCCCAGGAAAGCGTCTTTGCTCAAGGCCAGTCACTGTCAGTCTGGACCCTAAAACCCAATAACTGTCCTCTAAAATCCTGGATCCTTTTAAAAAGATCCACAAAACAAAAAAAAAAAGGTACAAGACAAACGTGTCTTTTCATTGCTTTGGGTTACTTATCTCTCTTTTGTGAAAAGATGAGATAGTCAGAGAACGTGACAGACATTGTGTGAAAACATCCTTTCACACTCTTTCACCATATGCCTTCCTCATTTTATTCTCCCCATGCTTGTGCATAACCACTGCACCAGGACTTTGCTTCGTTCTCTTCGCTAAGGAAGCATTTTCTGACTTGCCTCTCATATTCTTGTCACTCAGAGCTCTGGCTCAAGGTGTTTTTTGTTAATCTCAGTCAGACTGGCTTTTAAAGAAGCTACTGCCCCGCTTGCTCTACTTGCAGTCGACTCCTCAGTGGACATATCGTGATGTATAAACTGGTATGTTTCAATCAGTAATATCCTGTTTTCAAAGTAGATCAGTCTCCAGACTCTACCTTAAATCCACAGTTGAGCTGAACTGAAAACAGCTGAATCTGTTCAGGACTGAGTGGATTGCTCCACTTAGTCTTTTCTTTCTTGTTCCTCCCTGTTATTCTCTTCTAAGGATTGCAACCTCCACAGCAAAGGAAGCAAACCAGAAACTGAAGGTCTGACCGTCCCTCTGCCACCCCAGGGTAAGTTGCTTTTGTTGCTGCATTTTGTTTTTGTGATTTAACCACACAAAAGCAACAGAATCATGATAATTTTGCACTAAAAATTTTTTTTTCTATTTTCAAAATACTACTTTGGTGTTTTTCCTATTTGTAGCTGGTGCTTTGCAAATTTGAGTTTGGTATGCTCAAAAACCTTGTAATAAGGGACTGATTTATTTTGCAAAGTTGTGAACGTCAAACACAGTAAATTATTTAGATTGAATTATCATAGAATCTATTTAAATACTTGATTCACTGATAGAATTGCAAATTTTATGGCACAACAGGAAAAGGTTATCTATTTCTTGATCAATTTGTATAAAAAATTAAAATGCAGAAGTTTCTTCTACTACTTGATTAAAACATGACTACCTTCCTGAAAATTGAATCTTTTGTCCCAACTTCTTTAAAAATAAAACCAAAAAGTACTTCAGCATTTCTTTTATTCCCTACCCATCAGGACACACTAAATCTATCCCTAAGTTTAAGGCAGTAGAACCACCCAAACTCGCACATAATCCCTTCCCCAACAGAGTGATCCACCTCTGCCTCCCCATGCTCTCTTCCACCATTCACTGCACATCATCTCTCCTACTCCTGGGCAGAATCATCCTCTCCAACTATCACAACTTCCAACTCTACCCGTCTCTGCAGGTGAAACCTTGGACTCTGGATGAAAAAGGAAGCCTGATGAGAGAAATAGTTCCCACTATCACCAATACTGGAAGGAAAAATTGAGAAAAGCACTCTACTCTTTCAAACCTTGCACAACGTGATTCTGACGGCCTTGCAAATATCACTTCCAGAAAAACAAGAAAGGGTGCCACGAGATTCTTGACATCAAAAAATGTAATGCTTTCAGTAGGTTTTGGGAAAGATTAATATGCAGAAATATGGTTATAAATTACACTTAATTACAAAATTCTCAGCCCTGCAGGTTTATTTCCTAGCATATGCAGCTCTGTTAAAAACCACTTCATTTCTCCAAGACACACAGAGCTAAATTTAGAGGCCAAGAAGGCAAAAAATGGGCAAATTTGTTAAATGGAGGGAGATAAAATGACAGATTATAATCAGAAACCAAACCAGAATGTAAGCAGTAAAAAATCTGAAGAAGTACAGAAGAAACAAAGTGCTGTATTACCACAAATAACATCCAACTAATTAGCCAGAAAATACTGCCTTAGAAACTGACTCTCAAACCAGGAAACAAAAGAATTATTAACTACTAGAAAAGCAAAAATGATATAAAAATATGAGAACATTATTTTGCATGAAAATTTTCTATTTTCCTAATTTTAAGAACTTCCAGTTGACAACAGGGAAAAAAACAGAAACAAAAAATAAAAATAATAATAATTAAAAAAAAAATCATCAAGTAATCCAAGCTGCTAATTCTTTTATTTCTTACTTCAACTTTCTGTATATCCTCAGTCTCCCCATGCAGTTCACTAATTTAACCACACTGAATTTTTGGTCTTCTGGAATATCAGTGCTCATAGGTAATACTGCTGGACTCTTCTGGGTATATGTAGCACCTCAAACACCTCAGATCTGATCCTTATTCTGTTTAGAGACACTTCACACCAAAGCACTTCTATTTCTATAGCAGGTGGTGTTTAACTGCTCTGTCCTTATGTATTCCAGTTTTAAGATGCAACACAACTTGCAGGAAATGTTAATTCGATTTGGAAGGACTCAAACCTACCTTTAAACTAGACTCATAGTCTGTGTTCACTTTGAACATAAGCCCAAGTCGCAAATGAATTTCCTTGGCTCGACAAAAGCTGGGATCAACGTAAAGCGCCTCCTGAAATGCTTTAATTGCCCTGAAAGAAAAACACAGATTAAAAAGTTATTTTTTACTCAAGTATTACTTTATAATCAATGTTATTTATATATGGCTAACAGAAAGTGGATCAGAAACCAGTGTTGCAGAAGAACATATCAAAATAATGGTTTACAAGTAACGTTTTTGGTGCATGGCTTTTGATTCTTCAAAGATTGGGTAATTCTGTACTCCAGATATCCTGGTGTATTTGAAAGTCTAATCTTTTCTATTAATTTAGAGAAAGTAATATGCTGCATGAAATACAGTATCACACCTGATATTTCAGAAAGGATGACTCACGAACTAGTGCAACTTCAGAACAATACAATACAGGGATCGTTCATGTCACTGCCAACAGCCAGGTTGTTCTGGATTCCAACAGTGCAGAAGCAGCAGGAGAACAGAGGGCCTAGGAGAGATCAGGCACATCTCCTCCCACTGCACCAACCTGCTCCTTCTTCCACTTTCTCCTCCCTTTCCTAGCACCAGCGCCATGCAGGGACTCAACTAACACCTACTGCTCCATTACTTCCAGGAGAACACAGATACAAAAGCCTGCCACTTCCTGCCCTCTGTACCTTGCTTTCACATTCCCATCATAGGTGAAGATGGCTCTGATACTGCTTCCCTACCTTCAAATCCTCTCTCACGTGCCCCTCTTAATGATAGCACCATACCAGACAAAACAAAAATGCCATCTAGCAACTCTATCTGGGAGCAGAAACAACGTGGCTCTAAACAGGACTGTGTTGTCTCTCAGGCCAACTGCATAAAACTGGGACAGCTGAAATGCAACTAAAAGTTAACAGAATTAAAGTCACAGAGGAATTGAGAAAGAAGCTAAGACTCATTGTTGCCTGAAATCCAATGACAGGTTGAAACAAAATACCTTCACATACACCACTGCTCACACAACAATTCCGAAATCAAAACCAGTCCCAATTTAAGGTAGGTTTGAGCTCCCAGGCCGGAGAGCACAGTCCAATCTGCTGTCCCAGAGAAACTTAGAGTTCGAGGCCAAGTAGACAGGTGACAGGACAGCCTGTGCAGAGAGCTGTTCCCACAGGGACACTGGAGAAGAACTGACCACAGTGCCTAAAATCACACACTGCTTAGGAACGCTGACTTAACTGCTACTCTCCAAGTGCAGTATCATTTATGAGGAAAAAAAAGGTCAGCAGCTGCAAATGGGAAATTCTATTAATATTTTTTCATAGACTTTTTTATTTACAAAACACATCAATGATAATTTTTTAATTCATCATCAAAAATGCTTCTGCTGTAAAATTCTTACAGGCTTTTTTCTCACTGATGGTGAGCCAAAGGTACAGAACTTCCTCTAGACAATGCAACAACTGTTTGTACCTAAAGCATTATTTCACTTCTTTAAATAGAAGTTAAGAGCAGATGGGCTTAGAAAAAGTATTACATTTCTATTGTGGAACTGAAGCTTCCTTTATTACAACCCTTCAGAGAGATGTTCCTTACCCAGTACCCTACTTTTCTGCCTACACAAGGAAAATGAGCAGGTGAAGAGCTAAAGGGACAAACCTGTACCAGGCTAAGCAGTCTCTCACATCTCAACCAAACCTCCTTGGAATCAGATGGGTGGTGGTGAATCACCTCAGAGTCGACACTGAACTCAAAACAAACAAGGATCCATGTCTTGTAACAGTACATTCATCACCACCTACAAGAACCCTGCTCAAACTGGAAAGCCAAAGACTGGACTGATCACTAAGTGCCAGCACAGATTTTAAGCCAGGCTTTTGTTCTGCCAAAGGAAAGATTCTGTGATTATGTATTTGCATTTCTTGTCTTAACTCTAATATGGCACTCGGTATGTCAGTCACTGGTATTTAAAATCCATTGTTTTTATCTTGTTCAAAGATGGTATCCTAAGTTCTAAAAAAAGATGAAAACCACTGTCTTATCCAAGTCACAACAAAAATCAAGAATACAGACACTGCAGTTCTCTAACAGAGATTGTGACCATGCTCATAGACACTTTGGGAACTTGGCATTCTTCCTTTTAGCTATCTTCCTTGGTCAGAAAATAGTATTTCTGTATTTATTTCTCCTATGTCATGTCCCAGTTGCAAAAATTACAGAAAGGTGGATTTCTAAAAAGCTTAAGAGAATCTGTAAGAGACAAAAATATTCCTGTAGTCTCTTACTTACAGAACAGGAAATATTATTTATCGCCACAGTTGAGCAATAGAGTCAAAAAACCCGACAAAAATAATAAAAGACTTATAAGGACAGCTTTGAAATTTAGTTTGAATGTATGCTTTCATTCAAAAAAACACAAGAATGTTGCCTACCCCAGTCTTACAGAGGAGCACAGCACCTACAAACCAGTAAACTGTAATCAGTGGACAACATGAAAAGGTTGTGTCCCATTCAGCACAGAACCTGCTGGTCTGCACCCCTCCAAGGTTTGTGTATGGTTTATCTCTGTGCAGACTAAACTAACTAAAAATCAGGTTTTATCCTCTACTTAACTCTAGTCTTCATCTTCATTCCATATTGATTTTACAATTTGTAGTTTTTCCAGGATGAAAAACACAAATAATAACAAATAGAAATTACTTCCACTACTTCAGTAAAAAGGGGCATCCTCAAAATTTCCCCAATGAAGTAATCTGAAAGAGCACTTTCAACAATTTTTACCAATGGTAGTTGCTCATGTCTAATTTGGTAACTATAGCCTCATTTCAAATAGTCAGTTGAATTTTTTAATGGAATAAAATACTCAACCTGTGAAAAGACTTTTCCTCATTAACTCTTACAGACAAACAAGCAATTATACATCATAGCTGAATTATTATTGATGTAATTCCACCTACAAGAAACATTTAAACAAAATAGCAACATCCTCACGAATACAGGACACATCCAGAACATGGACTACAGTAAAAACCTCTGCTTTATTCTGGGATTGCCTGTTTTCCACTGCCATGCCCACTGCTTCAGACCTGGTCCCTCACTACATCAACAGCAAAACCTCTGCAGCATCACTGACATCCAT
This sequence comes from Myiozetetes cayanensis, assembly GCF_022539395.1. Classification (NCBI taxonomy): domain Eukaryota; kingdom Metazoa; phylum Chordata; class Aves; order Passeriformes; family Tyrannidae; genus Myiozetetes; species Myiozetetes cayanensis. The sequence goes on along the minus strand of NW_026087742.1, from coordinate 110,899,117 downwards.
TTCAATTTAAAGGGGTTGGTAACACCCGACACAGACACACTGGGGCTTGGTACAGGTTGGCACAAGAAGGATGTGGAAAGTAGGAGGAAGTGTTGTGGTAGTAAAGGGAAACAGGAGAGAACATGGCCCACTGTTGGAAGCTTCAGTTCTTCCCAGCTCATCTGTTTGATGGGTTCAGTTGGGCCATCCAGATACAGCTGAGTCACTTGAGTCTTGTACAGATCTTTGTTTTCTCTGAAACATCACTAATCCCATTTCTGTTCTCTATTCAAGCTTACATCCAGAAAGATACGGATCTAGAGGATCCAAGGCATCCAAGTTACCCAGATGTTTTCCCTCAAAGCTCTTTTATGGTTTGAACAAAACCAGAGGAGCAGACACAACCCAACAGCTGCGTGATCTGTCACACATGAAGCAGAACTTGGCTTCAGAGTCCTCCTTCAGGGATGATGGCACAGAGCCTTCCTCCAGTAGGTTGTGAGTCTCCACCACTAATTAAGTGCCCTTCATGCACAGACAGAACTTTTAATTTTACTCCTTCAGCAGACTAAACAAACACGAGTCCACAGGAGAAATTACTGAACGATGGCCGGGTGCCCTCGTACTGCAGAAACAAAAGACAGTCGTCCAAATTCAGCAAGAGATGACTCTCCTTTTGTTCCCTGATGACACTGACAACTGTGTGGTGAGAAACAACGTTGGTTGAGGCTACTAGAATGGATTAAAATCAAATAAGGATTTTTCTCCAGGAATGAGAGCATTTCTACCAACAGGTAGGAAAGGCTATCTAACACTCAGCAAAATGGAAAAGCAGGACTGGAAAACAGACACTGTGAGAGATGAAAAGCAGCTCTGGACTTTCTTTTTACACAGCACTGCTAGAGCAATTCAGGAAAAATAAAAATGACATGAATCTTCATCTCTAAATCAAGACTTCCAGAATCAATACTGCAGCTATCTTCCCACCCACTAATCCATACAACAATGCCTACCATTATGAAAGTGAAGAAACCAGATGAATAATAATTAATAGATGATTATATTAAACATTTAGTGAACTCTCATAAGACTTTTATTGGATGGCTTTGCTTGAATAGACTGTGAATAAAATCAGCTTTGTACTAGGCAAAAGAATGTAATAAACGAGCATCAATTTAACTATTCAAAAGTTAACACTTTTGTACGTTTCAAACAAAAACCATGAAAATCAGAGTGAGCCTACAAAATAAAAGAACCTAACATTATTCTAATATGCCACTTGATGCAGCTGGAGTGAAACTTCCTTTTTCTTATTCTTATCCTCTTTCAATTTTCTGACCACCTATTCTAAGCCTCATGTCATTCAATGGAAGTGATGTGAAGCTATGATGGAGTAATTCCTATTTGAAACTGGTAACCACAGTCTGAACATAAACAAAATGTACATACACAGCAGTACTCAGGACACTGCAGTTTATGAAATACTTTTACAGTCTTCAGCTACAACTCCTCTGTCCTCAGGACTGCAACAGCTGAATGGTGAAATATTTTGAGCAGCAAAGTCTTAGTTAGAACAGCAGCTGAGAGTACGGTTTTTTCCTATCATTAGCAGAGTTTTCATCAATCCAATAAGTGGTCTGCTGTACAATCACAGAAAGACAACAAAAAGAAAGTTAACTTGATGTCAAGATCCAATTTTGAATCTGAGCTGAAGAGTCAGAAGCAGAGATGGTCGTCCTAGATAATCATGATATCCAGCTACTGAGTGATGATGACAGTGCTTCTGCTCTGGCCAGGATCACTGCAGATGGGTCAGGAAGTTCCACTCAGAGAGGACCAACTTTCCTCAGGCAGCTCTGTCTTCAGCCATGATGGAGGTGAAAAAAGGGGTCTGGATCATCTCTTGCATCTTTGACTTTTTTCAGGGTCAGTGCTGAAGGAGTGAGTTTTACACAATACTCAATTTTTACAGCTGGTAAGGAAACCCTGGACTGAGGAGCCTCAGGGCAAGGAGCCTAAAATGAGGCAGTAAGGGTGACTGATCTCAGCTTCTGCAAGGTGTTTCTAAGGAATCCTGTGTCTTTCTTACACACATTGTCCAGCAATTTGCAAGGTGACAGTCACTGGAAACACTGGAGGCTGGCCTTGGAGCACCACAGTGGGATCCAGAGGGTGTTAAATCCATTCCAGGACACAACAGCAAGACTTGGACTCCATCCCTCCCTCTTGATGGAAGCCAGTGTAAACCAGCAGATGACAAACCAGTCAGACTCAGAATCCTCACTGAAGTAAGGAAAAAATTTTGTATCCAAGCCACTACACTTGGATGCAGGTATTGTACAGAAATGAAGGGTAGCCTTGGACTAACTACTGAAATTCTTTTATGTTCAATCTAAAAGACAACTACAGAGGACATGAAACTATTCAAGTGATGTGAATATCTCAGCTAACCCTATTTATTCATTTTCTAACAGCAGTGAAAATCAGACAACCACTTTGCTTACTGCTTGATGGTAAATGGCATAAAAGAAGGAAGTATCAAAATTTGAGATCCCTAAGACCTATTTTACTATACTCGAATCAATTTATGGAGCTGTTCCCTTATGGCAAATCTTACTGTTATAATTGCATGGAATAGCTTTGGGATGATCACACTGTTGCAATGTTTGTATATGCGTCGAGAACATTCAGTACTTGCACAAACAGTCAAACAAAGCGACCAACATGAAATGCTGCATCAGCCAGGATTTGTACTTAAGATAATGCTGTAAAGCTGCATTAGTACATGAATGAGTGTACAATATTGAATTAAAGTGAACTGCATATGCTTCTTGGATCCAATCCAACACTTCTTTTTATGAAAGCTGGAAAACTTAAGGAATAATGTCAAAAAATACGAACAAGAATTCTAAAGTTGACCTTATTCCTGCTTGCTTTTTTATTATCCCTGTGTACATGAGAAATGAAAAAACCTTCCTTTTAGGAGGACTATGTACTTGCCTCTCATTAAAATCTCTTAATATCCCAAGTGGTGTCAATTAAAAAATTGGATGAAGCATGGTATCTTAAACCATCTTAAACAGCCTAGAGGCCTCCTCTACCTGCTTGAAATAGAAAGATCTGTGTCCTATGAGCATAAATATATGGAATAAATGCAGCAGGAAACAAGACAGTTTGACTAGCATTTCACTCTGAGAGAAGGAGGATTCTCCTTGCAAACTGCAAGAGAGTTCTGAGGAGGATTAAGGTCTACCAAGAACATCCACTGTAAATGGCTTGCTCTCGTCTCCATGTTTATTGTGATTTTGTCACACCTAAACAACCCACAACCACACATCCCACTGCTCTTGTCCCAAAGAGAACACAGAAAAAGAGGGGGAAAAGGTACTCAAAGGGGTTAAAAATCACTATTGCACAAAAAGGTGTAAGACTTTACCTACATTAGATTTTCTTCCTCTAAGAATTCTACCCAATACTTCAACGATACACAACTTCCTTAGCACCACACCATGTGTAACTTTGTTGCATAAATGAAATGGCAAATATGATTATTCTACACAACCTTAATAGAAGCTTGATGTGCAGTTTTGTCAGTTAAGGCACCAGCTTTTACTCATGTTCTCAACAACCTCACCTAAAGGCATGGAAGAAAAATCTAAATTAATTCAAAACTCTAATTTATTAATACTTAGGCCTCACAATCACCTGACTCTGCTGCTCCATCCTCTGTAAGGTGCTAAATAGCACAATCTGCTGATGGCAAAAGCCTGTGTTGAACTGTTATATGAAAGATTAACTACTCTAAATCTAAGTGCTTTGTGTTATTTAATTTAATCTACCACTTTCACAGTGCAAGTTGTAACAACATACACCTTGTAAGACCTTGTGCACAGAATACTTTTGAATGCTAAATGTTGAAGACAAGACTGCATAAGAACCAGAACAATCTGGAACTCGGTGAAATTCAACCAAGGCTGATCACAACCTTAAACAGGGGGTTCTCAGGTTTTCTGAAAACTTTTCTGTTCTTCTCTTTTTAATTAAAATGCAATAGAATTGCATGTCACATACAGTACACGGCATTCATTTCACTGCTATCAATAAGGAAAGCAGCAAATTGCAAGATAAAAAAAAAAAATCCATGTTCTGAGCTCATGACTTAACCAACCTATTTTAATTTGAGGACTGAAAGTTTATGTACACTATCCTGAGGAAAGCAAAAATCTTTTGTCTTAGAGATACATAAAAACAATTTCCTGAGGGGTGGAGGGAGGAATCCTCCTTCACTGCTCCAACCCATCAGTGGGTGGTCACTGAGTGTCTCTGTAACTGCAGTCACGCCTAGTTCAGTGAGACAATGAACCTTTTCAGTAATCAATCAAGCAGTAAAGTCACTCTTACTGTACTAACAGTGTGTAACAAAGCACTGATATAAACACTACACCCTTCTGACATTTTTGCAATGACACTGACTTTATTCCCTGCAGGAATAAACCCCAATGAAAGTTTGAGGACCTTTCAGTAGAACTCCAGTGACGGAGTCCATTCTGTTCACCATTCACCACTCTCATCACAGATAAAGCAAAACCAAAAGCCCAACTGAAAACCAACTCTCCCCACGCCCAGCAGCCCTGCTCAGTCCCCAAAGCCATGACAGAAATTACAACTCTTTAATTCTCAGTTTTTACGTCAGTTTTAAGCACTCTGATTCAAGGGTGTGTGCTGCTTCTCACGTCCAAAACTCTCACCTGATGCGTTATGTAAAAATTTCTGACTACCAAGTGCAATCAAAACAAGCCCATTTTGCCACCTCTTTTCCAAGAGGAAAGTTTTTTTTGTAAACAGGCTTTCCAACATGCACAGGCTACAGACTACTGATAACAACAATTCACAAAAGCCTGTTGAGTCATTCTGCTCCATCCCCTTTGCTGAAGGGTGTTACAGGGAGCTAAAGTTCTCCTGTCAGTGATTTTCCTTTTCAAGCAACTGCTGTAGCTGCCCCAAGTCAGGTATGAGACCCAGGACAGTTTCACCTGCAAACATCGAATCTATAATAAAACCAAAATTAAACTATGGTACACTCACGCTGAACTGAAGGTGAAATACTCACACACCCATGAAACCCCACAGAAACTATCAGTTTGTTCCAACTTACCATTGAAAGGCATTGTAATGGAAGTAGACCAAACCAAGGCCATATAAAAAGGCAGCATTCTGTAAAGGAAAGAAACAATGTTTAAACCCCGGATTAGACAACCATATGCTCTAAGATTCAGTTTCCAGCGTTTTATTCATCCTTTGACATTCTATTTCCATTATAAGATAAGTGTATTTAAAATTCACCTTGAACACGAAGAACCAAAAGGAAAGAATGAAAAGATGGGAAGACATTAAAAAAAAAAAAAAAAAGTGATTCTCCATGATCACAAAAAAGGGGATATTTTTGGAGGAAAAGTAACAATAATATTCAAGTACTTTTACATCAGAGAAAGCGATCTGCTCTGTTCTGCTTGTCCAAAAGCAGAGAAGGAAATGATGAAGTGGAAATATTTGGCAATTTAATATAATAATAATAAAAAATTTATTACCAAACACCATTTCATAGTCATAATAATTTATACTCACACAAAAGTAAACAAAGCTACACACTGTAATTTCAGTGTCTAATGTAGAACATTAATTAAATGAATCTGAAAATATGCTTAAGGAAATGTCACTTTTCTGAATATCAAAAAATACAGACCATCAGCTTCAAACCTATGACAATCATATTTCTTCATCATTAATCAAATTTCTATTTCCTATCTCCCTATTCTGCTGAAGGGAAGAAAAAAACCAAAACAACAAACAACATTCCCCTTCTGGAAACCCATTTTCCCTCCATTTTCTTTTCACAGAAAACTGTGATTTGCTTCTAAAGTGAAATTACTAATGACTTTTAATGAATGTTTAACTATCCAGTTCTATAAATAATTAATATATATTTCCTGAATTCTGAAAAACAAACAAATTGCTTTTTCTTTTGCAAAGTTAGGCCACAGCACAGTTGTTTTCTATTTAGCAGAGCTATTCTATTATTTACAGGAGATAACAATGCACATGCTGCCTATGAACATTTTTAGGCTTTTCTTATATACAATTATGATTCTGAAAGAGCAGGTATAGATCCCAAAGCTCTGACACATGGACAAGAGCTGGAGTTTCCATTGTTGAAGACTGTACTTCCAGATAATCCCTCTTCCAGCTGCACACACTTCAACAAGTCAGATTTATAAGCAATTCCAAACAAGGAATCCTAGTTTTGCCTTAAAACCAATCCCGATATGAAAGTTATAACCAAATTTCACCTATAAAACAAGTGGTAGCCAGAAGACAATTCAAAATACAGCATTCATCAGAAACAGGACCTAATATGACAGTTTCATTATTCCTCATTTGCATCTTCTAAGTGCAAATTAAAACCAGGGGAAGTGCCAAAGATCCTTTCACAAATACAGCTGGATCATGGCTTTGGCAATGGGCAGCTTCCAAGAAAATGCTGTGGTATGACCAGATACCACGGCAATCAGAGCACTGGGACACGTGATCAGGAGAAGTGGAGGGGCAAGTGCATAAACAATAGAGGATGACACTTTAATACAACCGTAAAACCACATTCCTGTTTGATTCAACAGAAACACAACACGGACATCATAAAGATAAAAGAACTTCCATGTTTTTTCCACTTTCCAAGGGTGCTCTGGGAACAACAGACAAGGTGGAAGGCAAGCTCAAAAGCTGAGCATGTGGAATACCATGATTTAAAAGTAATTTTAAATGAGGAAGTAAAATAGATTTTCACATGTGCAGCATGGAAGCCTAAAAAGTACAGCACACCCCAGGAACCTTCACTGTGCTCGGGTCAGGCTCATTTGTGGAACAGAACTTCAAATCATCCAGTATCCCCTCTGATATCCCCCAATCTCAGTCCAGTCTAGATCATCATCAAGATTGAGAATAACAATGATCACAAAAATCCCCTTTGCCACCCTGCAAAATTCAAACAAAAATATGCCAGACCACTAAAACTTCTTCAACCTGCAAAGAATTTGATTTCCCCTTATGGAATCTATCCCAATTCAGTCCAAGCAAGTTAGAGATTCAGAAGCATCTCCCTGATGCTATTTTGATCCTAAGGGTTAATAATAACCAACTTTGAAGGCACAAGAGAACCAAGATGCAGGCGATTTTTCAAAATGTAATTTATGTATCAAGTTCACATAAAGCTTTCAGATGGACCACACACCACTAAAATACAAATAAACCATCACTGTCCTTCCCTGTGTGGCTGGTTTTCCCATTCTTCTCTCACTCTCCTTTAGCCTTAGAAACCTTTTGGGACTGACCTCAGAAATATGTTAAGCTGCCACTGTCTTCTCAGTGAAAAACAGGGCAAGATTTAAAACTTCACCTCAAATGCAGAGGTGCAAATTCTGAAGTGTCAGTGTGGATCATGAATTGATCTGTTCTGACACACTAATGCTCTAACCCCATGCAACACCATAAGTACTGCTTGTTGATAATATTAAGACCAATCTAAAAAACTAACATTAAAAAATATCTTTTAAACTGCGTTTGAACCTGGAACAGGACTTTCACAAGGACTGGGAGGCACCACAGTGTTCCAATGCATGGCAGTACCTTCCCACAAATAATTCAAGGGGAGATACACATGAAGTTCACTACTTTTGCACAATACCAAGTTCAACAGGCAGTCAAGTTCCTACTGGCAACAGCCACTATGAAAGGCTACAACAGCTTAATGCAGATCAGGACCGAGCAAGACCACTACATAAAATTTTCATCTGCAAAATGTCCTTTATCTTAAAATCATAAGATTCTGTGACTGTTTAAAAGCAACACAGCCCATCTTAAGAAATCTCTTCTCAGTTGCCTCTGTTAGTTTTATTTGACAAGTTTCTCACAAGCAATTATCCATTCCACGTGTTCCAGTAAAGATTACTCTTGTAATTTTGTCCCTGCTAAAAACAGCTGGTGAGGCAGAATTTAAGCCAAGTTTTTTCCCTCCAAACATTTTTTTCAGTGAGAAGTAGAGAACAAAATTATCTTATTACAAGCCTTTGCTTGAATTTCTTGACAATCCACACAATTTCTAAAGACTTCATGCTAGCAAAACTCATTCTTTGGCTATGAACTTCTAATTTAATTTTTATGTTATCTGATATTTTTCACTAAAATCTAGAATAAAAAAAAGATACAAACCAAAACAGACCGTGCTTCAAATCTGAAGCTGAATGTTTGGATTTTTTCATTCTACAGTCATGCTTCCAGAAGCAGAGAAATCAGAAATGCTATTTTCAAGCTGACATCATTTACATTTTCTATGAAAAAATGTTAAAATGTTTCATACCAACCACTAGATGGCTCAAATACCTCTTTCCATTTTCCACGCTTACGCAATTTAGGAAAATTGTCAAGCTTTTATTGTACATTCTGCTACTTACATGCACTGTTTAAGGCTGAAAAACAGTTCAATTCTGTTTTATAAAACAGTGTGCCATATACATTTTGACAACAGGTAACTCAGAAGGCAAAAGTACATCTCTATGTACCTTTTTAGGTAACTGATATGAATAAGCATATTGGAGACTTTCGTCTTGTCTGTTTTGAGCAATCAAGCAAAAAAAAAAAAAAATTTAACCAATGAGGAAGACTCCACCCATCTCACAGGCCTTCTATCAAACAACTGGTTTATAGTCTCTTGAAGTAGCAGATGGAAACAGATCTCCACCATTCCGTGAGTTCTGTTCTCCAGGCATTTCAGGCCAAGTCCACACAAAGCCCTTTTCTCCACCTTTAAGGGTGCAGGCAGCACATCCAGTAGGAAGATACAGCCCAGCCCGTCACAGCGACACTTTATCTGCAAACACAGGGCCAGAAAAATGCACCTGTCCCATCTAACAAGTGGCCACACTCACAGTGAGATAACAGACACTCATCTTGGACCGACTCTACAAATGCATGGCTGCCACATCTGGGCCCAGATGTTCCCCACTAGTAACACACTTATTATCTGCCACGTGCAGTTGAGACCCAGTTACTGACTCCAAATTTGTGTTTTATAAACACATGAATTAACCAAGAAGTTATGCTGGCCAACGAAAATCTCTCCAGTGGGCACTGGAGAGTAGAAAAAGATGTTAAAAGACTCAAAGCAGTCTCAGGGCAGCATCAAGGCAGGGCCTTGCCATTTAAAAATGAAAAGGAACAGTTTTTGCTACAGTTCCATGGCACTGCTGATTCAGAAACATTCCCAAACACTGCCTCTTGTTTGTGCTGACACAAGCACTTTTAGAATACTACAGCCAACTGAATGACAGAACTGATCTGAGTTATTAATAACCAGAAAAAAGGATTATTTAACTGGATCAGTTCACTGGTAGCCCCCCATAACCAACAGCATTAGAACAAGTAAGACAATAATTAAAAGCTCTCCAAGCCTACACTGCTACAACCAAAATGCATAACAAACCTACAGTGACTTTTCAAAAACTACTGAAGCCTCCTAAACTACGTATCAATGTTTGACTTGAGAGAAAACAGAACCTGTGGATCAGCACAAGATGGATAAAACATGAGATGCAATCACAGCCTCCTGTCAGCCTCCTTCGAGCAGGTCCTTAACCACTGAGACATGTAGGTAAATGCACCATTTCTTCTATCAATACAAATAAACATCTCCAAGGGGGTGTCAGAGGATGGTGCCAGACTCTTTCCAATGGTGTCCACTGACAGGACAAGGAGCAACAGCCATAAACTAAAACACAAGAAGTTCCATCTCAACGTGAGGAAGAACTTTACGTTGAGGAGGGCAGAGCCCTGGAACAGGCTACACAGGGAGGGCATGGAGTCTCCCTCTCTGGAGACATCCCAAACCCACCTGGACGTGTTCCTGTGTCACCTCCTCCAGGTGACCCTGCCTTGGGAGAGGGGGGTTGAACTGGATGATCTCCAGAGGTCCTTCCAACCCTATCAATTCCGTGGTTCTTTGTGACTCTCTAGGGGAAGGGCCAGATGGAAAATAATTCACAGAATAATTCACAGAATAATATGCTCTCGTTAAAAAAACTATGATAAAAAGATGGAGTTCAGCACCCTTAGGAGAGACCAGTGACTGTTTTTCACCTGCTTACAACTGACATGCATCAAAGTCTTTGATGACATATTAAAATCAACTCCAGCAAGGTCTGAGCCCTTTCCTGAGCTGCCCAAGTGCCAGTGGAACCCACAGCCCAGCCCACATCACGGCAGGCTGCACGAGACACACGTGGGCAGGCGGCCACTGCTCCTCAGAAAACCCAACCAGGAAAACAAGGTTTTCCAGTTTACGTCGCATCCTGTGGTCACAGGGTCTCTCAGCCACCTGTTCGAGGCAAAAGAACTGTTTTTGTGTTTAAATGTGTGAATATGTTTACTTCTTTAGTGGGGGAAAAAAGAAAAAAAAAAAAGAAAGATGAAGTTTTGACACTACGGTGCCTAATCCTTCCTCCTGATACTACTCAATACGTAGTAACAGCTCCCTGGAGAGTTTGTACAGCATAAAAAATTCCAGTTGGGCTCCTGTGCACAAACAGCTCCACACCTTTGGGAGCTGACAGGCTCTAGCACAGAGATTTTAAGTGTTCAACGAAGAGGAGGGGAGGGTTCAGATAAAATTTGTTTACTTTTGTACAAACATGAAGAAGAGAGCTACCCATCTCCGTGTTTGCATCACCTGCAGAAATACTAAGGTCCCTGTGAGGGGAGTACTGCAGATTAGTATCATTAGTCTGGGCTTGAAGGTCTTCAAGAAATGTTATAGCACTTGAAAAATGATTAGGTGATCAGGATCTCTAAAATACAGACATCTCTAACAGGCTTGCATGACCCTGCTTCTTGAGCAATAATCACAACAGTCAAAAATCTTGTTACTGGATGTGTGCCTGCATCCCAGCAGCCATGTGAAAGAAATTAATACATAAAAATCATTATTCCTGTGACAAATATATTCTGACATACGTAGTATCTTGGGAAATAACTACAAAGTAATTCCACATTGTAATATCTTGGTAAATAACTACAAAATAATTCCTCACTGTCTTTAGATGATCTTTTCAGAGAGTAAGTATTGCCAAAATACACCTACTAGTTGTAGAAGAAAACTGGCTAATAGATCTTTCTTAATTCATAAAAAATACTTTTTTTTTTCCTTTGCCAGAAAATTTCTTAACAGAAGTGAAGCAGAAAAAATGAAACTAATAAAAACCAAATAAACAAAAATCCCACACCATCTACAGAGTTTAATTTCCCCCCTTTGTAAGTGGTAGGTATCTTTTACATTACTATACTCTCCTCCCCTCCCCACCCTGTTCCCTTCTCCTCTTTAGGAAAGCCAGTACATTTGTCCACACCCTTTGCAACACCCCATCAGTGCTGCATTTCCACACTGCCTACAGCTCCCCTCTGAATGGAAACTACTCCTTCAACTCATCAGCAGCACTGCTGTCGCACCAAGAACACTGCTGTGGCCCCATTTTCACTCATGGACTGGAACACACATGGCAAGACCTGCTTGAACAACTGAAGTGGGAGCCTTGATCCAACACTGTCCCTCCTGTAGCTTTCCTGCCCTATCTGTAAAAAAAGCTCCTTGTCACACAGCAAAGGACAGGGTACATGAAGACAAGACTACAAGAAAAAACCCACAAACAGTGACTAACTCGAGACACTCAATAATTTCAAACGTCCCTGAGTAACACGCTCTGCAAGGCCCACTTTATAGGGAGAACTTTGTGAAAGACAAAATGATAAAGCAACATTAAATAACTCAAATCCTCCTCTTTAATAATGGAATCTGTGCAGCTTTATAAACTATTTCCTTATCCATAAGCAAACCTAGGGCCCTTGGCAGAAGGGATTACTGACCAACCCCTGTACCTCCTCACATCTGTCACACAAACAGCCAAGCAAATGTCTAAACTGTGATTGTTGCTACAGGGATCTGACTTACGTTCCCTCCACTGAAGCTTATAAAATTTCACTTGATGTAAACATCTCCATTTTTCACTTGGTACAAATATTTTCAATAATTTAAGTATTTTAAACAGAAAACAGTATTTTTCTTAAACGAATCAAGTGAGCAAAGGTGTCGTGCAACGCACAAAGACTAAATTCACTTTGACAGACATTTTATAGAGATGATTCACTTAATCAAATTTAATACTCTCCCTAAGGATACCCTGAACGCTGGTAACAATCACAAAGTTTCTAATTTATTTTGTATGGTGATTTAAAAAGCAAAACAAAACCAAAACAGTAAAACCCACAAACAAATAAACAAACCAACCCCCTCACTCCAAACACAAAGCCTTTTTTGAGACTGGATGCTTTGTAAGTAGCCCTGTTTGTCCAATGTTTGCACAAAAAGAGAAGATCTCTCTGGACATCTTCTAGTCCAACCCTCTGTTCAACAAAGGGACAACTAGAGCAAGTTTCCAAGGATGATGTCCAGTTGGGTTTTGACTGCCCCCAAGGACTGAAAAATGTGTGGCCCCACAAACTCTCAGGGCAACCTTCTTCATTATTTAATCACCTTCACAATAAATTAATCAATTAAATTTATTTTTCTGTGTTTAGAATTAATTTTATGGTTTCTGTTTGTGCCTGCTGCCTTTCCTTCTTTCACTAGGCACCACCAGGAAGACTCTGGCTCTATCTGTGCAGCTGGGTAAGACACCCCCGAGCCTTCTCTTCTCCAGGCTGAACAACCCCAGCTCTCTCAGCCTCCACCCTTCGTACAACAGATGTTCCAAGCCCTTACTCAGTCCTGTGGTCTATGGACTTGCTCCAGTCTCTCAGGAGCCCAGCACTGGAGCCAGCACTCCTCAGATGTCTCACCCAAGCTCAGCAGAGAGCAAAGATCATCCCCCCCCACAACCTGATGGGGATGTTCTGCCTCACACAGCCCCGGATGCCACTGGCTCACAGTCACCTCCTGCACCAGGACAGCCTGGGCCTTTCCTGCAGAGCTGCTCTCCAGCCTGTCAGCCCCCAGTCTGTGCTGGTGCACCGGGCTGTTCCTCCCCAGACACAGCACTTGGCCTCTGTTGAACACCGTGAGGCTCCCTAAAGGCCGTTTAGCTCCCTCTGAAGAGCAACACAACTGTGTTGTCTCTTCCTAGTTTTGTATTCTCTGCAAACCTGCTGAAGGTGAACTCTACCCCGTAACACAGGTCATTGGCCCAAGAAGACAGAGAGCACTGGCCCCACTACCAACCCATGGGGTAAACCACTGGTGGCTGATCTCCAGCTGGACTTTGTGTCGCTGTCCTGGTTCTGGTTGGGATACAGTTTATTTTCTTAGTAGCTTGGCACAGTGCTGTGCTCTAGCTTTAGGATGAGAATAATGCTGATAACCCATGAATGGTTGTTTCCATGAGTGGTACTCACCCCAAATCAAGACTTTTCAGCTTCCCACGCTGTGCCAGGGAGAAGCTGCACAAGAAGCTGGGAGGGTACATGGCCAGGACAAAAGTCATCCAAACTGGCCAAAGGGATAACCCCTACCATAGAAAGTCATGTCCAGCACATAAACACAGGGGAGCTGGCCAGAAGGGGCTGATCACTGCTCAGAGACAGTCTGGGCATTGGTCACTGGGTGGTGAGCAACTCTATTGTGCATCACTTGTTTTTCTTGGGTTTTAACTCTCTCTCCTTTTTATTACAACTATATTACAGTTATTACTAGTAGTATTAGTATTATCATTAGTATTAATATGTGGTAGGTTTTTTCCACTTATTAAACTGGTTTTGTCTCAACCTACAAGGTTTTTCTTTTTTTTTTTTTTTTTCCTCTGATTCTCCTCCCCATCCCACCAGCTGGGAAAAGGGGGAGTGAGCACGTGGCTGTGTGGTACTTAGTTGTTGTCTGGGATTAGACCATGACAGATGCTGATGACAATCCTCTCAACCCAGGTGAGCCAGTTTTCAATCTAACTTTATCCTCCTCTATTGGGAGCAAGTCTTCCTGGGTCCAGATTGGTCTCAAGGGTCTTGGAATCCTGAAAGTGAATCCTGAGGTAAATACCAAGGTGAAGAAGGCTAATATTAAGTACCTCAGTGTTCTCCATATCCTTTGTTACCCGCCTCATTCAGCAGCAGACTCACATATTCTTTCATCTTCCTTTTGCTGCTGATACACTTGTAGAAGCTCTCTTGTTGCCCTTCACATCCCTCACCACATTCAACTCCATGTGGGCTTTGTCCTTCCTTATGTGATCCCTGAATGCTTGGATGATGTCTCCATATTCCTCCAGAGTCATCTATCCGTGCTTCTTCCCCCTGTATGCTTCCCTACTATGCCTGAGTTTTGTCAGAAGCTTTGACTTCATCCATCCACAATTCCTTTCCTTTTTATGTAACTTCCTGCAAGGCAGGATGGACTGTTCTGGAGCTCAGAGAAAGTTATTCTTCAAAATCACGATGCTCTCTCATGAACACCTCTTCTCTCCAGGGCCACGTCCAAGAAATCTTCCAAGCTGATCCCTAAGCAGACCAAGGTCTCCTGTCCTAAGTCTGATGTTTTGATTCTCCCATTTGCTTTGTTTGTTTGTCCCAGGATTGAGGATTCCACCACTTCACAGCCCTGGCAGCCAAAGCTGCCTCATGAGTGCAAATTCTTCCATGAGTGCAAACAGGAGGGAGATGAGCCTGAGCTGTCCCACTGCCCCTCTGGGATCCCAGCGACATCAGAGCCCTGCAGTGGCATGTGGATTTCTAGCTCTTCCTGTATTTGTCCCCATGCTGCATGCACTTGTGTACAAGCACTTCAGAGAGGCACCCACTCCTGCGAATTGCCAGAGATTCCCCCATAATGGTGGCCTGTAGGCACTTCCTTATTTCGTTCATACCTTTCAGGTGGGGCTCAAATATTTGCAGAAGCAAATTATGCACACAGCAGTTCTTCTCAACCCCTGTTTTTCTTTGACAAGTACTGCTCTTATTTCCTACTTATTACAGGATTTGGCTTTTCTCTTTCCCCACCCGGATATGCTGACCTGACAAAAACTATTAGATCTCTTCACAAATGTTTGCAATAAAAGCACAGAAATTAATGTCAGTCATGTATACACACAAACATCACTGAAGTATCTTTTTTCGGAAGATGACATTCGGGCAGTTTATTGAAGTGTTTTATTCTCTTTTATATGGCAAACAATCATCATTATTTATACCTATCATCTTTATAACATTTCACGAAGTAGAACTACTAGCACGGAATTTTCTGTGCTTGATTCTCCATTTTTCTAACGCTTTCCAGCAAAGATAGGAATCCCACTGAGTTGACAAGTAGCCCCATTATTTCCCTGTCAGTTTCTCACTGCTGGAGAATCACCAGTGTTGGAAAAAAGCCTAACTATCATTAATTACACAGCTGTTCTACCTGAGGCACTCCACGGAGAAGGGGAGTGGACAAGCTGAATATACTAAGGCATGAATGACTATAAAGAGATTCAAATATACACAAACAAACCTCTAAAAACAAAGGAAAACAGTCAGAAAAATTAAGTGGCAAAACTCTCTACGGTTGTTCCCCTTGAATCTTAAGCCACATTGTGCTGGGCAGTTCCAGCTGAATCTGGAACTCTGCTTAATGGAAAAATTTAAAGCTTAATTTTTAACCAAGTCCCCTAAGAATGCTGTTGCTGCTTTTATGTTGTTTTTTTCTAGCTGAGTAACTCTTGAACCTATTAGCTGCCTTCAAATGAATTTTAGAGAAAGCAGGGCAGCTCAAAGATTAAAAACCTGAAGAATGTCACTGAGAACACCTGTTGGACAGAAAAAAGAGCCCCCAAACCAAAGCCCACTTTCAGAAAGCACACGGAGCTTAATTACTCTCTCCTCTTTGGAAAGAGACACTTAGCCCATTAGCATAGCTTTAAATCAAGCATGTGCTTTTCCTGCTCAGAGGGAACAAGATATCGTTCAGGATGCTTCACTGGGAAAACCAGAGGAATTTCAGTTTGTGTGTGCTTCAGTGGGAGAAGAAAGGACAGGAGGTGCGAAAGGACAACAGACATCAGCTCATCATTGCCCAGGCTTCATTAGCTCCAGCATAAAAACAGCTTGTTCTGCAAACTGCAAACTGAACAAAATCCCACATTTGGAACAACATTCCAAGTATCAATTTTGGGAAAAAATACCCCTCACGGACTGCTTTAATTTTTATGTGATTTTTACACTAGTCAGTAATATCTGAAAATCAAAAATGTTACTGGAAAGCATATTTTGGTATACATTTTATGTATTCCTATAAATGTATCAAAAACTAAAACAAGAATATGTCATTTTTTAAAGTATTTTTTAAAGCAGTGAAATGCAAGATCATAGATTAATGGTTGCTAGTTAGGGATCAATCAATTATTACTGAAAATGATTGTCCAATTAAGGCTGTCGTTGGTTAAGTAGTGATCACTAATTGGTGTTCTAATTGGTGATTTGCTGTTTTATTTGTTGGAATGTACAAATACTTCAAATGGGATCCAAGAGCCAAGGCAGCAGGCCCACATGACAGGCAGCTGGGGGAGCAGACAGGATGGCCCACAGCCAAGAGCAGAGCAAAGCAGCTGGGCAGCCCACCAACCATTCCCACAGAGCACTGCAATTCCATCAAATCATCATTTCTTAACAGAAAACTGCACATCAGTAATTTTTCATCCCACTTTGTGATTATTTATGTGCTGGTGAGTTTAAGGGCCTTCTATTTCTAAAGGCAAAACAAAACCAAGAAAAAAACCCACAAAAAAACAAGTCAAATGACGGGACATTCTTTCACTGTCCCCATCTCTGCTCATGCTGCACTGCTCTACTTTGCTCTCTCTTCATCTGCTCCAGAGCCCAGCTTGCTTTCCCTCACTAATCCCTCTTCTTCTTACCATTACACCACTGCTGCTCTACCTGAATTTACTTAATTGCTTCTGTCAACAGTTTTAACTTCTGACAAATTGACTCTGAAAAACTGCAAATGTAAACACCACAATCGTCTTGGATCAGGAACCAAAACATTTTTAAATCCACTCATTTTTCTTCAGTTCTGACTATTACCTCATCTTACTAGGAAAGGTAAGAAACCTCTCAAAGTTGGCAGTTTTAAAAGCCTTTCCTCTGGGGCAGTTTATTCCTAAACTCTGTTGCTTGAACAGTCAGGTGACAACTTGAAGGCTGAGGGAAGAGAGGACGAGAGGGCAAATTAACCAACACCATCATATAGGGATTTTCTCCTCCTCTGTTAATTTGACATCCTTTTGCAAGACTCCAGGGAGCTCTTATTTAAAGATACCTTGCTAAGCTTGAGTTGCACAAGTTCATTTTATGTTATAATTGCTGCTCCTCAGTGTGAGTGGATACCCCCTTCATCCTGCAAAAGTCAGCAGAATCCCTCTTTAACCCTCTAATTGGGTAGCTGTTGGCTCACCCTCCCTCCTGTCTGTCCCCTCTGCAAACAGTTCTTGGATATGATTTTATCATCTATCTGAAATTTCATTCTGCTGTTCTGTGTCTGAGAGGAGGATGATTAGATCCCAGCAAAATGTCATGTTAAACTATACTTATCTTTTATGTAAGACCGTGCATTCCAGTACAGGTTTCTATATTGTTCTTTATTAAACTAAATATTGTTTGGCCTTCTAACTTTGTCTTCATATTCTCTACTTCTTCTGATACTCACACCTCAGTTGCCTGAACTCAAATACCACCATTTAATAATCCCAACAAGCCATGTGAAGTTCCACTTGCTATCTCAGTTCTCCAAAATCTTTTTCTGTACCTCTAAATTTGTACCATTCAACATGCAAAATTTGTCTTCTATTTTAGAATATCAATATTCACTTTCACATCCAATCATTAAAACCACTCAATCATAAAATAACTAAATGTTTAATACCAGCCCCCACATTTACAACTTTTCCATGGTACTGTCTAATATACACCAATTTACATTTATTTTCCCAGATCAAAGATGTGGGGTTTTTCCCCCTCACAATTAACAATTTTTTTTATACTTCAGAGAACATTAAAGTGTTAAACATATATGCTGTGTGCTATCTCCCATCTTTTTTGAACATGTGATTGCTCTCCAGTGTAATCTGAATCTTTCTACCTTCTTATTTAAAGTAACATTTTCAAAAAAAGCTTTACAGCTTTTATTTATACTTTCTTTCAAGGTCCAATTATCCATTATAATGGAATTTCTTTAATTGCAGATACCAAAGATTAAGTAAATCACACCTACAGAAAGACAGAGACAGTTCCAGGGCATGAAGACAAATAATGTGGGTGGCTTCATTAACCTGGGATCATCACCCAGCAGATCTCAAAATGGGCAGGCACAAATACACCACCTTAAAATTATCAATACTCTTTACAGTACTTTGCTTAACAAAAGGAGAAATGTGTCTCTCAAATGTACAAGGGAATGAGTACCAGCATGGGGAGATCGTGGCACTTCATTAAGGGTACTGGGGTACTGCTGTGCCAGGAAGAACTCCCAACATAAAACAAAAAATTCACTCCTTAGGAGACAGACCACAGCCATTGAAAGCCTGCTCTGACAGACAGGGAATATGGCAGGCAGGGAGTCTAAAAAGACTCTCTTCATGATCAGGGAAAAGAAGAGAATACGAGCTCCTTCTCTATAACGTCCAGTTTGTGCTTGATGTCTCGTGGAAGCGTTTAAAGTAAGAAGTTTTGTGCAACACTTCTCTCTTCTTAACATGTTTTCAACATTACATTTGATCCTGTTCTTAAATTCAAACCCATCCACTTTAGGATGTGCTTTAGGAAGTCCAGGCTATATTTAACTGTTTAATGGATAATTAAATATCTGATTCTGTATCAAATGGTGGATACACTGTACCTCTCATTTCTCTGAACACTTCACAGAATGCTAGCTATGCCTCTCAAGCATTTTTATTAAACCTGTTTAGTGCCTTCACTGTATGTCTGACCTCCCATAATTACTTTTCAGGCCTAAAATTCAGATCCTCTTCGGTAAAACAAAGAGAAACCTCAGGTTAAACAACCTGTTTTCAGCCCTCCCCAAACACCCCACAGCCTGTGCACTATGCATGGGGTCCAAGGCATAAAACTGAAAATATACTGCTTTATTTACCTGCACTTTAGTGAAGTGGGAGTTTTCATATCCAGGGTTTTGAGTCACCTGGCTTTATGAGATCCATGACTTTCTTACACACGACACCCACCCGTCATTCTCTGTTTCTAGAAGCAAAGCCCACCAAAGTGCCTCAGGGGAAGACGAACACTTCTGGATTTAGAGGGGTTTGACAGCCCAGACCAGTGAGCTGCTTTTCATCTCACACTTGACTGGCACAGCAGAGAGACAAGAAACTTTGTTCCACTGAAGGCAGAGCACTCCTTTGCTTGCATGGCAGCTCACATTCTTCCTCATAATGACAAAACTGCCGACCACCTTTTCACAGCCAGAACAGACGACTCACCGTGGAAGGAAGAAGTGAGAGCTTCCCAACATCTCAGCGATTCCCTGTGTTCCAGCCACATGACAAAGCAAAGTCCTCCTTCTGGCACTTGCTCCCTGAACTTCAATCACCAAAACATCTCGAAACACACACAAAATCTCCCCGTTTGTAGGTACTAAGAATACTCGACCAAAATTCCAGAAGAAAAATAAAGAAAAATCAAGGTTTACAGAGGTTACTTAACAAGGAACACAGAAAGATGCCATGTAAATCTGGAGTTAGAGGTCACTACAACTAGCAAAACCACTGAATGGTAGCATTTAAAAAAATCCAAAAGTACCAGTTGTGTTCCTTTAGAGACATTTTTATTTTGTACCGTTTTTCCAATCAGCACTTAATATTCATTCTCAGTTCAAGGCAAGTTGCCTTCCTGTGGCAGCACTCATCTGGGCTTGTCCTGACAAGTGACATTTGTCATCTGCTCGCTTCATTTTCCCTTGACTGAAAGCCCAGGTCAGAAAAAACAACCAGTAAGTAGCACCAACAGGTTCTCTTCCTAACAAAGCCAGTATTACAGCCATCCTGATCCAGAAGAGGCTCCTAAGGAATCCAGCTGACAACAAGGCACAGGGAGGAAAGTTTAAGAAAGAACAAAGGCTGACATTCCTCTGACAGACACCCCAAGTGAAATGGAAGCGCCTTCAAGACAAGCCTGTCTTCAGAAGTTATTGACGGGTTTCAGACAGACAGAGGGCTCTCTTTGCCTGGATTTTGAGACCAGAAACAGAACTGAGATGGGGTTATAATGCTCCATTATGAACTAGATGGATGATTTAATTTATGTTATTGTATTTTTATGGATTTTGGAGGGAGTGAATATGATAGTATATACTGAAATTCTTGAATTCTTGTGTAGCTTCACGGAGTAATTCTGCTCTAGACAACATCCAGTGATGGCATTTCTTCAGCAAATCCTCCTTGCTGTCCAAAAGGTAAAGACCATGCCACTAAATGGAAACATAACTCCCAGCAGGTGATTGTGGAGGGAGGGGAAAGGCTGTTGTACAACTCAGAAGTAACACAGAACTCTTCAAATCCTGCTGTTGAAGTGACATTGAAGTGTAACTTAATTCACTTTTCAACCACTATTTTAAGCCTTCCCCTCCCAAGAACACCCTCCCCAAGCTCCAGTGATTTGTGCTTCAGAGGTTTCCAAAGCCAGACAAAATGTCTTCTTATTTAATTGCTCTTAATGGATTTCCTCCCCTGAATTTGTTCAGCTGCATTTTGAAACCATTAAACATTGCAAGTCTGCAGCATTCTGCAAAACTAATGTAACTTTCCATACAACCAGTGACACAAAATCTTCTGGAAGATGCAAAAAGCATGAATTTCCTGCAGTAGTTGACAACAGAATAGAAAACACAGAAAATGTAATTATCAGCACTAGCCTTGTATAAAGAAATTCTCCCATCTCTGTCACCACTACAGATTTTTCTCCCTTAGCTATAATGAAGATATTTCAGAATGATAATCACTTTATCATCTCCTTTCCTTCCCAAAACTGTACATACGACTGAAAGCCATCTCCCCTTCTACAGTGTTTACCAGGATTGGAATTGGATTTTTCAGCTTACTTGTTTTCAGGAAAAAGTTCACAAAGTTCTGATTGCATCATTAAGACACCTGGGAATGGAACTGTGTTTGATCCCAATAATCAGAGTCAGGTGAGTAAATACATGAAATGGATCCCAATATTCTTTGGGAAGGGAAAAAAACAATACCTGAAATATGTTTAGAAAACATGTTAGACAGCATTAGTGCAGTTTTTAGATACCCTTTAAGATGCCTGGTAATACAGCTTTATTGCTGTTTTTCTGATGACTCTGAGAATTCAAAAAAAAAAAGAAGCTGAAACAATGAGAGAAACAGTAAGTAAAACTTAAACCAGGCAATAAGAAAAACAGTAAGTAAAACCTAATCCAGAAAGAAAGACTGAGGGGAAAAACCCCAGAAAAATAGCTATATTTGTTTTGGCTGGTAATACCAGGCAAAATTTAATTGAGAAACTTCCGGCCTTGCAGAACAAAGACTAAGCTGGCAAAGAAGAAAACACAGTAAGAGATCTGTAACTGACTGTTATTTCTCCCCATATGTGAGATGCTGAATCTCTCATCAATCCCACTCCTAAACAACATCAGAAAAATGACACAGCAAGAGGAAGAGCAGTTAGGAGTTCTAAGCTATTCCTCAGAAGTGGGAAGAGATACCTTTTACAAAACAATGCTGTGCACAGTGACTTGGGAAATAGCGCTGAATAATTGGAATACAGCAGCCCTGAGGAGCGGTCAAGGGTGAAAAGCTGTTGTCTTCCCAGGTTCTTCCAAACCCTGGTAAAACCCCATCTACTTACTACAAACCTGCTGCATGGGAACAGATGATCAGCTACAGGCTTTTTAGGTACCTGCAGACCTTCTGAGCCAACATTGGTTTTCTTTGGCATTTGAATGGCCAGTACTTTTTCAGCATCTGGCCTTTCCCTACACTGAGAGCACCCCCTGTTCCAGCACTGACCCCACTCGGTGCGCTCCATGAAGACAAGCAGACACCAGAGACCACTTCTTGCTGCACCTTTATGCAAGTAAAAACGAGAAGCAGAACTGATCTCTGTTTCTCCTCTAAACACTCATCCTTATAAGGCTGCTGCAGAGAGCAGAGAACGATCATGCTCAAGCAATAACCTGAAAACATTTTAAAGTATTTGCCTTTTCTCAAAAGCATGAACTGAACTGCCTCACACAAGCTACTCACAGGCTCTTTAAGAAAGAGACCCCAAGTTCTGTGTCTCCCCGTCTTCCCACCTGCTGCCTTCTCCATCTATTTGCATGAGATCCACCCACGCTTCCACCAGCCCTCGTCCCCCACCTCCACCACACGGAAGAGGCTGGATCTGTATCCCTCACAAAAGGAGGAAGCAGTGCAGCTCAATACTTTAATTAGGTACAAGCTTGAAAGAGTATTGCAAAAACCAGAACTGAAATGCCAGTGGTGGAGAGAGCAAAGTCTAAAACTCAGTATTTGCAAAATAAAGCAATTCTTTGTTTCTAAAACTCGGGAAATATTTCATCTTTTCAAAGAATGAACCTTAAAATGTGAAAGACTCATTTCTGAAGAAAAGCCACCAATTAATGAGCCACAGTATCTACACAGAGATCAAACAGAACTCGACAAACTAGAAAAATAGGGTGGTATGTTTTGTTTTAACCCTTTACGTGCAAGGAACGGGCAATCACACGGGGTATGAAGTGACTGCACCATTACTGGGCTTTCTGCAAACAACAGGCTACTTTTGAAGAAGCACCACATGCATTGTTAATACAGTTGTTTATATTTAGAAAAAGAAACACTTGCTCATTCAATGTTCTCAATATTCAAACATTATTCCTGCCTGCTGAAGACATGTCCTCCATTTGAGCCAGAGCCGTTCTACTCGGCTAAATGAGCCTCTCCCCCAGCAAACTGAACTGATGAGCTTCTCCACTGCCACACATCAGCATGTCTTAATATTTCAGCATCCTGAACCCTCATCCCAGGGACTGAAGGAAGGAAGTATGCTATTATTCTAAATACTAGCAGATGAACGATGAGAGTTTTTTGTTCTGCACAAAGGAAACTTCTGCAGTAGGAAAATTCAACAGGCATAAAAAGCTTTTCCGAAGAGACTTTTCCACCAGCCCTGACGATACTTATGTTGTTTCCACTCAAGAGTGTTTCGACTTATAGACAGGGGTTACACACAGAGGGGGACAAGAAAAGCTTTCCTGCTGAATTTCCAGCTTGAAGTACCATCATTAGAAAATGTTACGAACATTGTTTGGAAACAGATGCTACGTCCAGGGTGAGGGGGGAGTGTTTCTGTCTTGTCTCCTTCTCCTGACCCCAGCACAATTGTTCCCCAAAGCTCATTCTGTCCCCTTTTACCATTAACATTTGTGGTATATTACATATTTGTCAGAGTTCTGAGCTTCTATAAATCCACCGATTAAAAAGGATGAGGGGCTTAATGAGTAAATATGAACTGAAAAAAAATCAGAACTGCAGACATTGAAATAATTTTTTTCCTAATTTAGTGGAAATGTAAAATGCTCCTAATCAAACAGGAACCCCCATGCTCCCTATAAAGATCTAATGCTGCTTGTGACCCAAACAGGTACATAATTTATATGTGCAGAGGGGGATTCCTCTGTTTTGTGTGATGACAGCTAATAGAAAGAGACATAAAAAAGAAGCAAATCTATCAAATTAATCATGAGGTCAAAGGCAACATGTCAAAGTTTATTAATTAAAATTGCCTGGCTCATTCTTTTTAAGATTTTACACCTACTCTTGATTCCTTTGAAGGAGAAGAAGCACACCCTCCTGCCGTAATTTCATTAGCTAAATCATCTAATAGAGTTAGTTATTAGATCCATGTACAATTTTCCTGTACAGAAAATTGGACATGCTGCACTATTTGTCTGCATTAACAACAGTAAAAAACAGCGTCTGCTTCTTTCTCTGTCATGGGACTGACTACCTAAGAATTCTCTGTGTTTTAGTAACAGGGAGACAGAATTTTAGACACAGACACCCAACCACTCCTCCTCAGAATACACAAAACCTAAACGTGGAATTCTTAAGGTTTATTACCCTTTAACAAATATCTGGGTAAGTGTATATTCTTTTCTAAACTAGAGCTCAATTGCGCTTTAATTCTAATTAAACAGCATGAAATGACAATACATTTTCTTCTTAATCTTTCTGTGTAGCATTTATTTAACAATACGTTTTGAAAAAACTTTCTTCAGCTTTTCTACTTTGCTGACTTGCAAGAAATTATATTTATTTTTAGCATTTTTAGATTAAACAATCTTTTTTTGAAACCCAAATACAGTTATTAATTTGCTCTATTTTTTGTGCATTTTACAGATGACCAGGTGTTATTGGTAACACAATCATTGTTACCTTTTCAGCATTTCAGAGTTTGTCTTTATTTATTAATCATTTTCTCTGAAATATTTGGAAAGCATACACTTAGTTCTTTTAGGAGACAGAATTCTGGTCTTCATAAACACAGTTTGCATTTAAAAATCCCAATTTTTCACATCACAGAGTAATCACACTGATCACACCTATGGGATGCCGAAATAACCCCATTTACATAACCCCAAAGCTACCAAGCATTCCAATTTAGAAAAGAGATTATGTGGTGCACAATTCATAAATTCAGCCCTTCACTTTAGCATCTTAATACTCCAAATTTCTCTTGGGTCTTGCTCTTTTAACAACTCTTCTATCTTTTCAAATATCTTCTCACATGGAATTTCTATCCACCACGACACACTAAAGGCACAAGTTCACAATCCGAACATATTACTAACCTTTAAAAAAAATCCTTAGAATTACCTTTGATGATGCTGTATCTGCATTTTGTTCTTCCTACTCTTTGTTTTGCCAGTGTATATCAGGATCAAAGTGAAAAGTTTTCACCAGCAAAATTACTCTTACCCACTGCACCCCCAAAAAACCTTAATATTATGTTAAATATGCTCTCATGTATCTTTCATCAGCAGTTCAGTAAAAGCCTTTATGCACTTGCTGGATTCTTTGTTACTGTAAACCCCTTTATTTTGAGAGAGAAAGTTGTTAAAATTATCACCAGCTGCACAAACAGCTACATACATTAAAATTCTTTGTTGTTTCATTACTAAGAGTGGAGTGGGCTCTCCAGCAAGGTCAGGACATGAAGTTCATTTTTATCAGGTGAAGCCCTGCTATTGAACTTTCCTCCAACTTGAAGATTCCAAATTTTTATTATCCACTTATCTTACTCCCAAAGTGATCCTCAGTGCTTCATACTCTACCTTCTCCCTTTCTCAAAAGAGAGGACATCCAGGTCCTTTGATGGAGAAGGATACTGTGCTCCTCACCTGAACAGTTACTGTCTTCCTTAGATTTCTTTTTTTTTTCTTTTTTTTTTTTTTTTTTTTTACATCTCTCCCACCATGCCTGGTGAATTTATGACACAGAGGTTGCTGTCTGGGGAGAAAGCTGGCAAAAGCCTCAGTTCAGATCTCCCACAATCCACTCTGGTATTATTCTATATATACCTTCCTCCCTTCTTCCCATATGGTCTTAGCTTTAAAGTTTGTTTTCACTTCTCTCATCTCCTTTAAATTCAAATTCTCAGCAAGGCCACAATCTTCCTTTCCCCATTCCCTGCAACTCTTCCTCAAGCCACGTTTTCTTCTTCCTCATATTATTTGTTCAATCTCACTCGGCCTTGTAGTTTTCTCTCTCCTCAGCTTTCTCCCTCCCCTTTCCTCCTTTTCTTTCTTTCTTGGCATGAGATTTTTTCCCATCCTATATTATCACGTTGTATCAGACTCAGACTCTATCTCCAGACTGCTTTCCACAACAGTCTCCTGAAAATGCTTAGCCCATTAAATCCCATAAAAATGCTTTCTATCTCCATTATGATGTCCCACTCTCATCAGTGTTTAAAAATTAGGACAAACTTATCTCTATTTTTCATTTGCTGTTCCAAAACACAGAATATCATCATACACGTCTCTCCAGCCTCTCAGTCTACATTAGCTCTTCAAAATATTGTTCTTTCAGTTAAGTATCTTCTCAGAACACGACCAGAATGTCTTTATCAAAACCCTTTGAGGGAAAGGACTGAAAACCAAAAAATTGTTTAGCCAAGAGTGAGGGGTGGTACAGAATCCCATGTGCTTTGCTGACAACCATTATATTGCCAGACAGAAGCAAAGAGCAGACAGAAGGTATTATTAATATCTCCCTCCTCAATGCCTTGCAGAGCCACTGAATCTCTATTCAATTTCTGGTTTTATTTTTCACCTTCTGATTTTCCATTTCCTCCTTCTATTTATTCCCGTTCCTACCCCATCATTTTGATTTGACAATATGTTCTCAGCTGCAGATTTTCACCTCACCCATCTTCAGGTCACTGCTGCATCTCCAGGCTGCTTTTGCAACGCTCCTGATCGCAGCAAATTCCACCTTCAGTCAGGATTTCTGAAACTTGGCTTTCCTGATCAAGTCTTCTCGATGCTTCTCTCATTATGGCTCCTCTGACCAAAGGGACAGTTTCTGTCTTTCTGCTTTTCCTGCACAAACCCTGTGTTGCAACGTGGCAATAATTTATATTAAAGGCTTCTTGTGTCATTTTTAAATTCTGTTTCCTGAGGGGAAATTTACCTCTTTATATGGAGTATCCATTCTCTTAAAATTCTCTTGAAAAAGAGCAGCATTCACAAATCATCCTACTTCCTTCCCCAACTTTTGTTCCAGGAGGGCGTTTGCTCCAGCAAACCTGATCCTGTCCCACTGCCCTGTTTCAATTAATTCAAGCATTTGTATCTAATTAAAAAATAATGGAAGTTTTGATGAATTCTGTCTAAAACACTACTTGGTTTTTTGAGTTTACTGTATAAAATAAAACAGTTGTGAGTCAATGAAGTGGAAAATTGCTGTCTTATAACAGATCCTCTAAGGTGCAAAATGTTCTCTGATTTGCTGTTATCAGTATGTCTAGTAATTGCTTTTTGTCCAACTGTTTATAAAGGGAAAAACAGACTTACAGTCTGGAGAAAAAGAGACAGCAAAACTTAAACAAAATTAAAGCATTAATGTTTTTTAAATTGTTTCTCTGTTTTGCAGAATTAAGAAAACATACCAAAAAAGCCATTTCGCCCAACAAAATAAAAAAACACCAAAAAAACCAAACAAAAGAACCCCCAAAAACTAACCAAAAAAAAAAAAAAAACACACACAAAACAAGAGGGATGAAAAGAAGCTGCATAAAACAATTAAAACAAGCAACAGGACACATTTGAAAACTAACATTCATGGTCTTTTGTTACTCCAGCTTTGCTACTAATTACAAGTGTTTTAACCATGAGGTTGAGAAATTTCTACATAGCTTTAATTACAGAACAGCATTTTAAAAAATTACCTGGCACTCAAATACACTTTAGATGAACATAAAAAGGAGTGTTACAAAATTGCTTTCTGTAACAAAGCAACAGCTCAGCATAGACTAAGATTACATCCCTCTTCCATGACTAGCACCCACGTACACAATTGCATTTTCCTTTGGCATTTGCCTTTCTCAAGAGAATTTCAGGTGATTTTTTTTAGGCATTTTTGGTGTTCTGTTCTTGTTGTCTTTTTTTTTTTTTTTTTTTTGCAATATCTCTGTATGATTTTGAATTCTCCTCTGTTTTATAAAGACTATCTGAGAAAAGTGAGAGTAAATTCACTTATTTGCACACATATAGCCAAAATTTAATTATTTTATTTAAGAGACAAATATGAAGTACGTTGGAGGCAAACACCTGAATTCAGACTACTTCTAATGTCCACTTCACATGGGCAGGGACAACCAAACAGATACTTTCCACAACTAAATCAATACCTTACCTTGTTGGCAAACTATAGGATTTCTTTCCTCCTCTCTATTTATTTATTTATTTAAAACTAGACCATTCCATCCTCTACAGTAGAGCCTTGCAACTGTACATTCAGCTTGCACCATATTTGCCCTCAGATGTTCTTAAAATCCACTGGAACAAAGAAGTAGGTCTTTCTTTGAAAATCCTTGCTGGGGTTCATTAAACCTCTTTGATGTTCCCCCCTTCCCTGGCCACATAAATGAAATCTTTATTAAAAAGAATGTCTATTGGGGCCATTTTCATAACATGATAAGGAGTGCCTGATAGATTTACTTTCCTTCTAGGCAACTTTCCAGCCAAAGTCAACAGCTAACAAGAAGTCTATATCTGAATTCATGTCGGAGGATGTAACTCACTAATTAAGTGTTCCTTAAATATTTCAAGGAACAATCAGACTTTCTGACTGATCCACTGCAAGCACTGCTCTATAAAGAGATACTACAGTTGAGTACAGCTGAATAAATTGAGGTTTCTTTTCTTTCTCAGGCATTCTCAGTCTAAGTTCCAGCATCCTAGTCCATGGTACACAACCTTCCTTGATACAGCAGTAACTCATCCCACAGTAACTGCCATCATTTTAAGGTTCACTTAGATGCATTTCTACAAGCTGTGCCTTGGCAGTCCTTCATTTTATTCACACATAAATAGAAATGTTTAATTACCTATACCCTCTGTTACTCTGATAAAACATAACTTTTTATGAAATAGCCTTGAAGCCACACAGGATGCTGCTCTGTGATGAAACAATACAGAATAAGGTACAAAAGCAGTGCTGTCCTCATGCTCCTCATCACTTGTCCACAATCCCCTGGATTTAATCCTGTCCAGAAAGCTTCACATTCATTCCCCAAGCACAGAGATGTCACTAAGAGATGCTCATGGAAGCACTGCAGAGACTCAGCACACGGGAACTCGCTGCTACTTAATATACCTGTACCAAAAGGTTTTATTTATTCTGTGTTGCAACAGCTACAGTCACACAATTTCTAACTGACAATGTGTGAACACTCATCGACCTGCAAAGGCCACAAATACTCTTTAATCAAGATTATCAAACCACAGAAGGGCTGCAGTAGCAGTGCCATGCCAAAGCAGAGGAGATCTAATCAAAGCACCAGATAACCAGGCTCTTCTGTACAACCCTCCCAGTAATCTCCCTCATGAGCACTGAAAGTTCCTGCAGCCCCAAATCCAAGCAATAAAGTTTCTAGGTCTCTCCTGCCCTGGACAACCATGTCAATGTAACAGACCCAGATGGTTTATACACTTTAACACTCTCAATTCACTGACATTTCTGTTAGGGCAGCCCTACCCAAACCCAAGCATTATATAAAAGGGTTCAGCATGATTAAGCCCATTATAATACAACCACAAGATGATTAAAATAACCTTCTACAGGTGCCAGATATCTGCCATCATGTTTGGATAAAATCAGGAATATCTTACTCCTTGCTGAGCTTCTAATGCTGCCTCCTCAGAATATGTCAAAACTGATAACCATGGCAGACACTAACACTTGATATCTTTATTTTCCCAGGAGCATCAAAACCTACGAACTGCAGTTCTGGTTGTCTCCCTCTCCTGAACTGCCCTTCGCATCCGTTCATCCCCCACAGTCCTCCTCACCTCCCCCAACATGTTGACACAGGGGAGTTTTAAAAGGAAATCAGAATAAAGTACATTGCACAGAAGGGAGATTTATTTTAGCATAGGCACATTAAGAAGGAACACTGAGAAAACTACTTGAATGCGAGAATGAAAAGTTATCTCAGCTTTTATCCAAGTTGAGGTATTTACTTCGTCAGATTTCAAGTCAAGTAATTTTTTTAAAATGCAGATAGTTAAGGTACCACAGTGCCTGTGCAGAACAAAAATTGCAGAAACTCAGTCATTTTATGTTGATCTGTGGGTGCCCGAAAACATTACTGCAAAAAGTGGTCTATTTAGGAATATACAGCAAAATGCAACCCAGCTCTTTCAAAACTCTCCATGCAGGTATTACTCCTCTGAAAGGAAGTCAATATTTGGTGAGCACAGAGGGAGTACTAATCTGGTAAATGGCAAAATACAGCACCTTCCTGACCCTTCACCTTCACTTCTCCCACCACCAGTATATATCCAGAATATATTTTCTCAAGTGTTTATTCCCCCTCTCTTCTTGTTCAACAGGATCAACACAATGCTTACTGTATTGCCAACAAAACAACCCAGGCATCAAAGTCTGACAGAAAACAACCTGGTAAGAAATTCAGGCCATCAGAAAAATCTACTGGGGGAGGAGGGAGAGGGGGGGAAAGATTAATTGTAGATTGAACATCATATAATGAACATTGCATGAAAATAATGCTCAGTTACCAACCCCATGGAACTTAAAAAAAAAAAAAAACAAAGTAGCAAATACTAAAAATACTGTAAAAGGAGGCCAAACTACACCCTAAGCAACCTGAAGTCTCTCACAATCCTAGAAGTCTCCTCTTTATAAAGCAAAGAATATACAGGACCACTTATTTCAACCACAAAAACTTGCACTGCATGACAGTACATAATTTCAGATTCACTGCCCAAGTCCGTAAGACTGTTCCTGCCTGATTTCAAACCTGCCTTCTATAATGACCTTCATGTGAAGGTCATTATATCACTCTCCAGTTTCCCAGTTGTCTCACACAGCTCACAAATATCACCCTTCCTTCACATCCTTCTCTTCCTTTATCATCACAAAGTCCAACAACTTAATATCGATGACATCTAACCCCCGTAAGAACTAAAAAAAAAAAAAAAGAAAAGAAAAATTTTTTTAAAAATCCACAACAGTCAAAGATGGAAATGTCACTGTGGTGCGTGTTGTTTTCTTTTATTGCCATCTGTATCTCTTCATTTAAAAAAAAAAATAAAAAAATTAATCACAATGTAGAATAAAATGGTATAAAAAGTGTGACAAAAAATACACCACAAACTTAACTATTCTTGACTGCTTACAGATACAAAGCATTAAGGATGACAAGAAATAATAAATCCTCTCAGCTGGGGGGAGGAGGGAAAAGATCGTTCTCTAGACCGAATCCAGGCAGCTTCCCACTGCCAACTCCAGAATAGCTTCATCATCCATTAAAAAGATGAAATATGATTCACCTGTGATTTTTACCAGTTTCAGTAAAAAAAAGTTATTAGCTGAAAAATGGTTTCAGACTCTTTCAGGCTCTTTTTCATGAATATAAAAATTAATAGAATCTCCTAAGGTTATGGGGGAAAAAACCACTTTGGACTACACATTTATAAGAAATAAGATCACGTAGCACAGGAAAAGTAATGAGGGTTTTTTGTGGTTTTTTTCGTTGTTGGTTTGGTTTGGTTGGTTTGGTTTTTTTTCATTTGTAGAAGACAAAATGCTATTTTATCAACTACAAGAAATTCTCTCACGCTTGCAACTGGAATTGTTTGAAATAATCCCTGCCTGGTAAAATTCCAGAGACAGACACATGAAACAGGTGTATTAGAATATCAGCACATTGTATACAAACAGAAATTACTTTCAAGAAGTCAAGCAAAGATCACACATTTTACTGCCATCCATGCTCTTCAAATTAAACTGCAGAACAGTCACGAGTTTGCATTTATTTTAATTGCAGATAATAATCTGAACCACACTGAAACACCCTATGCCTATAGAAATTCACATAACAATTTACATTTCCCCTGAAATCTCTGAAAATGCAGCAGAAATAATTTACTAATCATCTACCACTTCTTCCAATAATGAGCCATTAGAATAAAACTCAGAAAAAAATAGTTCAAGTCATAAACTACTCTGAAATGCTTAATGTCAGGGAGCACAAACAACAGAAACTATTACAATAGATTTTTCATTAATTGATCCATTTCAACACTCATTTACAGCAATCTTTAAACCAACTCTCCAAGAGCATGTAAGAAGAACAGATTAATTATTTTACTGTTGTAATTTTTAAACTGCAGGGGTTACTTCTGGAGAAACCACTTAAATTCCAAAATGGCTTGGTGCAAAAATGGCACTTGCACAACTCCTGCTGGAGCAGGGGCTTCACAGGACACCACCAACCATTTTCCCAGGACCCTCCAATTGGACCATCTGCCGTAAGACACTTACTTCAGTTCATTCTTCTCCCCTTAATTTACCCTCCCTTTCTCCCTCTCCAACACCCAGGTGGAAGATGCTGCCACAGCATCTGAGAGCCCCTATGAAAAGCAAAGGGCACACAAAATGTTGTTTCTCTAATGCCACATATACCAGGTACTGATGTGTCTCCATTAGCCCTCCCTACCTGAAACAAGCATTTATCCACACTTTTAAGGAAAACAGCTGTTTAAGACCACACAATTATGTACTGTGTTAGGTGCTTTCCTGCACCTCCGTCTCAATTCACAAAGTTCAGGTTATTTCATGTGACAATCTACCAATGCCGACTATTTTTGACAGTAAGAACCTTTTCAATTTTATTCATCTGAAGTGCTGATACCTCTACATCAGCTTACAGAGAGGGCAGCTACACTAACAGGATTTGTTTCCATCTTATGTAAGAATGTTGTTTAAAATACCGAAAAGGTCTTTATAAACTATTTGATGTCTGTGGAAACAAAAACCAACCTGAGAACATTTTTCCTAGCACAGGTCAAACGCCTGCACAGCAGCTTTCAGGTGGTTCTGATGCTCTCAGTACTCACATCTATTCAAGTATCTATGCTGCATAAAAAAACCCTGAAGTAATGGATAAAGATGGTAAAAAAAAAAAATCTAAAACTTGTCAACTTAATTGAGTGCTGTTTCAACACACGGTGTGAAGATGCATTTCCACTGAGATTTCTTATAATTTGTACATATAGGTGAACATTTACATTAAGACCCAATTAGTATGTCAAAGAGTAATTGCAGGCAGATACTCCAAACTTATATTGAAAAGCATCTACTTTAAAAATTCAAACATTTACAACAATACATTAAAACAGGGGGAAAAAGAAAGGCAGCATATACAGACCTTCCAGTAGTCAGATTGTAAACTGTAGTACCTCTGGTATGCAGATAATGCTGTAGGAGAGAAAAATGAATGTTCAATTTGTTTTGTTTCATTTTCTTTGAATATAGAAAACCTTAAGAGTCAGAATACACAACACTGAAATGATAAATGGTTTAATAAAAGTTACACTGCCATGATAAGTACACTGTTGTGGGCAATGCATTCCTTAAGATTATAATTTTGGTTTATGAAACGTCAACCCAAAAGTATATTTATTATTAATCTTACAAAATGTAAATCAAGCAATATTTTAAAGAAAAACCTATAACAAAGAAATCATTTGAAATTTTGGGATTCCCATCCCGGACAAAAGCTGTTGTAAGATTTAAAAATTTAATCATGTAGCTCATTTACCATGCTCCCCGATGCCCTGTAATTTCTAAAGAACTGGTGAGGAGGGACATACAAAGAGAAATCAGTTTCACATGCCCTTTAGTTCTGTAACTAGAGAAACAAAAGCAAGTGGGGGGAGAAAAAGCTTACATTTTGTTCGGCAGCGAGGACCGAGACTAACCTGGAAATGAGCACTAAGAACAGCTCTGCTCAGTACAATATTAGCTCTACTCAGCAACCAATTCCTCAAATCATTGTTCCTGCTCCCTCTTCCCCACTAAAAATTCCGGTTGATTCATCTTGCCCCGCTGGCCAACAGGTCACATCAGACCAGAACACAAACTAGCTCTGTGTTTTCCTAGGAACACGGCACTAGGAACCCTCCAAAAAGGAAGAATTTTAATTAAAGATTCCCTGTAGTAAACACCAAGGTATTGATTTTTCAAGTGTTTGCAGTATGCATCTTCCAAACAGTAAAAAAAGGCAACTCCTGCTCTGAAAAACTGTAAGCACTAAACAGATTAAAACATGTATTTTATGTGCAGATATATTTCCTGAAAGTACCATGTCCCTACATTTTAATACCTTTCAATGCCTGCCCTGAATATTCATTTCTGTAACTTAAGTCCTTGAGTTTAATTGAAATAAGAACAACATACACAGAATGATAAAGCACACAGAGTTTTCTCTTAAAAATAAACCTTTGCGCTCACCTGTCTACAGAGTCTCACAACCTTTATTTGTAAACTCATACTTGCTGAACAAAGCCCAGAAGTTGCCCCTCACCACTGAAACGCTTGTGAAGCCAATTTCTAATTTTGATGCTCTGAGCTGTGACTCATTTACATGCCCAGAGTAGAAAAATAAACTCAGGCATCTGGACATTATTAACATGCAATATGTTTAAATGTTTAGTGCAACTCAGACAAACAAAATCAGTTAAAAATCAAAGTCTTTCACAATTTAAGAATACAATTTCTCCCCCATCCCCCCCAAACAAAATTTGGTACAAACTGAAGGATGTGATTGCAGTCTAACAATGTAACTTTAAG
Source organism: Myiozetetes cayanensis (assembly GCF_022539395.1). Lineage (NCBI taxonomy): Eukaryota > Metazoa > Chordata > Aves > Passeriformes > Tyrannidae > Myiozetetes > Myiozetetes cayanensis. The sequence goes on along the minus strand of NW_026087742.1, from coordinate 110,864,654 downwards.
AACATCAAAAATAAGCATATTTCAGTCACATTCGGTAATTATGTTATAAAGGGCATTCACAATAACACAAAACATCCTCCCACTCCAGAACAGTCTTTCCAGATTCAAAGTCTTCCAGGTATCATTAATAACTTTTCAACAAAAAGGAGTAATTAGCTTCTGAACATGGTAATGACTTTTCGCTCCCAAACAGGAACACACAAACAATGAAGCAGTTTTGTAATGCACCACACTTAAAAAAAAAAAAAAAAAAAGCTTTTTTTTTGTTTTTACTCAAGCAGCACCTCTCCCAATTTTAAAGGTTAAAGCACATTTCAAACACTTAGGTCAGCACCCCCATATTATGCAAAATTAGGAAACTGAGAACTTCTCAGTTATTAATCAACTATTAATTGTTTTAACAAAGTAACTACTGCAGTCAATTATAGAAGGGATATGGATAAAATGAAAGCATGAAAAGAACCTTAAATACAACGCTAAGGGTTTACACTATGAAAATAAAAGGGAGAACTTTTTCACTGTAGTTGTTAAAATATACATGGAGCACCCACATGAGCACATATAATTAAACAAGAGAGATGGAATATGTTTCCCTACAGCAGTTAAGGTACTGCTAATAAGTTCAGAAAAAGTCAACAGTATAAAAAAATACATAAATAAACAGAAGACCTTAAAAAGAACAGGAAAAAAAAGAACAGAGCAAGAAAGAAACTGCTCCCAAACAAACTTGCCCAGGCAAATTTTAGCACCTTCATTTAACATAAGGATAAGGTCTTACAGAAAGGAGGCTTTGCTCCATGATATTCTACCAATTTTCCTTAGGAGTGCTGATGTTTGCCAATGATTTTTCTCTTCCATCCTTCAATAAATTTGAGCAACTTCCCATAGGAACAGCTGAAGTGACCATTTCAAGTTACAAATAAAACCAACCACATGGAAAGCGTGGACTGCTGAAGGAGAATTCCATGTTTACATGCTAAGCAGATAAAGCCTCTATTCAAAGGGAGGTCACTTTACTCTTCCAGAGGAATTAAGAGGACACCACAGTCCCTGTCAGTGTCTGAAGTGCCCAATCCTAGTTCTGGGTCCAGCAACCCCCAGGGATCCAGGCTTTTCCTCCAGGCTAGCAGTATTCTGCTCCTACTGAACTTCTTGCAGATGAAATGCTGAAATTCTCAAGAGTTGTGCTGAAAATGCTTAAGGATGAATCATGGAGGATTCCCTTGCACCAGAGATAAATGTCCCTCTCCTCCTGATGAAAGTCAGACAAGAAACTGCTGTTGATGCACAATTTCAGTATTTAACAAGTGCTCAACTCCCAGCAAGTTACCTGTGAAACATTATTTCAGACCCCTTTACATCTGGATAAAATATCTGCTCCAAGAGCACTCAAGCTCTGCTGAAAAGGACTAAAGGAACAGAAAAATAGAATCCAAGAAAATGTTTTTGAGGGTTTTTTGCCAGAGCCCACCTGAAACATCCCTAATTAAGCACATCCCCCTAAAAATCTTGCATATAAGATGTTAGAAATCAAATTATGAAAGCAAGATTTTTGAGAAACTAAACCAATCTAGTTTAAAAGCGGAACATGGATCACAAATACGAACCCTCCCATACTTTCTAGTCCCTGAGTGAGCTTAATTCTATGGTGCAGAAATTAGTACCTTATCTAAATAATGTATTGTGGAACTACAAGTAACTTCTCTGTTTAATTAACTTTGTATCTACAGGAAAGGAGCGCAAATCCCTCAAAATGCAGACTTTATCCAGGAATAATAAGAAACAAAGAGCAACTGGATCTGCTCAAGATCAAGCAACAGGAATTTTACACAAGTTCCTATGTGAAACACGGGGTGTGCTTCACCAGTGCTGTGATTCTGACTGCAGGATGATATTCTCTGGTTCACTAAAAAGTGAAAAAAACAATCACTTGTATCATGCACCACATGAGTATTATTAAAAAAAAACAAACAAAGAAGGACAAAAAAAACTCCCTCAGCACTAAATGCTGCAATGTCATTTGCACCTTTACTTTTCATCCAAGATTGGTCATTCCAAGGGGATACAAGTTTTGTCACAAAACGATTCCATCAACTACTGCCCCTCTTTCAAAACAGGGTCAACTCTCATTTTTCCAGACACAAATGAATTACCCCACTTCTGTTAAAATGTCCTTTCAAAATATTATTAAATAAATTCTGCAGACAGCCTTCTGATTAGGAACTTATTATTGAGCTTTTCCAATCTAGAAGTTTGCCACTGAAATTCTTACACATTCGAAACTGCTGAAGGAGGTAAATATTTCTTTTTTCCACATGCGAAACACTCCTGAGCATCCAGAAAAAATGCAGGCCTGGACTCAGAAAGAACAGGACTGAGTGTAGGACAATTACATTTGTAAAATGATCACAGATAAGCCTCTTAAAAACACAAAGCTGACAGACCATATTCAAACATCTAAAACAATACTGGACAAGTGACTCAAGAATTCCTGAAAGTGCTCAGTGACCTATTTCCATCCTTCTGTCCAGTATTTCATTACTTACTGTATCAGCTTATACATCTCTCTCCAAAACCTTGCAATCAACATTATTTTCCTGACATCCTTATGATCACGTTTTTGAAAACCATTAAACCTGCTGAGTGGCAGATACAGCATTTGCATCCTCCCCTAAAGAGGGCAGGGAAGGGGTACACCCCAAAGGCATATGTAGCTTTTCAAATCCATCACCATCAGTTATACTGCTTGATGAAAGTAAAAGAATGTTTACCTAAAATAGCCCTGAAAAACAAACACTGCCTTCCTAAAAGAATTACAGCTACTGATCAGTAAAAATCCTCCTCAGCTCAGGTTTGCTCCAGAATCTGTCTTTAATCCTCAGGCACCTAATGCAGAGCTGACCCTCAGTAAGTTCACACACAGTCAATTGGTTTCCTCTTCTTACAGGTTTTCACAGACACCCAGAACTACCCACTTTGCAATTTGTGGGGTTACTTTAACCCTGACAGCCTGTATTATGTGCCCCATAAGAGTTTGGCTTCCTCTCCTACTAAGAAATCAAAGGACATGACAGAATCAGAAGATGGGTAACACTTCTTTCTCATCCACCCCTATTAAAGATTCCTTGGTATCACACAGAGAATACAAAACAGATTTGACATAATTACCATGTATGTGGTTTCGAGATTTTATTTATTTTTAATCTACTTACTTTCATAAGAAGTTGGCAAAACTTTATAAAATGCATAGTTGTTTCAGTAATAGGACAGACAAGCTCTCTTCATGCCAAGAGTCTAAATACATAACCTAAACAAACAAGCAAGGTGCAAATGGGGAGCAAAATGTCTAGACTGAATGACACCCACCCACCTGTCATCTTTAGCGCTTTTCAGCACAAATCATGCAGTCACAGAAGGATGGCTTTTATGATCTGCTCCAACGAACCTACTTTTTGATACCTTTAAATTTAAGAGGCCTTCGAAAGTGAGGCAACCATGGAGCAGTTTTGAGTATTTTAGTGCTTGAGTAAGGAAAAAGTGAACTAGATACTAACACCATCTAGTGGCACCTTGCAAGGCTAAATGTGACTAACACAGACTTTTGGCTTACTGAACTTGAAAAACAGCAAGCATTAATTGGATGACATAACTCTGAAAAGAAAACTTTAAAACAACCCAATATTCTTCTGTGTAAATCAATACGTGTTTTCTTAAACAGAATTATTTTTAATTTTTAAGTAAGCACTAGTTGATGAGAATACTAATAGTAAGATAGAAAATTACTGAAGAACTGCACAATGGAAGCATGAAAAAGGGCTCATCTTTTGCTTTAAATTTGACTACTTCCAGGAAAAAATAAATCTTCATTAACCACTTAGGAGACACGTGCAGACTGTAGAAACAGCTTATTACACAGTGCAACATTTACCCACAACAGCGTTTTAACCAAGAAGATGAACACTGCTGAGACATAAAATTCAAGAAGTTAAAAGGTGAGGAAATTCCAAGGCTGACTCAATGGAATTGACTTCACGGGGCACAAAACTGGCTGGACATCAGGGCCCAGACAGTGGTGTGGAATGGAGTTACATCCAGCTGGCAGCTGCCACCAGTGGTGTTCCCCAGGACTCAGTGTGGGGTCAGTCCTGTTTAATATCATCACCAACCACTTGGACAAGGGTTGGAGGGCGAGGCCCAGGGTGTGAGGTTCAAAAAGGCCAAGCGCCAGGTCCTGCCCTTGGGTCACAACAACCCCCTGCAGTACTACAGGCAGAGGGGATGGAAAGCTGCCTGGTGGAAAAGGATCTGGGGGTGTTGAGCAAGAGCCAGCAGGCCAAGGTGCCCAGGTGGCCAAGAAGGCCACTGACATCTGGCTTGGATCAGTGTGTCCAGCAGGGCCAGAGCACTGATCCCCTCCCCTGTACTCGGCACTGGTGAGGCCACATCCCAAATCCTGTGTTCAGTTTTGGGCCCCTCACGACAAGAAAGATGTTGAGGGGCTGGAGCCAGTCCAGAGAAGGGCAACAGAGCTGGAGAAGGGTCTGGAACACAAGTCCTATGAGGAGTGGCTGAGGGAGCTGGGGGTGTTTAGCCTGGAGAAAAGGATGCTCAGGAGAGACCTTTATCATACCCTACAACTCCCTGAAAGGTGGTTGTAGCCAGGTGGAGGGTGGATTGGTCTCTTCTTCCAAGTAACCAGTGACAGGACAAGAAGAAATGGCCTCAAGTTGTGCCAGGTGAGGTTTTGACTGGATATATGGAAAAATTTTGTCGCCCAAGGGGGTTGTAAAGCACTTGAACAGGCTGTCCAGGGAAATGGTGGAGTCCTCATCCCTGGAGGTATTTAAAAGACATGTAGATGTGCTGCACAGGGACAAGGCTTAGTGGTGGACTTAAGCAGCATTGGGTGAACAACTGGACTGGGTGATCTTAAAGGTCTTTTCCAACCTACTTGATTCTGCAATTCTATAACAACAAAAAAAATGTTGTGGAAGAGAGAGAAGCAAAATGCAGCTCAGGTCTTTTGTTCTAAGGCCTCAGGCAAGAGGTTGCTCCCTGTTTCCTCCAGAGATTTGTGCTGAAAGTACCGAAGAGACCATCAAAGAAGCCTAAAGCATGTCTTCCTTTTAACACAGAATGAAGGCAGACACACAAAGGCAACACAAGCATAAATTTATGAAAGAAAAATCACCAAACAGTCCTCTAGGAAATTTTATTAACAACTGCACATCCTCATCTGGAAATACAATGCAGCAAAGTGGTGAGAAGCTCACTGTCCCAAGAAATATTAAATGTGCAGATACACAAGTTCGGCAAGAAGTTTACAGATCCTTTAGATCATGAACTCGATGAAGAGTCTTAAAATATTGAAAATATCAATGAAGAAGAAAGCCAATGGATTCTCATCAAGCTCAAAAATCTTTCAGAGAGCATATTCCACAAAAGGATTTTAACAATTAAGTGCTTATTTAGAACACTGCCCAAGATAAAAATTTTCAGACAACCAATCAACAACCATGGCACAGCTGTATTTTATATTAAAACTGTCTACTGCTATACCCTGCTCCACACATATACAATTTATAAAGAACATTTTAATGATCTAGGCTTAAGATAACATTCTTCTTTCTATAGCAGTCTGATGTAATGGTTGGAACCATCTGAAAATAAACCACCTAAAATTTAACTCCATCCTGAAGATGAAATAAACAGCTCTAAATAGAAGCTACTCAAATTCTACCAATTATTACCAATTACAAACAACGAAATAAAACCCCTTAAGCCTAAAATCACACTTAACTGAAAACAGAGTCACCTCATGCTCAACTCATTCAGGTGGCTTTGCTACTTAAAGTTCATTCCAGTTCTTCAGGACTCATCAGTAGGACAGACCAGCCTGGAAGCAGCCAGCACATAAACCCTCTTTATGCTGGGAAGTTCTCCCTTACGTTTCATAAAATGACTCCTACAATCCTGTACCTCAGAGCACAGCACGTGGAAATGCTCCCTAATGACAACACTTTCCTTCTAATTCCTAAAACTAAGACATTAAACACCACAGAGAAATACTCTACAGAACTGCAACTGCCTTGCAACCACACAGTTTTACATATGAACAATCAGAAAGTGTTTAAATTTTGTGTCTAGGCTGCATCTTAATAAATGAGCTGCTCAATAAACATTCTGGGGTTTTTTTGGTGGTGTTTATTTTTAAATTTTAGCTTAACAATTACTAAAAAAAATTTCCACTGCACTAAGAAACACTATCTTCCATAAAATATTTTTATATTAGTGCTTTTGACAATGCAGTCACTACCTACAATCAGAATAAGTATTGCTAAAACTGTTCTGACACAGCACATTTAGAAACGTGAACACCACTTGAGTACAGCAGTAAGAATTGTTTGAGTGCAGTATTTATTGTGCTTTAGTAACTGTGGCATGAGTAATTGCATGTTTGTCCCAAATCATTCATTAATTGCATTTTCTACTTCCAGGAATTTTGCTTAGAGAACAGCAATTCAAGGAGGCAAATTATGAAAGCACATCACCATTTGTGCAACTGTCCTCCAAGTCACAGGCTGGAACACGGTCAACACATGTGACCCTTCTACAGCAGGGATGAAAGGTTCCCTAAGGAAAACCCAGATGATGTGAGAGCCCATGAGCTCATTAAACAGCAGTCAACTAGATGTCAAACCTTAAGCATCACTATCTACACACTCTGTACTTCTTATGGAAAGCAGAGTCATGAAATAAAAAATAATCTCCAACTACTGATGTACCATCAGTTTCCTCCAAGAGCAGAGCAAATAACTTTGGTAAAAACCCAGCCCTCTCAAGGAATGCAGTGGCAAACTAAGTTCACAGGTTTATACCAGGGAGTCCCATCTGGGTTCACAACGCTCCCAGCATCCAAACCCCTCCATGACAACCCACCCACCTCCTCCAGCACAACCCAAGGCTGAGGTTTCGCATTCTGGGGCAACTGCAACACATTTTACTGCTGGGTTATTTTTCAGTTGGATCAGTTCCCCACACAGCTGCAGGCTCAGCTGTGCCAGCACAGACACAGGGGTGCCACTAAAGGCACGCCCAGGAACAACGGGTTTGGGAGCCTCCAAAACAACCCAACAGCTGGGGAAGAGCTGCCCCATTAAAACAGAAAGAAGGAAGACATCAGATCAGAGTTAAGAAAATGCTACTGAGGATACAAAATACTTTCAGTCGCTGGGAGGAGAGAACATCTCCGTTTTGCGAAATCGTGAAGCCAAATTCTGACCTGTCACAATCAAGGAAAGCTGAGCACAGAACCCATCTTGAGCATATGGGCTAAGCTGGATCCACCTGCCTTGGTCAGAAGCATCTGAACTCAAGTCAGTGGCTCACAGGATCTAAAATATGCAAGAAGGTTGATCCCTTGCCTAGGACCCTCTCCTAACAGCAGCAGAGTGCCACTGTAACAAGACAACTCCATTCCATGACTGCAGAGAAAACCCTTTAGGTGTCAAGAGACATTCAAACTTAATGCATTTTGGGAAAACTACAAGCTGCAAACCAGCTTCAGATATTTTAAAGGCTAGGAATTACACTGGGATAATTCCAGTCTAAGCTCAGATACAGTGAGAAGAAGGAATCTCATCCAGCGATTTCTGATGTAACCTCAATTTCTGTTGGAGACAAGTACTTCTTTTTATGGAAGAAAAAGAAAAGGAATAGCATATGAAATCTGGACTTCAGGGCCTACAAGTGACAGAAAACAATGCACTTCAAGGGAAATTACTGCAACATTTAACAGGTCTCATTAAAAACATAAATATTTATGCTAAATATACTTAAGAGTTCAGCAGACATCAACTTCCTGCACTTGCAAAGGTGGCCTGTCCCTCACTGAAATTCTCTGTGTACACACACCAAGGGCAGGATTTGCCTGGTTAGCTCCAATAATGTTGGTTTTATTCTGCAAGCCTGTCATGGACCTTTCTCAAGGTCGTTCTTTTGCAGGGTATGAATCCTAGTTCTTATAAAGAAATGACCTACAGGGTTTTTTTCTGCATTCAGAAGAAGGGATTAGCTACATAAAAATACCAACACAAAACAAATGCACCTGACTGCACGATCCTTGGCTGCCGAAATATTTATGAAAAAATGAGAGGGAGATCAAGAGAAGAAACTGTCAATATGAAACCCAGATCTCCATCAACCCAGCACTGCTTCATCTTGACCACTGATGCCAGTTCTGCAGTCAACTAACAATTTTGTTCTGCTTCACTCAAATTTTATTGGGTTTTTAAACAAAGAAGACTATCGCTTTGCCTTTATTAAAGACACACTTTCTAAATTATATACAAAGGTGTACATATTTCTTGAAGGTATTTAATTAAATAACAGGCTTCCAAGAAAAAATAAAAGTTGTGCAGCATTACTCACGCTGCAATCTTCTGATATTTTATTAATTACATCCAGTTTATTAAACACATCAACCTCTCCGTAACTCTGTTTAAGACTAACTTCAGTTTTACAGTTCTGAAGATCATGCTTCTTCAGCATTTTATACTTCTGGAACTTCAGGACTTAAAAACTGGATAAAATATACATTAGTGAGATCAAAATATTCTGAACTCGCTTTATTTTCTGTTCCAAATCATTTAAAATTTAACTCTAATTGCAACCTGAATGTATGATAATTAATTAACAGAATCCACAGCATGGAATAAAATTTATTTTAATTTATAATGTAACACAAGCATTCTACTTCTTTCAAATAACAGTAGTAAATTAATTATAGAACACCTATGACTTTTTTCATTGAGGATAATACTTCTACAGTCTTTGGTACTGGAGTTCAAAAACTGTTGTGAACAGGCACACATGTCCCTCACTTAATTAAAAAAACCTTCAACTTCTCTTTTCACATCAATTCAAATTTCTCCAGTACTATTTTCACTACTACCCCATTTCTTTGAAAATAAAGATACACCTTTCTTTTTTTTAATACTCCACAACTAACAAAGTTTTTTCTGTTCTTGAGACTTCTTTCACGATTGAAATATAACTTTAAATAGGCATCTAAGAAAGTTTTAAGTATTTTAATTCAGGTTTTTAATGCCTAAATGTTTCTTCCCACATAGGTCTGCTCATGTTCATTTATGGTTCTGAAGAACTGGTATTTTCAATCGTTACTTGGATTTTTTAATGCTTGTTCTTAAAACCATCTGCAGAGTACAAAGCAGACTCCCCATCAGTAAACCCTGCCTCTGATCCATAGCAACACCTGGTCCTGTCACTCTCAACTGTTATCAACTCAAAAGCAGAGTTAATACAGTTCAGCCCATAATCCTGTGCTGGTTTTGCTAAGTAAAATATATCTAGTAAGTCATACTGCACTCACATCACACCTAATTGTATTAGGCTAAGCAGGAACAGCACTGTAAGCTGTTTGCAGAGGGGGTGGCAGAGTTTTCTTAAAATAAAACAAAATAAATACAAAAACATGGGATCAGACTATTACTTAGTAGATTCCATAGTAAACATGTTGCCACGTTCCCTTCACGTTTTCCCAGGGCTCTGGACTTGGTACAACCAGAGGTTATACTACACTAGTTGGCTGGGATGAGGTACAAGACAGATGCCTCTATCACCCAAACCCTTCCGAATTTTCAGACTGAACTTAGATAACTGCAAATTCCTGCTGAGTAATCTCAAATCTAAACACGACTCACTTCAAAAATGAAGGTTCCTAGAACATAAACTCACACTGGTTTATGCCAGACACAGTGAACCACTGGACTCTGTGTCTGAGCACTGCTGTGAAACAACCCACAGCCAGCCTGAGTCACTGGGCAGTGCTTTTGAACTACTATCACTTGTAATTCATTTCCCTGTTCCTGTATCCCAAGGTAATTGTAAACCAGTATTTTTGTTTGGAAAAGGGTATGGGGTGGGAGTACACATTTTCAGGGCGGGGTTGTTATTTGCTTTTCCCTACACAAAGTCAACCAGAACTGCATTCATATCAAAACTAAAAAGCAAAAACAATGAAAAAGGACTCCCCAGTAAAAAAAAAAAAAAAAATTCTGTCCTGTTCTAACTAGCTCTCCCCCACACCTCTACAATCACTGAGGCAGGCAGCCATCAGACACTGGGACTGACAGCCAGGGTGCCATGAAGCAGAAACAGGACAAGCTGAAGGTCTGGCCCTGTATCTCTGTCAGCAACACAGCAGAATCCACCCCACTGCCAAAAACCACTCTGCTAACCCACAAGCGACACAGCACAAGTACTCAGCAGGTCCTGTGCCACTGGCTGCAGTGATGGCCAAAAACATTCCACTAAGCTCAAAGACTGAAGGAGCAGAGACCTAAATCCTCGAACCCCCAAGCCCTTACAACCCATTCTTCTAATCAACACTTAAAACAGAACTTCAAACAACCTCTAGGTGCAGATTTTTGCTTCCAAATTAACCCTCTCAGCCCAGCCTTACCTGTTGAGGTTGTGGACATACATCAAGCACTAAGACAGGCTCTCATTCTATGCCCCTCTGTCTCCCACCATCCCAGGAATCCTTCAGAGGCCTCAGGGGTTCAACTGCTTGTGCAGTCATGGAATAAAGAGCCAGAAGAACAAAGCAGGCACTGTGCTACAACTGCACACAAACTGAAGAAACTTCATATTCATACCTGAACCAGTAGTGCTTTGGTTTGATTATTTTTTTTCATTAAGAAAAAGAGAAGTAAGAATGAAACTGTTTTTGTGAAGACATCACCAGTCTTAATTCTTTCACAGACTTTGAAATATGGTACAAACCAAGAAAACAGTGAGTTATCCCAATGTTTTTCACTCTGTTGTGTCACACCAAAGAACAATCCCCCAAAGACATTTCCCAGAAGAAATAAAAAGCCTTACCTTTTGGATAATCTTCCAATAAGAGGTTGAAGTGACCTAACTGACAAAAGAAATCAGACTCGACCTTTCCTTCAGCTTTCAAAATTAGCGATTCATAGCAGCGAACAGCCTGGGAAGAAGAAATACAAGGTTTTCAAAATTCTGTATTTAACTAAGGCAAACAACACATTTTCTGAGAAATAATAAAGTTTCTTATTAGCCTGCAAGACATGAAGTCTACAAACACTCTCAGTAACACAACATCACTTTCCAAAGAAATGTAATATTTAAGACAGAAGCTCACTGATTGTAATGCAAATCGACAACATACGAACAATACAAGTTTTCTCTGGTTTATTTGTGGACATTCAATTTCCTCAACACAAAACAAACCTCTAACTTACATGATGGTTTTTTTCATTTAAAAAGAAAAAAAATCAATGAAATGCAAAATGATTGATTTTACTTATTTATTCTTTCCAATCTGCAAGAAAGAAACATCTCTGATTTTATTCTCGTTCTATGTTGGTTTTTTCCCCTACGAAATTCATTTTCTCTTCTACCAGTTATTTCACTCATTTTTGCTAAAGTGAAGAACATACTATCTCAACATGCTTGCTTAGACAATTTATGTACCTTCACATTTATTTCCCAAGATCTCATTCTTTTCAATTACCTCTCATGTCATAAAATAGTTTACTACTTTCTACTTAATATACAGCTACTGCAAAGTTAGAAATGTAAATCCAATTAGAAATTTATTTTACTTTGACAAAAGTTGCCCCACAAGTTTTAAAGTGGCTCCCACAGTCATAGGTTGTTCTGTGCTACAATACACATTTTTAATAATTGAATCGACACCTTCTATTCACCAGAATGGCCATGACCTTTAACCTATTACATCCTTACACTTTGGGAATGAATGAGTAAATAAATAAATAAACAGAAATATCACTTTCCCAACTTTCTGAACTTCCAGTTTCTTGATTTTGAACATACTGGCCATTAAACTGAAGCAGCTGAATAAACCTGAAATTGGAAGGAAGGTCCTTTGCCCCAGCAGACAACTTCACACTTCTCAAAAGCTTGACACACCCCCAATGAATTCTAATTCTAGCTCATTAATCCATGACTTTCACCACCTCATGGTCTGATTATGTTTCGGATTTGGTTGCAGTTATGAACAGCTTGGTTTTAATGTATCACAATAACCACAGACTTTAATACTTAATCTGAAGGGGAGAAGGGGGGAAGAAACAAGCTGAATACTCAATTAGCAGTCTTATCCATATTTAAAACTTACTTTGTGTAAACTTGTATTAATCATAGAAATGAGAAATGCCAAAAATTAAATGAGGAAATGTTAAGAAATAGTTGAAACACACCTGTGGAGAATCCAAATCACTGACCTAATCTGTTATGACCGGGTTTCAGTTTATATCCCAGGACTGAGATATATCACACACTTCCACCTACTCCCAAGTCCAGAAAAGCCTTATCTTATGGCTGTTTTCAGAGGCAAAGTTCTGATGAATAAAAACAAAGCAACGCTGCTACAGAACTGCAGGTGTATGTGTGGTACTACAATGATTTAATAAAGCCATTAAATTACATATTTCAAACTCTGTAGCTCTTTGGCCATATTCTGAAGAGCTCAAATTGAGATGGGTATTTGCCTCTACATCAAAGAACTGCTACAGAACTTTTCCTTCATTCTGCAAGTTCTGCCTTTGCAAACTGCACTGGAAGAACTATAATTCTGTCCACTGTTGATCAAAGCTACTACTCCTTTAATTTCATTTCCATTACTATCAATACCTCTTGGAGTCAGTCAACTCTCAACCTGGACTACATGATCCTTGAAATCAGAAGCAAAGCATACAAATGTGAAGTAAGCTTCTTAAATCTGGGTATGTACTGACTCGCAACATCAGGCTCAGCAGCTGAACCTGCTCCCACCTGCAAATATTTTAAGGCAGAATCTTGGTTTTGGGGCTATGCTTTTTGGTCTCATCTCTCCATTTGTACAAATTGTAACAGAATTCTTGGTGGTGCCCCTAATGTTACTGTCAGGTTGATTTGCAGACAGGTTTTCTGTTTTCTGATGATTTACAATACCTGCTGCAGCTACTAAAGAGAATATTCACACTATGACAGTTTCTTAAATTAATATTTTGTCTTCTCCAATTCAGTGACTGTTGAGAGCATACAGAAACTGCCACCACAGCAGGTAGCTTAGAAAAATTGTGGAGAGGAAGTTGAGGTAGTTTATTTCCTGAATTAGATGGCTACAGTTATTTAAAGAGAACCTGACTTCATGAACACACATAACAGGATTTTTCTGTACAGATGTTCAAGGAAATTATAAATCACACAAACTTAAACATCTCAGCACCTGGGGACCTTCAGTGTTTCCCCAGCTCCTTTTGAAGTAAATCCTCATTAAAAGACATCTCACAACTATCTGAAGCACTGTGTATAGTAGGGATACAAAAACCTGGGCCCGAGCCTTTCACACGTGTCATATCAACTCTCAACAAGGCAGATTTTCTCTTTGCCTTCCAATACTCGCTGAAAATACTGCTAAGCCATCTCACTAATGCTGGCACAAGGCAAGGCCTAAGACACCAGAACTTCCCCTTTAAGCCACAATTAACTGTAAGTTATCTGTTCCTGTAAGAGCAATTCAATTACACCACTAAAAGCAAACCCTCCCAGCCGACCTCTAACCTATTTGCAACATTATCAGGAAAACACTTGTTTTTATGCAAACTTAACTTGTGAAGGTTGTTTGTTTCGAAGGAATTTTTAAAACTCTTCTAGCACATTGTAACAAAACGAAACAGAAACTAAACCCAAGCTTTATTTCCTTGGCGGGAACACCAAGTCAGCCTCTGTGTCTCAGGTTAGTAACTATGTGACTCTTGTTCTTCCTGGTAGATTCACCCAGGCAAAATGATTTATCCAACTTTGGTTTCAGTCAAGAAACTTTCTTCCCCATCAGACCAGTCCATGAGCATCTTAAGAAAGTAATAAGTACTTTTGTGCATAGCTAGGAATTTGTCTCCTTGTTGAATGAACAGATGTGAAGAGGGAGGACACAACTACATGTATTTGTATATGATTTCTTTGAAGGAATAACCAAAAGGCCAAATTTCAGTGGATCTTTAACTGCCAAGGCCACCTATGGCACCACTTGTGCAACCCACTTAAATCATCCAGAGACACCAAGAACTCTGAGGAAGTTAAAAACCCCTGAAGTTTTTATGTATTGTTATTTCCCCACACTGTATATGATCACTAAGTGCATCCAGCGGAGCCAGCCTTGAGAATTGCTAATATTGACAAATTACCAAGAGAGGGAAAGACCCTGGAATGGAAAGGGAGGTTGTGACACAACATCATACACTTCCTTCCCTTTGTTCAAGGCTGCACGAAGATAAAAGGGAAACCTGAAGAATTTAGGAACTTGGCAAAATAAGCACCCACAGCTGCTTTGCAGTGTGGCAACCAGAGAAGAAGCAGGAAACCAACACAGGAATGGCTGCAGGAAAGAAACTGGTTTATATGACACCAAAAGGTAACAATATTCACAGTTTGCCACCTTCAACTGGAGAAATACACTTTCTGTATTTGCCATGCAAATTCCCTCTTATGACATCAAAGTTCATGACTGGGGCCATCCTGATTTCACAAACTCAGCCACCAATTCTCAGGACACCTTAAAATACAATACAGTGAAGAAAAAGGCTTACTGTATTTGCCAACTTGGAAAAAGCCAGCAGAACATTCATATGTGTTCACAAAAGGCAAAGCAATTCTAGTGTCACCTTTAAAATGCGCTTCCAAATCCCTGTGTGTTCACTACTTATCGTTCCAAAGGGAAAGGAATGATACATTTCTTCCATCTGTTTTAAGATCATTCACTCCCTCCCCACACTTACAAAAAGAGCCCCAAACCAAACAAAACCAACCCCATAAAGCAAAAGCCAGTTCTTGGTTATTATGAACATCATGTCATTTCATGAATAAAAGACCCTAGATTAAGTAAATAAATAAATAAACCCGACCCCAAACAATCTAACAGATAAAACCAGAATTCTAAATATTGTATACAGCAGTCACTCAAACATATTACAGCTCTGCTTTATAATGGAAAAGGAAGGAAAATGTTATTTCTGCTTCAACTAACATGAAGAAAAAAACTTTACCATTATCCCTGGTTGCAATTATTTCTATTTTGCAGCGCAAATTCCAACTACTGCTAAACACCTGTACTAAAAAAAAGGAAAAAATCAATACAGCTTGTTTGAATTGTTCCTGAAGGAGACAGTGGACTGATATCCTTTTCTCATCACAACAAGCTTGAATGACTATCAAAGCAAGCAGGGCTAAATGGCCAAACATGAGAAAATGTTAATTCTTTAACATATTAATCACATGAAAATGGAGGAGTGCAAGTCAGCAAATTTTTACTTAAAACACAGAAAAAACACTGGTAACTACAAAGAACCAAAAAGCCAGCAATTTAAACTATTAGCATGGCAACAGCTGGGCAGTAATATACAGTGAAAGAAGTCATCTGAATTTTACTGGGTAATAAATGAACTGCTTGAGGAAAAGACAGCGTTTTAATGCAGACAATATAGTGTAAAATGACAAATTCAAAGCTTCAAGATGTTCCTAGAACCTTCAAGTTCACAAGAGAAAACACTATTGTATAGATAAACTGGGGGAGGGTGGCAAAACCAAACAGTTGCTGCTCCTTTTTCCTTGATTCTCCAGTGAGATCCAACTGGGCTTTGTGAGCAGGTAATGAAAACTGGAAGCATGAAGAAGATTCCATGTGAAAAAGTTTGAAGAGGGAGATGTCAGTGGACTAAATACGTACTATACTAATGGTTAGAAATGGAACGTTAATTAGGTCTTAAAGGATATTTTATCCTCCTGGAAAATAAAGTAATCAGGTGGTCACTGAGGTGATGGTCACACCATCTACTACCAGTCAGTCTGAGAGGACCTACAGACCAGAAAGGCAGAGGTGTCTGTGTGTGCTGGGCTCCTTTCCCTATCTCAATGTCAAGAGAGGATGTTCCCAAATGCTTCTATTCCCACCCCTTTCTCCAGGCCACAATTCACTGAAATGTACACGTGATTTTCCAACAATGACAGCAACTGCCCCAAGAACCTCCTGGTGCAGTTCCAGCCCGTGCTCTGCAGCAACACAAGTGTGAACAAGACAAAGCTCCCTTCAGCTAAGCAGGGAGAAGACGACAACCCTGAATTCCTCAGAAATGAAACTATTCTTTCCACTGTAAACATCACCTCCTGAGCTGTGGATGACTAAAAAGAACTCCTCATTTACCTCCGTAGAGAAAAGCACACCATTCTTATTTGACTGAAGATAACCTAAATCAATGCAGCAGCTCGTCCACTGAGGTCTCTCATATTATATATTGGCACAATATTCTTAACTTCCCCTACTTTCTTACTCAATATCAATTCCCACTACAGCTTTCAAAGCTTCTTTACATGCTCTGTCTTCTGTGATGCTCACGTCGTGTTGTAAAATTTCTCCCTCAGTTTAGCACATTTACTCTCCTTGTACTTCATGTATGGACTGCACCACAGAAAAGCCTCAATAAGACTGGTGAAAGTAGAGCGTGCTGAACACAAATATGCTCACACCTCAAAGGTCTCGGCCTCAAGGAGGAAAAACATGGACTGGCCTCTTCAGCAATTACTGCTCTTGCAAAATTTCTGTGGGATATTGGAATGCCGTGAATTTATTCTAGTCAGTCGATAATATTTAAGCACAAAGTCCTCATCATTTCAGGGGCAATCAGTACAGAACAACGGAAACTGATCCTCCTCAAACATTTATCAAGAAATGTATCAGCAATTTTGGGTCATTTATTTTCTTATCACTACTGCTTCATCAAACAGGACTCAAGAGTAAACAGTGCAACCAACAAAGAAATTTGCACACATTGCCTACATGCACAGTTTGATGGCAACAATTAATTTTCTTTAAAAGCCGCTATTGTGGTCTAGGACTTTTCCACCTTCAGATTCTACTGAAGATGTGAAATATTTCTTTCCTATGATGCCTATGGTAGATGAGAGATGACACAGCAAACAGCACAAGCAAGGTCAAGGTTGCCAAGTTTACAAGTGAAAATTAACACTAAGTTAATTATCACTGAAAACTGAGGGATATTGCTGCACAAAAAGCACAGAACCGTAGAGCAGAATACAAAATAGAATACATGCAAATCAATGATTAAATGGAGAAAAATGACATTTTAGCAGAGAGTAAAAAGCCCAACTTGCCTCCATTGAATATAGAACACTTATTATAAGACATTCTTAACAAGTATTTTCTGCCAGACAGATGTAAACTCAATAGTATGCATATAAAAAGAGTTTGCATACATAAAATACAGGAAGCTTAGTTGTTTGCAGCTGACAATGTCCATAACCAACTGCATTTTAGGAAAAAAATCTTCTGACTGGAGTTCATGCAGTGCATCCCTCTGCATTAATTCTGGGATCACCTGGAGGATGCAGCCCCTCTGATACTTCTTATAAATATAGTAAAATACATGTACAAATACCCATGTATATGTACAGACACACCTACATCATTTCTACAAATTCTAAATTATCAAACAGAATCTTGTCTATGCTGTCCCTGAAAACAAATCATTATGACTCAGGAGATTATGACAAATTGTGTATGGAATTTTATCATTCCAAATCCTTCATAATTAATCTTTAAAAAAAGGAAAACACAGTTTTGTTCGGGTTTTTTTTAAGTAGATTTTTCATAGGCAATTGAAACGGATTATTTTTATCTGACACTACAGGAACATTCTTTTGGCTATTTTTACCATAATAAGTCTATTTCAAATAGAATTGCAGCACCTTATTTTAGCAGTTGTTTGAGCTCATGAATAGTTCACTACACTCAAAAATTTAAGACCACTAAATCTGATTTTATTCTCAGTTATTACCTATACCAACATAGAACATCACAACTAAGATGCGAGCATGTCATACTTCAGAACACTTAAATAGTTAATTCTGATATATATCTATATATTTTAATGTTATACCAGTTTTATCTAGTAGTCTATCAAGTTCCACATAGATTTTAAGTTAGATATGATACAACAAATAAATAGCTGATTTTCATTGGGTAAATAATTTTGGAAATACAGTTAAAATCAACACAGAAAAAACCCCAAACACACAGAGAAACCCACCCACAATTCAAGCCAGAGTCTGCATTAATAGCTGCCTGTTTCCCTTAAGGAAAAATACACCCCAAATTTTAAATGTGAATAACTTCTTTATGCAAAACTCTCTGGACCTGGGCAAGTCTTTGATAATGTAACACTATCAGCCACCAAGCATAAAAATGACAATGAAACAAAGAATAAAGTAGCTTGAAAAAAAAAAGTATTAAGTAGAGAACAATGCAAATTTATGTGGACAAGACAATTAGAAAGACTGATACAACAAACATATTTGTGAAAGTAAGTTTCAGATTAAAAAGAACTATTTTCTGTGCTGTTCTTTGAATACAAGGCGATATAGAAGGACAACTATTATAAAATATTAAAAAACTACCACCAATTGCCCTGCTCTGTTAAACCTGCACAGTCTAATCTTCAGTCTCAAAAGGGTTCAAGCACCAGAGATGACCTGGTATTCAGAAATAAATATTGGTGGTAGCTCAGTCTGAAAATACAGGGAAAAGAAAATTTATTTTAGAAGAATGGAAGTGAAAATGGGTCAGGAGCTGTTATACGAAGGAAGTGTAAAAACTAATGCTAATAGGGTGGGAAGTGTGGAGTTTTCAGCACCACGGGAGACATAAAATTGGTAAAGGTACATTAAGACACAAAGGATAAAAAGAATAAAATAGTCTAAATGAAAGGAGCCTGGTTTCAAATACTGAAACACTATTATTTCAAGGAGTCTCAGAATACTGGTATTTCTGAAATTAGCACTGTCGATGTACCAGAAGGGTCCACCTCAATGATTTTCCATCACATCCCCAAAATCTCCCATACAGGTACACTCAACATATCACCTTCCTTTTCTCACAGTCATTCACATTTACTCCTCTGCAGCTGCCTAATTATGCTTCCACAATTATGCTCACATACAAAAGTGAGGAACACTGGAACACAGCTGAACGTGCATGAAAAAGAGCCTGCCCAGAAAAATGTTTTGGAGAACTTTATGCCCAGTGAGCACCTTGAAAATCTCCACGTTAACTCCCATGAAGAGCTGTAACCCTCCTCTGCTAATGCCAGCAAACACCCAGCCTTATCCCTCACCTTTCCCTCCCTCATGTGGCAGTCTGAAAGACAAGGAATTGCAGTGAGGAAATGAGAGGAATGCAGTCCTCTGGATACAGTCCACAGCTAATGAGCAGCAGCACTTCTGAAGGAAGAGCTGGTGAACCTCATTGCAAGGGGGGAAAAAAAGAAAAGTGTATTTCTGCTAAACAACAGTAACAGGTGGGGGAGGTACATTCATATAGATTTCAGATTTTATATTTATGCACTACAAAGTCCAAGTCCAAATTTTAGCTGCTAGTAAGCATTTGCATCATGATGTGCACTAAAAATACCACGTAAAATAACAATACACACAAAAAATTGCTCAGTAACTGGCCAGAGTCTTTAGATAAATAAAACTTGGTCCTGAATTGTGACAGGCAAAACATTCTAAAGGCTCCTGGAGCTGCAGGGTAAACAGCCATGCAGGTTGTCACCACAGACTGTTTTAATTAACATTCCCCTGGAGCTGGATATAAGAACTCCTTGAATAATGCTTCCCAAGCCCTATCAAATCTGACATCCAATATACAAAAATACCAAGTGGAAAAACATTTATGAAGCTTAATGACAATTCTCCATGTATCTGTACATCTTTTCAGGGATACTACTGAACTAGAAAACAGGGTCTGCTTCAAAGGACATGGCTCCCGTTGAGTACAGCAGGTCAGAAACCAATCCTATTATTGGAAGAAATGGGATGTACAATAAATCCCCCAAAAAAACCCCAAACATTAAAACCATCTGATATGGATATTGATTTGGAAACACCAAGATTCAGGCACTTGCCTTATTTAAAATTATGAGTTGTCCATACTCATAGCAAAGGCCGTAAGGATCAGATTCCAGAGTCAAGCTCACCTTTAAGCCAAAAGTCACCAGGATGATGCTCAGCAGGACAGAGGCAGAACAACAGACACTAAGCTCCCACTTGGACATGGAGAACTCAGTTCCACCCATCCTTTCCCTACCCACAGCTACGGTATAACCCTGTGTAGAAAATGGTGAATTTTGTGATTTAGAACAAACAACTGAAAAATGCAATCCTTTAGAGGAGGGTACTGAGGATGGATTTTGATCTGGGGCCACGACACCACCTGTCTTGGCTGAACTACAAACAGACTAAACTATGAGTTCTTCTCAATTCCATCATGATGCTTTTCCTTCCAACAGAGGGGTTTGCAAAGACTCTTTTCTGCTGTGCCTGGCTGGAAAAGCTACACTATCCTCTTCTGTTGGGCCTAATTTTCAGTCACCACATACCATGACTGATTAACACACAAGACTCCAATATTTGTGGACAAGAAACCACCAATTCAAACCAGCCACATTTAAGTCCTTAAAATGTAACTCTGATTATTTTTAAAAAAATAATAAATTAATAAAGTTGTATTAGGTTTCAACTTTAACAGCATAGGTTAAAAATTACAAAATTACTGAAAATCCAAAACAGGTTTCTTCATCTTCAAACCACGATCAAGTATAGAATTTTATGAGTTTATCACAGAACTGCCTTAAAAATGAGTCACTACACTCAAGGAAAAGCAGTACACATCCCAAACATACTCGTTTCCAAAAGGTATGAACTTCTGAACTCCTCAGATTGAAAAAAAAAACCTAGCAAAGAAGTTTACACACAATTCACTATCCTTGCACTGCTCAATACATTTGCCAGTCCATCATAGGAAGTACCTAATGGCCATTTATTTCTTAAAACAATTTGTAGACTGAAAATCAAAAAAATGGACAATGTAAGTGGAATTCCACTGTATGGAACCCCAAATCTTTAACCTGGTGTTTATCTTGGGTTGCATCCATGCTGCCTTCCAGAGGGACTCAGTTGGTACCTGCAAGCACTCAGAACAATGCTTGTCTCTGACCGGAGAGAAAATTCAAAAATCTTGAAGCAATCGAACTGTTAGGAAGCATTTTATAAACCCAATGAGGTGTGAAATCCATCACCAGCGATCTGAAATGGGACAAAGTACTCCAAGAGAGGTGTGCATTCAGGTGACCAGAATTCAGGAGGTTTGAAGGCTGTTGGCACCATCCATAAATCAGGATGTCAATGTGATTCATACACCAAACACCTCTGAAGAGTCCCTTATGATACACTACTGTGGGGGTTGCATTTAAAGTGAAATAATTATATAAATAACTAAATTATGTGCATTTCAGGCATTTGCTGAGAAGCTTCTGTTTTTGATGAATGTGCTGTACTGCACAGGATTCACTCCACAGAAGTCGAGGTGTTTTCCTATGTTCTCACTCCTCAACTAAAGCTGTCATGACTTGGGTCTTTAGATGAATGATCAATTCTGACATTATTTACAGTGGCAGACATCAATTTCCATTACACATTAATGCCAAACCTAAGAATGAACTCCAGCAGTTTTACAGGCAATATGGTTTCCAAAATGCAACCAACTTGATGAAGCAAAAAATGCAAAAAATAGCAACCCAGCACATAAAGTCACTAAAAAGTTTTCATTAAGAAGGCAGTTCCTTAACACTCCAAAGTTGACTGTCTCCCTTTTTAAGGTTTTGGATGAACAGGACACACCCATGTCTCCCATTTCACTGTCACTAATCTATATATCTTTGTTTACAGGATAAATTCACCTTCAAAGCACTCAGTGACCTGATCATAGATCTTTGTATTGACAGGATACACCAGTGTGACAACCGCAGTTAACAAGAACACTTCACAATGCAAGAAAAGCTTATTTCCACAGAAGACTAGATTTTTTTCAAGTACTGGCCCCAGGGAGTCAAACTAATCGTTATTAGAAAAAGGATGTGGAAAGGTGTACACACTTCTACACTTGCCTTCATTAATATACATAAACAGCCCACCTTACACTGTAGAAAAATCCCTGTCAAAACACCGTGTCACCGTGAACAAGCAATTCTCCTAGAGAGGAAACAAGGAAAACAGCAAAACAAACCAAAAATCTCTAAGAGTCAGACACTGAATCAAGTTCTGAATAGTGCACTGGGCACAGCCACAGCAGTGGTAAATAAAACCTCAGAGTAAAGGAGTGAGAGGAGGGAACACACGAAACGAAACCCTTGTCAGGGGAACAGCATAGAAGGGAAGCAGAGAGATCACAATTTACTCAAGCCCTGAAAGACAGCACCTTCTTCACTGTGTTATCATTCCATCCCTGCTCCATCTGGCAGCCTCCCATCATTACCCACCCAACACACAGCATCCCCACGTAATAATCACCTCAGCCATGCCAGTCACTCAGAGAACAAGTGATTATCCCTCTGTAGGATATGTTTGGGGAAGATGAAAAAACACAAAGGTGAGAGAGTTTAGGAATATTTGAAAACGCATCAAACTTAAATTAAAGACATTTTCAAGTAATCATAAAAGGCAAAGGGTAGTGTGCAAGTCAGTCCCAAATGTCAATCTTTGTAAGCCCTTTACTTTAAAGTGGTAACTGTAGTACAAAAGGTTCATTTTTCATAGCTTTCTGCAGTAACAGATTTATTTATATCTAAAAGAAGCAAACCCCATCGTTCTGGACCACTTTGTAGCCTGTCCTGTGCAAGCAACAAGAGGTGTGTAACCTTTCTGCTTAAGGTGGGAAATATGAACACCTGGAAGTGCAAGAGAGAGTATTTATGTTCTCCTTAGGCCACAGATGGAGAACTGGGATCTCACAAGGCACATGTGGCTCTCAGGGAAAAATTCGCTGACTAGCCAGGCCTGTGCTGCTCTTCAGCTCATGGAAAGGCTCAACTGCATCCATCTTCTTGGTCAATTAGTTGGGAACAGTTATGGCAGGACAAACTCCCTCAGCCGGCACGGGCAGGGCCAGCAGCACTGACTGGGGGGAGGAGGGCAGCAGACAGGGGGGCTTCCTCCCTTATTTATCTGCTCTGCTGCTCCTTCCTCTCCACATGCTGAGCAGCTGGAATTGCTCCTTAAGGAAGGCCCAGGCCTGCAGACAAAGTAGAACCAGGAGGCAGGTAAGCCAAGGAGGTGACAAGGAGTCCTGGGGTCAGGGACTGCACATCTGACTTAAAAAACATTACAGTACACTGAAAATGTTTCAAACTTTTTTTTTTTTTTTTTTTTGCTGTGAAGTAACTTGAAAAACTCGAAGCTCTTTGTGGAATATTAAAAGGAAGTTTGAAGCTCTTGCTGATTTTACTTCCTTGCTTCTCCAGATGTGGAGACTTGGCTGCCAACGTTATGTTAGTCCCTCTCACATCCAGGTAGACTCAAAGGAGCAGAACATCAACTCCATTCTCCTCACTGTCATAACACTTACAACAGCTCTGTTGTGCTGCACAGTGTGCAGCAGGAGTAATTAAATTTGTCAAAATTTATTCCTTCTGTGTAGTAATGGAATGAGATTTGAGACTCTGGACCAGTCTCCTGCACTTGTTTCACACACAGTTTGTTTTTCTGGTGAGTGCTTTCATTTTTCTGGTGAGTTAGACCAAGCTCCACCAAAAACCCATTTTCACAGATATTTAATACTGACTAAGTAGCACAAAATCCAAAATGAAAGGTGAACTGCTGTAATATTAAGTACACTTATTGGTGATACCCTATCAACCTACCATTACCTCCATAATTTGCAGTGATAAGATATTGGCCTTTGGACTGAATTTACAGTATTATTTTAGGTCTATTGACTATAAATGAGGTGAGGACATTGCAACTCCAAACCACACCCATCATCACGCCACAGATGGATTTTGAAAGGCAAGCCAAGAGACACGTAGCAGTAAAACATTACGCAGCCATGCAAGATCCTGAACTCTGCTACAGGCTTATTAAAACTGCTCAAAAAAAGCCTCAAGTACATTAATTATTGGATTATGAGGCAACAAACCGAGATCAGAAGAAGTACGTGGAAAGGCAGGTGAAAAAAGCATTCAGAGTTCTGGAGTTCAACAGGAGATAAACTTCCAGCAAAGGTGAAGTAAGATGACCATGATAAGTCAGACCAACAGTCAGGCCAGTGCTGCAGCCTGCCTTCACACGTACTTCAACAGCACAGGTACCAAAATAGCAGTAATAAAAGATTAGCACCATGGTATTTTTTTCTAAATACTTTTCCAGACGGCACCAATTTAAGTTCAGGAACTTCCTGGTGGTACTGCTGTTTTCAACAGCTCTTAATGGATTTTCCTTCCATTAATTTTCCCCACTGCTTTCTAAACCCACGTCCACTCATTTCAAACTAACAATATTCAACAGCAAGCAGTTCCCCCCAGATTAACTGCAGGGAACCATCTTGTTTTGAATCTGCTTTCCTGGTAGTTTCAGTTGATACTCTGAAGCTCTTGCAGTAGAAGAGACAGGGGGAAATCTGTTCTAGAAGCCGAAATATTAATACCATCTCAAAAGATCTGATCTACAGCATTTATACAGTTTCCCTGCATTCAGAAAAGATAGAAATTAAATAAATTTAGGACTGCAGGGGTTACAGGAAAGAAGAGTCTCTCCCACAAAAGGAAGTTAAAACAGCTCAAATTATTTACCTTAGCAAATCAAAAACTAGTATGACTTTTCTACAAGTACCAACAAGTCCAAACACCGGGGAAAGAGAAGAGCTACATCAGCCTAACAACAGTGTTGCCCAACAAATGTGTATAATTTTAGACAAAAAATTAAAAGAAGTATTTGAAGAATCACAAAATTAAGCTCTTGCACAGCACTTAAATGGAAACAGTAGAGGCAAAGAGCACTTAACTACTCTTTGTTATCACTTTTAAGACCGCAGTTTTCATAAATATAATGCTATTATATGTACCTGTGTATCTGTGACACAACCACCTGCAAAACGAAGGGACAGGCTTGCAAAACAGCTGGAAACTCTCATGTAAGTCTCTGTACTCTTTTGTGTTCCCTCTTAAAGACTGTGCACGGGACCCCTGAAACAATTCTGAGTGAGAACAGACCAATACCAATACTTACTATACAGAGATAAATTGTTAAACAAAGAGCTTATGCCCTCGAGGCACCTCTGAATAGAAGTATTTGCGAAACTTTAGGTAAAACTAACTCCTTAAGATTTAGAACTATCACATCCTTACTGTCGAGACAGGAGGTAAAAATGCTGCCTGTAAGTGGAGAGAATAACTGCAAAACACACAGACAATATTTGCTATCTGTCCAGCTTCAACAACATAAATACACATAGGATTCAGTGCTTGAAGTCTCTCTACAGAATCTCAATTTTAAATTTTAATTCAATGTAATTTTTTAGCAAATATATTTAAGAACCAAACCCACCTATTGTGGCCCTTCACATTATATTTTGGCTTCAATTTCAGCATTAATCTAATAAGACAAGTACTAACACTGCAAGTTTGTCAGCATCACCTAATGAAACAACCAAAGCTTCCCATCCTCATATAAACTAGCTTTCCTTAATACAACAGTAACTGCTTTTCCAAACTCTCTTGTGAAATAATTTTCTCCAAAAATTCCAAGAAAAAAGTTTTAGTTCAACAACTCCCCAGGCAAAAAAAAAAAAAAAAGAAAGAGTAAAAAAGAATATTCACAAAAAAAGTCAGCAGCATTACACGCTTCTGAAACTTCATGCAGAAAATTAAAATGATTTTGAAGAAAAAAAAAGGTTATTCATAACTTTTAATAACAAACCATTTAAAGAGGTAACAAACAATAAGCACCGCCCTCCCCCATCAAACACCAGCAGAAGTGAGACAGGATATCAATTCTGAAACACCTTTGGATGTCTCGTGCCCAGCACTCACTGCCATCCCCAGCACAGTGCCAAAAGAAGGAGCTCTCTGACCTCAAGAGATAACACTAATATGCTGCAAGAAAACCAGGCCCTCAGTAATCATGGTGCTTACACATTTTAAAAAGTGTTGTAACACTAAGCTACCCTCTCAAGTTCTCCAAAATCAGAATGTTCCAAGTAATGGTTCACAGCATTTTGTTCCCCCCACCCACATTTTCAAACGGGCAGACACACACGGGATTTGCTCTGTGCTGCATCATTTATCTGGCTGCTACCTTCGAACTCAGCCTTACTCTTTTTCCCAAAATACATATGAACAGCCATTGTCACCTATTTTCTGAAACGTTCTTAGTTCTCATAAAGCCAATGAATGCCAGTCTTTCTCTCCAAAGCAGAAATGCCATCAACATGATCAAAAGCAAATGACAAAGGCAGCAGCAAATCCAGCAAAATGCAGCACTACGGTTGGAGTCTGCTGTCATTTTTATTCAGGGCTCAAAAATGAAATAGCTGATTTATTATCCATTTTCATCAACCCAAGCCTAAATCTGGTGTGGTATTTTAAAATTTGAAAAGTGCTATTTTCAGTATTGATGTCCTAATGCTGCTACTTGCTTTCACTATCAGAAACCCATCATTGTCTACAGCAATCACAGTGAAAGCTGCTGATAGTGATATCACCACCACTATTTTTATGCAGTTTATCTGAAAATGTAATGCACCTTCTAAATAGAAACTGTAGCTCTAGGTTGGTGAAACAGGTGTTCAGAGTGACGAGCTAAGTATAAAAATACTAAGTGAAAAGACCTTTGTCAATAAAATCTCACACATAGTTTGATCGCAAGTGGAATCTTGTGTGAGGCCTTCCAGAAGGCTCAGAGCAACTAAATAATGTCCTGGAAACAGGAAATACACAGTTCTGTCCACAAAGATGTGACAAGTCACTGGAAAGCAGCTGTTGGTGCTCCAGCTGCATCAGTGGCAGCTGTACTCCACAGTCAAGGTATGGAGCAAAGTATGAAATGTTTTCTCACACTTTATCCTGAGAAATGCTGTGAGCCTGACCTGCTAACGGGATCACATGAGTGAATCATTCTGTGCCACAAGAAATCCACTAAGATTTATTCAGCACTGCCTTCTACAGGCAGGAGGAGGGCTCAGGGACACCAAAGCCACCATCAGCAGCTGCGTAACACAAGCACGACAGGCAAGTCTCAGAGTTGGTGTAGAGGGGTGGCTCATTGGGTATGGGGGAAAAAAAACAATTTGGGGAAAAAGCAGGGCTGAGTCTTGCTGGAAAGCAGCCCAGGAACTGCACAGGGCAGCTCCACTTCAGGTGCAGACAATGGGAAATGAGCACATGCACATCACAGACCTGAAAAGAGAAAGTGTCAGTCATGGAAGTCAGAGTTAAATTTAAATCCATGGGCACCACTGATTGTCTGTTTTTAGAACTCTTGCTAGACCAGTATGGAAGGTCACAAGATACCACAGAACACAGTCCACTACATAAATCAAAGTTCTGTGCTGTTAACTGTGAGTCTTGAGGGAAAGGGAAGGACAAAAGCAATCCTTATTTTACTACAACGATCCCAGTAGTTCTTCCAGGAAGACTACATGTCACTGGTTAAAGGATACTGTGCAATGCTCAAACATCTGCCCACACTCCTGAAAACTCATGATATAGTTTAAAGGGATTTATGGGTTGTGCATTCAAAACTCCCCCCAAAAAAGCTAGGCTTGCACCTCCTTCACTTCCAGGACTGGTAAATTTACAACCATCAGCACTCACCTACGCCATGACCTCATGTGCCAGAGGCAACAACCAGGCCAGTTTGTATCTGACCTACAGATCTTCAGGTGAGGCAAATACCAGATACTGCTCTGCTGCAACAGGAGGTTTGCAATTTAGAGCTGCCTCAGGACCAAAGAAACAATCCCAGTGCAGGGTGTACTTCTTAAGTCAAGTTTAGCATTGCAAGCCTTTTATATTTTAGAGGCCTCTATTCAGAATGAACAATTAATGGAGACATTTATGTCCCAAATATGGGGTACTTCCCAAAATCCTGGGAGATCCTCCTTCCATTGGTTATAGCAGTTTTAAACACCTGAGAAGATAAACATGTAACTTCCTGACTTACGCAAGCAATCAAAGAATCACACAGCCTTTAAAGGTTGGAGAAGATCTTCAAGATCATGAAGTCCAACTGTAAACACAGCACCACCAACCATGCTCACCACTTAACCATGTGCTCAGTGCCGCCAAATCCACATGTTTTTGAACACTTCCAAAGATGGTGACTCTACCACTTCCCTGGGCAGACTGTTCCAGGGCTTACAACCCTTTCCATGACAAAACTTTTCCTAATATCCAACTGAAACCTCCCCTAGCACAACTGGAGGCCACTTCCTTTTGTCTACTTTTAAAATACTATTTGATAATAGGGAGAAAAGACCAACTTCCACCTGCCTACAACCTCCTTTCAGGTAGTTGGTGAGAGGATAAGGTCACCCCTGAGCCTCCTTTTCTCCAGGCCCAGCAACCCTGGTTCCTTCAGCTGCTCCTCATCAGACTTGTGCTCCGGACCCTTCCCCAGCTCTGCTGCCACTCCCTGGGCACTCTCCAGCACCTCAATGTCTTTCTTGTCATGAGGGGTCCAAAACTGAACACAGGATTTGAGTTGTGGCCTTACTAGTACAGGGGGACAATCACTGCCCTGGTCCTGCTGGCCACACTATTGCTGACCCAAGCCAGGTGCCATCGGCCTTCTTGGAAACCTGGGCACGCTCTGGCTCACGTTCAGCTGCTGTCAATCAGCACTCCCACGTCCTCTTGCACCAGATAGCTCTGCAGACACTTTCCATGTGCTACTTCCAGCTCTGCTGCACACCTGGGTTGTCTTCTCTACCTTACTGAGACACCTCCAAAAGCACTACTTGACCCTTTGCTCTTTCCTCTGTTGGAAATCTTCCCACCACTCACAGTCCGCTACTATCCACCCACTCTTTCTTCCCTCCTCCCACCCCAATCACACACCTTTTGCTATTTTTCACTCCAGAAAGTAAATGCAAAAGTAATTCCAAGGCCTGCAGCTGTTACATATGGCAAAGTCTCACAGGACAGTTAAATTCAGCTCAGTGGGGAAAGTTCTGGGTAACCACATCTACAAACCTTTTGTGCCAGCTCAGTTTAATGCACTGAAAACACAGAACACAGACCTCTAAGAGCTCAGACATAACACTAATCAAAAACTGAAGGCTTTCAGTCTGCCTGCACAAAAGTAGATGAGACTAAATTGAAGATATTTCCCTACAGATAATGCACAGAAATAAAACACTAAACACTTGCATGGCAGCGTCCAAGGGAAAGCTATAGAGGATCATTCTAAAATATGCATATATTAAGAAGTGCTATTACCACAATTGATTTGCATATTTATTCATGTACTAATTGAAAAGCATAGTAGTAGACTTGAGCAAAGGTGGAGAATTCAGCAATATTGAAAATAACCAGTTTGAAACTATTTTTTCTGAAGTTAATGAGTGTCTTCCCCTCACCCACATCTTATCATATCTCTACATGCAAACTTATGACTGACACCTCACACATCATGACACTTATGTGACAGGAGGCCAGTTGTATGCAGAAATTGAGATAAGTAGAGCTAAAAATGCTGGGGGTGGGGAGGAAATGACAACACGATGGGAAACAACACGAAAAAATGAATCTGTTAACTTGCTGGAGAGGTCAGGAGGGCAACATTACACAAGCAAAGGAGCTTTAACTGTTTCTAACCAGCCAGAGACAAGACAACTTACACAGATTTACAGCTTTATACAGACATGCAGGTGCAACTTCATGGGCACTTTTCTACAGTAAACGCCACTTGGCAATCAAAATTTCACCTCTCCTTTCAGCTAAACCCTCAAGCGCTGTGCAACAGTGTCTCCCAAGAGGTATTCCTTCACCAAAGCTAAGGGAATCTTGTTCTATGTGCAAAGCAAGAGGTCCAACCAAAGGGATAATCAAATGCCAAGATTCTGATTTATGTGCAGAAAGAAAACAATATTTCACTTCAAGTGTACAATTCAAGAACTAACAGAACTCACCTTTACACTAAGAACCAAAACTACTCAGAAGTAACAATTAAATTAATATGATGCCCTTATCTGTCTGTGGAAGGAGACGCAGTACCACAGTACCTTCCCCTACTCATTCAGTGCCTGCTCTTTAATTTCTAAGCAAAACGTGAATTTCTTCTACTTAAAAGGATTACCAATTTAACAAGCACTAGGAAGTTACAGAAATGCTGCATCACCTTACGAACGCATCTGTTGTTTAGTAATATTTTCTGCCACCTAAGTAATGCCAGTCATTCCTCTTACACTGCAGTTTTAATCCACAAAGCTTATTTCCCACAAGCAGCATCTCAACAGCACCCGAAGGCCCCAGCTGCAGAGAGCGATGGTGCTTTACAAAAATCAGCTCTGCCGTGTTCAGACACGAGGGTAAGAAAAAAAATCACACACTTGGTACCACCCTCCAACTACAGCAGCAGCAGAGAGTTTAATTCTGATCAAACAGGTAACAGTGCAGTGATGCCAACAGAGTAACTTCCATCAGAATACGCTGTGTAGGGATCACAGAGGAAATTCCAGCACAACCACAGCAGTAGAGCCTGCTGTCCATCTGAGACCCAAGTGGGAACATAAACACCAAGAGGTTGTCTGAATTTGACAGCACACTCCTTTTAAATCCAGGTAACAATATGTGCAGATACTGATAACTACCACTCCACAGTAATTTTATTTTTTATTTAGGAAAAGGAATCACTGGCAGACAAGGTGCTACATGAAACAGGTAATCTGGATATGGGAACATATGAGTTAAATTTAGCCACAAGATGACAAAAATCGGGAAAGGTTCTCAAATGCTTCAGAAAAATCATGCAAATGAAGTCACTGGAGCAGGAGTGTGTTCCTTCTCCTTCCCAGCTGTCTGGAGCCTCACAGACCTTAAGCTACTCATTAATGAATTGCTTTGAATCAGTTTGTCCCATTTTTGAGTTCTGACTGTGGAAGTGAGAAAGCCCTGAGGAAAAACTTGTGAAATGACCTGTAGTCGAAAATTGTTTTCCTTTTTCAGTTGGTAAATCTGCATATGTGCTAACCCATCCCCCTGGAAGCAGAGTTTCCTGGTGTCAGAAAATTCCTACCTACCTGTGCTGTAGAAACTGAGTTCTAATGCATTTGAACCAGAGCTGCACTATTAAGAAAGCATCACTCTGATCCCATAGTTTAAAAAAAAATAAAATAATAATCAAGAACAAATTAAAATTATCTCAAAATAGGTTTTCTCTAGCAAATCCCTGCTGCTTGTCTGGACAATGGAAATTACCTTTAATCACTGAATACCCAAACTGAAGCAGAGCAATCAGGCAAAACCAGAGTACTGGGGATGGGGTAGGTGGTGTGGCCTGGCCTTCTCCAGCAGCACAGAAGTCCTCAACTGCTGCTCAGTTCCACAGGCACCACAGCATTCCCTGAATCCCAAAAGCTGCTTGTGTAAAATGACAGCTCTCAGGAATTTTCACCTTCCTATAGAAATCCTAATAAAAATCACCCCTTCCACCATTCTCTACAACCAAGTAGCAAATGCTGGTCTGAAGTGGAGGGCATAAACTATTCCATTCTTTCAAACTACCAAAGACTTGGCTTAATTAGCAATTAAAAGCAAGTAGTACAAAAGGTTCCTTTCTCACTGCATATAATGGAGTCGTCATTGTTCTCAGATTTTTGGCCACAATGCCAGCAAGCTCCAAGTTTGCAACTGGCATTACAGGAAAACATTCTACCATTCAAAAGCAGAAAACAAGCTGCCACCACGGAAGAAAATCAACTAATAAAGAAAAATACAAGTGAATATGACAGCACTTTTATTGGGAGAGAATAAATAGACTGCAGTATTCCAGTTCTGGGGGTTTTTTCCTCATGTAGTTTGAACACTTCTACATTCACAGATTAACTGAAGACAATCTTCAAGATTGGGCATCACAGTCCTACACAATGATCATACCTTTACCATCACAATTAGGTAAACCTTCCACAATTCTTTCCTCTGTCCCAAATACCTCCACCTTCAATGTGGCTTCTGCTGTGCTCTGAATATTTTTTAACATAACAAATGCCTGCTTTGCAGGTTCCATTCAACCATTAATGCTTTTTTCAAATTATTTATATAAACTTTCAAGAATTTTTTTTTTTGAGACTATACATAGAAAAAAATCCCACCAATTCAGCAAAGATGGACAGTGCATAACTAATCCCAGAAAAGTGTCAAATCCAATCAATTTTTTAACACATGAACCTGTAAGTTAACAGATACCTTTAAAGGCTGGAAATGAGACCTAATTCTGCTCCTTAGCTAACATGGACTATGATGGTCTCTGGGATCTCATCTTACTTAGGCAACAAAAATGAACTCTACCATAAACATAAACACCTTCGAATCCTCCCCACATAAAACCAGAAGAAGCCATTTCAACTATTAATTTCCTCCACACAGTAACTACAGTTAAGAAAAGCCTCCACTACTAAAACATAACTTCCTAGTTAAATTCTGTGCACTCCTGTGCTAAAGGCTGGATGGGATTTAGGGCTGTCCTGTGCAGAGCCAGGAACTGGACTTCTATGATCCTTGTGTGTCCCTTCCAACTCTGGATATTCTATGATTTCAGATTTGAGGGGTTTCATGAAGGCTCCAGAAGAGGCTGGTTCAGACACACATCTCCCCAGTTCCACCCAACGCTTCCAGGGGCTTTTTTAAGGCATAATTTTTGTTTTTCAACTTCCCCACCTCTTAAGCAAAAAACAGAGATGTATGTACTGTTGTGATGCAAAATTAGCTGCACTGTTTCCAACTGTAACTTCTTTTTCATATGCAGCATGAGCATGAGAGTAAAATCTATATTCACTCTTTCTTTTGAATTAAGAAAGAAACAAATAAACACTCATTTCTTCTTAAAAACAAGTGGAAAAAACTTGTTAAAAAGCAAAAAAGACCTTTAAAGCTAATTTGTTGAACATTTTAACAGGTAACCCTTGAAATCTAATAGTCCTTCAGTAAGTTTTGTAGTTTCCCATCCTTTGAAAACTTTAAATGTTCAAGTGTTAATGAAATTACAAATTCAAAGGCTCTGCCCTTCCAACCATTAATACCCATGAGATTAAAAATACTCAGAAAACAACATATTGCTGTGCACACATCAGAGACTGGGCACACACAAAGCTTATGGTGTGCATAATCTGCCTTTAGTTGCTGCATTTGTAATGTGCTCAGAAGCTCCACTGAAGTTTACCAACCAATGTACTCAATGTTTGTCCTTCTTAATTCTTCTCAGTATCATCCCATCTTTTCTCCCCTACCAGAGATTGCTTATGACAAGCTTTATGATGTTATATAATGGATGTTCTCCACTTTTCTTATCCTTCCACTTTATCTTACACTCCTTCTACACTTTGTTGCCTTAAATTGCACCATTCCATTCTCTAGATCAGCATCATTCTCCCTTACACAAGCTTTCAATTCACACTTTAAACTATTTCTTGCCCTTCCAACATATCCACCTCTGTCTTCCACACTTGCTCAGCTTTCCTTATCCTTCAAATCTAAAAGGCAGCAAAACATGACATGAGAACAGACACCTGAGTGTTCTTGGCCTTCCCTTTCACCTCGAGGAAAGAGTGGAAGCAGTAGATTTCATCACTGTTCCCTTCCTTGAGGGGTAATGAGGGAAAAGGAAACAGCAGTCTACAATAAAGACAGAGAGAACACAGTCAACATCTTACTTTTATTTCAGAAATGGGAGAGAGTTCTGTTACATTCTGGACTTAGTGCATGTAACTCTTTCCACACCCTGCACAAACCCTCTGCAGTTTTGTTGTTTTGTTCCTTTTTACCTTGTTTTAAAACCTTTTGAGGAAGGCACCAGCACCATTAAGCATTTAAATGCTACTAAAGTTAGCAGTAACACTTAGGAAGCATCCAGGAACAAGATTCAGGTAGCTCCTGGAAAGAAGAAACACACCATGATTCACACTGTCATCCCCTCACCTCCCTCCATTTGGTCTGCATCCCTAAGTCACCTATTTAATTCCTGGTTTCCTACTCTTCCTCACATCTAAATACCCTTTTTAAACCTTTCCTCCACTTCTTTAACTGAAAATCTCTTCCTTTTATTATAACACTATTCTGAAAAACCTTCCCACTATCCTCTTTCGTTTCTCCTCTTTCTCACCTGTTCCTCACATGGTAGCTTCTCAGTCACTTGATCATTTTTGTGGCCCTTCTCTGCACCCTCTCCAGCCTGTCCACATCTTTTCTGTTTAGTGGGAACCAGAACTGCACACATTATTCCAGGTGAGGCCTGACCAGCACTGAGTAGAGTGTGACAATGACTCCCTTGTGTTTGCTGATGATGCCCTTGTTGATGCAATCCAGCACAGATTCCTTTTGGCTTCCTTTGCCACAGGAGCACACTGTCCACTCACCCTGAGCCTGTGTCCACCAGGACTCCCCCATCCCTTTCCACAGCTCTTCCCCAGCCAGGTAGGTCCCCGTGCTGTGCTGCACTTCTGGATCATGTTCTCCCAAATGTGAGACCTTACATTTGTCTTTGCTGAACTTCATAAGGTTCTCATCAGCCCATTCTTCCAGCCTATCTAGGGTCTTCCTGCAGGGTTGCTCTCCCTTCTGAAGGTCCACTTCCCCACTCAGTTTGGCATCATCAGCAATCCATGAGAGCACATTTGATCCCTCCATCACTTACAATGGTATTAAACAGTGTTGGGCCCAGTATCAATCCCTGGGGGACCCCACTTGTGACAGGCTGACACTCTCTCCCTTGAGAAGGAGCTGTTTGCCACCCACTCTGGGTGATGTTCCCAGTCAGCCGGTTCCCACTCAGAGCACAGATCGCTTGTCTGGAACATAACACACCAGTTTCTCATGGAAAGCCTTGAGGAAATCCAGGAAGACAATGTCCACCACTTGTCCCATATACACCAAGCAGGTCACTTTGTCACAGGAGGCCATCAGGACTGTCAAGCACCAATTGCCCTTGGTAAATCCATGCCAGCTTTTCCCAACCATGTGCTTCATCTGATTTGTGACAGTATCCAGGAGGATTTGTTCCACAGCTTCCCTAGGGACTGAAGTAAGATTGATGATTTCCTTGATCCTCTTTCAAACCCTTCTTGAAGATGGGGGTGACATTAGCCTTCTTCCAGTCTTCTGGGATCTCCACAACTTCTCCAAGATTATGGAGAACAGCCTCACAATAACATCAGCCAGTCCCCTTTAACACCCTCTGTGGATAACTTGTAGGGGTCAAACTCCTGCAATACTTCACACACCAGCAATTCTTGCACTGACAGTAGGTCTGTGTTTGTATCAACCTGGGTTTTGTTCCCAAGGTCAGGAGCCCAGCACTGCTGGCAAAGACTGAGGTGAAGGTGTCGAGAATCTCTGACTTTTCAGTGTCATTGATGACTAATTCACCTCTCCTGTTTAACAGGAGATCAGTATTTTCCTTCTGTTTCTGGTTGTTGTTTATGTTCCTGGAGAACCCTTTCCTGCAGTTTTTGACATCTCTGGCCAAATGCAATTTGAGCTGAGCTTCTACTTTTCTAAACTGCATCTCCTCCCGCTCTGGCAATGCCCTTATGGTTTCAATGGGTAATTGTCCACTCTGCCATTCCCGGTAGGTGTCCCTTTCAATTTTGAACAGACTCAGGAGCCCACAGTTAAAACAAGGGGCTCTCTTGCTCCACCTACTTCCCTTCCCTCTAAAGGATGAACTGGTTTTGTCTACCAAGAGAGCATTCTTGAAAAACTCCCAGCACTCACCAGGCTCCTTTATCCTCCATGGAAGCTTCCCACAGAATCCTCCCCAAATCAGTTCTAAGCAAGCTGAAGTTTCCTCTTCTAAAACCTCTGTCTCAGTACTAACCTTCAGTACCGGTTTTAAGTAACTAGACTTTTCTACTTTTACTAGATTATTTTTGATCTAAAGCAGTTCTCCATCCTGGTTTATCAATCACACAGGCCCAAAGATGGTTTCACAGACATATATGAGAAGAAACAGAGAGTACTTAAAATTCTATTACCTAGAATGAAAACACA
Source organism: Myiozetetes cayanensis (assembly GCF_022539395.1). Lineage (NCBI taxonomy): Eukaryota > Metazoa > Chordata > Aves > Passeriformes > Tyrannidae > Myiozetetes > Myiozetetes cayanensis. The sequence goes on along the minus strand of NW_026087742.1, from coordinate 110,828,496 downwards.
TAAAACTAAAGCCTTCATTATTCCACTTTAGATTCTTGTGCAACTAAGTTTCCAAATGATAAGGTATAAAAAAATTAAAATGGCAACTACAATGGAAGCAACATAACACTACCTCAAAAAGGAGATATATTGGCTCTATTTTAGAACCTACTACACTGATCTTTTGTCTAATGCTGAAAACTACATCCTGAAATTGTTCAGAATTTTAAATTCTCAAAATGGAAGCAGAAATTTAATGAAAAGCACATTCACACTTCAGTCTGCTTTAGATTTTAATAACCAATCTATATTGAGAAGTGAATCATAATCCTCAAATGCCACTGTGAGAAAAGGAAATGACTTAAAGCCATTCTAACAAACAACAATTAATTTAACAACTTACCACAAAGGAAATTCATATGTAGACATACAGTGTTCTGGTTGTAATTCATAACACACTTTTCACTCTCTTTACAAAACTGTAAATGAGCTCTCAATTCTACATCTTAATTAAATAAGCTTCTTCCATGAATGCTATGTAGGAAATCCAAGAATCATAAAGGAAGGTATTTTGTCAATAAAGCTCTGATGGTGACCCATGTGTCATCTCATACTCCAAAATACCCAAGAAAAAATATTCTTCAACTCCCAAACACGCCTAATGGGCTTTTTGTCCACTGATGTGGTATTTTATGTACGTAAGCAATACTTTCCTATGATTCTTTAAATATAAAGAATGTTATTCAGCACTAAGAATAATACCTGATCCACTGTGAAACAAGCTCATCTTAAAAACGTGCCATGCAACAAACTTTATTAGGTCCACAGGCAAACTATCAAATGGTGCATATTACTTGTGACAGTATCAGTATAAATCATCCTGAAAACAAGCTTTGAACTGACCAGTATTTAAACAGGCCAGTCTTGGAAAGCACCTTTCCACAGAGGAACTTACACTACTGTGCCTATTTCTTTAGCATGCCTTTCCATGAAGTGCAAACAAAAAATATTTGATTATCTTCTCTTGCTTTACCAAACTCCCTTGGTCCAACAAACTCAGATCAAACTATGTCAAACACAGTTCCTCTCTTTCCTTATACCAAAAATGTTCTGTAAAGGAGCAGGATTATCCTATCAGATGCACCTACAGAAACCCTGGCAGTCTTTGCAGGACTCCACACAGGACCACTCAGCTCAATTTTGTCTTTTTTTTAAACTACAAACAAGCATTCTACTGGTGAACAAGATTAATATTGTTAAGATTTGTAACAAAGACAGTCAACTGGTCTCATTTTATAATGACGCCTCAAGTTTAATAAGCATCACTTCGATGTGATACATTACTCAAACATTACATTTCAAAACACCACAGCTTTGGGACCTCAACCAGAAGGGAGGTTAAAACAAAAAAGTAACTTGCACGAGTTGTACATGTAAAACACAAGATAGGTGTGAAACTAAAGGACTGCAAGTTGTATCCACACCTACAGCCGTTCAGGGTGAGCGGGAACAATGGCTCAGCTCCTGGATTTACCTGATCCAACACTAAAACCTGCCACCCAGCTGAGCTCTGCATTCACCTCACACTCGCAGCCCACCTCCTTAATTCATTTCTGCAGAAGCCCTTTGAGCAGCAACTAGTTTTTACACAACTATTTTAGTGTTCTCAAACTACAAATACACGCGTTTCCTTCCCTTTCAGTCTGCTGAAAATACTGTAAAATCCTTCCTGTCACCCAAAAGTTTTATCAGTTGAGGACCAAGAAGAACAGTTTTTGTTCAGTAATCAGAGAAAAACCTGCAGATTAACTGATGAATCTGTAAGGCTGGAAACCAACACTTAACTTCTCCACAGAACATAAGTTTGCCTAATTCTCAGTGGGATGAAGAACAACAGTGGGCCATGGCATATAATTCTGGCACTGGAAAGTCTTGTGACAAATGTTAATCAGTATAAAATCACTTTATAGCCATAAACATTTTCCATGACTCTCTTTAATTTCGTATCACGGAATGAAAACAAATGGTTCTTACACGCACCGAGTTCTCCAAGCATGAAACATCTACTCTTTTCTAAAATGGTATAACAAACATATGGCCTAGCTTTTAGAAGACGCTTTCAACACTTACTTCAGATGGTATCAACATTTGCAGATAGTTTTACCTCTATAATTATCAAGTCCACTCAACCCACTACAGCGAACAAACAGCTATGCAGGCTGGCAAGAGGCAGAGAGCCGTGCTGAAAGCTCACCTGAACACCACGTATAGACAAAAGCTATAGATTCTCTACTTCTTCTTCACATACCACACCTGAGACTACCTGTACAGAAATCTAAAAGCCACAGGCCACGAGCATCACGATGCACAAAAGGATCAATGGTTAAATCACTGGAATGGAATGGAAGGAAACCAGTTGTGTCCCGTTTTTGCCACAGTTTTTCTTCACACTTTCAAAAATTAAATAATTTATCAGAACCTCTACTCCTCAGCTGCTAAAATACAGCAATATTTCTCTCTCTTCTCCATCTTGAACCACTGCCTGCCTTGGCTGCTTGATTATTAAGTCAGTAGGGCATGAATAACCTTAAGGTGACGCACATGTATCACTTAGAGAACTGGACCACTTCAGCCTCCAGACTCAGTAGGTCGGTGCTTAAAAGCTACAATATGTCCCACGTATTCCATAGGAAATATGAAAAACTACTATAACAGAGAAAAATTTTCTATTATATTCCCTACTAATAGTCTGCTAATAGAAAACAAAGCTCGCTGAAGTGCAAATACCAACATGCCAAGTGTCCTGCAATCCTAATTACACCTCAACGAAAGCAAGTTATTTGTGGAGATGAGATACATCCTTGTTTCTTTATTAACACATCAAGATGACAAGTGTAACGTTTCTGACTTCATCTCCTTCCTTGCCTTGAGAAAGTAGTATCAATACTGCACTTTAAACTTAAGAAACGGTCAAAACATTAAAGAATGCATGTTTTGAGCAATAAACCCCAACTATTTTAAAGAAATACGCCTCGAATCTGGTTTTGAAACTATCAAAGCACACAAAGTATTTCATACTTACAGTACTGTGTAACGTCCATTTAAAAATAAACATGTGCTTTTTTTAACACCAGATGAAGTACAAATAATGCAAAGCCATAACCAAGCCGTTAAGTATCAGGATGTATAAATATTACATACACTGCAACTGTAATTTCTAAGTATAAACATGGTACAACCATGAACTATAGAACATGTCACCCACTACAGCTTAACTGGATCCTAAAAAGCCTGATCCTATTAACACAAAGCCCAAACTGCACACAAATAAATGCTGATCTTAAAAAAAAAAAAATCTATGGCTCAGTTACAATTACCCAATAAAAACACTAAAAAAGTGACACCTTCAAGAAAGGCCAAAAAAACCAGTTCCACCCACAATGCAATTTACAAAATTTTAACCAACTTCAACTTGTTCCACAGGGCAGACAGCACTGCAGATAATAAACAAATAATTAGAAATGCATAATGTATTAAAAACACATAAAGGAACAACTCTGATATAAATTTACAGAAATTGGAGAGGCTGCCCACTTCCTGGAATACTTTCCAAACGTCTCTTGGTACCAATTCCCAGTTTTCCAATTCCCAGCACTGCCATTATATAAGGCAAACACTATAACTCTTTTTCAAGCAATATTTCTTTGTTTTGATGAAAAGAAATTAAGCTGAAATATTTCCAAAGTCATTAAGAAAAATAACTTCACTACACCGAGACCAACCTGCTAAAATGTTTTTCTGCATAATTATTTTTCAAGCAGCCTGTTATAAATAACGGTGAGAATATTTAATTATAGATCAGTAGAAAATTAACATTAATGCCAACACTGAAGGGACAAAGTCAACATATACTAACTCGCACTGTCCAAAACTATTTTTAAACAAGCAACACCGAGAATTATAAGAAAAATGAGAGAACACTGTCACTGTGCACTTACTTTGTAAGCTTAATAGAGGTACAGATAAGCACGTTGTTAATTTTGTCAGCACGTGTGGCCTTTACACAAAGGAAATACCATTTTTAAAATCAGCTGGAAAACAAAAGGGCTGCAAAACCACGAGAGGTAACACAGACTAAAACGTGGCATATTGTGTGGAACTACTTCATCTCTCTTCACATCGACTTCAACATCAATACTTCTAAATGGAAACATGCTTCAGATTTTGTCCACAGGATATGACAAACTGATTAAACTCAATGAATAGGAATTAACAAGCATCTTATACCCAATACATCAGACCAGCTACATCAACCTACATCTGTATGGATGCCAATTACAGCTTATGAAACGACGGTTTGTCACTGCAATAAAGTCAACTTGGGCTAAACACTGGAACTATCATTAAAAAAAAAAAGAAAACAAAAAGAAGGAAGAAAGAAGGAAAAAGGAAACGCTTCGCAATTCACTTCCAGTACAATGGATGTCCTCCCCTTCCCCCTTCCCCCCCGCTCAAGTAATCTTTAAGCTTCACCTCCTGCCAGAACGTCTTCCTGGGAGAAAGAGACATCAAGATAGCAGCAGGGCTTTTGTTTTGGGGTTTTTTCTTCCTCCTTCACGTTAATGTTATTGTCAACTACAGAGGCATAACAGTGAGCACTTTCTCGCACACAAGACTGGCTACGTTGGATTTCCAGCATTTCAACCAGTGTGAGATGCCATCTCTCTCAATTTCCACCTCCACTCCCTCTAAACCACACTAGCTGCAAACTATGATTTTCAAGCTCCTTTCTTGCAAAATAAACACCAAATTTTTGGCAGCAGAAAACTCCATTCCTCTGTCACACACACACACTGACAGTGTGAACATCATTACGGGAAAGTTGGATTTCTCCTGGCTTATCACACATCCAATACATGGAGCAACAATACAATATTCCTGACCTTTAGTCTATACCTTCAATAATTCATAAAACTGTACAGATCTGATGTCTTATATGCTCTTCTGATTTGCTGCACCCAGCAGCAGGACTTAACTTAGTTCACAATACTACAGCCACACATCCTACAAAGCAAAACTACCAGAAAGGGAAGGCTGCAGCCCAGACCTGCAGTATGAATAAAACTCACAACCACGTTAAAGCTCCGGACATGAAACTTCCTCCATCCCTGAAAGACATCCCAGTTTTCTCCTTACCAAATTCTGTCAGGGTGTGGCTTCACTAAACCAGAGTTCCACTGCAAAGGCCTCAAGAAATCTCCTCCAAGTGTCTTGAGCCAACACACGCCTCAGTGAACCCCACCAAAAACAAGGAGTTCCTCCTTGAGGCACCAAATTTAAGCCCACAAGACTCCTCCTGCTGCATAAGCATCCAGGCAGGTAACAGAGCTGTTCCCCAAACACTTATAACGCAGGATCTCCCTCCAGTTCTCCCCAGACAGGTACTCTGCCCATGTCACCTTCAGCACAGGTAACCAGGGAACACTCCAGGCCTCACAGAGGAGTCACTGCTCCAGCCTGGCAGCCTTTTGAAAAGGTTCAGTGGCAGGGGTGCTGCTCTCACACCGAGGGTAAATTTCTGCCTTGTGAAGGATTCCTCTGGAAACATGACTCAATGGTTTTCCTTACCTGCTACACTTGCACATAAATCTTACACTGTGATGTGCTGTAGATTCTTAAATCAGTCAGTCAGGGTTTCATAATTATGGAGTCTAGGGTCTTTGTTAGCTGTTGTTGCTCCATGCACAAAAGGGAAGATTTTGTTGCTATCGCTGTAAAACCTATTAATAAACTGCACGTATATACAGCCACAGTTTCTACAATAAAAATAACTGCTACACGGAATTAAAGTGGTCTGCTAGATTAATTACCCCAAACCTCCCTGTATGGCATAAACTGCATGAAGCCTCACACACAGAGAAAAAGAACCAAGCAGAAAAACACCTTAAAAATAACAACTTCTTACTTATCGATAACGGGAGCAGAAACACATGCACAGTCCGTGGAAGTAAAAAGAATAAACAAAATCGAAACTGATTCAAGCCACGAAATCCCTGTCGAACATCTCTGCACTGAACAGTAACGGTTTAATCCTCCTACTTCCTCAACAATCCACCTTTCTCAGAGACAAGTTTTACGAAGAACAAGCTTCGTGAGTTCCTGTGCCATTCATAAATGCCCAAAACGCCGTCTGAAAACTGAGGCGAAACAGCAAAATATTTACTTGCTGGGGTTTTTTTTTTCCTTTCAGTATTTGCTGCATGGATCCATACATTAATACAGCACAAAACATACAGTGGTATTTCTAGAAATATGTTTCAAAACTGTCAAAATGCCCCACAACTTAAACGGACTGCACATACTAAACTACAATTGCCTAGCATAAAAAAAAATGCATTAATGCACTGTATGTAAGAAAGGACTCAGAACTCAACTAATACGCTGAATTGCTGCCTGCATTACTTGATTTTACAGTACACAAAATAAAACTTAACCCAGGGACACTATGTGACAGATGATCTAATTACATACGATGCTTTTATTTGCTATCTGGCATCCTTAAGCTCTATCCCATACGGAATTCTGTCTAATATTTCTGACAGCCTCAGCAGCATTCACGGAGCAGACACGAATTCTGGTCCATCAACAGTTAACGTACATTATTTAACTGGTCTGACATGTCACTCCCCTACCTTTTTGATTTATGGGAAAGAGTGCTTTTATAAATAACTCCGAAAATCGAAAGGAAACCACGAGATTTTTTTTAAATACAAGCACAAAGAAAAAGTGTACTTGCTTTTCCTTCCATCCCTTCCCCCTCCACGTCCTGACATTGAGCTTTTCCAATCCTGCCAGAAATAAACACCCAAACACAAGGAAGGGCTTGGGGTAACCAATTCAACACGGTTCAGAGCAAGACCTTCAGATCAACCAAAACCAGCAACACGAAAAAAAAGAAGAAATAATCCTCCAACGACACAGCCCGGGCACAACAATGGGATGAGCAGTGTCAAACGCCAGGCTACTGACAGGAACAAGCCAGGAAAGCAGGAACCAGAGGAGCACCGTCCCCTTCGCTTCAGCCGTGTGGCATTTCAAAAACAGTCCCACTTATCCTGTTACCCAAAGGTTACCCCGGCGTTCGGTGTTTTGAGCACAGCTGGCAGACACTCGGCCCGCACAGCCTTTGTCAGCAGCTCACGGATGGGCAGCAGAACGTGCTACAGGTTGATAAGGAGGGCACCGGCGCCGCGGAGCAGCAGGAAAAGCGCCCAGAAAGAACTTGGGATGCGCAGGAGAGTTTCCCTCGGCCCTCCCCGGGGGCTCCGCGCTCCCCCCACACTCGCTCCCCCGGTGTTTGTTTCGTGTTTACCTCCCCCCCCTTCCCTTTCTCCTCCCTGTCCGGCCATCTTGGGGCCGACAGGAGCAGCCATTACTTAACTAAATGACAGGGCCAACAACTTTCCGCGGAGGCAAACACCTCTCGCAGGACACACCGGGCCGGGCGGGACGCCCCGCTCGCTGTCAGGCCGGGCCGGCGGGCGGCACACGGGGCTCGGCCGGGGCCGGGCGGAGGCAGCGGGGCCCGGCGAGTAAACAAGTCACTCCGGAGGGCTCCGGGGGCCGCTCAGCGCCGCGCCCGCCCCGCCCGGACCCCGCGCTCCCCTGCGGGCTCCGGCCCCGGCCCCGCTCCCGGGGCGAAAATCACGAGGGAGGGTCCGGGCAGCGGCAACGTCAGCAGCGCCGAGCGCGCCCTGCCTCCCTCCTCTCCCCCCGCTGCCGCCTCCTCCTCCTCGTCCTCCGCCTCCCCCGCCCCCGCGCCCCTCCCCTGGCCCGTCCGCTCCGGGCCCCGGGGCTCCAACACTTTCCCGTCCCGGGGCTGGACGAGGAACACCCGCATGGCCGCGCTCCCCCTTCGTCCCGCTCAGGGTGGGGGATGGGGAAAGGGGGCAAAGGCGGCAGCGACGCGCGGGGACCCCGCGGAGGTGTCGGTGCCCCCGCACACCCCCGCACACACTCACCGTGCGGGCCCGGGGTCCCGGGGAAGGGCGGCGGGCCGCCGCGCTCCCCATCCCCCGCTTTCACCCCTCCAACACCGCCACCCCCCCTCCCCGCGCCATCCCGCTCCACATCCACCCTCGCGCTTACCTTTAACAGCAAGGCCTTCGTTCTGGCGCCATCTTCATGAAGCCTCAGAAATCCGAAGAGCCGGCTGCGAGGAGGGAGCAGGGCGGGAGGGAGGAGAGAGAGAGAGAGAGAGAGAGAGGCACCGGCGTTAGCGGAGAGTCGGCGCGGCGGGCGGGCGAGGGCAGAGCGCGGGGCCCGGGGCGGCAACACGGGGAGCCGCGGGCAGGGGAGCGGGGGGACACACGGGGAGGGGGCGCGGGCCGAGCCGGGACACGGAGGCGGCCGGGGCGGAGTGGGGAGCGGGTACCTGTCGAGGCCGGAGAGGGCTTCTCTCTCCTGGGCTGTCAAGCTGGCGAAGTCCTCCTCGCTCTGGCCGCTCGCTTTCCCCGCCGCCATTTTCTTTTCCTCATCCCCGAAAGGAGCAGCAGAGGCGGCGGCGGCGAGCGACACTCCGCACGATTTCATGGAAACGCAGCGTAATTAACTCGCGGATCGCACCCCCTCCTGCGCGCCCCAAACCACCCCCAGCGCCGGGCGGGGCGGGGTGCCCGACACACACACACACCACAACTTTTATTACAACAACAACAGCCGGCAGGGAGGGGAGGGAGGGAGGGAGGGAGGGGAGGGGAGGGAGGGAGGGAGGGCGGGGGAAGCCCCGCTGCTCGGAGGAGGAGGGAGGGAGGGAGGGGAGGGGGGAGGGAGCCCCAGCGCTGGAGAGTCGGGGGAGGAGGAGGAGGCGGCGGCTGCGGATGGCGGCGGAGCGGTGTTTACATCGCCGCTCAGCCCCTCGGCGGCGGGCAGGGGAGAGGTAGCTGGGGTGTCGGGGACCACGGGAAAGGGGGGACCGCCCTGCCCGCGCAGGCCGGGCCGTGTTTTGCCGCCCGGACAAACTTCGGCGGCGCCGCTGCCCAAAGTTGTTGCGATTGTGTCACCCCGCGGACCCCGCGCGCGCCGCCGCCGCCAGTACCCCCTCCCCTCACGGCGCCGCCCCGCCCCCGCGCGCGCCGCGCTCCGGGCCAATCAGCGCCGCCGCCGCGCTCCACGTGACCTTTGTTGACTTACGTCAGTCACAGCGCTCCGCCGCCGCTGCGCTCTCCCGGGCGGTTGGCGCGCGCCGCCCGCCCCCCCCAACCTCTCCCTTCGCCGGCTTCGCCTCATTGGCTGGTGGCTAAGGGAGGGGGCGGGGTTTCGCGGATCCGTGGCCTCTGATAGGTCGGGCGCGCTGTCGGTCAGACGAGCTTTGCGATTAGCGGGCGCCAGCAGGTTGGGGTGCGCCTTTAAAAGCGAGCGGCGGGGGCTGGGGGGAGGTGTCGGGAGTGGCGGGGCGGGAGGGGAGGAGGAGGGACTCGGGTGGAGTTGCGTAACGGGGGCTCCGGGCTGGGGGAGTGGACGCCGCTGAAGGAAGGGGCCATGCCCCAGCGGCGGGGCGGGGGCCAGACGCGCGTCGAGCTCTGCCCCACCCTGCCTTGGGAGCGGCGCGCTTGGCACAAGCAGCAAATAACGTCTTCAGGGAGCGCGGACGGTGCTGACTGGCGTGGCTCCGAGGCGGCGGGGAGGTTCCTCCTTCCCCCTCCCGTTCCCCCCGGTTGGTTCGGCCCGTCCCGCCCCCCCCGGGCCCGTGACAGGTGGAGCGGCCCCCCTGGCGCACGCGCGTGCGCGCGCCCCCGCCGGCGGTCGTCACGTGGCGCCCGCGCGAGTCTCGCGGCGCGAGGGGTCTCGCGATGCGTCGGCGGGCCCGGGGCGTGAGGGCGGGGACGGGGCCGGGCTCGGAGCGGCGGGGAAGGTGCGAGGGAGGGAGGCGAGGGGAGGCGGAAAACCGGGGAATTCGGGCTTCTGGGGACGCCTCGCGCGTCAGTAAAACTCTGGGCTTCCTGGCGCGCCGGAGGGAAAGGGGCTTGCTTGGCTTTGCTGCCTTTCTTCTCCTCCTTCGCAGAGCTGGACGCACCCCCCAGCCCGCCCTGTGGCTGGAGCGCTACCCGGGCGTCACGGGATGGCCTGGGTTGGAAGGGACCTTAAAGATCATCCAGTTCCAACCCCGTGCCATGGGCCCCCTTCCGCCAGACCAGGGTGCTCCGTCCAGCCTGGCCCTGAACACTTCCAGGGATGGGGCATCCACAGCTTCTCTGGGCAGCCTGTGCTAGTGCATCACTACCATCCTTGGATCTTCGACCTTTCCCAGCTCACCCGGGAAGCCGAGGGATCAGTTTTCTCTTTACAGTGCCACGCAGCCAGGAGGCTTTATGTCAGGTGGTTTTTTTTGGTTTTTTTTGTTTTTTTTTTTTTTTTTTTTTTGAGTGAAGTGTTTGTAAATCGTTCGATGTTGGCTCTCCTGTGGTGCATATGAGCAGGTGAGTCTGCTGTGGGGGTGTGGGGGCACAGCTCATCCCCCTTTTGCTGGAAATGGATCAGAATCCTTCTGTAACAACTCTGCTTTGTTTCTCCAGTGTCAGGCCGAGGCCCCATGTCTGGCCAGGCTTTTCCCTTTGGAATTTCTTGTTCTGTGATTGCCAGGCAGTCTAAAGCAAAGGTGCCTTTGGGAATTAGGTGAAGAAGGTCAACGGCCAAACTATGCAAGGGATGTTCAGTCACAGTGCTGCTGCTCACTGGGTCTCCTTTAATTGCCACCCTCAGCTCATGCTGAAGCACATTTCTGCCTCTGTAGGTGCTAAGTTAACACTTATGCACCAGTGTTGTTCTCCAGGTGGCTCCTCAAAATTTGTTCTGGTCCTGATGGTGCAGAAACACTGGCAGGAGTGGAGACCTGGGAAAGACAGAGTCTTGAATAATGCAAGCAAAGACTCAAAATAGGATGTCCTTGTTCCTCTTAAAATCAAACTCCTGTTGTGTAGCTCTGCTTTGTGATGGAAGTGCAGGGAGAGCAGAAGAGCACCTGGGTTTGCTGAGGTTGCATATCTTTATAAATAAGCAGCCAGTTTGTCAGAGTATGGGTATAAGAGACAGGTGTTTGTGTTTAAAGGACTTCTGAGTTTGAAGTCCAGATATAACCCAAGTTATTTTTGGTTCTGGGAATGAGCCATAGTCTACTAATGGTGAAAACAGAGCTGTGGTCAAACATCTGCCTTTATCTGTATTGTCCATGGATTCTCTGACGTGTGTTTTCTCAGCAGTGTTTCCTCAGGTACTGAGCTTGGCACCGAGGACTTCACTGGCTGTGAGCGTGCCAAAAATAAGGTATTTCAGCACACATTGTTTCTGAGGTGCTGAGTTTCCACTTTGCAGTGTCCCATCAAAAAGGAGAGAAGTGGGTGGAAGGAAGGCATCTGATAAACTACAGAGCAAATCAAGGGACTGTAGAAGCAAAAAGGAATCTTAGTTCAATTGGAAGTATTATGAGGAACTCACATGCACCTGAAGTCAGAAGTTCTCTGGTACTGTCAGTGCCACTCTTAATCCCCCACATCCTCCCAGGACTGAATTTCCAGATGCCTTTTTTTTCTTTATTTGACCTACTGCTTGAATGACTTGAGAGGTGCCACAAAGGCCTGGGTATTGTTTCAGCTCTTCAAGATGTATCCAAGCCTCAGAGTCTTTAATTGTAACAACAAGAAAAGCTTGAGCATGCACACTGAAGGTGCCTGCAAACAGTCACATGACAATTTTGGGACTGACAGTGATGCCTGATGACTCGTATGAAACGAGAGAGACTGTTTCAGACAAACGTGGTACCTCCAATGCTGGGATATGCCGTGGGTTTAAATTAGATACTGGAAAGGAATTCTTTATTGTGAGCGTGGTGAGGCCCTGGCACAGGTTGCCTAAAGAAGCTGTGTATTTCCCATCCCTACAAATGTTCAAGGCCAGGTTGGATGGAGCTCTGAGCAACCTGGTCTAAGTGGAAGGTGTCCCTGCCTATGGCATGGGGAGTTGGAACTGGGTGATCTTTAAGGTCCTTTCCAACCCAAACCATTCTACGATTCTCTGAAGTATTAGCTAACTCATTAGGTTTTAGTTTAGTGAAAATTTGGAAGGTACCTGTGAGTCTCCAGAACCACTTTGATACCTTCTGTGTGAAGCTGTGGACTGATAAAAGTCTGACTGAACACCACTCTTTGGTTCCCCTTTTCCTGTGTGTTTCCACCCCTGTTAATTTTCCATGCAGTTTCTTTGTGTGCTCCTGTACATTGTTGAGCGTTGCCTTGTCATGCTGCAGGACCTGCCCAATCTGTTGTTCGTGGTTCATGCCAGAGAGACCTCAGTGTTCCAGGAAGGGGTTTGGCACTCTGGGAATCTCTGCAGCTTGAAATTGAGATGCAAAGTTAATGTGCCACTTTTTGAAAGTAATGTTAGAAACAGCAGAAAGTCGTGGTTTAGATTTCTCCTTGTAAATAAATACACATCACCTGATGCCTTGCTAAGCTGAAAACAGCTCCTGAAGCCGCTGCCAGAAGAACCTGATTTGGAAGGAAGACTCTGGTCCAACAGTGGGATTCAAGCTGTCATCTCATTGATGTCCAAGGTAGCTGTGGGATCGCAAGCATAGGATGAGCCTGAGCACATATAGGGACACAATCCCAGGAATAGAACTTTGTGTAGCATGGAATAGGGAAAGCATTACCTGCTTCAGGCCTGCTTTTCTTTTGCTCTCACATCAGTATTAACATTTCACTGCCATCAGCTCCAGAAATCCAGTGTGTAGTTTGCCATTGCCAACAAGGCAGGTACCACCAACCTGCTTTCTCAAAACCACATTTTTGCCTGGACAAATTTGCTTTGTTTTCTCTGTCTCTGCTTTACCAAAGGGCAGAGGTTCAGTGCAACATTTCTGTGGTCATACCAAGTGTATTGAAAAGCCAGACTTGCTTCATGAGGGTTTTCTGGCTTGAGAGGATGACTACGATTCTCTTACTGTCTGACCTCTCCATCTGGTCCATTCTCAGATGCTTTATTTCCAAGAATAAGGATTTAGGGAACCTATTGATTATTTATTGTGTATTTGGTGTCACTTCAAAGTCAGGTAGCAAATTTGAAGCAGATCAGTCCCTGCTGGGTACAATTAAAATCTTATGGCATTCCATAGTCTGAGACTTACTAGGTAGTCACCTACAGCAAGGTTCATCATTTCACCCCTTAGTAAAACTGAGGTGCTTGAAGTTGAGCTTACCAGTTCCAACTGGGCTTTCATTCCTGCTTTTTGAAGTTCCTGGCAGCTGCAAGCCATGAGCTGCTGAGGAAGTGAGGGCAGTGGTCATCCCCCTCGCACATCTCTGCTGACACCACTGTTCAAACAGGATTCTGAGGTGTGCAGCCAACATCAAGCTCATAATGGCTCAGAGGACCTCAGGCTATGAGGCAAATCCTTTTGCAGTAGCCCAGGAGAAATGAGACAGGACCACAGTCTTGGGTGTGTGTGACAAGGTGCACAAACTGAAAAACAGCAAAGGCAGGCAAACCAAGAGAACCCACGGGGTGCCATTTTGTGTCTTACAAACCATAAATCTAATGCTTGCATTTTTGCTATCTTGCCAAATTCTAGTCAAGCTGCTCCAAATATGTGAGTATTGGGCATTTAAGGGAAAGCAGCTTAAAGTACAACATGACAATAGGGTCAGTCAGGGAGAAACCAGTCTCTTCATTTAACCTCCCACTTCTATTAACACGTGGTTTGTTTCTGCATCTGTTTTTCTTACTGCTCTATTCTTCATTTACTTCAAGGTGAAAGCAGAAAATCTTGAATTACTAAAGTTTTGTTCTTGAAATTGGGAACAAAGAAGCCCACAGTACTTCATTTTTGTATTTTAGCAGTAGCTCCTGTATTGTCCAGGAGTTCACAGTAAAATGATCTGCAAATCACATTTTCTTTGTACTGCCCTCATTAAAGTTCTGATGAGCAATGTGTGATCTGTGTTATATTTTGACAGTGTTTCGTGGTCAAGAAAGTGGGGAAAACTGTTATAAAACCCGAGGGGTTTGTTTTGGTTTGATTTATTTTTTTCCCCAAAATGCACAAAAAGAAAAATTCTGTTGCTGACAATAAGGAAAATCAGTGCATTTGTAGAAGAGTTATTATTGAAAATAGAAAATATTGGGGAAAAAGTCATTCTGATACTGTTTATCCTTTTTGATGAAAAAATTGCTCTTCAGTCTCAGAAACACTTTACTGACTTTGAGTAGTGAGGGAAGTAAAAGTGAACTGATCTAGGGAATGTGTTACTATAAAGAAAAAAGGATATTTTTCTTTCATAAAGTATTAAAAAACTAGTTTTTAATACTACTAAAAATACTACTAAATGCTTTAGTTATAGTCTTGCTTGAATCCTGCAGTCATTTTTGTGTATTGCCCTCTATTCCCTTTGGTAAACTTGACTTTAAAACCTGGATTGTCTCTGGAAGGCTTAATGCTGGAATTCATCTGGAATTTCAGTGGTAATTCATGGTCATGAGATGCACCTGCAGTTACCAGGTAAGCACCAATTGTCCATCCCTGTGCAGTAACATGGAAAACCAGGAATTGTACATACATGTATATAATCTTGTTTACATGATCCTACCTGTATTTTAAGCTGTTCATGAAATTCAGAAATCAGGGGGGGTTGGATATTCTGTGGATTTGCTGTGTGAGTTTTCTGCATGTCAGCATGAGCCCACTGACCTGTTTGCTAAAGTTTGACCAACAGAAGGAGCGACTTTTAGAAAAGCTACCACCGTATCATGTTTTTTGCCCTCTATAGATCTGTAATACTTACTAACTGACAGTTTCTGCAGAGCTGGAGAAATAAATAATACAAAAATTATACTTGTCCAGGAAATGGTTCCTTTATGCGACTTCTGTTAGTAGATTTTTAATTATATTTTCAGTCCTGCCTGTCCCCTGGCAGCTCTGGCTGCATCCTTTGGTGCACATTCCAAACGTGGGAATGTTTTCATTTGTGGGAATAGTCTTGGAAGGTAGGTAGGTGACTGCCCTTCCTCTAGGAACTGGATGTGGCAGCTCATGACCTGCCACCTTCCAAAGAAGTCACTGTTTGACAGAAGAGCATCACAAACAAGGATCTCTGCTCTTACAAAACTACAGAGAAAATGGGATTTCTTGTGTTCATCGCTGTGCAGGAATTTAATGTGTCTGTTGAGAAGCCGAAAATAAAATGCTGTGTTTGTATTAACTTCTCTTCAGATCGACAATTGTAACTTTATAGAACTTGGCCAATGCTGTCAAGGAGGGGAAAAAAAGCCCCAGCCTTGTGTTTCAATTGTGGTCTTTTATGTACTGACTTAAGATGCTGGGCTGATACCTTTGTAGCCAACTGGTTTTCTGGCTTGTAGGTAAAAACAAGTAAATTACGTTTGTAAACCAGCTCTGAGCAAAGGATTTCTGTGAAAGCATTTGAAAAGAGCCATTTGTGATGCTCAGTGAACTAGGTGAGCGGATATCTTGTTAACTTCTGTAAATCCTGGGACAGAATGCAATATTATCCAAAATACATTATTATCTGATATTTTTGTTTTTCTCCTAGAGCAGAGGGTGTCACGTACTCTCACTGGAATTAATTTAATGCTGTCATAAAAAAATCTTTTCAAGAAAGTATCTGAGAATTATTTATTTTAAAAGCCTCATCCATTGTATATGTTGCTTTTTGTTAACACTCTTGTGGGTGTATAAATGGATAAAACCTTCAAAAACCAATCGGAAAACCTACTTTGGTTGTAGTCTCTCTCTCTCCTGTCCATTCCCTACAACATCTGCCTGGGCAGCCACTTTGAAAATCGGATACTTTGCACAAGTAATGGTCAGTATTAAATCTTGTAATTGTGCACTGATGAGACTTTAAAGGTGCAAATAGCAGAAGTGACTTTGGGACATCGACTTTGCCAGGGTTAAGGCAGTGGCTCAAGAAGCTCCATCTTATTAAACGAAGATGAGGACAGTTCTCCATCATCCTCTAAACACAGCTCAGGGTTCCCTCAGAGGTATGGGTGAGTGAGGGGGCATTTCCAATAAAATAAAACATGATGCTTGAATTTTTCACTTTATGTAAATTGCTATTATCAAGAGGTAGATTATGTTTTGAACTTCTCTGTTAGTTTGTGCTGCACTGTCAGTAAGAGCTCAATCACAGAGCTGAGCACACCAGGATGGTGTAAGGAAGACAAGTGGTTTCTACCATCAACTTGACGTTGATAAAACCAAAAGCCATCCCTGCCTTGCCCCTTGCTTTCTCCACCCATCAACTGCACTTCACTTGGGAACCTGTGAAACAGGAAATCCACGGGAATGGTTGGGAGAATTTCCCATCTTAAAATTTCTCAAGGTGTAGTTTGGTTTCTGTTTGAATGTTTGTAGTTGTGTATTTATATAAATAGACTCAGTACTACTCAAGTCAGTTCATTAGCTCTTCTCTATTGGTATTTTGGTTTGGTTTTTTGGCTGTAACAAACCCTATGGTGGTTTACACTTGTAGGGAAAGTTAAAACACAGTGTTTCTCTCCATGGATATATAATCCCAAACTGAAAGCCAAGTGAGAGGAAGGAAATTGCCATTGGTTTCAATGGGACTAAATACTCTTGGGAGAAGGAGCAGCAAAGGGAAGCTTTACTGAGAATGGGCAATGTTTTCCAAAGCCCTGATTTACTTGAACTGGTGCTTTTCTGCCAGTACTGAATACACAAAATTTCACTGAACTGTGGATTTAAATCTTACTACAACAAAGTGCTTGTCCAGTGGCTTCTTAATATCAATGAGAAGAAAGTCCCTCTAATATTCTTTCCTCTCAGTAAAAAAAATCCACATGCCCCGTTGAATTCACAGGCTTACATATAGGAATCCAAGTTACTGGAGGTCTAGAGACCATGAAAGTAACGATGCAATTGGCTCGATTTTCAAAACATCAGAAGTTTTGACAGTACTTGGATACATTTTTTCGTCCCAAGGGTAGTTATACAAAAATGTCTAGGGCATAATCTTAAGAAATTTACACTAGTCCTGCTCAGGTTATAGGAGGACAAATGTGTTATTTTAAAATGTAAATACTGTTGTCAATTATGTCATTGGTTCTTTTTTTTATTAAGTGCTTACTTTTGTTTTTATTCCATATCCCTTCAGTGCAGACACATTTCTAATGCATCATCCCACCGTGCCAAGAAGCCAAACCTGCAGGTTCTGGAATACCTTCTGAAGAGACTTTCTGCTTAGTAAAGATCAAGTCCCATTTTTAATGGATCAGTTCAGATAATCTTGCAAAGTTTGAATGTTTATTGGGATTTTATTCAGGAAATCAGACAAGACACAGGTTTTCTTGCAAATTCAATGTTGTTCCTGGTTTCTGTTACATCAGCCCCTGTTAATGGAGACATCATCCTGCACTGTCTCTCTGAAAACATAACTAAATGCAGTGTGTATCCTTGGTTAAGAGAAGTCTTACATAGCTATTGTTAAGCCTCTCTTATGAATCAACTGAATTTTTTCAAATCTGTTTAGGGTTATTAATTTTGCAATGCAAGTGCTTTCTGTCAGTGGTCTGCAAAGAAAGCATGGGACACTGAAGCAGGAGGATTACAGTTTCTGTCTCCCAGGTGGAGGGGTTTGGTTTCAAACCCTGCCATGGGTGGGTGAGTTGGCAGCATAAAAGAAAGGGAGGATCCATCAGGAGCTGGTGGTGCCCAGCAATAGAACAAGAGGCAATGGGAAGAAACTGAGGCCCAGAAGTTCCACCCGAACATGAGGAAGAACTTTCCTGTGCAGTGACCGAGCACTGAGCAGATTGCCCAGAAAGGGTGTGGGATGTCCCTCACTGGGGATATTCTGGAGCCGTCTGGACACAACCCTGTACCGTGTGCTCTGGGATGGCCCTGCCTGAGCAGGGAGGTGGGACCAGGTGACCCTCTGTGGTCCCTTCCAGCCTGACCCATCCTGTGATTCCTTGAACAAGGTGGTGAGGAGAGAAAAGAGCCAAGGCTCTCCACGAGGTGGATTTGGCCGCTGGTTGGACAGAGTCCTTTTCTGTAGCCAGTTCTTGCCCAGTCCATTGCTCCAGCTCTTCCTTCTGTGGCTGTCGTAGTTTTCCACTGGTTGTGTAGAACGCGAATGTTCTGTTAAACTGACAAAGTGTCTGGCAAAAAGCAGAAACAGTCACGTGGGGTTTGGGTGTTTTCCCCAGTCTTAGCCAAACAAATGACTGTGTCAGCACTTTGTCAAAAATTACACAGCTGGGTGACCAAAATGACGGTGCCTCAGAATGGGGTCACGTGACATGAATTTGGGAGAGCAACCCCTGCCTCTGACAGTCCCTTTCCAGCCACTGTTACCAACCCTCTGCCATCCCTCAGCAACACTGATTTAACTGTTACAGTGCCGTGCTGGAAACTGAGGCAAAGTCATTGAGATGACCTCAGCTAAAAACAAAGAAACCAGCTCCCCTCTCTCCCCCCTGCCAAAAAAAAACTAACAAAAAACACAAAAGCAAACTGGGGAAAAAAAATCCACAAACCAAACATCACCAAAAAAACCCCAAACAAACAAATTCCCCCACAACAGATAAAACCCCACAGACTTCCAGAGGGAAGCTGAAAGCTCCAGACAACTTTATGGTCATTATTCCCATGCCATAGAGTGTGGCACACTGAAAAATATTTAAGGATAACATCATTTTGATATGAAATTAAATGCCAGAACGGGTGATACAGTTATTGTATTATTGAGAAGCATATGGAATTCAGTTAAAGCTTGTCTTGTTAATAAATCTAGCATCATTGCTGGCAGCTGCTGTGAGGAATCCTGAGATTCTTTTTTAAGGATGTCCAGCCCATTCCTAGCGGCGCCTCAGGAGCTGGTGCACTGCTGCCCAACACAGTAAGGTGATTGAATCTTGTGAGGTTGATTGCCGATTGCTATCACAGTAATAAAAAGCAAGTTAAAAATTACAAAAACCTGGTACCTGCAAAAGCTCCTGAGCCACAGAAATGAGCTGCTACTAACTCCTTACTACCTCTGGGTAATTGTTAATTTTGTTGCCTGTTAGTCAGATTTAACTTGGAAGAGTTGGACAAATTGCTGCTGGTCTTTATCACAGTCTCTCTTTTTGTGCTGTTCCTGCACTGATGGAGTGGTTGTTGCTGGGAATCAAAACCCTGATCCACACACAAGGAGGAATAACTCATTTTTCCAGATAATACTTACTGGCTTACTTATGTACACACGGAAATGTACGCTTTTCTTTCCTACTGGTCTAAAAGGAGCAAGTTCTGGACAGCTGGGAAGGCTGAAAAGGAAACGCGTCTACCAAATGATAAAATTTGTAGATTATATAGGAAAATAATCCACATTCTTTCATTCTAAAGAAAACTTTTAACAGGTTTTTTCGTCTGATTACTGCTCGTACGCTTTTTTTTTCTTTTTTTTTTTTGTTGTACCTTGTTTTAAAAATCATGTAATTATTTGCAGAACCTTTTAGGAAAGATCTTGTGTCTTGTATATTAATTCTTAAGTTTAGAACTATCAAGATCATCTTCCTGAGATAACCATTCCCTCTTAAACCCAACTTTGAAAGATTTCCACTATGGAACCATAGGAATCATAGATGTCAGTTCAGGAAAGTGTTTAAAGTAATGATGAACAAACAATAAAGACCATGAAGGTTAAAGGTTAGAAATTGAACTTTTAACTACTATCTCCTTGTTTTGCAGCCTTAATACGTGCCCCGTGATTCCTGCTGTACATTAACATTCAGAGAGTTTTTCCCCATGAACATGTAATTGTTTGTATTAGAAGCTTAACTGGTGTACTCGAAATTAGAATCATGCCTGTGGGTATTTAAAATGGAAGAATAATACCAGCTAATGACTTCAGTGTAACTAGTAAAATTACATCAGGGAGAGCATTTCAGATTCTGCAGATTGGCCAAATTTATATTGATGAGGAACACATAAGATTTAGCTCAGTAAAATTTAATGAAACCAAGCATATACTGAGGAAATGGAAGTGTACAGGCTTATTTGTTGCAATGTGTGGAAACTGGTTAACTTTTTATTTCAGAGATAAATGAAGTTCTGCTTTGTGGAAATTTCTGATTATTTCTAACACGTTGTTACTTCTTTTGATGTAAACAGTTACATGGTCTTGCAGATAGGTTTCTTTAGTAAATTAAATTTATTGAACGTGTTTCTTCACGGCAAAGATTATTTCTTCACCGAGCTCACAGCGCCATTTTCCTGTGCAGAAACAACTGAGCTGGTTTGAAATACAGGAGGAAATCAGGAGAGTTTCTGTTCAGAGTTCCAAATGTTTTCTAGTAAAACGCTCCATCACTTTTCTGGCTGTTTCAGTTTTGTAACCTCTTTTTCTGCTCAAAGATACACCTCCTCTGAAAACACATAGCTCATTACCTTGGGCCATGTCAGTGCTCAGGTCCCAGCAAAATCCATTTGCATCCATCATCTGGTTTGCCCTGTGAGCTACAGTGTGTGACAGGTTCTGATTCCTCCAAGAAGTGCAACTGCTTCTCACTTTTATCCTCAGATTTTGTTGTAACTACATCCTCCAGTTTCAGCAAAGTCTTGCTTAATCTAAACCATCAAGTTCTATAAATAACTTCTTGCTGTGAAAGGTGCAGGAGGCAGCATTTTGGATCTTGGTGTTAATTGCAAAGAACCAAGAGGTTCAAGATGAAAATAGGATCCATATTGTGGACTTCCTAGTGAAGATACAGAGTCTGAACATATTAGAATGGAATAAGTTAATTGGTTTGTTTGTTTATTAGTAGAATTAGTTGGACAACTTGTAGTAAAATGCTGGATACTTTAAAAGTGTTACAAGAGAGGGAGATGTGAATTCAAATACACCCATGCTTTAATGAACCAGTCAAAACTTTCAGGCAATCAGTGGATGCACAAGTGCTGAAATAGAATGAGATAAATCTCGTTTTTAAAGTTGGACAGTTTATTCAGAGACTGAATCGAATTAAGAGCATGTGTGTGATGTCCTACTAGCACAGAAACACCGTAGTGAATGAACAAAAAGGTAAGCCTAATAATGTTATCCATAGAACATCTGAGAGGAAGCAGAACAGAACAACATGTCTTAACCAAACAGCTCACAAAGCAGCCCTCTGATGTATCAAAGCTAATTAGGACAGAGTCCAACAATTACAAAAGATATTTAATCATAAAGAGATACACAGCAATGTTTTGTCTTATCTCTTAAGCAGATCATTAAAGGCTTCCTGTCGTATTTCCTCATGACTTCTTTTCGGGAAAATCTATTGCTTTTTCCTCAGGAGGAGACTGAGACCTACGAGAGCACTTCATTTGGCCCCCTCCCAGCCACCCTGTATCCTGTGATCCAGCCAGGGAATAACAACCACCTGCATGGATAGTTCCCACAACAGCAGTGCGCTCTGAGCATTGCCTTTCCTAATCGTCCTCATCACGCGACACAACGCGGGTTCAAAATTTGGATCCAAAATCTGTGGCACATGTACAGACAAACTCCTGGATGTACCAGGGGCGTCATCCTAGCACAGAGTCAGCTTTTGCCATAGCAGCAAGCTTGGGTGCTGCTGGTGTGGCATAGCCTCAAATTCCTGAGGAAAAGACAGGAATTACCTGCAACAGTTCATGCAGGGAGAAGCAGGGCAGGTGCCAGATGAGAAGTTTCTCAAAGTCTTTCTCTCAGCACCACCGTTTGCTTTCCTGTGATTTTCCATATGATAGTTTTGGGCACAATCCTTGAACAAAACAACAACTCTTTTTCCATTTAAAGAAAATCTGGATAGAATAGTCCACCAGCAGGTTGTTGGGGCAGACTTTCATTCCTGTACGTATGAGAAGCGTGTGGGAATAGAGGTAACCAGCCAGCCTGTGTCCCACACTGATGCCTGAAAGTTCCATTATTTATTTTTTCACATCAATAACAATATTGTAAAAATAACTTTTCAGCAGAACCTATTTACACGCTCTCAGATGGCTCTTGTTCTCTTTGTCCTTTCTTGGCCGTCCTCCACAGCCTTCTAATGGAAATCACTGCACCATTCTCTGCTCAGCCTTTGGATTTCTAACTCCTTTAAGGGGAGGTGTGTGTGCTTCACAAGTGTATTTTTCCAGGATTCTTCCTGGTCACACTGTAAAATTGATGCAAAGCACGTCCTGCCGTTTTTCTAAGCAGAGGGAGAAATTGTGTCATCCCCTACAACAGGCACTTCACTGCCACTTGACCTGTCTCCAGTCCACTGCTCAGTCCTATCCATAGGTAACCCCTCGTTTTAATGGAAAGTGTTTTGTTTTAGAAGAAGGCAGATAATGTCTGTGTTTTTCTTGTGGGTTTTTGCCTTCACTTTATTTCAATTTGTACTTTAATAACGAAGCAACTGAATATAATATATAAAAATCCATTTGTTTTCTGAAATTAAGTGAACTTCATCCAAGCTCAAAATCCTGACAGTCACTTTTAACATTTGGAAGATTTTGCAAGCGCACTCTGAAAAAAATATTTTGACATCTAGGCTGTCAGATAATCTGTCAGCAACAGTTATATCATTCAGGGAGAGAACTCTTAGTTTCCAGAGTAATTTATTGGGAAAATAATGTATTTACTGCAGTGAAATATCCTGCTGGATGCTAGAAAAGCTACTTAGCATTTGTGCAGGCAGAGTAGTTGGCTTCAGAATGTGGGTTGTTCTCTTGTGACAAAAACACAGGAAAAGAAATTCTTGCCAGAAACCATCAGTGAAGAGCACGTACCTGCAAAGGGCAGGATGGCCACAGACGTGCAGGAAGCGTTAGGAACTCCATGCAGAGGGATGAAATGCCTGGAGAAAAGGGGAGGAGGGCTCAGGGTCACCCTCCTTACAGAACAGGCTCATGGGGCACAGTGGATCATACACCAAATGCTTTACTTGGAATAATCTTTAAAAGCCATGGAAGCACTCAGCACTGTAGTGCTGTGCCCAGAAAAAACAAAATCTTCCAGTTCTGCTTCAGTTTTCTCCGTCCATTTATTTATCCATTACAAATCAGTCCTGTTTCTGTAGAAAAATGTCAGAGCATTATGTGTAATGCTGGTGATGACCATCCCCAAAGCTCAGGTCTTGTCTGCTTGTGCTGTTGGATTCTGACAGTCTGAGGCTACATCGTGTTTCATCTGGCATAATTTGTGTTCCATCCTGATTTACACGTAAAATTTAAGTTACAACTGTGATTTCTTGTAAAAGAAATGTATGATTTTTTTCATGCATTTTAATGTGTAATTAACAAACAGTAAATTTGTTACCCTGCTTATTGCTTTTGTTGGCAACGACGGCAACAAAAGCCGTGATTTTGCAGGAACAAGGAAGACCAGGTCATGGAGGAAGACTGGCAACTTTAAAGGTTATTCAGCACTTAAAGAAAGGGATTTGCAACATAGGCATTCTCAGCTTTCAAATTCTTCTTTACTTTGTCCCTGTGTAATTAGTCAACCACGTCTCATTGGCACTTACCTTTCCTTGGTGGTTAATGCCACTCTCAGTGCTCTGTCAAGCTGCTTCTTCCAGAGACTTTTTTCCTGTGCTCCCCCGATGCAGGAGATGTTTTCCCTTTTCAGACAGACAAAACCATTAGATCCAGTTGATGAATTTTACTCTGAGTTTCCTGTGTTCTGAGTCACTTTTAGAAATTGCAAAACAAAATGTGTAAGACACCGCCTTAGATTGTTAGACCTTACCTCATCTACATCAACCTTTTATTCTGTTGCCATTTTTAGTAGAAAGACAACCTAACAAATTATTGTGGGAGCTTCTGTGTTTTATCATTTTTGTTTACCTTCAGTGAAACTAAAAAATTACAAACTCTTACCGTATTTATCTTTATCATCCATATTTGTCCTTTTATTTTCTGACTCAAATCAGAAGAGGGGGAAAGAAAAGGGCGAGGGTAAGAGGAGGAAAGAGTAAAAGAAGAACAAAACTAAGGAGAAAAAAAAAGTTTTGATTCTTATTCTTGGAAATTTTTAACTTGAGAAAACCTCTTATTTAAAGGGTTTACAGTTGTTTCATACAGAATAACAGTAGTTTTGTCTTTATAAAAAATTCTCTGCCATTTCCACTTGTAAATTAGCATAGCTCCACCCAGGTCAGTTGAGGACAAGTTGCACAAACTTTAGCCACTGTATTAGCCCACATTTAATATGTTTTTAAATATTTCATCCGAGTTGACAAGATGCACATATGGTTTCTGAGTTGTGGATTGAAGGGCTGTAGCTTTTACCCTTCCTCTCTGTCTCCTCACTGTCATATTTCACTCACAGTCTTACTGCATCAGAATTGGATTATCAGCCTTTTTTTGGCCATAAAGCATTCAGCATATTAATGTTTTGCATAAATTATAAGAAATTTAATCCAAAATCAACTAATAAATTAGTATTTTGCAAAATCACTGCAAATTTTAAAACTAATCAGTCCAAAGCTTTTCAGAATGTATTGTGGATGTTGTCGTGATTTATGTGCTGTCAGTTATTTTTGTATATGTTGAAAAAAACTGACAAGTTTCTATCTCACATTTCATAAATCAGGGTTTTCTGTATACAAAGCACGTGTCAGAAATCAGTATCTAAACAACATGCCAGTTGGCTTCTCCATGTGGCAGCTTGTAAACAAAAATATTTGGGGATGTGCATTTGTGACATGACACGTAATGCGACGTGTAAACACCAGTTATTGGGAAATATCCTGTTCCTCTGCATTGCTAATAAAATGGTAAATTGTGCTTGCACTGCTGCATCACAGTGTGGTGGAACCTTCCAAATTCAGGTGGTTCTGTTGTTTTTTTCCAAATAGGTGTACAGAGAGGTTAAATACTTTATTAGTGACCTATTTAAGGATGGTGGTAGTGGATCAAGGGTTGGACTCGATGATCTCAGAGGTCCTTTCCAACCCGGCTGATTCTATGATTCTATCTGTGCCTCAGAGGGCTGTGTCAAAACTGATGTGGTGTTTTGTGCATTTAGGTTATTTGGAAATTTTTTTCCCCCCATATTAATTGTGTTCTGGTCAGAAACAAATTCTGGTTGTACTGAAATCAGTGAAGGATTTTCCACCAACTTCCATGGGATCAGGAACCAGCTGTCAGAGGACAGGGGAATTACCAGGGCAAGCCGTGCCAGCTGTTCACATAGTGCAGGTTCCAAGATGTGAATCAGCATCCACGAGGCTTTGAACTCGACGTGATGAGAACACAAAATACAACCCTGCTAAAGTGTTTCATCCCATGACAGCCAAAACAAACAGGACAAGTCACGTGGAGAAGATGCAAAGACACATTAGTGCATCTTCCTAGTATAAATGCAGCTGGAAAAAGGTAAAGCAAATCGTGTTTAAAGGTTGAGCAGGATTTAGGGAAACTAGGATGAGCTAAAGGTAGTTGTTATCTGACTGGATGCTGTTTAAAGGAACGTTGTAGCACAGAGAGTTTCAAGCAGGGCTGAGCATCATCAGCAGGCCTAATATTAATACATCACAAAGTTCAGGACATGAAAGTAATTTAAAACCCCCAAGAATTTTTATTACTAGTCAATGATGCAGATTCTTTTGACATTTTATTCATTTTTTTGTTTTTGTCAAGCTGGCAAATAAACATTCGTAGGATCCTCTATAAAATTATTTCTCTTTGTTCTTTTGCTGCTACATCTAGTAAAATAGTCTGGCATTTCTGTTCATGTGTCTTGTTATTTTTTGTGCCACATCCATTTTTGCAAAATCAGACACCAAATAAGAAAAAAACAACTAATGAACTGTGCAGTAGGTAAGTAGCTTCCTAGTGTTGTGACCGGAGGGAAAAATGCTGGTTTTATTCCCATAAATCAAAGTAATTATGCAAATACATGAACTTTATAACTTTAATTTGTTCTCATAGGTTTCAAAATTTCACTGTTACTTTCAGCCAAACATAAATTAATAATGGTTCTAAATGCCTGTAGATTATTTAATTAAAACAGAGTAAATTCATTTTTCTTTCTCAGCTAAGTGACACAAAACAGACTTTGCAGGGAGAAGACCGTGCTCAGGATTCCGATATCCCCGAAACTTCTTTATCTCAAGAATTTTAATGAAGTCTTTATTGTTTTCTTCCTTTTGTATTAACACACTCTGTGGTGTTTTCTCTTTACAGTAAATGTCCATAATCCCAAATTATGTTTCTGTCCAAGGTTTGTGGTTTCGTGGGTTTTTTTGGTACTTTAAATGTTCTTTTGCTGTTTTTTTAAGTCTGACTGTTTTCCTGCAGACTTCTGTGGACTTCTGTAGTTCAGACTCATTTGTTTAATTGATAAATAGTTTTGCATAGAATTTTGTACTCCCAGCCGTGTACCCTTTGCTAGTTTTGTAATTATTTCAAAAGAAGGAAACTGATAAGTCATTTAGGAAAAAAAGGAAGGAAGCTGATTAGTATCAATTAACATAAATTCTGACATGCAGACTCCAGACAGGAATGAAATAGTGCAAAAGCAGACTGAAAACAACAAATTGTGGTACTCCTGGCCAACTTCTGTGATCACATTCGAAATACTGATTTCGGTTTCATCTTGTTCGCAGAAAAATAACTCGGGAAGTTACAAAAGAACCCAGAACTGGCAGGGAGATTAAAAGTTACGATTTAAAGAGCAAGATGTTAAAAAAAAACAACCCAAACATGAAATTGTTACTGATTATCTTAATTAGCAGTCTCTTGAGGAATGGGGTGGAGTTACTAAGCTCCCTAAGGTTGGCTCTCAAGGTTTTATATTATGTGTTTACAGACTACGACTAAGATCACAGAAAAAAAATAGAATATTGACACTGTTTATTGTGCTTCCTGGTTATCCCATTCCCAAATTTGCCACATGCTTGTGTGCACTTCTAAAACAGGCTTAAATATTCAGGATTGATATACAATTGAAGTAGATAAACTGAGGGAGCCCTACAGCATCTGGTAGGGAACTAAAGTGCAACTCATTAAGTAAAATGAAAGAAAATAGATGAAATTTAAAAACACAAGATTCAGGCTAATTATCAGTAAACGTTTAGTTACTGTTGTATACAAAGCATAAATCATTCATTTGAACATTTAAACTAGGAAAAGACATGGAAAAATCGGTGATTAATTTTGTATTGGCTGGATGTATTAGGATGACTAATAGAATAGGTTTTTAATATCTAAAATCTGTACTGCATCCATCTGAAACTGCATATACAGGCATGCAAGGGATACAGGAATTTGACCCTATAATTGGTAAAATCCAATGACTTCAATTTGGCAAGACAGCACCAAAGTACTCTATGCTGCACGAGAATGAAGACTATAAATAAGTAATGTATTTATTTTTAAATAAATGGGAACAAGTAAATTTTCCCATATCCCTAAATGCTCATAAATCATTGTGATTTACTGTGTCAGTCTCATTTTTCAGTTCTGCCATCTATTTCAGTTCTCTTTAAAGTCGGTACATATGGAGAGATTGACTACAAGATTTTCAGTCTCTGGAAATCCAAATCTGCCAGGAAAAAAAAATGTCTTGAGGCCAAGATTATCCTTTTATCTATGGGAAGAAGTGGCAGCACTTTTTAATTAGGTGTTGTCCCAACCAGAACTGCATTATCTGTTACCTCAGGGTCTCAGAGATATAGCCCTGCCTTTGTATAAAGATATGTGTTGAGGATTTACTGGAAGGAAAGCAAATAACAGGGCTCAGGGGTAACATCTGATGTGGTTTTGGTGCTGCAGGGGTGAACAGCTCAGCTGGAGGTGTTGTAAGAATTGCCCAAGCATCACATCAGCCCAGTCATGGGTCAATGTTCCTGCTGACCAGAGGGCTGGGAGTGAACAGGGAGACCGGAGATGAACATGAGCCAGAGTGTGCCCAGGTGGCCAAGAAGGCCAATGGCACCTGGCCTGGATCAGGAATAGCGTGGGCAGCAGGACCAGTGATTGTCCCCCTGTGCTGGGCACTGGTGAGGACACATCTCGAGTGCTGTGTCCAGTTCTGGGCCCCTCAGTTCAGGAAAGACATTGAGGGGCTGGAACAGGTCCAGAGAAGGACAACAGAGCTGGTGAAGGGACTGGAGCACAAGTCCTGTGAGGAGCAGCTGAAGGAGCTGAGGGTGTTTAACCTGGGGAAAAGAAGGCTCAGGAGACACCTTATTGCTCTCTGCAACTCCCTAAAAGGAAGCTGTAACCAGGTGGGTTCAGCCTCTTCTCCCAGGCAGCCAGTGACAGGACGAGAGGGCACAGCCTTAAGCTGGGCCAGGGGAGGTTTAGGTTGGACATTGGGAAGAATTTCTTCACAGAAAGGGTGATTAGACATTGGAAGGTGCTGCCCAGGGAGATGTTGGAGTCACCATTCCTGGAGGTGTTCAAGGAAAGACTGGACGTGTCACTCAGTGCCACGGTCTGGTTGACAAGGTGGGGATGGGTCACAGGTTGGACTCGATGATCTCAGAGGTCTTTTCCAACCTCATTGATTCTGTGATTCAGCTTTACAGAGTGCTTTCTATAAAAAGCTCCTTTTGATGTCTCTCTCAGCTTCATTCTGCTCATTTTTCATTCGAAAGCTAAAACTTTCTTTCCCTGCAATTCCTCCCTTTCACATCAGTTTGCAGCGTGGTGAATTAACTCTTCCAAACCAGGAGTCGATAACGTCTTGCTTCAGGAGGTGCCTAATCACTGTGATGAATTATCCTAAAAAAAATGAGAGACCTTTACAGATGACATTTTCATTTGCAGTGAGTTGAAGATGGGTTTAGCAAACAGCTGCTTTCCACAACAGCCAGGATTAGTCATCGTACTCTTAAATCAAGCATAAAGTAGTTATTTTATATGGGGAATTATGAAAGAGCCAAATAATTCTGGATTATTGATCTATTTGTCTGCTGGGAGGTTGTGAGTGAAAAATCTTTTGCTCTGTTGTTCTTAATTCAGATGTCATTAGTGTGGAGGTTACTCTGGGATCACTATGAAAGAAATTGATATAATGCCCACTGTGCAGCAAAATATGCTTCTTTCCCAAATAAAAATAAATGGAAGTTAACAGAATAAAATGTGATGTTTGGTAACTTAGAAACCAGAATGTTTTTCAGTAGCAAGATCAATCAATGGCTGCTATTAAAACATGGCTTAAGACCTTGTACTCGATACTTTAGACATAAACAGCCTAACCACAGTGTAATCAGTAATTATTATCCCTGTTTTCTAAAGGATCTATTTGCACTTACTTTCTTTGAGTATCATCATAAAGAAGCTCAATTATATGTGTGGTATAAATATACTTTTTCTGATTTCCCAGTAATTGCCTGTGGTCGTTTAATTTGTCGCTGTGACTGAGGCCTTTCCTCATTTACACTTCCAAAGTCCTATCGACTCCCATGGAACAGTAACATGTTGTGTAACTGAAAATTAGTGCAGGGAATGATGTTTCAAATCAGCATTTGCATAAAAAGTGAAGCATTGCTTGCCCTTGTTTATACCCAAGTAATCCAGAGTGCTTTGCAGTAATTTCTACTGCCTGTTTTTCTATGTTTAGAAAAACAGCTGTGTATCTTTTGTAATAATGAACAAGAAGCTGCAGAAATCTTCCAGCTCAGAGCAGGTGTTTACAGGTTCTTGCCTCTCTCCTGACTTACATGGTGCAAGTCTGCATGACGGACGAGTCACCTTCCAGCACGCACCATTCCGAGTGCCCAGCTGAAGCCCTTGGATGCACCTGCCTCCCTGGATCACATCACGCTCCCGTTACCTCCCCTTTCCTGCTCCACTACTCGTCTTTGCTGCCTGGTTTAATTTTGTTCACCTGAAGAGCAGAAACACTTTGGCTTTCTAATTCTACCACTTCCTTAAAGAATTCCTCCTGTTTCTCTTTGTGGTTGAGTAGCTGTAAATGTCCACCGATCCCAGGCCAGAAGGTGTTTTGGCCTGGTCGGAGGGGCTGGATGTAGGGCCCATTCCAATGGAGCGCTCCCATTCCTTGTTCCAATCTTGTTACCGCAGGAGCAACTTTGGTCACAGCTGAGTTCTTGACACAGACCTCAGCACTGCCCAGGAATCTCAGCGTGAGCTAAGAATTTAAAGGGATTTTGAGAAATGTTATCCAAATCTTTCTGATGTCAGCATAAATTAATATGCAGAAGTGAGGAGGATGATTTTATGTGTTAAACAGTGTTTGTACAAGGCGGTCCTTTAGCGAACACAATTGCTCAGAGTGGGCTGTGGCTGCTGTACGTGTAAGATGCCAAAGGACTTTTTTGCAGACTTTGTTGGAAAGAAATAAAATTCCCTATATATTTTTTTCTCTTTTTTTTTTCAGTGGAAGATGCCATTTATTTTGTAAACAGAAAGCAGCTGTTTGCAGCACTAGACATCAAATTAGGAACTCTATCTGTTGACTAAGAGCCTTTAATAAATTCACAGTGTGAGTGCTAATGAATGACATGATTTTAATATGTATCATATTTCACTCTAGAAACCTCCTTATGTTTTGTCTACCCACAGTTTAATTTTA
This sequence comes from Myiozetetes cayanensis, assembly GCF_022539395.1. NCBI lineage: Eukaryota > Metazoa > Chordata > Aves > Passeriformes > Tyrannidae > Myiozetetes > Myiozetetes cayanensis. The sequence goes on along the minus strand of NW_026087742.1, from coordinate 110,797,936 downwards.
TCCTCACTTGACATTTCCCAGGAGGCAAGGCCAAAAGTAAACTGGGATATCCAGTACTACCAATACAGATAGACAGATTAAAAAAAGAAGAAAGAGAACCCTGGGATAAATCTGAAGCAGCTGAGAGGACAGAGAGCTGCCTGAACCCAAAGCAGACTCCCCAGCAAGTGAGGAAGAATCACAGGATCACCTACCCCACCCTAAAAGTACAATGGAGTGTCCAAGGTGGGAACTCGCTGGAAACAAGCGCAGTGAATTTTAGGCTGAGGAAAGGAAATGTGGGAGTGAAAAACAAGGAGGCTCCATTTTTCATCAAATTATCCAGACTCTTGCATTTGCCAGTCCTCCTCCTCCTCAGGAAGGGAAGTCCCCTGTTCCCTGCTTCTTTATGCTCATTCCCAGCCTGGTTTTGTGTGGTGAGGCAGCGACGTTGTTCACTGAGGGACAAATTTGAATTCTTTGATCTTAGTATCCTAATTTCACATTTGCCAGGTAATTAAAAACAGACAAACTTGCACACACATGTTAAAATACATCAATGTATTTATGAGTGTAATTGAGCTGTGATTGATTCCTCACATTTCGTTACAAACTCATAAAAAGCCACTAAAGGGCAGTGAATGGATCCTGCCAGGAGCAGGCCCGTACCCCCTCTGATCTGTGCAATCTGGAGCCACACACAATTTTGCAAAGCCTGTGCTGACAGGACAATGTGGCAAAATCTCCTACCTGCGTTGCACACGTGGAAGCAACCGTGCAAGCTGTGAGAACATCGAGTGCCAGAACACCACAGACCTTTCAAGTTCCCTGTGCACTCCTGACTCCATGCAGGATAACAGCATTCCTTCCGCTCCCGAGACAAAGACAAACTTGTTTTCTCTCCCCTTGCCTTCAAAACAGAGACTACAGGGACAGAGGGTTATTATCATCTTGCTAATGGCAGCATCTCAGGTATGGATTACCTCTGAATTATCCCTCTTGACAAACAGGGCTTGGTCTCCTGGCAGATCCCTGCCCAGGGAACCCTGAGCAGCTGCTGCCTTCTCTCCACCACTGACCACAGGTTTCCCTTTGTCACCCTGTGCATTTCAGGGGTTTTAATCCACCTGGAGCATGGAATGTAACAGCACAGAGCAGCGCTCCAAATGCCACGAGTTCGGTGAGCTCAGTTAAACGCGGGAGCACCTCCCAGCTCTTCCACCACGGCCACAACCAGCTCTAGCTAAGAACTTCTTCTGAAATACCCCTTCTGTGCTAAATATACTGATTCCCTGATGGCTCCTTGCACCATTTGCTCCTGCCACCCAAATCCATGCAATGGTATCATCCAGTTTTGCTCATTTGACATTTGGGGAGGCAGGGAAAGGCATAACGAGAGAGTAAAAGCAGTGTATTTTTAGTTCCTTTTATTGCCTTTCAGCACGATCGCTCTCTGGTTTCAAAGGAAACGTAACTGAAACCCAATGTGGTTTTGGAGTAGGGAAAATGTTAGATAAAAATTAGCATTTTAAATCAGGGAAATGATTTGTGAATTAAAATACTTGCTTCTTGTGGCTTTGCAGAATCACCTCCCCTTTGCCTTCAGGGTAGCCAGAACAATTTTGCAGGCCAAACCAATATTTGAATTCTTGTTCTTCCCAAAGAAAACTGGTGGGTGGGTTTCTGTCTAGGAGCTGAACCAGAAATTTGCCCTAGGGTTTGGATGCTGTTCAGTTTTGGGGATCCCACCATCCCATCTGTCCCAGCAGCTTCCCCCAATAACAGGCACAGGGATAGTGTTATACCAAAGCTGCTCCAATACCTGCTTTCGCACTGGGAGGAACATAGTCTACAGCAAATAGATAATAGTATTTTTCTTCATGAAAATACTCCATTTTCCCAAAGGAGTGATCCTCTGCTTTAGATTAACAATGCTCAGCAGTATCCTCAGTTGGCTCTTCTGGCTACTTCAGCCCCAAAGGAAACACAGGGAACAATCAATAAGAAAATATCCTGCAAAAAGCTTAATATTAGGGTTTGGGTTGTTTTGTTGGTTTTTTTTTTTCTTCTTTTTGAAGTTGCTTGCCTTTGTGCTATGGCACAGCCAACTAAGGGAGAGGTTTCTGCTCTTTGGTTTGTTTAACAAATATGAACAGCACCGTTATAGTCGGCAGCTGGAGCCAGGAATGCAAGTCTACCATACCAAACTAAGCAAGGAAAGGCTGGAAGATATGCCTGGTAAAAAAAAAAAGAGAGAGATAAAAAACTGCTTCTCAGCCTTCCCCTGAAGCCCCAGCTCTGCCTGTCCCTGTGTTTGTAACCTACAGCCACCATAGGGCAGGGAACAATGGCATTTGTTCCTGTAAATTCAGCATAAGTTTGAGGGACTCCGTTATTAATTGAACTCTAGGAAAGGGAATTCTTTTCAGCATAATTTCCAAAGCAGAAGAATAATATGGGATGGTTTTGAATTGTGAACCAGGGAAAATATGCTAGAAGAGTCCAGGCTGTGGACGTGTTGGTTGGCTGCAGCCCACGCTTAGAGGCGGTGTTGGCCAGTCCTTCCTCCTCTGCTCACACCACCAGCTGAGGGGCCCGGGAAAATCCCACATTCTGCAAATCTAAGTCACAGGAATGGGGCTGGGTCTTTTCCTGATGTGTTTCCCTGCACCACGCCTGGTTTTGGGGCAGAATGGCTTTTGGCTGCGGTCCCTTCAACGGCCCAGGGGCAGCGCTGGGATGAGGAAGGGCCGGGAAGATCCAGCAAAGGGTCGGGAACAAGCGGCTGCTCCAGGGGTTCAGGCACCAAACAGGGCAGACACCCTTGAGAGGCTGGGTCCCAGGTTCCCAGCTTCCTCTCCCTGGGAGCACAGAGACCTGTGAGTGTCCTCTGGAGACAGAGGTTTCCCATTAGGTGTCTGCAGTGCCCCGTGGAGGTGGTGTGAGAACCCCCCAGCCTGGCCTGGCTCATGATTTAAAGTCTATTTGCATTTTACCATCATGAACCTGGATCAAAACCAAAGAAAAACCAGGAATGCGACTTCCCATTCCTCAGTCAGCAGCTGTGACAGAGCTTGTAATTCACAACCACCTTTCAGACCCCATGATCTCCTGATCCTGATATCCTAAAAGTCAACGATCAGCAAAAGATACTTCTGCAGGCCGGAAAACATGGAGCAGGAATTTCCATAAAGGAATCCTTCAGAAAAAAAATTACCCATTATTATTTTCATAAAACCATAGAATTATATGGGCTGAAAGGGACCTTAAAGATCACCTAGTTCTAAACCCCATTGTGTTCATCTGAGGTGTCCAGCTAGCCCTTAACATTACAGCTTCGAGTTTTTAATTCTTTAAATTATTTATCCTCTTCAATTCTATGTGAGGCACACTGCAGGGAAGGCTTAGAGGCCCCGCCTAACACAATGGAGGGAGGAATTCTGAGACAAAATAACACCTGAACCCAAATCCCAGGCTGTGGCTTTGACCACCTGACCAACTTCCTCCATAATCTTGCTGGATTATGGAAAAAAATAAACAGTTCATTTCACTAATAATCTACTAATATACATTTTACATTATATATGTTTTATATACAGAGACAGACAGAAAAAAAACCCAGAAATGCATGCACATTCATTTCAGATAATATTTATTTTAATGGCATTTATGCAATATATGCATGGTTTATGTAACATTTACATTATATATACACACATGTTTTCAAAGTGCATATTATGACACTTATCATGGAACGTTCTCTATCACTGCAAAATTAGTATTTTATACTTTCCCCCCATTAATTTTTTATTGCAACCCACAAGAAAGCAGCTTCACCAGTACCTGATTTTGGCTGCCGTGCACCTACAAATGTGTGGCGTTTATTTGCTGCTCTCAAAACGTTGCCACGGGATCACACTCCTTTGTTTAAAGTTCTCCTCTGAAAGGCTCTCTGTGAGGGCTGTGTAGGAGGCTTTGCAGCAGGGAGGTTTGAAATTGTTTTTCTGAAAAATTGTATGGAAAAGTCTGTCCTTTTCAAGGTCTTGGCCTGCCGCACAGCTGTTTTCCTCTTCTCACTTTCTTTACTCCTGCAGCACTGAGTAATAGCCCCTACCTAATATTTTATATATAAAATATATAGTTGAGTCTCTACCATATAGTTCCCTCTTTATCAGCTTTTCCTGGGCACTGAGGCACTTTCAGGGATTGTCCTTTTGCCAGGGTAGGATTCAGTGCCTTACAGACCAGCCAGTTTAGGGACCATTTTTACCACCAGTACACTCATTGTGCATTCCTTGTACATCCTGTAGTCCCACAGATGTCAACAGGACTCTCATATTCATGGAGGATATTGATATCACCCTTGTCAAAACCTTGTCTTGCTCACCTGTGACACCAAATAGCCTCAAGAGGTGCTTCCAGGAACACTGACCAGCTGGCATCAGTACAGGTGCCACTTTCCCAGAGCAAAATTCCTTTTACTTTTGATCACAGCCATGGAAAGGACAACCTAAGGGTTAGACTCCATGATCCTTGTGGGTCCCTTCCAGCTCAGCTTATTCTGTGACATTTACACCAAAAATTGGACACTTTCCCTTGCTCTAGGGACTGTTATCCATAGAGAACTTCCAGAAATACAACTTTCTTAAGTACATTTAAAAGTTCAGACTGTGGAAAGAAGACATTTCTGAGAAACAGATTTTGGTCTTTGAAATAATTAGACTGAGCTGAACAGATTTTTGGCATTATTTGTAAGCCAGTCATTGTTCAGCCTTTGTACTTAGAAGAGCAGTTATGACTCCTTTGGAAACATCCTTAGTTGAACTCTTAAAATAATAAAAATACTCCCCCATAAGACCACATCAACATATGGTTTTCGTAATGACAGCACAAACAAATCACCCACTCATCAAACATTTAGGAAGAAGACAGGAACAAGTAGAACAAACAAATTTTCTAAAGATTACTTACTCTTCCTGATCAATCAGAAGGAAAGAAAAAAAAAACTGAACTGAATTTAGGAACTGCCTATGGGATGTAGAATGCACATAAAATACACAAAATACAAATAAGCGAAAACATAAACACAGTAAAGCAATGTTTATAGACAATATGCTGTGAAGTTGTATTTCACAAATACTGAGCTGTTGATGCCCAGCTTTACTATCCCCTCCCTGGTTTGCCTTTTAATTTGGGTGATGACGAGTGTCCTGAGTAGGCACGAAAGAGATAAAGCACATTTACACCAGGGATCGTTACCAGAACATCCCACCTTCCTGGTAACTCCAGGGTGAGGACCCCATGGAACAGAAGCTGGTGTTGATGTGCATCCCTGCTGCAGTTCCCTCTGGAGGATGTTGCTGTGTGGTGACTACATGGGTGTGAACTATTCTGAGGTTCACAGATCCCTGTGCCCTTTCTGAGGCTCCAGCCAGCTTGGTGTACCTCTTTGGTGAACACTGACGAGTCCCAGAGCACATCTGTCCAGGCCTCTGGAGCTTAGAGCTGACAAAGAAAACACCCTGGCAACACAAACGTCCACACCTGGGACAGTCCTGAAAACGTCCATGTCTTGAGAAATGGCCAAGTTGAGGTAAATGGACACAGAAAGGTTTCAAACTATAAGTCACTGTTGATCTTCCCTCACAGAACATATAGAAATGTCCATGCACATACACACACACAAGGCCTACACCTCTTCATAGCTTCAATTTTCTCACCAGTTTTGAGCACTTTTCAGGTACTAGACAGGTTTTTCTGGAGCCTGGAAGGATTCTCCTTCTCCCGTGGAGCACCGTGTCTGTCTCTCTGCTTACTTTATCTTTTTATGCAGATGCTGGAGGCTGTGCCTGACCACTTCTTCCCCACAACCTCCTCCTCTGCCAGGTGACACACAGGTCAGTTCTCCTGCATGACCTATGTCTGTGCAGCTCACGTGTGAGCTGAGCACTGAGAAATACCTGGACTGCACTGGAAATACCAGTGCAGCCTCCACACAACTCCCTGGAAAACTTCAGCCAAACCTTGGTGTACAATAAAAAGGGAGCAAACAAACTCCACTTTCAAAGTGGGGGTTTGCCAGAGAATCATAGAATGGTTTGGGTTGGAAGGGACCTTAAAGATCACCATGTTCCAACCCCTTGCCACTAGACCAGGTTGCTCAGAGACAATCCCCCCCCCCCCAGTCCGATCTGGCCTTGAACACTTCCAGGGATGGGGCATCCACAACTTCTCTGGGCAGCCTGTGCCAGGGCCTCACCACCCTCACAGTAAAGAACTTCTTCTGCATAACTAACCTAAATTTCCCCTCTTTCAGGTTGAACCCATTAGTCCTTGTCCTTTCACTACAGTTCCTAATGTTCCATCTGACAAATACCCAGAGGGAGCCCTCCACGTGAAACTGAATTTAAAAGATGAACATAGGCAGGTTCCTCCCAGAAGTGATCCTTCTTGCACGTAGGTCTGCTGGTTTTCCTTGCCCTCTTCTGACTACAAGAACAGACTGGAGAACTCCACATGCTAGCTTAGATTCCAGCTGGACAGTGGATCAAGCAAATCTCCCAGACTTCTCCTCCAAGGAGCTCTGGACGAGACTCAGTGAGAACAGCCCTCAAACCCCGATGGCTGGACTGGAGCCCCCGTACCTTGCTCTCACTCTTGCTGCAGCCTGTAGGATGGGGCACATGGTATCAGTGCCAGGAAATACATGGCAGCAAAAACTCCTTAGATAGAGCCAGAATGTCTTTCTCATTGTCAATGTGTTAATGACGGGAAGAGAAACTAGGTTTCCTCCTCTAATCCCTACCCATCCCGTTTCCCAGTTCAATCAGACTGAGGATTGCTGCTGCTACAGATGTTTTATCTCAGAATTATGTCCCAGGCAGCTTCAGCAGATGGCACTGCCTCTGTCCTGCCATGTGCTGAAAGCTCTGCAGGGCAGTGCTTGGTCTTCTTCAGTGGGGGAGGGTGTGGCTCTCACTCTTCAAAAATCATTATCAAGCCCTTGGAGAGACCACAAGTGCTGAAGATGGTCAGTGCTGATGAGCCACGGTGGGTAGAATACATCCACAGAAACAAATATTAACAAAAAAACAGGGGGAAAAGGTGGACATTGTCTGTCTTTGAGTGGTTTTATCAGAGGCAATGGCTGCTTTCAGTTTTTGTCGAACTGTATTAGTATTCTATCAGAAATCAAGATTTGAGTGTTTAAAAGCTGGAAAAAATTAACAGTTCTGCTGGAAACAATGCTGTGATATGGTTATTTTGTTATTATTGAGCTTTGAAAGGTAACTAAATGAGAGTCTGATCCTCTGGGCAATCTCTCAAGACTTCATGTCTTTTATAAAGAAATTATTTAAATTTTATTTCACACTGCCTTTGTGAAGTTAGGGGAAGTCTTAGTGACAAAGTGCTCTGCACAGGTACAATAAGGAACAACCCTCTAGCTCATCAGTCTGTCTCCCCAGTTGCCAGGGGGCCTCAATCTTTGCAGAAAAATTACCCCTGGAAAACAAATCTAGTTCTCCTGATCTCAGGGTTGCTACAGCAAGCCAGTCCTTTGGCCAGAGAAATGATATTTTGAGATCTGCATCTAGGAAGGGGATCCAGTCATGGGGAACAGGGCACTTGGAGGCAGCCCTGTACTCTGGAAATCTCACGTTTGACTGTGTTGGCAAGTTTTCAGTTTTCTGGGGGAAATGTATTTAGTTTTATTCCAGCCAAAACCAGGCATCAGGGAAGAAGAAGCTGTAGGAGGGCTCTTCATAAAGCTTGAGGTGAGCTGAGAGCATCCAGGTGTTTCGGTGAACGCTACCTGTGACTGGCACAGCAGCATCTGATCGAAGCTTTTCCTTGCCAGCAATGATGACTCACATGAGTTATCTTTTCTCTTTGTATCCTGTCTAGTGTTTACTCATTACAGTTCTGTACTGGGTTTTGTTTCTTGCAAGAAAATGAACAACTTTTTTTTTTTTTTTTTTTTTTACCACATTTCCCTTCAATTTAGGGTTTTTAACCTTTTCTTGGTGCGGGGCTTCATGAACAGAAAAGTCTGAGATTCTTTGGGCTCTTGGCCTCTCAGATGGCATTTCTGGAGGGTTCTCAGCTTCTTCAGAGTGGATTTTTTCTAAATCTGCCCTGCCCAGTTATTACCCTGTTAGCTTTGTAAAAAACCATGAAAAGGGGTTTTATTTTTCTCCTAATTGTTTATGTGCACTTAGGCTGCAGAAACCTAACAGGTCAATTGTGGAATTTGTGTGTATGATTTATTCATCATCTCTATAAAGTAATGCCTTACATTTGCTTTGCAAGCCAGAGTGCCAGTCTGTCAGTCTCTGTTCTCACACTCTCCTTTGGTTTGTGACAGTAGCAGGGAACTCCAGAATACCTACAAGATTTAACAAGGGGATCAGGTATTTGTCTCTGAAGGACAACTTAAAACTAAAATATATCACTATATGCTTGATCACAGCTAGGAGCTGCTTAAAGAATTTCTCTAAAATAATACAGTACTGCAGTCAGTGCCTCTTTCTGAAATTTTATAATTTGAATATACAGTAAAAATTGTTAGTTTTTATTTACAAGAAAAGAACAAATCAAGAACACAAACGTTGCAGAACACAGACTTTGCATAACCCTTTCATTAAAAAGTCACTTTGTGTATATGTGAGAAAAGTTTTTAACATGAATATGACAAGAGCTACATCTCATTGAGATCTGTATCACACTGAAGACAACCTTCCAGGGCCTTGCAAGACTTTCTGCTTTTCTAAGATTCAGTTCCCCTCAGTGCCCTTTATTTGCCTGGGTAATCACATGAAGCCTCAAATTTAGCTGAACACTCCAGTTTTTATTAAGCATTTTGACTGTGCACGATGAACCTTCACGAGCCACTGGAGTCATCTCCTCCTGCAGGCAGCTCCCACAGCATTGGCTGCCTCCTGGGGAGATCCTACAGCAGTGCTGAGCTCAGCTCCACTACAAGCCTGGCTCCCCTCTCGCTGTGATCCCAGCATTTTCCACACGCAGGGCACACAGACCATCCCAACGCACGGGTGGGATTTGTACCATAGCAGGAGGTCACGGCCACTCTGTGCTGCAGTCCAAGCCTGGTAACTCATCAGGGGTGAGATCAAAAGATTAATGGATAATCAGCTTGCATTATTAACAATGTTGCAAATAAAACAAGCAGGAAAGATCAATCTCCCCCTTAACTTTTAATTTTTAGTCCCTTGCTCTTCCAGGCTGGGGTCATGGGAACGTATCCTGCCACAGCCTGACCTCACCCTAACCATTGGTTTTGTTAATTAGTAAAATGCAGGTGCTGTGGATCCAGTGCACCTTCCTTGGGTGACATCTTTGGTTTCTATCTGTTTAAACACCTAAACTTAGCTTTTATTTTTGTATTAGTTTAATCCTTCAGCAAGAGACAATTTAAACTCTTGTTAGTTAATGCAAACAGCAGACATCCCTTTCCCTGTCCTTTCCTCCTCTCCTCACACATGGATTGTGACAGAAATTTCCAACTGAAATTTCATTAGGTTAAATGAATTAAGATTTATGGTTGGACTCGATGATATTAAAGGTCTTTTCCAACCCAAATTATTCTGGGGTTCTACGATGAAAGAAGCTGTTATGGAGTTAGAGTACTACAGAACTGAAAAGCAGAATTTAATGATGTTCAAAACAAGAAAAAAATTCTCCCAATTAAATTTTGTGAAGTGTCATAATTAATTTCTAACAGAGGAAAGTGACAAAGGAAGGTTGAAGACAACCAGTACGAGCAAGCCACTCAAAGTCACATATGGAGATGGTCTGAGGCACAAGGATGTGTATTTGTTAACTGCAGAGAGGAGGATCATAATTTGAACATCACAGAATCCCAAAATACACTGAGTTGGAAGGGACCCACAAGGATCATTGGAGTCCAACCCCTAGCCTGGCACAGGACCATCCCCAAGAGTCACACCATGCACCTCGGAATGTTGTCCAAACGCTTCTTGAACTCTGTCAGGCTTGGAGCCATGACAAATTCCCTGGGGATCCTGTTCCAGTGCCCAACCATTCTGTGGGGGAAGAATCTTTTCCTGATATTCAGCCTAAACCTCCCCTGACACGGTTTCATACCGTTCCCTTGGATCCTGTCACTTGTCACCAGAGAGAAGTGATCAATGCCTGCCCCTCTGCTGCTTCTCACAAGGAAGTCTTGGAACTGCATCCCAGTTCAGGTTACATCCCCTCGCTGCCTGGCAAGCAAGAAAGAGCCAGGATAAGACCCAGTGCAAGCTTTCACTCCTGCTCCAAAAAAATCTGGTTGCTGTTGCATAACCTTGTAACCTCCAAAAGTGAGAGCCTGCTGTCCACCCACAACAGCCCTTGTTCAGGATCTCGATGGACTGAGAACCCAAATCCCTTCCTGTACCTGAGAAGACATTTCTCAGTTTTGGATAACAGCATGCCCAGTGCAGCTTTTGAAAAGGAATCTTCCACTCCTTCCAATATCTTCATTGCCAGGTCATCCAGACTGCATTTACTAGGTTAAACCTGCTTAGAATATCAGATTCACTCACATGGAAGGCCTGGTGGAGATGGCCAGCAGCGTGTGTTGCCTTTAGTTTTTATAATTAATCATGCAAGATGGTTAAAAATTCAAGCCTGTGTGTCCCAGTTCGGGAATCTGGTCAGCAGCACAAAGGAGCTGTTAGGATTAGAGTCACGCAGGCCTTTGAAGGCTGGGGGCCTCTCCTCTGCTTTTTGGGGGTTTGGGGGTTCCTTATTGTTGCTTTTTAGTAATTGTAATGCAAGTGTAGGTCATGTATGTTCTCTTACAAGCCGAGGTATTGAACCTGCTTGTCACAGATACAAGGACAGAGGGTGGATGCAGAGTCAGAACCGGGGCTCATAGAAAAAAAGACAGCAATTTTCGTATACAGTCCCTCTGATGCTACTGGGAAACCTTTTGTTTCTAAAAGAGCCTTAGGGGTGAAGGCAAAATGTGGCCTGAGTTTAAATTGCCTACCTTTCCTTGGAAAAACTGCCCCCATGAATGTGCATGAAATTTGAGTGCGTTTGGGGAATTTTACACATCATGGCTGGGCAAAAGCTCTCCAAAGTATTCTGGATTTCTGGAGCCACGAGGTCTGCTGTCTCTGCACAGCTTGTGGAGTTCGCAGGAAGCAAGGACAATCCTGATGGCATTTTCTGTGCGGGCATCAAGCCAATCCTCCAGGCAGTGCCTGCAGACCCCAGGAGCAAGCTGAGCTGAGCACAACGGCTGCCAGAGACCTATTGCATCCTAAACTGTTGGAATCCATTGGGAAATGCCTTGTGTTAGGAAGTGGGTGCATCCTGATCCCAGAAGAGAGATACCAGAGGGCCCACAACCTGCCAAAAGGTCTTTCCCTGGCTCTTTCCCAAAATCCTTCATTGCAGCTTGTCACACTGCCCTGTCTTGGCAAGAGGGGTGCAAAAGGAGACAAACAGAAGTTGCATGTAGAATATAATCCAGTTTGTAATGTTCATCTTTTAAAAGTATCAATCATATAAATCTCTCTATTCTGAGAGAAAATGAATATAATTGTTTGTACAGACATGGGGAAAGTCATCTGATAAGTGCAGCTATTTTTAACTGATCATAGTTAAAAATAGGAAAACCAAATATTAAGAATTTGAGCAATAGAAGGTTCAAAAATATCTCAGCCAGCAGGCACACACAACCCAAGCAAAATTTTGTAGTTGCCTCCCTTACCTTATTGGCATCTTACTCAGAAATCTTGCCCAGACTTAAAACTGTCTGTCAGACACAATCTTCAGTAAGAAAATTCAAAGCACTGGCTGAGAGGATACAAAACACAGCGGCTGTAACAACCATCCTGAAAATCCCTTCCCTCTGTTCTATCCCTTGCCTACACAATGAGCGAGGAAAGTGAAAGGCTGTGGGAGTTCCACGGGGATGCACTCAGCCAGAGAGTGAAACAGGAGTGAAAACACTGACCCAAAATACCTACAAACCTCAGGAATGGAAACCTTTTCCAGAGACACCATGGATGAGTTAGCTGGGTTGCCTTTTCTCCGCTCTGGGTATTGTAGAAGAAACCAGGAAAGCAGCCTTTTCCCCCAAACTCTCCTCTTTTGTCTTCTTTTTTTTAAATTTTTTTTTTTTTTTTTTTATTTTTGACAAACTGCTAGTGTGAGAACAAAGATTGTAATTCATTTAGCAATAAAAGTCAACAAGCTTTTTGTTACTGATTGGGAAGTGAATACCAAACCCTCCGATTTTGTGCTTAAACAAGAAAACTCTGTAGATGTTCGGTGTTTGTCAAAACAAATCGTAAGAGACACATTTGTGTTCCATACAGAGATGTATTTATGGAAAACCTTAAAGAATGCAATATATTACCTAGTTCTGTCTGGCGAGCTGTCGCCTGCTTATCACGACGGCAAATGTTTGTAATAAAAATCAGTTAATAAGCAAACCACTTTGTACACTAACTTCAAATTTAATATGCTAAAGAAGTACCTTCTTGTGGAAGATATGTTTCCCCTTTTCTGGCATGTCTGTTAAGGCTGGTGTAATTAAGGAGTTTAATTAAAATTCTAAATGTTTATTCCATAAAAACAGCTTTATGACATGGGCAAAAGCAGATTTTTTCCATTATAATTGCCTGTCTTGTGTATTGGCAGTGTAAGAGTCCAAGTGAGAGGCTGCAAACACTTTTAAATAATCTGTTTCCAATTTTATTATTTATAAGTGACGTCCATGGACGCTTTCTTAATGTTCATATTGCCACAACGCTGCTGAAGCTGCACTTACTGTGTCAGCCACCTCCAGGTTACGGCTGCACACAATAAAAAATAAATAAAAGCAATAAAACACAATTATGTGGGGTTTAGCCTACTGAAACCCCACCAATGTGCATTGAAGGAGGGAGCACACCGGGGTCAGGCAAGCCCAAATTTCTTTTTTGTCAAATATTTCACAGCTCGCATTGGCTTTAACCTTTGTTCTTCAAGGGGCCTTTTTGGCTTGTTTTCTTTTCTGGTTATTAATTTTTATGGGGCACGTGGCGACGCGGCCGCTGTCTGCTCCTCACCCACATCCCGAGTTATTCGGAGGGGTCTAGGGGCCCAGGCTTGAATATTGTGTGCAGCTATGGGCACCACAGTATAAAAATAAAGATATTTAGCTATTAGAGAGTGTCCAAAGGAGGGCAGCGGAGATGGTGAAGGGCCTTGAGGGGAAGCCGTGTGAGGAGCAGCTGAGGGCGCTTGGTGTGTTCAGCTGGAGGAGACTGAGGGGAGACCTCATTGCAGTCGCAACCTCTTTGTGAGGGGCAGGGGAGGGACAGGCACTGATCTCTGCTCTGTGGGGATCAGGGACGGGACGCGAGGGAATGGCCTGAAGATGCGTCAGGGGACGTTTATGTCGGCTATAAGGAAAAGGTTCTTCGCCCAGAGGGTGGCTGGGCGCTGGAACAGGCTCCCCGGGGAAGTGGTCACGGAGCACACGGAGCATTTGGACAACGCTCTGAGGCACACGGCGTGACCCCGTGGGGACCGTCCTGTGCAGGGCCAGCAGCCGGACCCGACGATCCTCGCGTGTCCCTCCCAACACGGCACATTCCCCGAGCTCCATCCCCCGCTCCCGCTCCCCTCGGCTCTCCCTGAGGGAACCCTCGCCCGTGGGGGGACGGCAGGCGGCGCATGCGCGGGGCGGCCGCGAGGGGGCGGCCCCGCGGCGGGCGGAGCGGCCGCCGCCTCAGCACCGGCCCAACATGGCGGCGCGGCGGCCCCGCTCCGCCTCAGGTCAGTGCCGGCCCCGGCCCGCCGGGACACGCGAGAGGCGGCGCGCCGGGCGCCCTTCCTTCCTCCCTTCCTTCCTTCCTCCCTCTCGGGGGTGGCGGGCAGCCCGCTCGCCGCTGCTGCGTCCCGGGGGCGGGATGGCGCGGGCTCTGCGCCTCCCCCATCAATGTGTGTGTGTGTGTCTGTGTGTGGGTATGTCTCCCCTCACGGCCGTGGCGCACCGGCCCCGCTATACCCCCGGCATCCCGCGGGATAAATCCCCTTTCCTGGGATTTAACTACTCAGCCCCCTTCCAGGCGGGCTCGGGGAGGACGCGGTGGGCCTCCGGCGGCGGCCGAGCGCTCCCGGGGCCGGGGGGATGCGGGGCCGGAGCCGGGAGCCCCCACGGCCGCCGCATCCCGCACCCTGCGGGGCTCCCCGGGCATCGCCGTGCGGCGCCTTCCGGCACCGGCACGGCTTGGTGAGCTTGGAGAGTGTCCATAACAGCGTGCCGCATGCAGGGGGTGTTTTTGATCAGCGCAGAAATGCTCCGGCGGTGTTATTTTCCACGCAACCTGTGCGCGTTTTGATTAGTATAGTATTAATTTGCAGAATTAGTATAGCTAACCGTCTGTGACAGCGTTTTGATGTTCTTCTCCGTTTAAAGAAGTTAAACGGATTGTTCTCCATACCTCAGGGAAAGAAAGGCCATTCAATAACAACTTTTTAGCACTGTGGGTCTTGCTCTTTATCTTTCAGTACTCAAGAACACTTAAGTGTTAATATAGTGAAATAATGCAAACTTTCATATGTATTTCTTGCACTCTTTGAACCTTTAATCCGTACTTGTAGTACCAGTTTAAAAAAGCTGCCAAAATTCTTAATAAAATGCTTATATCTGCAGTCTTACTTAATAATTTTGGGTAGTTCTTTAGCTGCTCTTCCTGAGCAATCTCCCACCATTATTGCTGAACTTACATTTCACCTTAAATATGTTTAACCAAAGGATTCCAATTCATGTATTTATGTCCCCAGAACATGACATGTTTTGAGATATTTTTCTTTAAAAATCTAAAACCAGCTGTTCCCTCTGATGTTTTGAGTATATGAGGTGTTCAGGGTCACTTAATCTGAAGTTGTGGGATGCCCATTTTGAAAACACTGACAGACTTGTCCTGCAAACCTGGAACTTAAGTCCCAGTGTCACCTGTTTTACCTGTTGTGTAGAAGGAAGAGAAGTGTCTGCTCTTGGGCTTGTTGGCATAGGGGGATGTTTGTCCCTCTGAGGGCTGGGAGTCCTCAATGTTTCCAAGTTTGGGTCTATCCAGGGGAGGGCTGTGTGCTCTCTCCTAAGTCAGAAATGTTCCACATTGATTATGATCATAAAAGCAGAGTTGTAGGAGGTCAGATGAGAGCCCAGCACCCTGTGCCTGAGAGGGATCAGCTGCAGGGTGAGCTCAGACAGACTGAACAGGGTGAGCAGGTACTGATGCCTTCTCAGGATGTTTGGAATGATTTTCAGCCCAACTCATTAGCTGTGGTTGTTGTCTTTGTGTCTGACAGCCCTCGGTGGGTTTTTGTTCTGTTTTAGTTTGGTTTCTTTTCCCTCTTTACATTTGCTCTGTTGTAATTTGGAGTCCACATCAGCTTTGGGTACGTACAGCCTCCTACAGCGAGCTGTTCCACAGGTTAGCCAGGCCAGGTGGAGGGAGAGGAGAGGAATACTGCTTTTCTTTGTGTTGAACTTGCCAGCTGGTAGTTCCATCTCATACCTCTTGGTTCCTGCACTTGAACAGGTTCCTGCTCACCTTTTCAGTGCCAGTTCACGGATTTTGTAGATTACACCTTCCCTATAGCCTCCTCCTTGCCTCGAAAGTTATGGCGTACCATCCCAAAATCCCTTGTTCTGTGAGCTGCTGGATCATGGGTAGCCTGTGCACTGCAGTTTAAACCATTGGATTAGCCAGTAAACTGGGTCTGGGGTTTTTACAGAGGTCGTTAATTTACCACGTAACTGAGAAAATAACTCCTTTCTTTCTTTGTCTTTTTTCCTTTTTCAGACCACGACAGTGACGATGACTCCTACGAAGTGCTGGATCTAACGGAGTACGCGCGGCGTCACCACTGGTGGAACCGGGTGTTTGGCCGGAATTCAGGACCGATTGTGGAAAAATACTCCGTGGCCACGCAGATTGTGATGGGCGGCGTGACTGGCTGGTGAGGGAGCTTCCCCTTCCATAACTGTCCTAGAGCTTTAGAAAATCCCTTCCCAAGGGTATTCCAGGCAGATAAATGTATCCTCTCTACCGGGATTTCCTTTAGCATTGATCAAGGTTATTCATGAGTGAACAATTCCTTAACTCATTACTCTGACTCATCGTTCTGGAGTGGTTTGTAATATTGGTAATACACCAGTTATCCAAGGGGACTCGTACTAGTTACTGTGGAAAGGATTTGGGAAAATGTCAGAGCTCTAAAAGTACAAGGAATAAACGGAAAATTACTGCGTATAGCTTTTATTTGTATGGAAAAGCTCATTTCCTTGCTAGTCAAGATTTAGAAACCTACATCATGGCTAAGACGTATTTTACAGGTAAAAGAAATGAAGGAAAAATAAAAGCTGGCAGAATACACTGTTAATTAAGAGCCCCATTTAATGGAGACAGTTTTCTCCTCTAAATTCAGCTGGAGCCATTCTGATCAAATTCACAGTCTGCTCTGATGTTAAGAGAGACACCACAGCATTTAGTTACACTAAAATAGTTAATGGGGAAAGCTAGACAGTAAAGATGAGAACTTAAACTGGAAAATGTGGCTACAGCCTCAGCAGCTGTGTCAAGGTATTTGTTATTTGTCAGAGGTATTTGAATGGTAATTGTCTATTCCAGTACTCTAAAAAAAGGCAATTTCAGTGAAAAGCACCATTGTGGTAGCACAGTGGCTTTTAAAGTGGCATTGTGCAAGAGTTGGAAGATTAAATACAACAATTTCATTTTTAGTCTATTTAGACTCAGTCCAGCTTTGAGCTGTGGAGATTTAGCTTTCAGCCTGATTTTCTTACTTTCTTCTGTAGCCTTAAAATTATTTTTAAAAGTTAGATGTATCCATGTAAATTTGGAAGCTTCTAGGGAATGGTTCATCTGGCATCCATAAAAACTGGCTTATTGAGTGATCTGGGAAGTGTATATTTCAATATCTGCAGATATCTCTGTGTACTGATGTTTATAAATATGATTTCACTGTTCATATGCGGCAGGGGGGAAATCCCCTCTGTGTGTGGGCCAGTGTTCAGACACCTGCAGAGTTGCCCAGGGAAGCTGTGGAACCATCAGCCTTGGAAACATTCCAGGCTCGCCCTGGGCAGCCTGGTTGGGCTTGGAGGTTGGATTGGACTCTGCAGCTGGCCCAGTTTTGGGAAGGTGGCTGGCCCAGGTGACCTCCAGAGGCCCCATCCTGCCCTATTGCTGTTCTGTGCTATCAGTCTCTGTTTGGTGTGGGAGGGTTTGGAGACTGAGAATGAGATAACTAATTTTCTGGTTGCCTTGATCCATTAAAAATAGACTGAGGCCATGTCCCAGTAGAGGGGCCTCGCCAAGTTTAACTCTTGTGGCAGGGATGTAACTTCTTTTTACCAAGATATTTAAGTAATGAGCTGTGTAGTTAATACAAATGATGGTATCATATGTTTACTTTCCATTTGACAACAGCCACAGTGGCTCTGTTACATTATTACATTGTGCTTTATTAACATGCTACAATTAATAGCAGCAAGATCTGGAGATCTCAAGCTTATTTTAAAGGGGCCATCAGCCAGCCAAGAACTAGCAACCGTTGCTCATGTTGACTTGCTTTAGACCTTGTTAATTAAACATTGCTTGTATTAAAGAATCTGAACTTTAAATTTAAAAATGTGAAATGCTTTGTTAAATGAAGGAATAGTAATAGTTGTAGTCAGGAATTGTGGAGTGTGGCATTTGTTCATCAGACAACTTCACTGGACTGGGTTCTTTTTGTTTTTTGTTTTGTTCCCCTAAGGTGTGCGGGATTTTTGTTCCAGAAAGTCGGAAAGCTTGCAGCAACTGCAGTAGGTGGTGGCTTTCTTCTGCTTCAAGTATGTAGCATTTCATGCTTTATAAGTTGGCAAATGTTATTTACTAAACAATAGGAAAAACACAGCTGTTGGGTAACTTTTAATTAGGAAGGCTTCTTATCTGCTTCATCTTTTCAGTCTTATCAGTCAAAACTTTACATTTCAGCTGGAATATTGTGTAGAAATGAGACATTTCTGAGAATCAGTGGTAAAATCAGAATCTACTCTGTCCTGTAAAATAGTTTGTAGTAAAACAAGAGAAACTGGTGCAGAAACTGAGGTACTGTATGTTATTCAATGTTGTCAGATATGAGGAACTGCCTCACAGAAAACCTGTGGTTAGGGAGAGTTTAATCTGTGTTTATTTAAATAGTTTTGAGAATTGCTTCAGAGCTTTAGAAGAAGTAGGCTGCCTTGGCAGTTGCTTGTGGAAGGCTTGCTCTGGTCCCAGTGTGAGCCACGTTTTTCTCTTTTCTCCCCATGCCATGTTCCATCTTTTGGGCCTCTGAAGCCTGGCGGATTCCTGGCAGCCTCGTTGCATTCCTCTCTGCTGGCTTTCAGCTTTAAAAGTTTGAATGATGTTATCTGGCATCACCATTTGCATTTTTCATCAGATATTGTGGTTGGAGGAGGACATATTTCCAAAAAAAAAAGCTTTAAATCAGGTGACACAACTTTAAGTGGAGGAGGATTTTACATATCCTCCTGTATGATGCCAGGTTTTTTCATGTCTTAATACCTGCGAGCTTCTCCTTTTTCCTCAAATTTTTCTGGAACAAGTAGATTGGTGCCTACTTAGGCTCAACAATATAATATTTTTTTTGAGATGGAATGTTAAAGATATAAATATTATTCTTTCCACCATCACCCTGGAGGGTTTCTGAAAGGAATATCCCACTTTTATTTCTCCTTTTGATTGTAGTGGCTGGTGCAGTCAAGCATTGATCAGGAAGGGTGGGGCAGAACCTCTGATTGCTGCTGTGTGAAGTACACACACTTCCTTCATGGTCATGTTCTCTACTGCTTTGGGGGTTGGTTTTGTGTGAGTTTTTCTTGTTTTAAACCCCATGCTAAACATCTCAATGAACTGCAGAGAGTCTGTGCTCTCTGAACTGTTTGGTTTGAGTTGTTTTCAACAAATATAAGGTGTGTTTTGTTTGAATTACTCAAAAGCAAGCATCAACAACAGTAAAAATTCAAAGAGAAATAGTTTTGATTTGAAACTTTGTAGCATTGGCATTTGTTCCACCTTTCCGTGGTGCACTGATGGCCTTTTTCAATCTCCTGGGAATCACTGGTTATTGTACCTAAACATCGGGAGGAACTTTACAAGGGTGTTGAATCTGAAATGGTTTATAATCACCCAGGTGTAAGTTTTTTGGCAAAATGCGTTGTGCCTGCAAATAAAGCAGTTATTATGGACTTCTTTAGCCCATAATTTGTGTTTTTAGATTACAAGGGAAGAATTAAATCTACAGTGGTTCCTAAAGTACTCACTCCTATCATTGACTTGAAGATCTGAACCTTTCTACCCATGCTTTGTTGGTCATAATTCTTTTAATGATAATTCTTTTCTAAGTCTGGCACCTAGACCTTGCTGCAGATGCCTCCCTTGGTACTGCTCACTGCAGGAACCTGGAAAGTTAAAACACCCCTTTTAGACAAAGGAGAACAGAAATTGCTCAAAACACGTTCCTTGTGCAGGATTTTTGCTTCTTGAGCTGTGAAGTTTGGGAGCTTTCCTGTACGTGCAGTAGGTTTGCCTTGCCTTTGAGTGTCTGATTTCTTGGCTGATCTCATTTATCCGAGAAGGAATATTATCCAAGAGGAAATATGAGTTGCATATTTTGATTGAATTGCCTGTATCTTAAGTGAGATCAGATTCTGTTGGAAGGAAATGAAGGAAATGCCTTGGTCTCTCCTTTAATTCAAAACATTTTGCATTTTAAAGCTGAGTCATAAATTCTATGGTGTAATTACATTTCTGTAGTCTTTAATTTTTTCATTTAAAGATCACACATTGTGATTCCATGAATGCGTGTTCGGTGCTTCCCCTGAGTGGGCAGAGGAGCATTTCAGCACATTACTAGAAAGTTCCTTTTTTTATCTGTAAACTTCTCTGAAGTTATAGGTCTCATTTCAACTGCTGATTGCAATATTGGCATTGTAATTACGTGCTAACACAGGAATAATAACTACAGAAGGCAGGATTCTTGGCTAAAGCCCATTCAGTGAAACATTCCGGTTTTAAAATTAAAAAAAATACATTTTCACTTCATTGCGTGATGACTTCATCTCAAG
This sequence comes from Myiozetetes cayanensis, assembly GCF_022539395.1. Lineage (NCBI taxonomy): Eukaryota > Metazoa > Chordata > Aves > Passeriformes > Tyrannidae > Myiozetetes > Myiozetetes cayanensis. Next base: position 110,777,787 of record NW_026087742.1, on the reverse strand, counting down.
AAATCTAGTAGGAAAACTAAAAGCAATAAATTTTTGAGTGTCAGTTTGTACAAGAAGCAAAAAAGATTTTTCAGATTTCTGTAGGTTATCTAGAATTTAATACAGGTTAAATGAAAAGTAGTCTGAGGAAGAAAATAAAAAGGACCTTAAGAAATTTGCATAGCTTTTCAAAATTAAGATCTGTCATCACATCTTTGTGGTGGATATTTCAACAGCTTAATTTGATCAATTAACTATCCTTTTTATTGAAATAGGTGTAGCTCTTCAAGTATGCTGGTATAAGACCAATATCCATGTACTATATACTAAGGAAAATGTAACGAATTTCTCATAACAGGGGAGAGATTTTCCTTGTCTAACTTCCAGTTTATACAGCACAGTCTAGTGAAATTCTGAAGAGTAGGGAAGTGTGAACTCACATGGTTCTGTTACAGTGAATTAGTTAAAGACAATTGTTCTTAATGAGCACCTAATAGCTCTCTATTTTTAAAACCCTGTATCCTGAATAACAGTTTAACTGCTTTTTGCTCATCAGCCAAGATACCAATTACAGGTCTTTCTATTGTGTGTTGACTATTGTTTAATAATATAATTATATTTTTATTCAGTTACTTCACTGATATATTTTTCCTCAGCCCATTAATATGCCATTGATGAATTCTACTCAATTCTTCTTTAAATTATTTTATGACTGAGGAGAAGTAAATCTTTGAAAACAACATAAGAAACAAAATAAACTCTGAGATATCCTTGGCTCTGTCTTGTACAGGGATTTGTGGATGCTGTGCCACGATGATGGCCATGGAACCACAGAATGGTTCAGATTGGGAGGGACCTTTTGAAAGAAAAGACTTTTTGAAAAAATGGTGTTGGTTTTTTTCCAACAGTTCTGGGAGGTCTTGAACACAAATAAGTTTTACTAATGAGCTGTGAGAGAGATCTATGAGTGTAATATATATTATTCCATTATCATATAGGGAGATATTTCTGTATAACCCAAAAATCTACACCCCCATATGCCTCTTTACAAATATATGCAATTAATATGTATGGCTCTACAAGACTCTTTAATTAGTTTTAATTAGTTCTAAGTATGGAACTAATAATGGAATATTATTATTTTTAGTTTGTTACTGTAGGGCCTGGTTTTAAAAATAGTGGTAAACTTTTAAGAATTTGAATTTAGTTAAATTTACTGTTGTAAGCAAATATTTTTTATGATGTATTAGAGCCTTAAAATTGCAGTCTGTCTCTCCAGCACTGGATTTCAGTGGGATTATTTCTGCCCTTACATATGAAATTATGTAATTAGTGGGGCTGCAGCCAAAGTAGATATGACACAGGCTCTGACTGTTACTTCTAAAGTACAGGATTTTTTTTTCTTCTCAGTTATTAAATTTATATTCAAAACACTGTCCTGTGTTGCTTATTTTATAGGTGTGTGTATAAACACTCAAAGGTAGAATTTGGAATCCCTGCTACTCAGTTCAGGGAGAAAAGTAGTCATGTTTTTATTGTGTAAACTGGAGTTTTGATGCAAATGTAAGTTTGCTCTGCAGTAGTTACAAACAGAACTTAATTAAAAACTTCTGCCTCATCTTTGTGCTGTCTGGATAACTGAGCTAATTAAACTAGTCCTAATGAAATGTCTCTTTTAAAGTCCATTTGCATTTTACAACCCAGCAAACACATTAGCATTTCTTACATTGTGTTGGACTGGGCAGAGCAGTCTGCATTTAGCTTTCGGTTGTACGAGTCAGAAGGCCCCAGTTCACTGCCTGGGCCTTTTTGAAATTCTTGTGGTGATGTTCAATTCATAAAATAACAATTGCCCCAATCTGCAGCTCTTTATTTTCTCTCTGATACGTCATCCAGTGACTGGATGTGCCACCATTACAGCTTTCAAGCTGGTTTCATGTTTTCATGCTCTGCAGTCCTTGATGAGCTGTCCGTGCCCAGCACTAGTGCCCATGTGGATAAATGGTTTTACAATAGACAGGCAAAGTCAATTAATTTGTTATGTTCTGAGGTGTGAAGTAAAAGAGAGTTTGAAATATAGTCAGTTCATTTTGCATTTGTCCAGTGAATTGGTTTTCTTAAAACTTGCATAGAGATGAAACCAAGAAGTTGACTTTCTTACATAGATGGTGTTTTAGGAGCTTTGTTTTGAATTCAGGCAAAACCTGGCTGACACTTGTTTCATTTTATATTTTTTTATCCTGGATCATAAAATCCTTAATTTGGGGTGAAATATGTTGCTTAATTATTGTGACTGTTGTATTACAAACTAGATGGTCTCAGTTATTTGGTAGAAAAAACTATGTGAGAGTCAAGCTTCAGTGCCTGTAAGTGATGTGAAACATTTCTTTTTAGGCTAAACCTAGTAAATTGTGTATTTAAATATCTGTTCCACAAAAGTTCACAATCTGTGACTTTTATTTACCAGTTGAACAGTTTGCATAGGACACTGTTAGGTAAGTGAGGTGAATTTCCCAAACGTGACCTCAAGAAGGATCTGAGAAATCTCACTCTTTACAAGGAGTTTTTTGGATAGCAATCATTTATCTATAAATTTAGTGATTTATATCTATTTGTCCCAACAGTTAAAATGAGCAGTAATCCTTAGTTTTGATTTTTTTTTTTTAAGCTATGATCCTTTAAACATTTAAATATGTCTTTCTTCTGTGAATTGTCTAATGGAAATCGATGGGACATAACATCTTATCTTCTTCCAGGTTCAAATCTTAGTGAGAGAAATAAGAAGGGTTGGGATGATGGTTAAACATGATTAAATTATTGGGAATCTGAGTGTAAATTGGTATGAACCAGTCTCCCCAAATTTATCCATTTTGCTGATGTGACAGAACTTGAGCTGTACTCAGGCCATGTTATTTCTCTACTCAGTGGCTGTGTTTTGTAGAAAGCATGAAAATTCTTTTGTGTCAAATACCTTTTGTGGGACAGTTTAAATCACATAGGATAAAATAATAGCTTTTGGTGTTTCTAATGACGATTTTGATTAGCCCCAGATGCTCTGTCACAAATCAGAATTCCACGATTCTGAAGGAAGCTGAAACGAAACAGTTTTTTCATTATTGTCCTATAAACCCACTTTTCTTGGAAGTTACAGTAAATGCTGAAGGGAAAACAGTGTAAAGCTTTTATAACTAAAGAACAGAGAACTGGTAAAATTAACAAGAGTCTACTGAACTTTGCCATTGCCTGTTCTGATTTGAACTGATGTTATTGGGGAAAGGATCAGATTTTGAAGCAGAGAATCTGCTGAAATTGGAACAATATTTTTTTTCCTATATGTGTAATTAAAAAAAAAAATAAAAACAACTTTGTAGGCACTAAATACTGTATTTTGCCTCATGAAATGTGAACTTTGACTGTACTAACTGCCCTTAATTTTCCCAGATTGCTAGTCATAGTGGATATGTACAAGTTGACTGGAAGAGAGTTGAAAAAGATGTAAACAAAGCAAAAAAACAGTTAAAAAAGCGTGCAAATAAGGCAGCTCCTGAAATCAACACTCTAATTGAAGAGGTAAGTCTAAGGTCATGAACTGTTTCTTGCCAGCCAGTTTTTCTTACCTTCCCCTGCGGGTGATGTTGAGCTCAAGGTGCAGCTACAAAACTGGAGGGCATCAGAAACAGCCTGGCTGTACATTTTGTTAAAAGTTGTCAGCTTCTGCTCTCTTTTGTTCATTTAGCTTTCTGTTTTGGTCACTCTTAAGGATGACACACAGAGTTCCTGCATTTCTGCAGCTCCTGTGGCTTGGGGGCTGCCCCTGGCTTTGCCATTTGGTCCGTGCAGGCTCTTGGTGAGTGACAGAGCCAGCAAGGTCACAGCGGGGTGGAAATTTCAGGTGTGGTTAAAACATGGTAACTACAAAGAAAAAAAAAACCCAAATCTTCTTAGACTGCTGATAATGAAATTACCTGGCTGGTCAAGAATGACTTTTCTGGAGAAAAGCTATAACTACTTTGTAACTAGAGTTGAGATTTTATCTCATTTTTATACAGTTTGAAGGGTATCTGTCTGCAGGATCTGTCAGTTACATTCTGGGTTGAGAAGAGGGAGCTCTGACACTGATCCTCTGTCACTGGGGCTGTTCCATCCTGTCCTGTGAAGACTTTCATTTAATCGATTTTGTGGCTTTTTCTTTCTTTTTTTTTTTTTAAGAAAGCCTGTTTTTACATACTTTCACATTCCATATGTGCAATATGAGTTTCTGTCTCCACAGCTGAATCCCGACTGGGAACGTGCTGCAGACAATGAAACAGCAGCTCTGTAATTCATGAGTTTTGACATCTCAGGTTTAACTTGTAAGGAGTTGCACATAGGTTGATAAAAATTACCTTAAGTTTTAGTGTGAATATGAACTGAAAGCTCAAGAGAGATGGTTTTCTGGCTTCTGTATCCCAAATAGCTTGACATGCCCTTCCCCATTGCCCTGCAGAAATGGGTGGGACAGGATGGGGGGTTTGGGTTTCCTTTGTGGTTTTTTTTGTCCTCTCACATTATATTACTTTCTTCTGTGTATTAGTGGCCAATTTGAAGTGGAGGATGTATCAAATGTTTGATACAATATGTTATAGTCTCTGCTGTTACTTCATTAAATACTGTACACCAATGTCATCACACATAAGTGGTTTTTTTCTAGGATTAAGTTGTTAGGAAATTGGCTCATAATGGAGTGAAGTGTACTTCTTTTCCAGTGATCTAGCCTTCCAAAAATCAGTATTTTTTTAAAAAACATTTGTCATGTGATTGCAATTGAAGTCATGGTGGTTCTCATGCTTTTTTTGCCAAGGGAGATTGTAAAACATCTTTCTTGTTTTTATCAAAGCAAGAGTGGTATTGGCATGGAATTGATACAACAATTCCTCTGTATTTTGACTTTTTAAAGGCTCATTCTATTTTAAATATGTTGTTAAAACAGCTGAGAGTCAGTTTGCACTCCACTGGTGCCAGCAGGTGCCTCCTTGTTTTATATGGTTTTAAACACGTTGCTTCCCCCTGCACCTCCCTCCATAATGTTCCTGTTTGCAGGCAGCTGTGATAAGTGTTAAATCCTACATGTCAGCCACATTTAACTCTGTCCTTTACAAATACTGCTTTTGTTCTCAGTCCACAGAGTTTATCAAACAGAACATCGTGGTGTCCAGTGGGTTTGTTGGAGGCTTTTTGCTGGGCCTGGCGTCGTAAGGACCTGAACCATCCCTTCCCGATGGGATCCGAGCCGGCAGAGAACGGTTGTGGTGACACGCTGTGTGAGAGCAGTGTGGGTCACTGGGCCTGCAGAGCAAGACAAGTGGACTAGCTAGACAACTTGGAAGCTTTCACATTTCAGGCTTTTGCCTCTTGAAGCTTGGCAAAACTAGGATTTGCTGAAAAACTCTGCAGTGTGCTCATTATAGCAATTTCTGGGCAAAACTGGTTCATCTTCATCATGACTGTTTTTATCTATGGCCTTTCAAGATCTAGCATTTTTTAAAATGTTATTCTTGGAATATAGCTGTGTAGCCATACTGTAAGAATGAAAGCTCCATTTCTATGTTTTCAGTTGAATGTTGTTTATTTAAAGAGTATTTTTCTTCATGCTGTAGTAGGTAGGATCACTGACTACATACTGTATATGACATTGTAGTTTCAGCCTCATGGCTGCCCATCTTCTTTAGAAGTCACTGCAATAATTATCAATCTGTAATACCTTTTTACAGAGTATTAAATAACAAAGAACCATGAGCTTATTAAAGGTGAAAATTAACTTTGACTCTGGCCTTTGTGTACACAGAAAGTCAAGTCTCTCAGTTTACAGCCTGCAGGCACCTGGTGCCAGCGTTTGCAGAGACAGGTTTTTAAGGTGGGTTTAGTAGTTTGTTACTAAGTTATTCTAATTTTTCTGCATTTCAAACTTGTGGACCTTTCAGAATTTCTACCCAAGGAGGAGTTTGCTCTACCCTGATTTCTCTGGTTTGTGCTGTACCTGCAGGTTAATGTGAACTGGAGTCTCTCCTACACAGGTTCTGTTGGGTTCCTGTTCATGTGTATCAACAACAGTGATTTCATTAGCACCGGGTGGATGGATGGGTGGGACCTTGGGATGCACAGGACACGGGGTGTTTGACATAATAACCTACTAAATACTTAGATTTGTGCATCTCTGGGCTTCAGAGACCTGTATTACGTGTTGGCCTCATCTGTGTGTGCTTGTGGCCAAGGTGAGCATGATACGAAGCATGTCATGCACATCTCTGAGGTTGAAGGCTTTAATTAATCCTGTTTAAGGCTTTTGAAAATATATCTTTACACACACATACCCACCAAACCAACCCTCCAAAACCAAGGTAGATAAATGGCCATAAATAACACATTAGCATCCTAAATATTTTGTATCAAGATAAATATCTAAAGCTTTGTCAACCCAGTTGTTGCAGTTTATTGAAAATGGGAAGCCCGAAGAGGAATATGCCTGCTGGGTTACCTGGGATTTAGAGCAAAACTAAGAAAGATGAAAATGTTAAGATGTTAAAGTCTTTGCCTTTGTGTTCAGCCCAAGGGATAATGGGAAACAAGTCAGCTTTTTTCTGCTGATGAAGCTCATGGATTTTTGGCATGACCAAAATGTTACTGAAGCCAACAGATGTGAGTCACCCACGCTGACTGGAATCAACCTGGGCATCCTGGAGGGCTTTGGGAGTGAAGCAACCGCCTCAGTGATATGAACCTCTAAATGTGCATTTTTATCTTCTCTGTGAAAGGATTCCAGAGGAGAATCTCTTGGTATTCTTGCTAAAAAGGCTGCTTTTGTGACCAAGCTACTTCACCTTTAAAGGTAGAATTAAAACCAGAAGTATATAGTAGTACGCATGCAAGACTGATCTTTGCAGAGGAAGGTTGTTCTGCTATACTGTTGCCATTATCTGAGACTCTCAGGCAATGAGTCACCTGGTTAAAACACATTTGAGGGGTTTATTTTATTTTTATTTATTAGATTTATTTGAGGATTTATTTTTTTTTAAACCTTTGGAATAAGAGACATAATGTTGTACGTGTAAAACCGTCCACGGGACCCAAAAAAGGCAGGTAGAAATGGTGTTATTGAGAAGGTGAGCGGTGGTGGTTTGTGTTGGGAGTGGCTTTACATCCTGCACTCAGGACTGGAGAAGAAGGAACAGCTCCTGGCACAGCAGCAGCTGCTGATGCAGCTCCTGAGGCTGGTGAGGCAGAGCAGACACTGCCAGGAGCTGCAGGAGGAGCTGGCAGGGTGAGGAGACAGTGGAGTGGAAAGCACCAAGACAAATAAATGCAGCTTTTCTTGTGAATACCTGGGGTTTTGTGTCAGCTCAGCCAGTGGCACCCACCACCGGACATGAGGGAGGGCTCTGAGGGTCCAGTGGACAAATGGATGTTGGTGGGGTTACTCGGAAGGGTATGGAGCATAAAGGAGTACTGGGTTTCTGGTGGTGAAGTCTTCTCTGGAATGATTTCAAACTTACTGTTGCCCTCTGGGACAAAAACTAATGCAGGCTAACGAGTTTCAGAGAAGGGCAAAGGGTGGTGAGGCCCTGGCACAGGTCGGCCAGAGAAGCTGTGGCTGCCCCATCCCTGCAAATGTTCAAGGCCAGGTCGGATGTGGCTCTGAGCACCCTGGTCTAGTGGAAGGTGTCCCTGCCCATGGCATGGGGTTGGAACTGAATGACCTTTAAGGCCCCTTCCAACCTAAACCATTCTGTGATTCTAAAACAGACTGAATAAAACTTCTTTGAAGAACAGTTTTTGTGGAAAAAAAACCCACAACCCACCAACATCAATTTTAGAAAGCAAATTATGAAGGAAAGTGTTAAAAATATGTAAGTAAATCAATGAAAAGCTGAGCCATCAACCCTGTGGTTTTTATTGTATAGCTGAAGAACTTGAGTAAAGGTGGAAAATGCAGACCTGGCACAGGGAAAGAGCTTTCCGTAATGCCTAATGGATCTGTGGGACTTCACTGTGTGCTACTGAGACCAAGGGCCAGGCTCCCCCCAGGGAAAGGTGGGGGCAACGTTGCAGGAATCTCTTATACCTAAAGGGGGAAGAAAAACAACTTTTGGTCTCTCTGGCCATAGCTAATAGTACTTGGTCAAGTTCATGATAAAATTATTCCAGTAAGCTGATGATCCTACCTTTACCTTCCACAGGGTTGTGTAATTTTTCCCCCCCCTCAAATAGCTGGGAGCAAGACACTTCACAAGAAGTCTAGTGCTGTGCTTAAATGATTGAGGAAAGCATGGCATATATCCCTCTGTGGTGAACATCTCCTGAAAGCTTATTAAATAGTGAGTTTTGGGAGAGGTTGCTAACAAACCATCTATTTGTTTTCCATTATCTTAATGGGATAATCCATTTTCTGTAATTATTTCATTTTAGTTAAAGCAGCATTGGGCAGTAAGTTTTAATTTAAAGTGAGATGTCTGGTGGATCAAGACCAGTGTAATCTTATTACCGAATTTTAAGAGGCCAGAATTTGGCTAAAACTTTGAAGGCTGTTTCTGCTTTAGCAGCCAGATTGAAAAATTAAAATTTTGTAGTTAAAATTAGAGCTGCCTCCCAGATTCAAGTGCGTTTGTCATGAGGGCTTAAGAAGGGGGGATGCAAACAGAGAAAAATGCAGGAGTCAGGACTGTAATTTAGTAATTCTGCCTGTGCAGATTTCATAAATTACAAGGCATACGGTAATGTGAAGAAGCATCAGTAATACATCCCCCTAACCTTTTGAAAACGGTTGGAAGTCTCAAAGAATTACTTTAAAAAATCAATGCAGGTGCCTGTTGTGGGGTCTGTGGATGATAGTGGAAAAAGATAATGTTCACCCAAACTCAACACAGCTAGAATGATGAGACATTTTGGAAGGAGATTAAGCATTAAAAAAAAAAAAGAAAATAAGTGGGTTTTGGGTTGCACATGGGGCAGGACAGTGGGGGGGAAAGAAGGAGAGTCAGATCTGCCATGGAGGTGCCATCCTCCCCTGTATTTTGCATTGTAGTTCAATAATTAGGAATGATGAGCTTAGGGAACTGTTTTTTCCCTTGTCAGATTGGGAAGCAGGTCTGGTGCAGTGTGGTGATGTCCCAGTACTGGGACACGTAGAAGAGCTGGCCTTTGTTGTTTTGGGGCAGTTTGGGAAGCGGGACAGCTGACATTCATCAGGACCTGTAAGACTGGAAGTCAGTTTTAATCAAGATAATTGTGGGGTAAATGTGCACGAAACATCCAGTGCCGATCCAGTGCACCCTGGAACCTTGACTCTGTTTAGTCCCACGTTCAAGCTCAGAGACATCTAAATCTTGGAGTGCTGAGAGACATGGAGCAGAGCTGGTACAAACTTTACCCAGTTCATGGATTCTGCACCCAAAGCTCTTCTGCTTCCCTCACCCTCTGCTCTTGTCCCTAGTTCCTCGGAGCACTCCTTGTTCCTACTGTCCTGCATTAAGTTTGTCTACCTCCTTTTATCTCAGCTCCCTGGAACAGGGCAGCACAGCACACAATGAGCTGTGAAAAAGGAAATGCTGTGCTCCAAAATGGGGTGAAGTTGGGGAATAAATCCAGCAAGTCAGCTCACCTTTGGGAATCCCGCCAGCTAATTCTTCTGGGCTAGAGAGCTCAGGGAAGCTGGAGACCACATTCCATTATATCTTCCTGGGAAACTTCTCCTCCTTCCTAGACCAGGCTCTCAAACCATAAGGTATTTTGGCATGAGATGTCCTTGGTCTCCCCTGCTGGCACATTTTGTTGTGTGGATGTGTCTCAGTGTTCATGGGAGCACGGACAAGAACTTGAATCTCATCTCCTCAAAGTTTACCTGAAGTCATTGCTGAATAGTTAAAATATTGAGGTGGAAATGCTGTAAAAGGCAGTCAGGAAGGCAGGTTACAGCCAGGATATTTTGCTGCTCGTTTGGTAGGATGTTCACCTGAGAACTGGAATATATTGCTATACATCCAGTCCTTGTTACAAGGGGCTTTCGAATTCACTGTCAAAGCCCCACAAAATAATTCCTCATAGCCCTAAGCTATAAAAAACCCCCCATTTCTGCATATGTGGACTGTATTTTTTTAAAAAAATACTTAATAGAAAATGTTAATCCACAAAGGGAATTGAGTATTGAACCATATGATTCCCATTTAATATGGGTAATTTGAACTTTGATTGCAACAAGAGGCTGTCTACATACACTTGCCATACGCACTCATGGGGCCTGGAGAATTAAGAACCAATATATCTGGTATGATTTGTAATTAAATGTCTTACTTTCTTGAAGTATTAATGGTGAAGTAAAGGTTATCCTGTTTTCTCATGTGTTTATCAGACGCACATCTCATACTGCAGCCAAATTGCAGATTTTTATTTACAGATTTCAGATCCTCTCTGATAGGACAATTGAAATACCTTGATAGCCTGGATGTTGCTGAGACAGAAATCTAAGCCAAAATACATTTGAATAAATCTGTAAATATAAGAAAACCCTACAGATGTGTGAAAGGAATGTTTGAAAATCAAGTGTTGCCAAATATTGTTTCAAAATCCACTTGGGACAATAAAGAGGAGGAACGGAAATTAGCAGCAGTCAGCCTATATTCTTAATGCTCTTATAACAGTGTATGATGGTTAAAGTTAAAAAACATTGAGAATTGCCTTTCTACAACATTAATAATTTGTTTTTCTATTTATATGGCATTAAACATGATATTTAGTTTCCCAACTCAAAAGCCAACTTGCATACTGGCTTGTGGAGGAGCTTTGTTTCGAGGCTGGTTGTGCAAGTAAAGCCGTTGAACAATTCCAGGGATGGAGCATCCACAGCTTCTCTGGGCAGCCTGTTCCAGTGCCTCATCATCCTCACAGACATTTCCAGCGGCTCAGGTGGATCTGGCCTAGAAGAACACGTTTTTCCCTGTTGTTTTTAGAGGCAGCCTGGCCCACGAGCTGCTCACCCGCAGGTGCTGAGGGTTGGGTGAGATGAATTCCATGAAGCATGTTGAACTGCCGTGGGCATGAAGGGTGACAAGGTGATTTACCAGGGGCAAGTCATGCTTAAGCAGGCTGTTCCCTGATGAAATGTCTGCCTCTACAGACAGGGAGGGCTTAGGCAGGCGGTGCCAGGCCCCAAGGGCAGTGATCACTGTGTTGGTGTCCAGCTGGAAGTGGTGGCAGGCTGAGTACATCAGGGACTGCTGCCACACAAATACCATTCAGTATCTTCATCAAAGACATGTGTGATGGGCCAGAATGCAGCCCCTTAGCAGACTGTGGATGACACCAAATTAGGAGAGGTGTTTGGCAGGCTGAACTGTGGAGCTGCAGTCCGAAGGCAAAGCTGGGAAGTTGAGCATTGCACAAAGAGCAACCTCACAGAGTCTGGCAAGGAGAGGAAGTCATGGAATAAGAGAATGGCTTGGGTTGGAAGGGACCTTAAAGATTATCCTGTTCCAACCTCCTGCCATGGGTAGGCACACCTTCCCCTAGACCAGGTTGCCCCAAGCCCCATCCAGCCTGGCCTGAAACACTTCCAGGGATGGCGCATCCACAGCCTCTCTAGGCAACCTGTTCCAGTGCCTCACCACCCTCACAGTGAAGAATTTATTCTGGATATCTGATCTAAACCTGCTGTCTCTCAGTTTGAAGCCATTCCCCCTTGTCCTGTCACTCCATGCTCTTGTAAATAGTCCCTCTCCATCTTTCCTGTAGGCTCCCTTCAGGTACTGGAAGGCCACAATCAGGTCACCCCAAGAGCCTTCTCTTTTTCAGACTCAATCCCAATTCTCTCAGCCTTTGAACCCCCTAGGCAGGAGCAGCAGCTCTGCTGGGGAGGGCATGGAGGTTATGGTGGACCTCAAACTGAATTTCAGTGAACTCTGAACTCTCCCTGCCCATGATGGAAACCACAGGCTGAGGTGCTTTAGGAGGAGCATGGTCAGCAGTTATGGAAATTTGTGACCTGCCCTGTCTGTACTCGGCCCCCATGGGGCCACATCTGGAATGCCATGACTGCTTTAGGGCCCTCCAGTTGCAGGTGGATGTGGAGAAATAAGAAAGGTTCCAGGAAAAAACACCTAAGCTGACGAGGGGTCTAAAGCATTGGAGCTACGAGGGGAGCTGAGATTTTCCAGCCTGGAGAAGAGGAGCCTGAGGGTCAATCTAAGGCAGCCTACCTGAGGGGGAGTCACAAACATGATGGAGCCTCCCCTCCTAAACAAGTGGCAGCAGCCACAAGCTGTGGTTTGGGAGGGTCACACTGGACATTAGGGAAAGGTTTTCCACCAGGAGGGTGGTGCAGCAGTGGGACAGTTCATCCAGGATTCTCCCCCCTCAGGGATTTTACAGGATTTGGCTGAACAAACCCACAGCTGACTTGTCCCAACCTGGTTGGTGACCAACCCTCCTCCTGTGAGTAGAAGACTCCAGTGGTCCCCTCCAAACATCACATCAACAGGATATCAGGTGTTATCCCCCCACAGCCCCTGCATCCTTCTCTTGGGTTTAGCCTTGTGTTCCTTCACATCTGAACATACAACATAAATGCTTTCTATGGCTGATCTCTTCATACTGTTCATACTGAGCAGGAAAAATAGATGCTGGGGGTGTGTGGTACTGTGATTAATTCTAGGTTTTCATTTAAAAAAAAAAGAAAAAAAGAAATTTTATTTATTATATCAGCATAGGAAGGGTTAGAGATCTGCCTTTTTTTTTTTTTTTGGTGATATTAGGTTTGCTTTCAGAAAATTAAGATCCTCTGGTAGGTGACATACAGGAATTTGTGTATGCGTGTGGTTTGCTTGGAGCTGTTGCAGCAAATTCTTAAATATGGAACAGCTAGAAAAATACATTTATTGCCTCTTTTTTTTTTCTTTTTCAATAGGCACTCCTACACTAATTTAAAAATAGCAAACTGGGGCAAGGTAAGTATCAGAGAGCCTGATGTGAAAAAGTACATTGATAGAAAATAAGGAATAGAATATGTGATGAAGATTGACACCACAAGTGAAAAGGAAGAGGAAAAAAAATAACACAGAATAACAGAAGATGCAAAGTGATGAGGGAGCACCGAGAGAGATGGGAATGGAAAGTTGGTGACAGATGAGGCTGATAAGGCAAAGGCCTAAAGGAATTCCTCGCCCCAGTAATCACAGAGGCAGCAGAAGGCAATATCCCAGGAACTGGGATTTGTTTTCCTCAGGGAAGGAGGGAAAATGTCAAAAGGTTTTACTCTTGCACGGCAGTGGATAATAAGGCAATTAGTACTATTAAAAAGTTCTCAGAGCACCCAGACTGGAGTAATAAATCACATCCTAGGATTGTAAAGAGAGAGGGAGATGCTTGAAAGCTTTTGTGGGACAATTGTGATAACTTACTGGAAAGGGAATTACTGAGGACTGGTGAGTGTTTAACAAAATTTGGGCATTTACAGACCTGTAAGCTTGACTGCACCTGACTTCAGGAGAAACCAGACACTGGTGAGTCATGGTTTTGTAGATTTATAGGTGTCAACACGAACATACTATTAAAAATACATTATTTTAACATACGTGCCACAAGAGAAGTATATATAATACAAACAATTTGGAGTGTGCTGCACGAAAGATTTCTGCAAATAACCTCTACTAATAGAATTTCTCATTGCAAATCCTTTCTTGTCGATAGGAGAAGAGGTTTTGGCAATGTTACACTCATGAATTAGTTTTCCAAAGGGTTTCTGACATTTTTACAATTTCAAATGTTGTTTTTCCCTGCATTAATATATATTATAGAGGAGGTAACTGCTAACCTTTTGCAAAGCTCTGTAAATATGTGAACTGTGCAGTTTCTCGTCCACAGGTTGAATAAGAAGGGAGAGGAATACAAATTCTTCATATGCTATACCTACATACACCTTCCCTCATCTGGTCTCCACACCTTTATATTGCTTGATCCATTTTAGAAAGAAACACGGCTCCTTTACAAAATAGTTTAACTGCTGCCAGTAAATATTAAATAAAACATAATAGGTAAAATACTGCACTTGGTATTGTGGGCTAGTTGAATCCTGCTCAAGGGAGCAAGGTCCCCTTACCCTCATCCATCCCCAAGGAATGGGGCTGTGGGGGATGCCCATGGCAGGGGTGACAGGGAATGGCCTGGCAGCTCAGACATATCCCACGCCCAGCCCGGAGCAGCCAGAGGCACTGGAGCAGCTGGAGAGGAAGAGGGGCTGAAGGAGTGAGACCAGGCAGGAGGGAGGCCACAAGCTGCAGAGGGTGTTTCATCTCCATGGGCACCTCTGCTTGAGGGGGAAAAAGGAGACAAGGAAATGGGATGGAAAAATCTGAACCTTTCGAGGGGAGCAGCCTCTGCAGGGAGAGATTGAGTAAAGCTGTCCCTCTCCAGCTGGCAGGAGGAATCATCTGCCAGAAGATGCCAGCTGAAGGATAGAAAAGATGCTTTCCAGGGTGCTTCCACAGTGCCCAGCACCAGCAGCATAGCTCTGACTGGAGAAAACCAGTGAGGCAAGAGCTGTGGGAGCACCAGCCTGTGTGGGAATAATCACCACTGGGGAAATGAGAGGAGCTTTCAGGGACACAAGGGCATCATTCAGGGACACACACCCTCAGGTCCTCTCCATATCCACAGCAGCCACCCTTACAGCCAGCACACTTACACAGCACCTGCCATGAGGGGCTGCTTCTCCAGGACCTGTGCAGGCCCAAATCCTGAACAGAGTCAGTGGGACATGACAATCCCTGCAGGGTGGCCAACAGACCCTCACAGATCCTGCAGTTCCAGTGTGGTTCCCAAGGCCAGGAGACTTGACAGGACCACCGTGCAGCTGCACTGCAGAGGCAAAAGAGATGCCAAGGCCAACCCTGACAGGATGCCTGGAGATGTGGCCACCCAGAGCTGGGACCTTGGGCAGACCTCTGTCCTGCTCCCATCTGAGGAGAAACCCCCCTCCTCCTCGGCTCCCCGTGGACACCAGCTCATCTTCCAGCACGGCCTCTGCTCTGCTTGGCAGCTGCTGTGCTGTTTTGGATGTCCAAACTCATCTTTGGCTAAATTTCAGCACTTGGGAAAAAAAAAAAAAGACACAACTGAGTCCAGCTGGAATTATCCTGCTGAGGGCCAGAAAATCTGGTGGTGACCCATTGCGTGGCTGTGTTTCCAGGCACACGCCACCCTCCTGGGCTTTGTGCACTGGGCCAGCAAGTGTGACCCACCTGAGTCCTTGCTTCACCTCAAGGTGTCAATTCCTGCTTTTCCACACCGTGGAACATGGACAGGACACAGCCATACCCCTGGTGTTTTGCAGCAGCATCTCTCTCTGTGTGGAACAGAACCCCTGAGGCTGGCAGGGACACCAGGGCCTCAAAGCACCTTTAGCTCAAGGGATGAGAGGCATCCCAAAAAAGCTGGTTATTCCTGTGCAGTGGGAGGTAACACCAAGGACATGACCCGACACTCCCCTATTTTCTGACCAGCTCTCAAACAGCCTCACCTTTTTGTTATTGTTGTTGTTGTTGTTTTAAAGGATTCAATCTGTTTCCCTGCAGGTGTTTTCCCTCTTGAATTCTTGATCTCTACGACAAGCCTGCCTGAGCATCCCTACCTCTGGCTGTAACTGTACCTCTCTTATCTGTGTGCTGACTTTCTCAGGGCTTTCTCAGCAGCCTGACTCGAGGTCACAGAGCTGTGCTGTGCCAGAGCTGGGCCTTGACTTCTGCATACACAAGCAGCTGAGCTCCTTGGGGGAGGCTACAGAGATGGGGGTGGGCACAGCACTGCACTGCTGGAGTGGGTTTTTTTTGGGAAAGACAAGCAAGCCTACAAAGCTGTGCTGTGCTCCTCAGCTCATGGATGGGCATTGCTTCAATTCCTGTTAACTCTGGGGGTAACAAGGCAGCGCCCACCTCTGTCACCCATTACTTTGGTTCCTCCTGCTATCATGTCACACCGCCAAGGAGCCACACAACATGCAAAACTGGTGTTTGCTGAGTGAAATCAGAGCACGAGTATTTCTACAAATTGCTAAAAGTGAAACCACCCCTGTGCAATATGCATTATTCTCAGTTTGGGGTTTGAGTTTCTTCCAGCCTGCTCAGCATCTGGAGACGCACAGTCCTGTTTGCTCTTTGCTTCTTCCTCACACGGATCCCCTTCAGGTGGTGGACTTGGTCTCCCCAGCCCCATAACCTAAACTGCAATACTTTTGTGAGGCACCCACAGGTTCCGCCTTGCTTTTCAAAGGCTGTCAGCACTTGCTGTGGGTGAGCAGCAGCAATGCCAACTGATGTGGATCTCAGAGAGGGTTCCTGTTCCTTTCCATTTTCCAGAGAAAGCAAATCAAGTTTCGTGCAAGAAGTTTCTTTCTGAAGAGAGGAGGAGATGTGGACCACGAGGTTCACACCCAGAGCCACAAGCGCAGCTGAAGTGGCATCACTGGTCCTACAAGGATGAGAAAATGCTCCTGTGTGATTTCTAAAAATCACTATATTTTGGTTTTGCTGATTATCTGCACTGCTTTTCCTGATCTTCAGCTTTATAAGAAGTAGGAATTCTATTGTGTAACTACCCAGATTACCTAATGAACCTTTCCTTGGCTCAGCAGGCTGGAGACTTGGGCCACTGCGAGTTCCATAGGGGATCAGAGGCACCAGTCAGTTAAAGTCTCCAAACATTTTTGTTGGAGCAAAATTGCAAACCTTTATCTCACTAAAAGAGTTTACAGATTGCACATGACACTATTAAATAAGAGTATCAATTTAATGTCTGTCAGGTTTCCCCTCAGAGGACTAAAACTTGTGTTTGCAGAGGGACAGAGATGGTTATCAAATGATCATTCCTGTCTCTTTCTTTTATGAACACTGCCCATTTTGTGGCCAAGTGGTACAAAAGCAAAATAATTTGAAAGAGTTATTTTAAGGCCAAAATCAGGTTCTCAGAAAATCTGTCTCCCAGTCTTCCAGCAGGTACAAGGTTGTTATAAAGAGGATTATCATCAACTGCTCATCATGTCCATCAAAAGAAGGACAAGAAGAAATCAGCTTAAACTGAAGTAAAGAAGATTTAGGCTGGGGAATGGAGAAAACTTCCTAATGATGGGACTCATGCAGCACTGGCAGACATAACCCAGAGATGTTCTGCTCAACTTTTCGAGGAGAATATCATGGAACCATCCAGCACTGATGGTTCAGAAGTGCTCAGCCCTGTATCAGTACATGAGGCATTAAGGACTGGGAGGGTGTCCCTTCCAGCTGAGAGTCCCTCTGACTTCGGGGTGCACTAACCTAGTGCAGTGAGAGGCTTTTCAGGCAGCCTAGTGCTGCTGAGGGATTCACAGGGACACAATGAAGTCCTTCAGGCATTTCGCCCTCTTAAGCATTCAGAAGTTCACCTGATGGACCCCTTTAGCACAGGTACCATCCTTGCATGCAAACAATTGTTTGCCCAAGATATTGTAGCTCTGAGTACCCCCTCATCTCGAGTGGGGCAATAGAGGGGGCAGGACTCAGGTGGCTGAACCGAGGGGTCCAGCAACCTTCGGACACCTCGGGATACCTGAGCCATCCTTATGGGGGTTTGTGTCAGCTCTACCAGCTCTGTAGGGATGATTTGGACACTGGAGGGTGTTTCACTCAGGACAGGATGTCTCTGTAACAACTGAGATCCAGCTGAGATCCAGCTTGGCTCTATGGCAGCCTTACCCCAACCTCAATATAGCTCATCTTCGAAAATATACAAAAATTACCAACTTATCTTCTTCCCAAACACAAAACTGTTGAGCCTGAAACGTTTTTAAAAAAGGGGCTGGATTATTTTTCCAAATATCACCACAGTTACTTAAACCTGCTGTCCATTGCCTGCAGCAAAGCACAGCAAACGTTGCACCCTGAGGAGTCTCTCAGTTGAGAGAGGTGTCGTGGCCAGAATGACCACACTCCACATGGAATGACATCCTTTCCCTTTCCCAGGACCTCGATTAGGTACGATAGGAAAGGCAGACACTTTCTGTGCTCAGCTCTTGCTGGCAGCTTGGCCCTGCACAAACCTTTGTGCTTTAAATGAACCAGTGACACCATAGCAATCCTCATCACGGCTGACCAAGCACCAAAACCATGGAAAACTGTGGTCAGACCCATCACGGGACAGAGCAGGGCCCCTTTCTCTTGGTACTGGGCTCACATCATGCTGTGTGTGACTTGTCACTTGATGTGCAGACTGTAAAGTTTTGGCTATACGACTTCCCCTCACCTTCATGTTCCCACCTAAGAGGGAAACTTGACCAAAAAAAAATAAAAAAAGAAACAACACAACAAAAATGTGATTTCAAAGCTATATAAATTAGCAGAAGAATCCCAGGATCTGTTAGTTCCTGAATTTATTTAGATTTTTTTTTTAACTGCCTAATTTCAGTTTGATGGGTCCCTTTGAGAACTAAGCAGGTCATGTTGCTAAACTAAGCAAGAGCTTGTCTTCTTTGTGAACTGCTTCTGAGTCATGTTTGTGCTCAAAGGGAACAGTGTCATGCATTAATTGAGTCTCACTGGTTTAATTTCCAATTGACAAGTAAATAGATCTTGTTCTTAAAGAAATGTCATGAAATAAAACCCTCCCAGTAATACTCTGGTGACAGTCTTCCCAAGTACATTCTTTTCCCCTCTCCAGGTCAGCACAAACTGCAAATGCAGTTGACATTGCATCATTCTGTTCCAATGGATGTTGTTATAGGTCATTGTATTAATCTGATTATATTGAATTTTGGCTCTTATTTACAATTAAATTAATTTCTTTAACACAGCTACATGTTTAACATGTAGTAAAGTTTCTAACCATTTCAGTGCTTTCCCAAAGCAAAATTCACTGAATCTGCCAAACTTCTGGGCGTGGAATCCAGAAAAAAACTGGTATGGACAAAGTTTAAGGTTCAGCCCTTCCCAGCTGTTTACAGATGCAGAAATGAATTTAGGCTTGTTCATCTCTCCACAGGGAAGAAGAAAATTGGGTTGCTTTCCATGACTTTCATGATTACAGAAATTACAGAGAAACCAGCTTCTCCTTTTCCCAGTCCTGAGAGGGTGCTGGGTGAAGGAATACTGGTGGGGGAGGACAGGAGGTAAAAGGGGATTGTGGCTGGAACCTTCTATGTATTCTATGTATAGATGTCAACCCATCACTGTAGCTGGGCAGCACAAACCAGCCCAGGGCATGTGTGAGATGAGAAATCACCTGAGCACCGAATGTTTTCTGTGTGAAGCAAAACACTTTGTAAATGCACAGTTACTGAGGAATGCAGTTTTGGTTTTTTTGGTCATCTACTGGTCAAGGAAAACAAGGTGTGAAAACACAGGCAATCTGAGATTAATGTTTTGTATTCCTAAATGGTGTCATTGTAGCTGTGAAGTAAATGAGTAATATCCCTAATCAAAAGCATTTTAATAATCAGTTCAGTTATTTTTGCAAAAGCAGTTCCACTACACACTCAGTAGTGCAGCTCCACTGACATCAGGGAATTACCTCCACGGGTGACTTGTAAATTTGCCCCACAACGTGGCACATAGTACAGAAGAAGTACATTTGTGTGTCTTACCAAAGGAGGAAATTACAGTGCTGAAGTTACAAAGCTCAAATTTAGCCTGGCATACGTTTTTACCCCTTCCACAGCTTCTCCCACACCTCGTTCTGGGTGGGTTACTGTTCACCTTGAGCCTACAGACAACCTTGCAACAGGTGACACAACACCAAGTTCCCTTGGCCAGAGCATAATTTGTTTTCTCTGAGGAAGAAAGAGTTGCAGAGAGGGGTGTTGAGGGACAGAGCTCCAGTCAAGCTGATCCCACCTGCTAGGAGATCAGGTGGGGTCTGGGCACTGCCAATAATGAGTGTTAAAGCAATCCTGGAACACAGGACAATTTGGGATGAAAGGGACCTTGGGGGCCTCAGATAAAGATGAGCTCTGCGATCAACCCATGTTGCTCACGGCTTGAGAAAGACAGGACTTGGAAACCTCTGAGATGGAGCCTGCACAGCCTCTCTGGGCAACCTGCTCCACTTCAGGCTTGTTCTCGTGGGGAACAAGTTCCTCTTATGTCCAGTCTGAACCTCTTGTTTCGCTCTATGCCTGTTTTCCCTCTTCACCTTGCCATGCACCCCTGAAGAGCCCATCTGCCTCACATCAGCGAGCTCCCTGAGGTGTGGGAAGGTGGGTGCTAGATCCCTCTAAAACCTTCTCTCTTTATCAACTGTCTCAAGTGGGACAGGCAAATGCCAAGAAGCCATTGCCACTTTCTGTTTTATTCAAATAGGAGTCAGTGAAATTCCTGCCCCATGGATACAAATAAACTCATTATTAACTAAGCAGTCTTTTCCCTTTTGTATTGAAATAAAGTAACAGGTCCTCTCCCTTCTTATTCATAAAACAAAACAAAACAAAACAAAAAGCTTAGGAGAGAATCTTCCTCTGCATCTCAAAGTCTCTTTTCTGTTGTCTGTCCAGCACAGATCAGAAATGGTGCTGCATTTCCTCTGTGCCCAGGGAGTACAGTCCCTTTAGCCAGGGACTGCACCCTTGGTCAGAAAAACAATCCATCTAGTCTGGAACCTACACTGCCTCCTAAACTAGAAGGGATCCTCTAAATAATAGTCTCTATACACATGACTAAAACCTATAGTGCTGTACAGAGGGATTTAGATCACAACTACATAAGAACATTTAATCCTGGCACCTCCTGTCTTTGTAACTGGAATGTTTTTTCAATAGTGGGTCTTTTTTAGATCCTGTATTAATATTAGTATGCTGATGAATTGTGTAACACAAAGAGTGGCATTTTACAGTATTTGGGATCCAGAAAAGAGTTGGGGGAGCAACATTTGAAGGTGACACCAAGTTATCCAGGTTAGGCTGAGCCAATGGAGAGAAAAGAACTCCCAGAAGTTTTGTCCAATCTGAGCATGTGGGCAGTGGGACAATAAAGCTGCGTTGGTGCTCATTAATGCAAAATCATGTCCAGTGGATGGACTGACCTGAAGCCCTCTGCACAGTGCTTGGTCCCAAATCACAGACAGCAAAAAGTCAGGGAAAGACTGGGATGTTTACTGGGAAGGTCAGTGGTAAACAGTGGTCAAAGCACAAACAAGATTGGGAATGGGATGGAAAAGAGACTCAATATTATGACACTTAGTGCCATTAAGATTAAAGGATTCCCCTGGAATACTGGATCTGGTCCTACTCAGCCTAATGCTCTGCAGAGGCCTGCTCAGAAGAGCTGATTTATCTTAAGGAGCTTACTCAGACCTCTCTGCAGACAAGAGCGAGCTCTGGCTCTCTCCTAGGAGATATTTCAAGGATCTCACAATAGGTTACTGTTCTCCACCATCCTTCAGAAAAACCTGGTTTTCTCCATTAAAACAGAGGTTAATGCTAGCCCTTTATGAAGACACAGAAATGTAAGGTTTGATTAATGGAAATTGTTAGGAAACTTGGGAAAAAACCCAAACAAATGGAGACTGAGGAAGCTGTTTGATTTACACAAGGAACAGTCAGAACTATACAAGCTAAGGAAACCAAGAGCAGGTAGACCTGGCACCTCTCTTGACTTTTTCATAGCAAACCAGCAAAACCCATCCGTGACACAGAAAGGCAGGGCATGAGAAGAGAGGAAGGCTGTTCCACAGAATGAGGAGATGAAGCTTCACTGCCTTGACAGCCTTGCAGAATTAGAGAAAATGTCATCCACTGCACAGCTGATGAGATTGCCAGCAGTGAGGATAGAAGGGTTTAAACACGAGAAGCCTCAGGGCTTGGGTAGCTGTGCTTCAGATTATGGCTTAAATTTCCTCATGCAAAAACTGGATTCTCTTGTTTGCCATTCTTCCTCCACCAGTGAGCAGTTTATTCACTGATTACCTGCTCACACACCTTCTGTGTTTCTGAGGTGATTGGCCTGGCTTCCTCCAGAAGGAAAATATCCCACCTGCTGGATCGGTCCTACTGACCCTGGGGTGCCTCAGCTGTACCTGAGCTATACCTGGCAGAAATCTGCATAACCTGTTGTTACAAGCACTGGGAGATGAGGATGCTCAGGGGTTTGATGCTCTTCCTCACCGTCCTCATTGCTAGAGAATTTCTCTGGTGTAACTGGGTTACTTTTTGTCATGTCTTATCCACTGTGGCCAGCAAACAGAGATTCCCCCCCCATTCACTGTTCTCCTTCAGGCTTTGGCCCAAACATCTGGGATGCAGAACCACATCATCAGTGCTGTGAAGGTTGTCTCCCTCTTATCTGAAAGGCTTTGGGGATCTTCTCCTTGGCCACACCTTTTCCTGCTGTTTGGCTCAAGAAGCATGGGATGCTCAGAGCTACTCAGCAAACAGCCCCACCAGCCCACATCCTGCTCCCTACATCCTTCTCTTCTCACTTCACATCCTCTTTTAAAAGGGCCACAACCGCTCCCAGCTGCAAGAGCACGCCCACTACTCACCTCTCCCTCCCAGCTCCCTTCAGCTGAGGTGCTCCCCACATTGTACAGCTATTACAGACCCCACACCTGTTTCCTTGTCATAAGAGGAAATCTGGTGCACTTGCAAAGAGTCAAATCATATCAAGCCTCATCTAATTTTTAAACTTCATGGAATTATGAATCACCTCGTTGGTCGCTTCATTCTTTTCTTAGGAATCACAGGGATTGCTTCTAATTCCCTGGTTCCACAATTCCCTGCCCCTACCTTTAACAGAATCTCTATGTTGGTCCTCTTCTAGTCTTCTTTAAAAAGGTACTAAGCTTTCTGAGCTTCTCAGCATCACCTACCAATTTTCCTACCCATAGAGTAATTCTTCCCTTCATTTCCCTTTTTGTTACTATGAAAAAATGCCCTTAAAATGCCTTATTAGTATAAGCAAAGAATAGGAGAAGTATTTTATTTTGTGCTTTAGGCTTTCCGATTTTGTCTCTGTACGTTCACGTTGAGGATTTTTTTAATGTTCATTTTTAGATATCTGACCTAGTTTCTATGTTCTGTACACTCCCTTCTTGCACTTGAGATCATTGAAGAGCTTGTGATTTCACAGATATCTGCTACTGCATTTTCTATCCTCTCTACATACTGGGATATTTTGTGATTCTGTGGCTACTGTCTTATGTTTATTTTTTTTTTATTACATTTAATGAACCATCAACTCTTTCTGGAGCTCTTTTCTCCCATGGATTTGATTCCCAGAGGAATTTACCTGCCAATATCCTGTGTGTTCATTAAAGTCTGCTGCCTTCAGGTTGACGTCCTTCCTTCATTGTCTGAGGCTTACAAATCCTGTAAATCTCTCACCAACATTATTCTCCACCTTCACACTCCCCAGCTGTTTCTCTGCCATGGTAGGAACTCCAGGACTCCAGGATCACCACCTGGGAAGCTGCTTTCTGTACTGCTGCCTGAAAAATGCCAGTGACACTTGCTGAGCGGGCTGTGCCCTAGTTTGTCATGTTCTGTAGAACTATGGGAGTCATTAAAGACCCTCCCCCAAACCAATCAGCCTTGGTTTTGTTTGAATTATTCTGCTATCTGCTCAAGAAAGACCCGCATCTATCTGAGTTTCTTGGCTGGGGGAGAGAAGAAGAATGTAATAGATGTGATTTTGTTACCGCATTATTCCCTGCTGCTATTTAGAGATCGGGTTTGTCTCGCTCTACACTCCTCGTCTGAGAAGAAATGTGTGTATCTGCTTTTCCCTCGCCAGTTCATATTTCTCCAGTTCACTGCTTTCCACTCCTTCCTCCTGTACACAGCCTCATGCAGACTCTGCAGAGCATCCTGGTGGGAGGGGAAAGGGCAGAGCTGTGGCAGTCGCTGAACCTTCCCTGCCTGTGAGACATGAGAGTTGCGCAGAGAAGGCAAGACCTCCAAGGGAGATGACTTCACCTTTCCAAAAAGTCACATAAATTAGGCAGTACGACTTTGCCCAAACCAGCAGCCATGACTTGACTATCAGGACCACTTTATTTCTCATTTCTTTAATAGGCGGCTTTTCTTCTTGAACACAGACAGCTTAAAATTTGATGCCGAGACCACGCTGGATCACTCAGTTCAGTCTGATTTGATCTTGTCATCTTCTCTATGAACTGTCCCTACAATTTGAAACAGAAACATCATAGCTACATTAAATACCAATAAAATTATGTGCAAATACAAAGATTAACTCATTCTAACTTGATTTTTCACAACGTGATCTTGTCCTCCTCATCCACATAAAAATTATTCAGCCGCAAAAGGCCCTTGAGCATAACATGACATTTACAGCATCTCTGACTATTTCTTGTTTATTTCTCATAAATTTCCTTTGGTAATAACTTAGGCACTCAGCAACACTCTTACAGCATACACATAGGTTACATGATTATCTCATATTTTATACAACACACGTTAAAGTAATTAATTTTCCCTGGCAAATGTCATACCATTTAGTTCATTGTTAGGAGCCAAATATTTGTGCAACCGTTTGTTACAAATATATGCACAACCACAGAACACTTCAGCTGCCTGGTATTTATTAAGTGTAATTTAAAGGGACGCTGTCGAGGTTGTTACAGTCTCAACTCTCACGGTAGTTTTTGTACCAGTTCCCTTAAATATTCCCTTAAGTATTTGACCTCAACTCATTTATTTAATTGTCAACTAACCTCTCTACAGCATTTATCACACAAAAACAAATATGGTGTGGAACGTGCTAGTGACCAGCTAATGTAGTGCCCTGGCATGGCAGAAGGGTTTCATCTCTCACTTAAACCTTCTTTATCCTTTAATTGACAAGATCTGGAGTTTGTCCCATCTTTAAGGTAGAAACATAGAAAAACAGGTACCTCCTTCATAAAAAGGATTGATTTTAATCACAAGTTCAAAATGAACTTCAGGTGAAGATGTTCCTTTCTTTGCTAACACAGGTTGCCTCCAAAGAAAGAGGTAAAACCCTATCAGGACAGCAGCTCTAATTCCAAAGGATGGAAGGCAATATAGCCGTGAAGCACCAGTAGCAGTTGCCTTGAAGAATACATTTTAAGGGCACGAAAACACCTCTGATAGATGGTGAAGTCTGCTTCTCCCATGCTCTAAATTAGGTCTTACCCATACTCCTCACACACTGATACAAAAGCCCTTCAAAGTACATTTAGAGAGAGGGAGAGCAGTGGTGGAGCCTTGCAGAGAGAAATTGTGCTCAGAAACTCGGCAGGCTGAACCAGACGGCTCCATTCAAGTTAACAGCCCAATAAATCCTATTCCCCACAGATCACTTATTCTTCAGCACGTTCAATCAACAGGTTTGGAAAGGAGGACCCGACACTTTTCTCACTTATTTTGGCCTTCGACGAGAAAAGCATCAGTGGAGAAAAGAAGCAGAACTAAAGCGGTGCAAGTGGGAATGAGAGGGGGCAGGAGGAAGCACAAACCTAGGAAAGCAGAAAGAAAGGAGAAAGAAATATTGAGAAGACACAGCAGAGCAACAGCAGAGATGAGAGTGACAGGGAACAGTGCAGCACCTCGGTGAGAGAGAGTTCTTTTAGGTTATTGTGCATAGATACCTTTATTCAAGGAAGACACGCTAGGGCTGGAGCAGGCAGAGGGAAAAGAAAAGCAGAGCTGGGAGTTCAGAAGAGAGATGAACTATCACGTAAGCAGTGTGCCAAAAAGTCTGGTTCACTAAACTTGGCCCAAAGCTGAAAGGAGATGTGATTGCTATCTGCAGTTACATAAGGAGGAGGCTTCGAACAGCAAAAAAGACAGTGCCAAAAGGGCAGTGCCAAAACAAGGATCAAAAGAATCTGTTTCCCATGAATGCCTTTAGGCTGGAAGTCAGAATAAAGTCCTAATCAGCAAAGGGATTAAGTTTGGGGTAAACCTCGATTCCTAACTTATTCATAATTGGCCGATTTCAGTCACTTTTGAGAAACTGGTATTGACCAAGACTTTTGATCCATACAGATGACCTAACTACCATTAAGACAGAGTTTGATTAAGAAACAATTTCTGATGTAGTGCCTGCAATTGCCATGGTCTCTGTGATGGAGGGGGATTACTGTTCTGTTATTATCCTGGCAGGCTTCACCAGTTTTGAGACCACTGCTTAGAGAACCCAAAATGCACTTGCTGCTTTGATATCTAATACTGCCTTAATTTTTTCCTATGGACAATGAGGTATCATATATTGAAGCAGAATGGATGAATTCTCAAAGCAGCTTTGATCTGTCCTAGATCCTCAAAGCAGCCTGCAAGAATAGCTTGAAAGCTTTTTATTTAAAGTAAGTGGTATTTCTCCCCTCTCATTTTAATTGAAATAGATGCTGAATGCAGGGGAAATTGTATTGTAAGCTTGATCGTAGAAAGCAAGTATACTTCTAAACCACCCTTGATCAATAGCAGTTTCTGGTAATTGACTGTAATCTCTCTATCTATTTATTGCCTTGGGAATTTTAAAAATTGTTGGGTGTTTTTTTTTCTTGTTGTTGTTGTTTTATCCATCAGCTGAAAAGATTAAGCTTGAAAATGGAGGATGGGAAAAGAGGGAGGGATTGATCAGTCATGCAGCCTCGTGGCGTATCCTCAAGGCAACTCACAAGACTTGGAGAAACGCCGACAGAATTTTCCTAAGCACAAGGAAGAAGACTGGTAAGGCTGGTTGAACAGAGCCAGGGCTGGGGTTTTTTAGTGTCTTGGGGTGCCTCGTTGGCTGGATGAGAGACCTTTGACAATGGGCATGGAGAGTCAGGCTACTGGCAAATGGCACCACTGCCGGAAAGGAGGGAAGGTGTATCGACATTTCTGTTGAACCAAACCCCTCAGTTTTGTCAGGAAATCAGTGTGAGAGGAAAGTCAGGAAATGTTCGTGACATGGATGGGTTCAGTCCCAGCGACCTCCCAGAAAGGTCAGGAGTAAAGGAGTGCAACTCCCCATCCTGCAGTGCCCGACACTGTCATCAGGGGCCTGATGAAGCGACAGCAGCATTTTCCTGACATTCATGGGGCTGTCCAGGGGTGGCTGCCCTGTCAGGCTGTGAGAGAGTCACTGTGTCACTCAGGCACAGGGGTTTTGTGTTCCCGAGGGATTTGTCTTCACCCCAAAATAGGTGTTATCTGCTGGGAGGGAGGTGCAGGTGATGACGAAACTCGAGGCCTCAGCCGCACTTTGGCGTGGTTACACTGCCGAGCACCGCGCTCGTACTTTCCTCCCATCGGTGTGTGAGCTGTGTTACTCATCCTGAGTTTTACCCACTCTTCCCAGTGACCACTGCATGCTGTATTAAATGTGTGTCTACAGTTTAATTGCAATAAAAAAAAAAAAATTAAAAATCTGCATTCTGTTTCTGAATTAAATTAGAGGCTCTTCTGTCAGGTTCACTTCACTAGCGTGCCTGCATCTCAGATCAGCCCACATAAGGAGGGTGAAGAGGAACAGAACAGCTACTCTGTACTGCAGATCTCACTGAATATATGCAGCAGGGGCAACTCAGAGGTATCTACCAGGCCCGGAATGTTTCGTTTTCCATGTACTTTCCCAAGTGTGGGGGACTTAGGAAAGTGGCCCCTCATATCCTCCCTGATTTCAATGATGGGGAAGTCAGGCTGACTGCAAATATCCCTGAGAAGCTCACACCTTATGTAAATAAGAGCTGGATATCAGATGAGTGGGAACTTCAAAATGCTTTAAACAGGCACAGCACAGTGAAACACCCACCAGGCCTGTTCTGTGAGACAGCAAACTTCTCCTGTCGAGTTTCCAGATGAGTTTGTGATGGTGTGATGGGATGGGGACAGAAAGGGAGGAAACCCAGCCTTCTGGAAGGCCTGCAGGGTCTGTGCCAGGGAGGGTGCACCACTAGAGGTACTACAGCTCCCACCCTCATCCCTCGCTTCCCCAAGGGCCATGGCAGCTCTGAGCAAGGTGACTGATGTGCAAACACGCCTCATTAGGACAGGATGAATTGGAGTAATTGGCCGTGGAAAGGTCATTCCAGCTAAGGAAACCCTCCAGTGAGACCTGACTGGATTTAACTACTCTTCTGTTCTCCTATCCCCTATGGCATCACTAGGAAACAAAATGTGACGGGCCATGAGCCGTAGAAATTCACATTTTGCCTTCCTGGGGCAGTAGGGGCTGCAGGAATCCTGCACCAAGCACCTGTGTGGTACATGGTCAGCACAGACCTACAGCTGCCCAATTTCCCCCATGTGAGTTGTGTGGATCACTCCACAGCTGCAGCCAAATACTGTGGTCTCAGCATTGTTTTCTGGCCACTGAATGAGTAAGTTCGTGGTCTATGTGTTCATTGACTGGTGAAATCAAAATGAATGAGGTAATAAAAGACATGGAAAAACATAAGGAATCAATATTTTTAAGGACTGCTCTGACTTCGGACAGCCCAGCCTTAACATGGTCTGTAAAACCAGTCCCAAGGAAAGGATGAAGTCACAAGTATGACAGAAACAGAGACATGTCATCACAAACAAGTGACACTAAATTATGCTGATTTCAATCAAACTTTCCTGGTCTCTTCATCTTTCTAAACTTTCCTATTCTAAACAGACACAAGTTGGAAGTGGAAGACCTGGTCTTCCACTCAAACTAATGAACTAGGAAGCCTGGAGCCAACAGAATTTGGTCAGAGCAAAAAACAGTATTTAAAAAAAAATTAGGCCTCTTTAAAAAGTTTTGCGTTGCTCATTTACAGTTTGAACCCCACTACTCATTTCAACTTTGCTAGTAAAACTCAATCCCAATACAAAGAGACTAGAATCTCTGTCTTTTTATCACAAAAACAGTGTTTTCCGTATTTTTCCCAGCTTTAGTTTCCCCCCTGCTTTCTTCCTCCTTTGAACTGCACAGTCCTATGTACATCCACCACTATCATCTGCAGACTAGTCAGAAGACACAGTTAATTTACTACTGCCAGCTGCTTGCTGTTGTTGTCATTAACAATCTTCATTTAATAAAAAGCTTTTATCAAAATTGGTTTTCCTGGAGTACTTTTATTTTTCCCAGAAAAGGCATTAAAATTAATTTGTTTTCACTCAGTCTGTACTATTGAGTGAATACAGCAAGGAACAAAAAAGATAAACATGTGAGAGAAACCCCAAAGAGAAGGTAATGTAGAAAGAAGCGATTCTGTTCTAAAGTAGATTATACTCCTTTTTTCCACCCCCTTTGCCTTTGAAAGCCAAAAAATGACTGAAGACTGGTAGAAAACAGTGAATTGTAGCAGTGCTTTGGCGCACAAGGGAGATGCTCCCCTTCTCCACAGCTCCCTGTGGCTCCTTTACTGGGTGAGGCAGAGGTAATCCTGTGCAGAAAGATTTGACTTGAAAGTTAAGGACAATTCACAGGATTTTCTGCTGGAAATGCACTGGACTCTTTGCTGGTGCTCTGCATTTCACTGACTTTCCTCCAGCAGTGATGCCCTTCCCTTTGCGTGTTTTCCACCCAGAGTCTCTGCTCGTGCTACCTTGGAACACCAGTTTATTATTGATATCACAAGGGTATGAAGACATTTCAACCACCCTGCTATGCAATGAGCCACGAAAACCTAACAGGACATGCCTTCCTTCCTCCCTCCTCCCTCCCTCCCTTCCTTCCTCCCTTCCTTCCCTCCTCCCTCCCTCCCTTCCTTCCTTCTTCCCTTTCTTCCTTCCTTCCTTCCTTCCTTCCTTCCTTCCTTCCTTCCTTCCTTCCTTCCTCCCTTCCTCCTTCCTCTCCTTCCTCCCTCCTTCCTCCCTTCCTTTCCCATTTCAAACTTCTGGCAAAAAAGCCCCAAAACCAAACCCCAAACCAAAACCCAACCAAACAAAAAAACCCCAAAGAATTCTCCTCTGAAATCACAGGTTTTGAAATCAGAATATTTTTGGCTAAATACTAACTCAGAGAACTGGGAACTGTACAGGGAGTCCCTCTCAGGCTCATTCAGACTGAACACATCGCCCATGCTGTTCCACAAACCTCTGTTTCAGGGAGGAGGGATGATATGTTATGGGAATTTCATGGTCTGATGCATCATAGAGTATGAAATATGGCATGGGAGATCCACTCCATCTATGAGAATAAGGACATTAAGCAAGTGAAGTACAGCTCCTCCGAGACAGTAGATCAGAACTGGAATACTTGGGTTTAAGCTGCTTTATCCATAAACTCATTTTTCTGTGAAAAGCAGTTCTAATAAAAAAAAAAAATTAATGAACAGGAGGAACATAACACAGCATAGTTGCTGTTCTCTGGAACTGGCTTTGGAAGTGATCTGGAATGCACCCTCCCTTATTAACAAGGAAAATGTCACTACCATTAAAGAAAGAAACAACCCTTCCCCCACACAAGCCATCCGTGAGAAACTCTGGTTGTATTTTCTGTTTGAAATTTAAATTTGAGCATAATACCACCCACTTCACGAAATGAATGTGATTAAAATGACGGTTCCTCTTATTTTCAATTAAAATACATTTTAAATGTTTACCTTCCCGCACTAAATGCAAATGCAGATGCTCAACACAGCACTTGGGAAACCAGAAGGTGGAAACCCACTGACCCAGTTTCACTGTCCCGGTGGACTAAAAAATGCAAAAAAAACCAAAGGAAAAGCTGTAAAAGCAACCCACACACCCCCCTCCTCCAAGCCCACGAGGGCCCCAGAGTAAAATGCGCTGTATAACAGTCACAAAACGAAAAACATTAAAAATTAATTGGTGCAGAAAACCGCGAATGAGGTGGGATTTGCCCCATCTGTGACCCCAGTTCCAGAGGCACTGTAGGGAGACCATGTCCAGTGAGGTCACTGCGCTTTACCACGTGGGAGGGAGTGAGGGAACAAGGCAAGGTTTTGGGACTGAGGCACGTTTTCACAAAATCACAGAACCACTTAGGTTGGAAAGGACCTCTGAGATCATCCAGTCCAACCTCTGACCCATCACCAGCTTGTCAGCTAAACCGCAGCACTAAGTGCCACATCCAGGCATTCCTTGAGTATCTCCAGGGATGATGAATCCACCACATCCCTGGGCAGCCTCTTCCAGTGTTTAACAACCCTTCCTGTGAAGAAATTCCTACTGATGTCCAACCTAAACCTCCCCAGGCACAGCTCGAGGTCATGTCCTCCTGTCCTGTCCCTGATTACCTGGGAGAAGAGAGCAAACCCCCACCTCACCCCCCACCTCATTTCAGGCAGGTGTAGAGAGCTATAAGGTCACCCCAGAGCCCCCTTTTCTCCAAATTTTGAGAGATTCCTGATGAAAACAGGCATGAACTGTGAAAAATTAAAGAAAAAAGCTTTACCATGCATTAGTGTTGAATTTAGTATGTATTTAGCATTTAGTAAATAATAATATATTAAGAAAATATATATTATATATAAAACAATATACTAAATTTAACAACGTATAATAAATAATACATACAATTTTAATGGTAAATAATGTGTATAATAAATAAATAACTTTATTGTATATCATATAAAAATAGCAGTATATATTATATATTATTGTGTAACATATACAATAAATATGATAAAAATTTTACAGGTAATAGGTGTTAGAGGTGTAGAATTTATATATACTATACTTACATCTTATATATAAAATATATTTCATATTTCATACAGAGTATATGAAATATATATTTATACACTTATATAATACATATTTCATATATGTAGGCATATATGCATATATAAGTATATATGGAAAATGTATCATATATAATATATAAAATATATAATATACATATAATATATAATATAGAATATATAATACATTATATATAATATATAATGTATATTATAGAATATATATTATATAATATATAATATATAATATATAATGTATATTGTATAGTATATAAAATATACAATATATAATATATAAAATATATAATTATTATATATAATATAATACTATATCGCATCAATTATAATAATAATATCATGTATAATACAATATTATAATTAATATTATATATTATTTATTATATATTATATATTACATATGTTTTATATATTATAGAACTATAATATATATATTTATGTGTATATATTTTATATATATTATATATATACAAATATATAAAAATATTTTATATATTATAGGTTGTATTTAGTTTTACTTCGCCCCCAAGGGTCGCTAACCCTGACTCGCCTTCCTCTCCCCGTTCTGGGCCCATTCCCGCCGCTCCCCCACACTCCCACGGTTCCTCAGGAGGAGGACAGTGGGGCACTGCCCCTCCATCCCTCCATCCCTCCATCCCTCCGTCCCTCCATCCCTCCGTCCCTCCGTCCCTCCGTCCCTCCATCCCTCCATCCCTCCATCCCTCCTTCCCTCCATCCTCCGTCCTCCATCCCTCCATCCCTCCATCCCTCCTTCCCACCATCCTCCATCCTACCATCCCTCCGTCCCTCCATCCCTCCATCCCTCCATCCCTCCATCCCTCCATCCCTCCGTCCCTCCATCCCTCCATCCCTCCATCCCTCCTTCCCTCCATCCCTCCATCCCTCCGTCCCTCCATCCCTCCATCCCTCCATCCTCCATCCATTCCTCCATCCCTCCATCCCTCCATCCTCACCATCCCTCCATCCCTCCATCCCCATCCATCCCCTCCATCTTCACCATCCCTCCATTCCCTTCATCCCTTTCATCCCTTTCATCCCTCCATTCCCACCATTCCCTCCATCCCACCATCCCTCCATCCCTCCATCCCTCCATCCCCTCCATCCCTCCATCCTCCATCCACCATCCCTCCATCCCTCCATCCCTCCATCCCTCCATCCCTCCATCCCTCCATCCCTCCATCTCCTCCATCCCACCATCCTCCATCTTCCTCCATCCCTCCATCCCTCCATCCCTCCATCCCCTCCATCTCCACCATCCCTCCATCCCCACCATCCCTCCATCTCCTCCATCCCATCCATCCCTCCATCCCTCCATCCCCTCCATCCCCATCCATCCCCCATCCCTCCATCCCTCCATCCCACCATCCCTCCATCCCTCCGTCCCTCCATCCCTCCATCCCTCCTTCCCTCCTTCCCTCCATCCCTCCGTCCCTCCATCCCTCCATCCCACCATCCCTCCATCCCTCCTCCCTCCATCCCCTCCATCCTTCCATCCCTCCATCTTCACCATCCCTCCATCCCTCCATCCCTCCGTCCCTCCATCCCTCCATCCCTCCGTCCCTCCGTCCCTCCATCCCTCCGTCCCTCCATCCCTCCATCCCCTCCATCCCACCATCCCTCCATCCCTCCATCCCACCATCCTCCATCCCTCCATCCCTCCATCCCTCCATCCTCCATCCCTCCATCCCTCCATCCTCCATCCTCCATCCCTCCATCCCTCCATCCTCCATCCCCTCCATATCCCCTCCATCCCCTCCATCTCCTCTCCATCCCTCCGTCCCTCCATCCTCTCCTCCGTCCCTCCGTCCTCACTTCCATCCCTCCGTCTCATCTCCTCCGTCCCCTTCCGTCCCTCCGTCCCTCCATCCCTCCATCCCCGCCGTATCGCGGGGTCGGACCAGGACGATCCCCGCGCCCCGTGACGTCACGCCCGCCGTGCCGTCAGGGCCCGTATCCCGGCAGCGGCGGCCGGGGCGGGTGGGGGCGGCCATGGCGCTGCCGCTGCTGCCCGGCTTCTCCTTCCGCCGCAACGTGAGTGACACCCAGGGCAGCCCCTTCCCCGCCCGCCCGCACGGCCCCGCCGCGGGGGCTGCCTCTCCCCGCGTCCCGGCCCACCAGGTGCCCCCGGCCGCGGTGCGGATGCTGTGCAGCAGCACGGAAGGGGCTCGGCCGTAAGCGGCGCCAGGGGTGGGGTTTAGCTTGGATATCAGGGAGAATTTCTTCACGGAAAGGGTGATCAGACGTTGGAAGTGACCGCCCAGGGAGGTGGTGGAGTTGCAGTCCCTGGAGGGAAGGCTGGATGTGGCACTCAGTGACGTGGTCTGGTTGAGGAGTGGAGCTGGGGGTGTTTAACCTGGAGAAAAAGGGGGGTGACCTCATCACTCTCTACAACCACCTGAGGAGGTTGGTTGGTAGGTGAGTAGCCAGGTGGGGCCTCTTCTCCCAGGCAGACAGCGACAGGACGAGAGGACACAGTCTTAAACTGGGCCAGGGAAAGTTTAGATTGGACGTCAGAGAATTTCCTCACAGAAAGGGTGATTAGGCGTTGGAATGGGCTGCCCGTGAAGGTGGTAGAGTGGTTGTCCTTGAGGTGGTTAAGGAAAGGTTTGGACCTGGTGCTCAGTGACATGGTCTAGTTGAGACAGTGGTGAACAGTCATGGGTTGGACTCGACGATCTCAGGGGTCTTTTTCCAACCGAATAGATTCTGTAGATCTGGCAGCTGCTGGGGGCAGTTGGATCTCTTGTTCGATCTCTGGCAGAGCAAAACAGGGAGAGTCACATATATTCTATATGAAGGAAAAAGTCTTTGCAGAGTGTGGTGATGCCAGAGATGCTGATGTGGTGTTTCAATACTGCTAGTGCCAATGGCAGGCTGAATAGATAAGACTGTGTTTTTATCATAGCAAACAAAATGCTATGTCCTATGAGGAGCAGCTGAGGGAGCCAGGGGCGTTCAGCCTGGAGAAGAGGAGGCTCAGGGTTGACCTTACCACTCTCCACAACTCAGTCAAAGGAGTTTGGAGCCAGATAGGTTCAGCCTCTTCTCCCAGTCAACCAGTGACAGGATGAGAGCACACAGTCTTAAGCTTGGCCAGGGAAGGCTTAGGCTGGACATTAGGAAGAATTTCTTCACAGAATGGTTGATCAAACATTGAATGGGCTGCCAGAAAGTGATGGCATCTGGTCTGGTTGAGGAGTGGAGCTGGGGGTGTTTAACCTGGAGAAAAAGGGGTGACCTCATCACTCTCTACAACCACCTGAGAGGAGGTTGGTTGGTAGGTGGGTAGCCAGGTGGGGCCTCTTCTCCCAGGCAGACAGCGACAGGACGAGAGGACACAGTCTTAAACTGGGCCAGGGAAAGTTTAGATTGGACATCAGAGAATTTCCTCACAGAAAGGGTGATTAGGCGTTGGAATGGGCTGCCCGTGAAGGTGGTAGAGTGGTTGTCCTTGAAGTGGTTAAGGAAAGGTTTGGACCTGGTGCTCAGTGACATGGTCTAGTTGAGACAGTGGTGAACAGTCATGGGTTGGACTCGACGATCTCAGGGGTCTTTTCCAACCGAATAGATTCTGTGATCTGGCAGCTGCTGGGGGGGCAGTTGGATCTCTTGTTCGATCTCTGGCAGAGCAAAACAGGGAGAGTCACATACTATTCTATATGAAGGAAAAAGTCTTTGCAGAGTGTGGTGATGCCAGAGATGCTGATGTGGTGTTTCAATACTGCTAGTGCCAATGGCAGGCTGAATAGATAAGACTGTGTTTTTATCATAGCAAACAAAATGCTGTGTCCTATGAGGAGCAGCTGAGGGAGCCAGGGGTGTTCAGCCTGGAGAAGAGGAGGCTCAGGGTGTGACCTTACCACTCTCCACAACTCAGTCAAAGGAGTTTGGAGCCAGATAGGCTCAGCCTCTTCTCCCAGTCAACCAGTGACAGGATGAGAGCACACAGTCTTAAGCTTGGCCAGGGAAGGCTTAGGCTGGACATTAGGAAGAATTTCTTCACTGAATGGTTGATTAAACATTGGAATGGGCTGCCCAGGAAAGTGATGGCATCACTGTCCCTGGAGGTGTTTAAGGAAGGACTGGACGTGTCACTCAGTGCCATGGTCTGATTGACAAGGTGGTGATTGGTCAAAGGTTGGACTTCTTGATCTCAGAGATCTTTCCCAACCTAACTGATTGTGTCATTCTGTGATCTGGCAGCTGCTGTGGGGCAGTTTGAGCTCTTTTTGCATCTCTAACAGAGCAAACCAGGGAGAGACAGGTATCCTCTGCATAAACCAAAGTCTTTGCAGAGCAGGGGAATGCCATGGATGCAAACACAGTGTTTCACAGTTGCCAATGCTATTAATACCAATGGCAGGCTGAATAGATAAGATGGTATTTTTAGCCTAGCAAACAAAAGAGAAGGCTGCCATCACTACTTCAAACTTGTTCATCAAGGATAGCTAGAAATTTGCTGAACACAATCTGTACTGTGAAGCAGTGCAGGGAGTAAAGGGAGGATTCATGCACAGCACTATAGCTGGTGCTTTCAGGAGGCAAATTAAACTGCAGACTTTATTAATAATGCTAAAATATCTGGAAGGAAATCTGGTGTTTTCACACTAAGAACATGTTGTGGCCAAGGTTGCCCAGATAACCTGTGGATGCCTCGTCCTTGGAAGTGTTCAAGGCTGAGTTGGATGTGGCTCTGAGCAGCCTGGTCTAGTGGAAAGTGTCCCTGCCCATGGAACTGGGAGACCTTTAAGGTCCCTTCCAAACCATTCCATGATTCTGTGACAGAGCCCTCATTTCTGTATCCTGACTGCTGGGCTGCTTTGCCAGCTCCTGAGTCTGACCACCCTACGAGGGAGTATAAGGAAGGTGATAAATGTAGTGCAGGGACAATTTGCAAATGATTTGTCAAGACACAGGTTTTAACACCAGTGGTACCACGAGCACCCCTTCAACATGAGACATGAAATTCCTTATGAATATTCCTTAGGATTGCCAGCCTCAAGCAGTGGGGATTTTTCAGGAAACTCCTCCCCCTGGAAACAGCAGGCTAGGTGCTGTTGTTTTAGAAGCAAAAAAAAAAAAAGACCTGGTGGTGAATTCTCAGTCTCTCTTGCTGAACTGGAATTTGTATTGTAAAGAGTTGGTTGTGTGTATAACACTTGAGGTGGTGGTTGCTGAGCACGCCTGTCAGCAACACTGAAAGAGGCGTGTGCCACTGGTGCCTGCTGGGTGGAAGCAGCTC
Organism: Myiozetetes cayanensis; assembly: GCF_022539395.1. Classification (NCBI taxonomy): domain Eukaryota; kingdom Metazoa; phylum Chordata; class Aves; order Passeriformes; family Tyrannidae; genus Myiozetetes; species Myiozetetes cayanensis. The sequence continues at coordinate 110,740,901 of NW_026087742.1, read as the reverse complement.
AGTGTTATTTGTGACTTTATTTGTCTCCAAATTTCGATTTCACTTAAATGATTTAATTTAACTTTACATGCTTAGGAAGAGTTACATTATAGAGAGTGCTGGACACCCCCTGTTGAAGTGCATACAGTGAGTACGTTATGAGAACTAAAGGTGTGAAAGCTGTCATCATTTCCACAAGACAGCATTGTAAAACCATGGTTATACCCTTTTTAGGGCTCCAGATTGCTCTTTTTGTCAGTCCTTGAGATAGTGGAGTTAATAATTATAACTAACCTTTATTGAAAAGCATCTCTGATCTCCACTTGGTTGTTGCTGGTTATTAGATTTAATTTTATTTTCATATAGCTCCACAAATGAGAGGCTGAGAACAGCATATAAAGGGGAAAAAGGTGTCACTGCTATAGATAAATTTAAAAAAGGAAGAAAATATTTTCACCTGTTAGGGCTCTGAGCATCACCATCAGTGTCTCTTACTGGGCTGAAAAAACAGTGGCAGAGCATTCCTTGAAGAAGGATGCATAGAGGACAAGGGATTGCTGTTCCTGTCAGCCCTTCGTTTATAATTATGGGTATTAATTCCAATGTTCAAGCTACTTGCACACTCCTCTTGTCTCTGCTCCTGATGCTTCCACCTGCCTTATCTATAGGCCCAGGAGAGGCAGCAGAAGGGAAGCACATACGTGTTCTGTCTGCCTTGGATTGTTTAATAAGGTGGCTGAGCTGCCTCCAAATAATCAGGGCTTTAAGGCAATGAGGGCCACAAAGTCTGACTCCGAGGCATTGGGATGACAGTGACAAATGGGGAGTGAGAAATCTTTTCACAGCACTTAGTTCTCTGGATCTGAGAGCCTCTGGCCTTTGTATTACCCTCCATTATGATCATTATTACTTTACTAGGAATGCTGACTTCTTCTCCAGCCAGGAGCAGAGTTGCTTCCTCTCCAATCAGGAGTGAGGGCAGCGAGGCCAGGCAGCTCTCAGCTGCCCGTGGTGCTGGCACAGTGAAAGGCAGCACCTTCTGCCTGGTTTTTCCCATTTTTCCCTCCCTTAACTGCAAGTGACAGGTGCCCAGTTCAGCAACATCCCAGAGAGCGATGCTGCCGCTGTGTTCCCGTGCAGCTGGGACAAAATCTTGCTGCTCAGGCATCACAGCTGGTGATGAAACCGGAGGGAAACCCAGGGAGATGATAGGTGCTTCTAAAACTGATGGAGTGGTTCCTATGGGAACATAAGGTAATGTTTCCTTTGTGCCAAATGAAGAGCAGGGATGAAAGCAACAGGCAGAGCCCAAGCAGTGCCACCTTTGGTGGTTGGCTCGATGGCCTGGAGAAGAACGACAGCAGAAGGTGTCAGGAGCATAAAATATCTAATGTCTGCAAAGAGAGAGAAAGGAACCACCTCTTTTTTTCAAATATCTTTAAAATCAAAATTACAGTATTTTGTGTACACGTAAGTCCATCCATCAATTAAACACCCTTAAGCTCTTTTAAAACTCCTGTTTCTTTCCCCTTTGCTGAGGCTGGGGAGGTCAGAGTCAGTGTTGGGCGTGCCCCTGTCTGGTGCTCCTCTGTCCTGGCAAATGCCTTAGACAAATGCCCTTGTTGGCCTGGCAGTGGCAGGGTGTGGTACTTACACAACATTTGCCACCTTATTGCATTAAAAAGTTTATTATTTTCTTTATTTTCACAAACAGTTAGTAACATGTGGGTTACTCACTCGGAAATTTCTACCTGTTGCATCCTATTGAAAAAGGAAATTCCTCAGTTCTTTTCCTTTGTACCTGCTTTTGAAGCCAATGTTTTAAAGCCACAGGGAGACCTTGCTACTGTGGCTTGTGCCTGCAGAGCCCAACTGGTATTGAAATTGTGCAGTGATGACATTTTCAGCTTTGTCCACACAAGTTCTATGTATGTTGCCCCTTTATCAGGGTAGGTCTTGGTAACCGTGTTTAATTCTGCATTCAGTGGAAAAGCAGCATGTAATAGGTTTCCTCTGTTACTGCAAGAAAAAGTTTGTGCACTTGGAGCCTGGACCATGTTAGAGATGACACTGGTTACAAGTACTAACTTGGTTAGTGTTCCTGGTCTGCCTCCCATTCTCAAGGGCAGCTGCTCCTTCTGATTCCAGATTGATGTCCTTGTCTTATGTCAGCAGCCAGTGGAGAGGGCCACAAATTCACATGGGTCAGCTTTGGTAAGTGCTGGCTGACCAGTGTGTTTTCTTGCCTGAGGTCTGAAGTCCCTCTCAGAGAGAGAATTCCATGCATCAGTTCTGCATGGCATTTCTTAGAGAACCAGCCAATAAGTTTATAGATCTCAAGGGAAAATACGTCCTTGAAAATACCAGTTTCTGTGCAAACTTCAGTGGCACAGCAAAGATTCCCCTTCTTCCTTGTTTATTGCAGGAGTTTGGAATTGCCCTCAATGCTACTGTTGCTGTCTCTGTGTTTCCTGGCTTAAGTATTTTCTGCTGCTCTGTTATCACTGGCACCAACAGTAGTTTTTCTTGACAGAACATTTGCCAACTTCTTTATAAGTAATCCTACCTGCTGTCCCTTTATGTTTTCTTGAACTCCTTCCACTGCCTTCTGCCCCTCAGCCCCGCTCCCCTAGATCTCTGTTTGGTCACAACCCCCAGGCCCAAATCTTCCAGTCGCTGCTCCTCATGGTTTCATTTTGGATCCTTTATCCATCTGTTGTCTTCTCTCAGGCTGTACCAGTTCAGGCAGTAAGAGCAAGCCAGTAGAATCACAGATTGGTTTGTGTTGGAAGAGACCTTTGAAGATCCTCCAGTCCAACCCCCTGCCAGGAGCAGGGTCATATTCATCTAGATCAGGTTGTTCAGAGTCTTGTCCAGTCTGACCTTGGATGTTTCCAGGAATGGGGAATCCACCACCTTTCTGGGCAACCTGTTCCAGTGTTTCACCATCCTCACTGTAAAATGTTTCTTTCTCATATCTTACCTAAATTAGCCCTCTTTTATTTTAAAACTATAACCCCTTGTCCTATTGCAACAGGCCCTGCTAAAAAGTCTGTCCCCATCTTTCTTAGAATCCCCTGTTAAGTATTGAAAGGCCAAAATAAGGTCTCCCTGGAGCCTTCTCTTCTCCAGGCTGAACAACCCCAGCTGCCTCAGCCTGTCCTTAGAGGAGAGGTGCTCCATCCCTCTGATCATTCCTGTGGCCTTGTTCTGGACCTGCTTCAACAGATCCACGTCTTTCCTGTGCTCACCCAGGCTGTTAGTGTTGATGCACCTCGTTCTGTGATGTTTTAGAGGGGCACCAGAGTTGCTGGGTCTTAAAGTGTTCCTCCTTGGCAGTACCACTTAATCTCTGAATGTCCTGAGGCCTCTGCAACAAGGCAGGGATGATAGAAGAGTTTAAAATCCAAATTTGAGCAGCACAGTGTGCAGCAGTTGCATTTATCTCCATTACTGCATTATCTCCATTTATCTCCTAACCAGGAGACTGTATCACCAGCCTAGAACAGTTCAGAAGTGCCACAGTTCATCCTGATCCAGGATTTGAGCAGGGCATCCGCAGTGGGAATTAAAAATAGATATGGGGTAGAGAACTGGGCTGCTACCAGTGACTTCTACCACAACTCCTCGTGGGACTGGGTTGAAGACCTGTGGCTTCTGGGACAGGGTGTGCCACTGAGGGCTCCCCCAGCTCTGCAGACATTTCCAGGTGTGTTTGGTTCGGCTGGAATGTGCAGCTCCCTGGTGAGTTTGCTGTTACTGTTACAGAGCAGGATGGAGCGAGCACAAGGCAGCGCTCCCCAGGGACTGCAGTGGCTGAGTTTGCAAAGCCAGTAGTGCAGTCAGAGAACCCTGACCTTTGCATTAGTCACTATTGAATGTATCCTCGATATTTTTCAGGCTCACTGCACAGAAAATGTCCATCTTTGTTCAGCAGATCTACAGCCTGCTCAGTGTAGCTGCATTAGCACAGCAGATACAGTCAAGCTCTTTCCCTGCTCTGTAAAAGATTTCTTTTAGAAGTCATTTAATATTAGTGTGGAGGTAACATGATGTTCTGTCACTATTTTAGGCTGGATGTGGTCGAGTTCATTAGTTGAAGTTTCCCTAATGTAATTTTTCTCTTTTGTGATCTTCAATTATAATTACTCTTCTTCTTAAACTTTCTATCTTTGTTGTTGTCTTGGGCTTTTTTAAAGAAATAACTGTACAGACTTTTAGAAGAGATTGTTTTGCCTATGGATTTGTGTGCTTTTCTGGAGCAGGGGATTATAAGTAATTCTTCGATTAGGATTCTGAAATAATCTTTCTGTCAAACCCTAAAAAGTTACCAGAATGCCACAGAAGATTCTTAACAGAACTGAAGCTGTTTGGCCATGTTTTTTTCATATCTAATTGTGAAGGATGTTGTAATTTTAGCCCTAAATTCTGGAAATTGGCAGCAGGACCAAACCTGGATAACTTTGATGAACTCTTTACCATACTGTAGCTCACTAAAACCCAGAAACATTTGAACAGCAGATGCTTCTAGAAAAAGCTTTGGGGACATGAAAAGCTTTCCTTTGCTGAGGAAAACTCACCCTCACCCTGCTTTTCTGTCTGTGCCTTTCTCCCTAACTCAAGCTTCGGTTAGAGGGGGAGAATAATTAAATACTTGCTGTGCCAGCAAGTGAATCTGTTCTATAGCACCTTCAGTATAAATGAGGTGTTCTTGCCTGGAAACTTCCCTTTAAAAACTCAGCTTGACTGGATTTATCCTACATTTGAACTGGTGAAAGCAGGAATCTCCCTTCCTTTCTGACTTCTCCCCAACTCTTCATCAGCTTACTGAGGAACAAAACTATTGTAAAAAAGAAATAGAAGAAGAAAGGGCAGTTGAGAAGCACCCAAAGGAGAGGGAGGAAACCATCCCAGGTGCAGATGGGTTACAGAGCAGGTGCCAGCCCCTGTTGGTGCCTGTTCCAGATTCAGGTACCGGGAGAGCACCTGTACTCAGTTCCTGAGGAAGGGGTGGAATGACCTCATGAGTGATGTTTAAATGTCAGTGCTGACACTGCAGGCTGAGACGTGACATTTTATACATCCGAGCGCAAAAAGCTGATGCCGATGCAAAATATTTTATTTTGGGCATCATTCCTGCAAACGTGCAATTCTTTTTTTCAGTCTAGTTATATTCCTGGCTTGAACAATGCTCTGTGGTCAGTCAGTACACAAGCATTTCCTTGTGTTGATTTTTCTCTTTTACTCAGAACCCTTGTTCTTGAGTTATACAGTGCAGGAGTACTTGTTTTCCCCCCTTGTATTGTTCTTTAAACTATGATACTTGTCATGTGCCCTTTTATTCACCTTTGTTCAAAACATTGCTTACCTTTTAAATATCTTTTTTTGGGGACGTGCTTCCATACCCCTGATTGTTTCTGTCCTCAGAATGTGAACCTTATCTCATTTTGCAGTGACTATTTCAAAGGCTAGCTCAGCTTCTTTGAACCTAAGCAAGGTATGGCCATTGATTATTATGGTATTAAAAATACTAATTTGTAAAAATAGTAAGTATTCTTTTTCATACCACCGTCCTTGCAGAAGTATTTTAAGCAAAGGTTAAGCTAAAGCAGTGACTGAGCAGTTTGTGTCAGCATCTCTCCCTCCTGTGTCATTGGATTTGGAGCACCTTGAGGCAGGGGAGCAGTTCAGATTGTGACCTCCAGTGTGCTGCAGTTTGTGTAGGCCAGCACTGAATGTTATGTGCCTTGAGGCTGGTTCACTGCCTTTCAGATTCCTGACCCTCTTTCATATTGGTGGAATGAAATAACTACTCATGTACTTTCAGTTTTTGCTGCTTCACTGCTTGCACTTGTTTCCCAGAACTGCTGTGTGTGATGTTGTCTTGGAGCAATTGAGTGTTGCCACAATGAAAAACGATTATTTGTACCATTTTCTGATTTATGATAGTAACTTGGGGCTGTCTCCCCCTTTCTGGGGAGCAGTGGGTTTACATGTAAGCCTGTGATAATCAGTGATGCCAAATGTAGTGGGGAGGCAATTTTGTCCCTCTGCTACTTTACCAACATACCTGCTCTGGTGCTGCTGTGAGAAGTGTTGCTGTCCAGCCTTTTCCTGTACCCAGGGCTTTTGGTGTGCTCGTTCATGACATCAGTTCTTTCCCCTTTAGCCTCATCTTCCCTCATGTTCACCCAGGCCCAGGCTGAGGGAGGGCACAGCTGGGGTGCTCCCTCTCTCCCCTTACCCAATGTCTCCTCTCTACCTTCCCAAATAAAATATTTTGAGGATTTGAGAGGGCAAGGAAGGGAAGAATATCAGAGTGAGAGGAGCTAACGAGGCAGGATTGCTGCTCCTGGAAGGAAGTGGAACTTTCTGTTGGCTTTTCCTATTTCCCTGTCCTGTCCTATGAGACTGATACTTGGGGTAGGAAATTGCTGCCCAAGCACAGCACAGCTGTGCAGGCAGCTCTTTAGGAGGGACATTGCCACAGGCAGGAGTGATATTCATGTGAGGCCAGAGGCTTTTCTGTGTCATTTGAACACTGGTTCCAGCCCCAGCCAAGAAATTCGAGTGGGCAAGATGGGTTTCTTTGCAGTTGGTTGGTCCTACATTTTTAAGCACTCCATCCTTTATTGCCTGAAAAATTAGTAATAGTATAAAGAAATCATTACAGAGACCTTGTTTTGAAATAAGCCCAGATGGAATGAATATTCTGTCGTTTGATTCAGGTCCAACCTCCCAAAATTCAAGTGTATGCACTAGTACAGAGGATTTTATTTCACACTCAGGGACACAAGTGCAAATAAGATCTTTGACGTGAGTAACGAGAGCAGGCTGTTCTCTGAGTGCTGCTGAACTGTTTCCATTTGCCCTCTGGAGAGCTGAAGAAAAGGCTTTTCCCCTCCACCTTTTTACAACAGTTCTTGTGGGTGACTTGCTTCTTTCTACCACGTGCCTCAATCCTTGTTGCAGGGAAGGAGTGTGTGTGCAAAACAGTATCATTATCATCCAGTCTCTCAGCCTAGGTAAATTACTGGAATATTATTCCATTTTTGTCTGTAAGACTGGCAAATTGACCACTGAAAAATGTCACTTCACTTTCAGCATTCCAGTCGTTACAAGTTTTTAGGTTCTGTATTAAAAATAATTATAGAGAAACTTTGGTGTGATTAATCCTCCTTGCCTAGATAGTTAATTGTTATGGATTTAAAAACAAACACACAGGCAATTTTTTCTCTCTTTCTTCCAAACTTTTTAACAGATAGGGGGAGAAAATTTCCACAAACCGCAGCGCTGGGGTTACTGCAATAATGTTCCCATGCTGTTTGAAGAAAAACCTGGAATAGGAGGTCAACCACTGCTTGATCAGAGGCCGAAACCTAAATACACTGAGTTTCCTGCAGGGATGGGAAGTAATCCTCCAGCTTGGATAGCATTTGACAAGCAGGTATGTAGAAATCTGTATCTGTGGTTTTTTTATGAATAGCTACAATATGACAGAGTATAAAGTGAAATTCAGTTAGATATTTCAGAAGATTATTTTGTCTATGCAAAAAAAGCTCCTAGATACATAAAAAGAGATGTACCAGGTATTTTTTCATTATAGTCACATATTGAACAATTAATATAAACATATATCCAGCAACATATAAAAGTATTTCTCTATTGGGGTATATCTTATACAGGATGTAACCAGACTAAGGGAGTGGTCAACATATTCCTTTTTTGTGACAATGGTGACAGTAAAGGAATTATTTGGGAACCTGGTAAGAGTGAATGCAAGGTAGATCCCAGTCCAGGAGAAAAGTTGAACGGGCACTTGGGAACCCTTAAACTCAGTCAAATGCAACGTGCTTGGGATTCACTTATGCCATTGTATTTGCATGCCTAAAGTCCTGTTAACTTTTTGTGTGACCTGTTCGTGTGTAATAGACTATGGCCATTACAGACCCAGCAATTTAAAATTAGTATTTTTGTATTTTATTTTGCAAGAGTATAGTGACACCTTTATAGTTAGAGAGTTATCCAATAACTGTAATCTGTGATGACAAGAATTCTGTAGCATGCTTGTTACTTTCCATGTTTAAATTTACATTGAGTTCTACTTAGTGGTGTTTTATTTCTAAAAGCAAAAAGCCTGCAATCAGAGAAGGAAAAGATCCAGAAAAAGAAATAATTCAGCAGATCACCGAAATGTTACATTACTAAATGATTACTGCCTTTAAGTTTTGGAAAGAGTGGCTAACCTTGTAATTCCTACTTTAAAAGAGAAGCCATGCAGGTAATTGCAGTGCAATTACACATTAATCTTTGGCAGACCAGAACTACAATAAGAAGGTGTAAGGCTTGAGCAGCTACACATGCCTTTGGTTGGCATTGCCTCTGAAATCCCTGGTGTTGCTCACAGGGGTTTCAAGAACATGCTCAGGTATGAACTGCTCTGAGGTGTTAAGGTGTGAAGGTTTCAGCCAGTCCTACACTTGCTTTAACTTCACCCTTCTTGAGAACAAGGAGGTGTGTATTGGCTTCTCAGGGCCATGTGTAAGTTAGCAGGCCTTGGATCCGAGTTTATGGGCTAAAAAGCTTAGGTAGGAGGCAGAGGGACCTCCCACTGAGCATCAGGCACTGGCCTTGGCTGGTGAGAGGAGCTCGCTGGCCTTTTGACATTCCTTATCTAATCAGTTTGTGCCTCCACAGGGCAGTGCAGATCAGGAGTTTGCAAGTTTGGAGTTGGCCTCCGGAGGGCTCATGTGTTTGTATTAATTGCAGCCTGTTAAAGGGTACTGACTACCCAACTAATTTATCTGCCCCGTTAAAGACCCCGGAATGCAGCTCTGTCCTCTGGTGCTGCAGTTGGTAGCTCGGCAGAATGGACTGTGTGAGGAATGGTTTGAGCAGGTGGTTGTCTTTTGAAATGTGATCTGCTTTCTTACCATTTTTCTTTGGCTTCTGACTTTCAGCAGTACCCGAGTAACTGGAGGAAGGACAGGCACAAAACTTCATCATTAAGTAGGCTGAGAAATAGTTTTTGCAATTCCATATGCCTAATAGGAAGCAGGTGTAAATTTAATTTCTTCTACAGTTAAATATACACACGGGGCCTCCTGGGCTTGAAATGATGTTTGCGATTTGGCTACCAGAGGTGCCAGAAAAGCCTTGTGCCAACTTTAAAAAGTGCCACAGAGTTTATTCAATGTTTGTTACTTTTGGTTTTCATAGGTAACATTTAGTTTCTTAAGGCGTGGGATGGGAATTTTGCACACAACAGTGTACTACAGACGAGACATCAGTTAGGAAGTGTTGCATTTTGAGTATTTTTAACATTAAGTTTGCTTCAAAATGAAAAGTAAGTTATCTTCTTTTCTGTTCCTTCCCCTCCTCACCCTCCCTGAATCATCTGCTCTGATCTGCAAAATTGCAGTTGATTGCTGCATGTATTTCAGTCATACAGGAGCATGTTGATAAGGGTATAAAGAGAATAAAGTGGAAATACAAACCTGCACAAACTCCTCAAATGGAATAAACCAGGACATAGGTTCTGAGCCTCGTCAGCTGAACCCCAGGATGGTCAGTACAATTCCACCATAGTACCTCTTAAGTCCCCTGGAGTATTCAAGAGATTTATACAGAGCTCCTGGTCATTCCAGAATAGTACTTGGGAGCCAGGAAGGATACCTTGGTCACCAAAAATGGCACTCTAAACCAATGTTTAGACAAGTGGAAGGAAGAGGAGATGTCATAGGTTGATAGAGTTTGTGTTGGCTTTGTTGTATGTCAGATGTTTCTGTGCTTGGTACATTAAACAGTGAAATGCACAGTTAAAAAATGTGGACAGGATGAATTTTTTTATTTATTTTCAACTATTGAGTCTGTAGGTGGTTCAGAAACTTTCATATTGTACTAATTAAACAAACCACAATTGATGGTGTCTAGATTCTTTTGTGTCAAGATCTAATGCCATCAGGTTTGAGAGATAACAGTTTATGTCATTTGATTATAATTTGAATTTTATTTCTCTAGTGGTGGAGGATCATAGTGCTGGAAAGTTGATGCTAAAAATGTGTCTGTCGTACTGTTTGATGAATGCTGAAAATCAGTGGGATCTGAGCCTTTGAAATAATTTCTGGAAGGAGAGTTTTCTAATCTTGCACCTAATCTGCCCAAGAGAAGGGAACAGGTCTGAGTAGGACACAGGGTGTGTGTCCTTCTTGTGCTCCTGGGCAAGCTGCTGGCTCTCTCTCCCCAAATGTAGGAAAGGAGGTTGTTTTTGTCTGTTAGGTGTTTTGAAATCTCTGTCATCAAGTGCATTGAGATTCCCAAAGGCACCGCAGATTATTATCCAGTGTGTTCTGTCATGTAGGGAGCTCAGCCAGCCTACTGGATTTCAGACACTTCAAGTAAAGGTCTGATTGATGTTTGTTGAAACATAGGGAACAGCTAAGTTATCTTTTTTTTTTTCATGCTTCAGTTTGTCTGATTAATCAAGAGTAAAGGTAAATGAATTTGTTAAATATAACCAGTATGAAAAAATGAAGTATAAATTAGCACTGATTTGACCCAAATGAGTTGGAGGCAGCAGGATGGTAACCTGTTTTAAGGAGTGCCCTCCTGCACTTACCACAGCAAGCATCCTGGTAGATGTAGCACTGCCCAGTAGATGTGTCTTGCATGTTCCCTCAGAACTGGTCTTGTTGATTAAAGACCATAAATGATACCAAGAAATGCCAAAGTTGTGTAATGGTTTGCCAAGTTCAGGCTGAGACTTCCAGACAACAAAGGCCGCTGTATAAACCACTGAGCACCTCCCCTGTGAAGGTGGGATTTTTGGCATTGTTGTTATTGCAAGAGTCCACGAAGAGCAGTTGCTGTGCTCTCTGAGATTTCCCCACTCACTGGATTGCAGAACCAGGTAAGTTTTGAAATGTCAATATTGCACAGCTGCAAATGACTCCTGAAAAATGTCATTTCTCTCTGATCATCTTCAGTGCCATTCATTTGAAAGCTTTCAGGATCTGCTTAAAAACAATTCTTACCTCAGTGGTAAAGCCATTGCTGTCATGATGCACTTTATTTTTCTGTAATTCATAAAATAGCAGTCTTAAAATTTGCTTCAGTACTTGGGTAGCTTATTGTGTTATCAAAAATGCTTTGTTGGAGAGATTTTTCCAAGAAGCCTGCTGGTAGTTTTATATTTGATTTATCTCTTTACTTTAGAGCTCCATCTCTGCTTAGATGTTGTGATAATAAAAATGCCAAACAAAGAATGTTAAATTTATGTGATTTAATGTGGATTTCTGTTCTTACATTTCAGAGAAATAAATCTACCTCCTGAAATGCCAACATTTAGTTACTTATAATCTATACAAGTTTATTTGATGTATTTTGCAAAAGTGTTGGAGATTTTTCTGCTTTATTTTTTTTTAAATAGGTGTTGAGATTTGATGCCTATTTTGAAGAAGAAGTGCCTGACAAAAATCAAGAGCTTTACAGAATCAGACACTGTAAAATATACTTCTACCCTGAAGATGACACAATTCAAGTGACTGAACCCCATGTGCTAAATAGTGGCATAGATCAAGGTATCTATTTTTAATAGCAGTCTTTTCTTTTTTTTCCTTTATATTTTTCTCCAGTACAGTCTTGGGCCGTTCCAAAGCATACCTAATGTGAGTTCTGATAGCTGAAATGGGATGTAAGTGCACAGCTATAATTGTCTTTTCTTGTTCCACATCATGATGTGAGCATTTCCATTGTCTTAGTTCCTCAAGAGGCAGGCTTTGTAAGGCTGAATCCCCTTCCATACTCAAGCATACCATTTTTTCTCCAATACAGTTGTCTGAAATCATAGGATGGTAGGTCTTTGTCAGCGTTGTGTCGCTTCTGCAGAAGCAGTTTGTGTTCTAGGTCTCCATTCCCAAGCCTGGCTCCTCCCATCTTGGCACTGACAGGGAGTTCTGAGCAGCAGCTCTGTAATTGTTCATTAGCTACAACATTGTCTCTGCCATTGTTGAAGAAGAGCATCTTTTGTGCCTCTGACTCTCAGTTCTTTTGTGATGAAATTGTCCTTGGCACAGTAATTTTTCCTGGATGCCTCTAAGCTAAGAAGCTGCCTTGCCTCAGTGTGTCACATCACGGCACTTGGACCAGCCTGAGGGCTTTTGGAAGAGGGTTTTTACTGAGCTGATTTACAGGGTTATTAATGGACTTGGTTTACGTTAAGAAAATGTGACCTAGCGGTCAGCATCCTGTTGCAGAAGGGGAACACAGCTGCTGCTTCTTGGTGTTTATGGGTCCCTGCCAAAATGAAAAGTTTTCAAGGGATATAATCCAAAGAAGCAGGATGTCTTGGGATGACTGGGCCTCCCAGTCCCCAAAGATATTTTGTACATTTTGGTGAATCTTAGCACAGCGATTTTCAAAAGTAAGTTAACCATTTAACTACCCCATTCTTCTCCCAGATCAGTAGATGACATCAATTTACCTATCTACAGAGCAAAATCCCTCTTGTCACCAGTGACAGGATCTGAGGGAATGGCCTTTAGCTGAGTCAGGGGAGGTTTAGTTTGGATATCAGGAAAAAGTTCTTCACCCAGAGGGTAGTTGAGCACTGGAACAGGCTCCCCAGGGAAGTGGTCACAGCACCAAACCTGACAGAGCTCAAGAAGCTTTTGGACAGCACTCTGAGGCACATGGTGTGACTCTTGGGGTGTCCTGTGCAGGGCCTGGAGTTGGACTCGATGATCCTGATGGGTCCCCTCCAACTCATCATATTCTATGATTCTGTGACATTTAAAGGTGTCACGTGCATCGTCACTGTTAGACCTGGGACAAAATTCCCTGTGAATCTCTTCTTAAGCCAATGCTTCGGGTCCTGCTCTCCCTGTGTTGAGTAGTTCTTGCCAGAATTCTTGTGGGTTTGTCAGCAGGGACTGAATTCAGAGGAAACTCATCCTACTCCTTCCTGGACAAGTACTTTTTCGAGATGTGAGGAAAAGCATGTTGGAGCTCTTTCCCTGGGAAGTTACAGTTACTTATCCCTTCCCTGCACCCGAATGCATGAGGTGGGAGACATCACTGGATTGAGGTTTTCCTTGACTTGTGTGTCACAGGAGTGGGAGCGGCTGTTTCTGGATTTTGTGGCTTGGAATGAATGTCCACTGACAAAGGAAGCAGAGTTAACCTGAGAGGCAGAGGTGACACCTTTGAGAGGAAAGTGGGAGCCAGATTCATTAGAGCAGGATAAAGCAAATCCAAAGGTGATTCCTTTGAATGAGTCATTTTCATTGTCTTTGTGGCGTGGGTTGTGTAGGCTGCCTCTTCAGCCCTGATGTTCCTGGCAGTCTAGTCCTGTTGCTGTGATGACAGGAAGGCTACAATTTCCCCCTCTTTCCTTGGTTGTGCCTTGTGTTAATTGTTGTTGGAGTCATCTTTAGTACTGGATCTAAAATTACCTGAATGGTCAAAATGGTAACAAGAATTCTCTCAGTCTTCCATGCAGGGATGTTCTGAAGGCCTCTACGACTTTATCAGAGTACTTTATGTGGGATAAATACACATACACAACATATTTAACTGATGGATTGAAAAGAAACATTCCAGGATCTCGAAAGTACACTTATTTTATTTCTTGCTGGTACCTGGGCTGGTAAGGAAGCTCTGTGTGTTGACTGTGTTTGGAAAGGAGAAGATACTGTAGGTTGAAAGGCTCAAGGACTATTTGGGGTGTGTTTAGGATTCAGAGGTGATTAATAGATCTGGGGCCTATACTTTATCATAATCATCTACATAAATATTCTTATTATCCTAGAGATTAATATGATGTAGAGTGAAAAAGGTGGTGGTGATACTTATCAGAGGATTCTCTACTCACATGCACTTCATGACTCCATTGACTTCATGCTCCATAACTGAAGACCAATGACAAAGTTGTTATGTTAAAGGCACTAAATGTTTGTTGTTGAATATATGCAAAAGCAGTGTTTCTTAAAAAAAAAAAAAATCCCAAACCATGAACTGCTAATCTTATTGCATTTTCAATCAAAAATTGTCCTGTTTCCTCTTTTATTATAATTGTCTATGTCTCTATTTCTCTCTCTCTCTCTCTCTCTCTCCCTCTTTATTTATCTATCTGTCTATCTCTTGTATTATTCAAATTCCTTATCCTGACTGGGACTGTGTAAGCCCAAGAACAAGAGATGTACCTGCCTGCATTGTGAAGCTGGTAAACTGAAGCACAAAGGAATGAAAATCTTACCCATGATCATGCAGAAAAGGTTGTAACAGGATGAGGAACTGAGCTGAAGTTCAGGCTCTTAACCATAATGCACATCTGCTGAAATACAACTTCGGAGTTCATTAAAATTCCAGAGATTTGTGGAGAGCTGTAGGAGAGCTTGGGTTGTTGAAAGGCAAACAGCACTGAACAAAAGAGCACAGGTGTGGGGATATGGGTGAAAAAAGAAGTGTGGGGACATCAGGAGGCAGGATAGGCTCAGTCTACATGAACAGTTGGAGAGTTGCTGTGGAAGGAAAGGGGTTGTGTAACAGGGGAACAGCAAAAAACAGTGATGGATCAAGTGCCACTGAACTGCTGAAGGCAGAAGGTGGTGGTGACCTTAACTTGGACGTTTGCTCTGGCAGGAAAGATGTAAAAGAGATGAAATGGCTGTTCTCAGGAGGCTTTTTGGAGAGGAGATAGGGAAGGATGAGGTAGATCAAAGGTAGATCTTCTTAGCTTGGCTGGTTAATGCCTTGAGGCCAGGGGTAACCAGTGCTTGTGCCTTAACCCACAAAGGAGAGTTTGATGGCCTGAGTGGGTGTCCCTGGGCATGGTGGGGTTGGAGCAATGCAGTAATTTCCCACTGCACTCTTGTTCTAGTTGTGGCTGTGCAGAAAGACACTTGGAGGGGCTTACACACTGCAGGAAGATCTGGTGAAGGAATAGCTGTCAAAAAAAGTTAGAAGAATTTCTAAATTTGATTATGAATTCACAAAACTAAAACAAATTGGCTTCAGAGAAAAAAAGTGCCAGAAGACGTGCTTTTACCGTTGATCAAAATCTCAGAGTGACAATATAAATGATCTGTGAGAAATGTGTTTCAGGGACTTTAAAAACTGCTTTGTGAAATTGGCTGCTGTACTTGGATGTGAGTTTGGACATATAAGTTTGCTACTAAATAACTGAAATTTAAACTCCATTTAATTTTGGAAACTGGAAAATTTTAGAAACGTTAGGAGAAATCTATACAAACAGAGAAAGGAATGCAGAGGCTGACTTGAACTTGAGAAACCAGAATCAAAGGGAAAAACACCAGGGCAACCACGGTGCACAAGACCCAAGTAAAGATAAAGGAGTACAGAGTGAAGAGAAGGGCAGTAAACTCAACCACATAACAAACTCCAAATGCTTCTTCCACAGCCAGAATGATAATTACTCTTTCAATATAAAAAGAAATTCTCCCATGGAGAGCCAGGCCAGATATGGCAGTGCAAGTGTTTTGTACATCTAATTCCCAGTTAACAGGACTGTGGCTGGCTGATACTGTCTTATCAAAAGGTCATTTATGCTCCCGTGGGGTTGACTGTAACTTCCAGTGCAATCCAGACCCTGCAAGCCAGAGCAGAGAGGAGCAGCTGGCCGGCTTCCCCAAGGTCAGCCAGCTGAGAAGGAGAGTGGAGCTGCCTGCTGGCCAGGCTCCCAAGGCCGGCTGGATGGAGAGGAAAGTACAAGCAGGAAAACGAAGTTACAGTCAGCTCCTCCAGTATAACCAATTATCTGAGAGTTTAAGCCTCCCCCACAGGCCTTGAAATAATTGTGATTTTGCCATACTTGATGGTTGCCAAATCATGACCTTGCTGTGTTCTGAGACTAAGTGAATGTAAGAAGTCTCCTTGTTTATTGGGGTGAACTCTTTGTGTTGCAGGGTGGTGCTTTCTGTACAAACTCCAGGTGTTACTCATTCTACTCCTCCCTCTAATGCACTCTTGAGTTGTGCAGAGAGAGAGGGGAAACTCTGGATACCACTTAATTTCTTCTGCAGAGGAGGAGAACAGCAGAGACCAAATAATTTTCTGCCCAGCTTCATTGTCAGAAGGCCTTCACTACTAGGGAGGTCTTCTTCAGCAGCTGCTGTGGTTGCCAAATAATCAGAAACCCCAAGAGACAAGAAGATATGCTACAAATTATGGTGTGGGAGCTCAATGCCACCACCAGCTCCCTTTCCAAGCAGTACCCCAGCTCCCTTTCCAAGAGCACAGTAAAGGAAAGCATTATTAAATTTCAAATTCAACACTATAAAATGTGTCCTGTACATGTGCATGTCAGGCACAGTGATACCTAATAAAAGCAAAGGATTGATGCAGATGTTATCTTTGCAAGACATTTTCCATTTGAAAAGAAATTCTTATCCCTCAGAATAAAATGGGCCTGTGTATTTACCCTGAAAAGTGATATGAAAAACTAGCTGAAAGCTTATTCACCAAATGTGAGGTGAATAAGCCCTCAGAAGACCCCTCATACTAGAAAATTATCAACTATTACATTTTCACTAGAGTTATAAATCAGCAGGATTTGCATGTTCTGACTTAGCCCATTATCTGTTGATATTTTTATGAATGAGCCAAGGATTAGCCAAATTTAGGTAACATATTCTAAAGTATGTGTTTTTTTAATACTAATGCAATGCAGTTTTGCATCATGTTAAAATGTGCTAATTACCACCTTTTCTAACATATTTTAGTGAGGGTGCATCTTAAATAGGTGTATAGTATGTTCAAGCAGGTAAGAGGACAAAATTTGTTCTACAGTCAAAGGTCAGTAAACCAGGAGGTTGGATTTGGTACATGTGAAACATCAGGATGCTGAACGGGTCCTAAATAACTATTGTAATGGGAACAAAACCTAGATCTGCTTTGTTGCTTTTTATTGCCCTGAAAAATTAAGGACATGTTTTCACTGTAGGAATTAAAATTTAACAAACAACTCTGATAATGGTAGTAGTGAAAGGTATTTCATACAAATTAGTCCATAGGGAAATAAAGCGAACAACAGAAAGTTTCCATGGACTAACTTAAGAATAAGGCCCTTCAAACAGCAAACAAGGCACACGGTGATACCTTTCTCACTCCTGCTCTGCCTTTCTTCATCCCCTCTGTCCCCAAGCCCCCTCCACCTTCACCTACCTCCAAAACAAAACAGCAGTGCTGGAAAAGCATCAAACAGGACTCAGTGGGAAACCATACCAGATATGCATCTAAAGGGCACTGGAAAGAGATCCAGCTCTGCAGTGAGTGATAATGAGATGGACCTTTCAGTTGATTGTGTCTAATGATCTATTATTGTAGTAGTAGGTTGGTATTGGAACTATTTTTAGTGTAGTAATTTTTCACAGTGTGTACTGTATTTAAGTGGCAATACCTTTTAGAATTCCTGTAATTTCAAAGTTGCTGGGAATCTATGTGGCAAGTAATTATTTTGATATTATAGGTTGGTGGTTCCTGTCTGGTCTTAGCCAGTGAATGTACACACTGTAAAGCTGGTGTTAAGAGAGGTGTCTGGGTTCATAAGCACAACAATGAGCCTGAGGTTGAACACTGGGCCATCTTTTTATTTTCTGCAGGATATTTTCACAGAAGTATGTTGAGGTATTGATATGGTAAAACTTCAACCATTGTCCTTTTTGTTATGTCGTAATGTTAAAAAATAGAAGTCCCAGCTATGCCGAGCTGCTGTTCTTTGTGAACTTGGAACAAATCATATCTGGTCATACCTGCAGCTGCATACCTGTCTTTAATATATGTCTTACAAATTTGTTTAACCTACTAAGGCTGTAGCTTCTAAGTTGATTCTAAAGTACTCATATGTTATTTGTAAAGTGCTTGTGGTATCACAAAATTGTTGAGGTTGGAAGGGATATCTTGAGATTGTTTAGTCTACGCCCTTACTCCAAGCAGAACCTTGTAGAGCCAGATGTTCAGGGCCATGTGCTGTTGGGTTTCAAGAATGGAGACTTTGCAACCTTTTCTGGCAGCCTGTTCTGGTATTTGATCACCCTCACTGTAAAAAAGTGGGTTTGTGTGTTCAGATGGAATTCTGTGTCTTTTAACTGGCTCTCATCCTGTCAATGGGCACCATGGAGAAGAACCTGGCTCCATCTTCTTCCTTCTCTCCCATCAGGTGTTTAAACATATTGATAAGTGTTCCTCCCCTTGAGCCATCTCTGTTCCAGACTGAACAGACCCAGTCCTCTCAACCTTTTCTTACATGAGAGATGTTCCAGTCTCTTACTCATCAGCAGTGAATACTTTTGAAGCATTACCCAATTCCTCAACGTATTTGAGAGTTTTCAGCTGATAAATAGCCAATAGCAGTTTCCTTCTCTTTTAATGCGGTAAATGTAACCAAATTCAATGCTCTCAGAACAACAGTCCTTTCATTTAAAGACTATGAATAGGAAAATTTAAGTGTGTACTTTAAGCAAAGTTAAATTATCTCTCTTTTCACTCCTCTCCACTTCCCCTCCTTTCCTTTTCTTTTGCATAGTGTTCCTGTTGGAGTGTGGGTTGTGAGTTCCTGGCTCTGCATTTTTGAGATGGATCCTTTGCTGCAGACCAGCAATCAACCCAACTTACCCCTGTTGTCTCCACTTCCCGTGTGCTCCTTGGGGAAGCTCAGTTTAATGTGCTCCATACTTGATTAGGTCGCACTTTTTCCTTGCTAGGGCAGGTTTTTTCTCTATCCTTAGCTTGTATGGCTCTCCTCATCCTACAGAGTGTACAGACAAATCCCTCCCAGACACCCCTACCACATGTTTTATGCACAACTTTTTACATGCTTTGTTTTTTTCCAAGAAAAATTAAGGAGACTGACAAGTACTGGAGACTCCTCTTGCTTTTCCGAAAAAGTGAAGAAGACATTTCTTTTCATAATGAGGAAAACTACTTTTAAACTTACCAACCTGTTAAGTTTGCATCAGCAAATGGAAATTTACTTCATTGGTTTCATGCTTGTCTCAGAAGAAGGTGGCAATTTTCTGTATTAACTTCAGTCAAATACTGGAGCTCGAGGTTCCAGAAGGCAATCAGTGTATTACTGTTAATAAAAGGATCCTTTTACCTAATAATTCTTTTGCTAAATGAAGAATAATTTTGTTTGTCCCTCGTGGCTTTGTCTGTTCAGGTCCTATCAGCGTAGAAAATTAGCAAATGTGTGGAGGGATCCTTAGAGCAAATAATATTTACTCTGTGAATTTGTCCCAATTGTTTCACAGGAACTATTCTTCGCCGGCATCGGATTCCGCTTCCACCTCCTCATGAAGATCAGTTCTATACTATATATCATTTCAATATCAACATAGAAGTAAACTTTTATTCCAGAATATTTAAGATTGTAGATTGTGACCTGTATACAAAAAATTTCCTGAGGAAGATGGGAGTGAGAGTAAATCCTCCCGGAAGTCGTCCGAATGATCCGTACACCACAGAGCGACGACAGGTCAGATGAGGCAGTAGTAGTGAAAACTTGATGTTATTAATATGCATTATGTAAATTATTTCTTAAAGAATGAATAGAGAACAGTTATTTAAAAAAAAAAAAAAACCCCAAGACAAAACTTGCTTTTGAAAATTCTGGCATGTGGCTCATTGTACTATATAATTAAATATAACCAGTTTTGTCCTGATGTGTTCACACACCTTCTAAAACAGAACAAAATTAATAGAGAAAAATAAAATAAACCTTTCAGTATTAAACTGAAAAGAAAAAAAAAAGTGTACCTATTCCATGTTCTACTTATGGATTTGCTTGAGTTAATTTAATGATAATAAATACTTTTAAAGTGTTTAAAGGAAGATCTAATTGGAATTGTGGTTCAAGCACACCCATGGCTTACTGCAGACTCCTCTGTTCTATTTGTATGTAATCTTTCATTTCTACCCCACACCTTTTTAACAGCTCTTTGCATGTGTAGAGCAAATTCTTCTGCCATACAGAACCCAGAGCTCTGCAGTTTTTAAGACTTTTGAGATTTTACTTGGAGTTCCCTCTTTTATAAGTATATGGGGACACATATACACACACATATACACCTCCTCCAGAAATCTCACTCACAGCTCCTACATGCTACGTGGATTCCCCTTTGCAGGATTTGGGGTCCTTTTTTTTTTTTTTTTTCCCCCTGTGAATAGTACTGGGAGTGATGTTTTCTGCAGGTAATAGTGACAGTTTCTTTCAGTTCTGCTTTTCTTGATTAATGTGAGTGCAGATGGCACTTGACCTGACTCTGTTGGGACAGTTGGCCCATGATATGCAGCCAGTTGTGACAGAGCCCTCTGAAAACAGCAAATACTCCTGTGTCTGTTGCATTCAGCTTAATATTGAGAAAACTGATGCAGGTCTCAGCAGCAAAAATGTAACTATGGCTGAGATGTGTAGGACAGTTTCCATGTCTCTGAGGCGCTCTCAGGCCAACATGTTGGTTTATCTTCATTCATGCTGCCATCCTTTTTGCAGCATTTGTAATACATCTCCTGGTTGTGGTGACTCATACTGGCCATGGGTTACTTTTCTCTTACTCAGGCTTTGTAGGTAAGAGCTGTGAATATTAACATGTGCTGGGTTGTCTTGGTAGGGTCAGACTGTCTCAACATTATATAAGGTACTGTATAACCTGCTGAGATTTTATTTCTTTTTAAGCTACAGGCAAACCAGTCAAGTGTTGTGCATATTTGTGCCTAAAGAGAATGGAGAGGGGGATAAGATTTGAGTAATAAGAACATCAGAAGACAAAAAAGCCCAAAAGTCTATGTCTTCGTGTTCTCAGTTATTGAGAAATTATAGTAAAGTTACCTAGCGAATTCTGGCTGCCTTATGCTCTTACTTTCCTGTGCCTAATTTGTGGAAGATAATTTTTTTTTTGGTTGCTCTGGACTACTTTGAGTAAAATTAAATTGGTTTACACTAGACTCCTGATAGGTGGCCTAGACTTAGTGGATAGACTTCTTTGGTAATGCCATAAATGGTGGTTAATGTACTGTAATTGTGTAATCATTTGAAAACCTTGAAACCTTTGAAAACCATGTTTTAAGGTTGGACAGTACCATGCAGTTGTTATCCTGTTTTTAAGAGCACATAATTAAAAATACATTTCTCCTTTCCCAGAGGATTCTGGACAGCACGAATCCATTGCACCCTTACGAGCGCTTTGACACTTTGAAACAATTTCTGGAGTACGACGGACAAGTTTTGGGTTTTACCTGTGCCTGGAATGACCCAGAATGTCTGAATGATGGCCCACGAGAACTTGTTCTTCGTTATTATTTGGCTGACGATACAATTGATATAAGAGAAGTTTTGCCAGTCAACTCGGGCCGGGATGTAGTTCCACTTTTCCTCAAAAGAGATAAACTTCCAAAGGTGAGGAATGAAATTTTCAACGTCATTCAAGTTCTTCCACTAGTTAAGAAATGTCGAATGCCTTGTTTTGAAAATCCTGTACTAGGATTTCATGTAGTGACTTTATAAGTGATGGAAAAATGGCTCAAGGCTTGTCATGTTTAAAGTAAACCAGAGATGTCTTATGATTTTCTTTCTCCTATATTAGTGTATTAAAGTAAATTTATATTAATGAAACTCTGCAGTAATGGAAGTCCAGAAAAAATAAATAATATTGATAAGCTCATGTAAAACTGAGGTAAATTCAGATTTGATCGATGACACATATTTACAACCTTTGGAAAAGTCAGTTTTTGTTATTCCATAACAATACCTCTTTGTAGCAAATCTAGTGTGATTTCTTAAAATTGAATTTCTAGATTTGGGACCTTAAGCAAAGCTGTTCAAAGTCAATAGGAATCTGTCAATAAGCTTTGTTGGGCATTGATCAGGTGCTTATATGAGAAAGACTCCTCTCAGAGAAACCTTCAAAGGGTTTGAGTCTTCTGTAACCTGTTATGATTATGAAATTAATGGTCTGGATACGCTTCTGTATCACTCCAGACAGATCCTGATGACAGAATAACATCAGCCAACAGATGGAGTAACATACTGGGAATCTTTTCCTCCTCTCCTTCCAGCACTGATAATCTGTTTGTGGTGCCATAGATGTACACGAGATTTTATAGTAAAAACCTAACAGCAAAATATTACACTTTTCTCACCCTTGTGCATCCTGTATTCTGAGATGCTGATTCATCAATGGCTCTATGTTATCAGACCCCTTCTACCACTGAAGTGCATGTTGCAGTTTTAAGGGCTGGCTTCTTCCTCTGGAAACTTTGAGAAGGGCAGCAGAGGAGATCAGTCAAAAGCTGGGGTGTCAGGGAAGGTGGTAAGACAAAATAACTCATTTCGATCCCCCTGAACCAGCAGTTAATTCATAATTAAAAAATTGTAACATACTGAGTTTGATATTACTGGGATAAATTATTATTGTAATTTTGAAACTCACAGTAGAAACAAATATACTAACAATTTTGCCAACAGAATCAAGCTGACTTGAAGGTCCTATGTGTGTACAGTGGTTCAGACTAACCCTGAATGGTTCTTTGCATGTTTTTATAATTATTATCAATCAAAAAAATAGCCTTTAGAGCAGATGTTGACAATGATGTCATTCTTCAGGTGTGCTGACCTTTGCTTTCTGCTTAATAAAAGAAGAGACTTTACCCTTGGATGCACAGTAAGATTTTGGATGCTGCTTCTGGATTATGTACTGGCATTTGACATACACGCTGGTTTTTAGGTTTGGTGGTGTAATCCTACCTTAGGATTTACTAAAAATTCTCCCAGGAAAACACTACAACAACAGTCAGTCTGTAACAAACCTGTTAATTCTGAGGTACCAGAGTTCCCTTCCTTCACTCTCAACTGTATTTCTGAAGAGTTGGTCCCTTCTCTTGCAGGATGCTCCCACTGAGATGTATCAGCCGGGCACAATCACCAATTACACTCTTCTCAATGTCTTGGGAAAGTCAGAAAGAAACAAAGGCTGGTACATTCGGGACACTCTGCAGGTCAGATATTATTGAATGCCTCCAGCTGTTGAATATCTTCACAGTAGTTTTTGTAATTTCTGTGGTTGTTATGCTCTGCAACAAAGAGGGTTATTTATAGAACCGTGCTGCCACTGGAGAGTAGCTCAAATGAAAACTACTCAGGTTTACTGTATGTTAATCCCTTGTTTGTGAAAGTGGAGTAGCTTAACATGGGGAGAAGTATACTTGCAAATGGACTTCGAAGGTTATGTGTTAAATCACACTCACTGAATGACCTGGATTTTAAGGAGGGATTTTGGGATTTATGGATCTGCTGTATGAATGTTCCCTCTTTTATTAGACAGGAGCGGTGCGTCAGGAATTTTACAAAGACTGTGACTTGAAAATAGGGGCAGTAATTAATGTTTGGGGAAGGAAGATAGTAATCTGTGATTGTGATGAGTTCACTAAAGAATATTACAGGAAAAAGTACGGAATTGGTAAGTAGTGATAATTATCCTTTCTTTATGAGCATTTTTATACTCCTGAGTTTGACAGAGCTGTCTTCAAATTTTATTACTGACAAAACATGCTCATTAAAACCTTTTGCAATAACAATCTGTTGTAGACCATTAGCAGCAAAGCAGTAATTTTGCAGGTGATCCAGAAGAGCTTTCTTATATGTTACTTCATTGAAAACGAACACATAATGCACATGTTCTTTTCCTAACTGCCTCCGTTTTAAAAGGACAGCGACAAAATAGTCATATGGATAGACTGCCATTTCTTCTTCTCTCCTTCCCCCTCCCATCTCAATAGCTGTGTTTGCAGTCAGAAAATAATAAAGAGCGTGTAGTGAGCGGGTAAGTGGAATGAGCTCAATTATTCCCCATTTTACTATGTTTTATTATATATAGATGTCAGAATCCTCACATAATAAGATTTTCTGACATGACAGTACTAGTCTATCACATTATTGGTTTTTACAATGCAGTTTTGTGTATTCTGGACCATTAGAGTATGTATCCTGTGAAGTTTCAGCACTGAATTCTGGAAACATTTAGCAACTATGTCCATAATGGAAAAGCATTTTGGAAATGAATAGCAGTTTTCATTTATTTATCTTTGAATGTCCTCAGTCGGACTTGCTAATGGTTCCATCATGGATATCTTCCTGCAAAAATGACTTCATTATTTTCTTGCAGTTTATTCATTCAATAAATGTAACTAAGATTCTGACTGTTCAGAGATGGTTGGAAGAATTCTATGGCTTTTCTCTGATATTGTGAAACAAAATACCTGAGCAGGCTGTTTCTTTTACCTTAACTTGTGATCTGATAGAGTGCAGTGTGTGGATCAGAGCCTGTCTGCTGCATTAGGAGAGTTAAATGATATAGCACTGCCATTCAAATACTAAATTCTTTAATTGGCAAAACATGTCTCATTAGGATTTTTTTAATAATACTTTTGCATGTTTGTAGCAAAATAAACCTGTTCTTGCACTAGCCAGTGTGTGAGGAAGCCATGTTCAATAACCATAATATTATCTATAAGGATCTATAATAATAGGAATTTTAACTCCAGAGATGCAAAACAGGAGCTTCTTCCCTGAGAAGCAATATCCTCTGTCTGAGCAAAATATCCTGGAACAGTGAATGGGGATTTCTTACTCAGGGCAGGCAATAACTGAAATGCAGCTGACCATCCTGCACCAAACAAGCAGTGCAAGCAAGCATTAAAAAAATGCCAAGTCCCTTCCTCTCCTCTAATGCTGGCTCAGTAATTATTGGTGATGTCTCTGGATATTAAAGTTGGGTGGTTTGCAAGTTAGGGGGAGTCAGAAGTTGCTGATGTGCAGAATTCTAGAGAATTGGGACTGTAGGTGATCTGATCCGTTCCCATTGTTCTGAGGCAGGGTGGTACCTATACAGAGATGGGCACTGACAGGTGTTTGTGTGGCCTTTTATCAATATTCTCCAGTAAAGGAGATTTCTTTGTCTCCTGAGGTATCTTGTCCAAACCTCATAGTTAGAAATGCTGCTTAATAGCTACTCTAAAGCTGGTTTGTGTAAACTGAGAGAGTACATTTGTTTGTCTTACCTTTGTTGCACTGGAAGAACAACTGCTCAGTATCCTCTTCCCATAACATATAACCTTGTACATTTGAACACTATCCCAACACACCACCCTACCCCCTCCTGGGCTATTTGCTGCTATGGGAAACCTTTCAGTCTTTCTTCATAGTCCATTCTTTTATATCTGTGATAATTTTCTTTAGTGCTCTCTCCAGTTTCTCTGCCTCCTTGACACAAAACCCACAAAGCTGTTCTCTAGCTGAGACCTTTGGGAAATGGGAAGTGTTTTACACGTACCTTTAAGGATATATGATGGCAGAGACTCTGGCTAACAGGAGAAACCATCCATCTTGATACAATCTGTCTTGTTCACAGAAAATACACACTTTATTAGAGATAAGAGATTCACACACTTTGCTGTGAAATTCTTTTCCCATCAGGATTAAAAAATTGCAGGTATAACTTTTTAACTAGAAGGGACCAGAAGTAGAACCAGGAAAGGTTTTATCTTAGAATCAGGTTTTGAGAGAGAGTGATTGAGTGTCCACCTTTTACTCTTGGTGAGTTACACATTTTGTTTGTGTCTGGTGGATGTGCAAGGTGCTCTCAGTGGGCTCAGTCCCGCAAAGTGCTCGACATTCCGCCCTGATCCAATTAAACCCTGGAATGTGCTTAATTGCAGTTCCAGTCCAGGGAGACCATTTACTTGAGTAAGCAAGCAGATAAATTAGTTCTTACCTCAAGGCACAGTACTCAGCACCTCGTGGCATCAATCCAGATGTTTTGTTATTGTGTTTTCACATTACTCCCCTTCAATTTATCCTCTTCTGCCAAAGCCGTTAAAGAGGCTGGCATTTATTTTTTACTTTGCAGTTTCAGCATAAGTTGCTTGCCCATGCAACTTGCCCCTTAGGAGAATTAAGAGTAGTTTAGATTGTCTCTTGAAGATCATGATTATGATATCCTAAATATCTCCAGTGTGAACTTGTTAACTCAGTTTTGAAACAGACTTTGAGTAAAAACAGGTCTCAAATGTTTGTTATACATGTCCTCTTATGTATAGAGCACATCATGGTAACAATCCATGCCATCCCTCCATGTTACTGACACCTCTTATATTGTCCAAGTCTAGTGGCATTTCTCTTGTCTCTTCTTGGCTGTAATGCTCAGAGGTGTCTGTCCTCTTCCTCTGAAAGGAGAATTTCTTGCCTGTTTTAATGTATTTGTGAAAAGCAGAGTTTTTCCATGGATAAACATAGCTAATGCCCTTCAATAGCAAGCTAGTGACATCACTGTAGCTTAGAAGTGCTATGAATGCAAGAGAAAATGCATTAATGAGCGATATTACGTGTCCAGACTTGCTAGTGCAGCCTCAGAGGAGGACAAAAATATTCTATAGCCATGTAGGTGTTGTGGTCACCCTGCTGAAATGGGAAATAGACTGATGTGCCATGGGGGGAAGTTGATACTTGTCCTTCTCACTTAATACAGCATCTTAGCACAGAGTTGAGTATAAAGTGTTCTTTCTTAAATAACAGATTACTCCTGAAGGAACAAAACCAGTAAAATCTGGTTTCCTACTGATCTTTCTTTGCTGTGCCGGCACCTCCCAAGCCTGTGTGTTCTGCCTTTCCACAGCACCCTGCAATCCCTCTCCTGTCCCAGCTCTGCTCGCCCTCCCACCCCCTCATTTCTCAGGCTCCTCTCTGACCTGCTGCCTGGGCAGAGCAGTGAGTGGGGTGATGGGCTGGACAGTCCATGTGTGCTGTTGGCCAGGCAGCTGCTGCTGGATAACAGCTGACTCCTTGCTCTCCCCTCAGCGGGGGCATTAAAGCCCGCTGCCAATTTTCACTAGACTCGTCAGAGGTCAGTGTCTCTGCTGTCCAAACCCTCCACTGCACGTGGCAGAGGCTGAGCAGCAGCTTCTAAATATTCTTGTGCACCTTTGGATGCCTTTTTTCCTCAGGTAACTGTAATAGTCATGAAGTAAGACTCTGCAAATGGAGATTTACTTTGAATCAGGATAAACACTGTCATGTTTCAGCTGCATGGACAGTTCTGTCAGCAGTAAATTTTCTTTAATCCTGCACATAAAAGTTGTGAAGATGGTTTTATTGCCTTCTTATTTTGCTTCTTACCTCAGTTATGAAACAGACTTTCAACAAAACCGGGTCTCAACTATTTGTTATAAATGTCCTCTTATGTATAGAGAACAATATGTTAGCAATGCCATCCATCCATGTTATCACCACCTCTTATACTGTCCAAGTCTAGTGGGATTTCTCTCTCCTCTTCTTGGCTCAGAGGTGTCTACTCTTCCTCTGAAAGGAGAATTTCTTGCCTGCCTGCTATATACTGATATTCAGTGTGGTTATCACTCTAATCCAAAGTATGTAGCACTTGACTCTTCCTTGAAATGTGGTCTTATCTAGCACACGAGGGTTTTCCTGCAGTTCTTTGATGAGGGCAGAAGGTAATCTTGCAATGTATACCAAAATCTTACAGTGTAGATTGAAACTGAGAGCTGACAAGCTCATTTGAGCTGGTTTAATGCTTCCTCTCTGGCAACAAATTCTTCTTGAGGAATTTAGTTTTTCCTACTAAGAAGGCTTTGCTATCTTGAAATTGTTTATATGCTAAAGATGTGGCTGAAGTTGTTTTTTTTCTTGCAGCTCCCAGTGCTTGTTCAAATCTCACTCAGGTTTTGGTGTCGTGAGAAAGCTACAAGTATGTGGTACATGTTTGATACATGAGGTGAAATAAACCCCTACATACTGCAGGAACAAAGAGTGAAACTGTCCATGGGAAAAATACCTGTCTTGCTCTTTCTGGAAGTAGAACTTTTGTAATTCTGGACTTTCAATTTACTCTCTCTCCCCACTGTAAATTTGCACTGAAAATGTTGCAACCTGAAAGAAGAGAGCATTGATTCCTTTTCCAGACTGCACAGAGGTAATTTTCTTAAGCAGCAGTGATCACCTTGAGAGGAGTGCATTTTGTGTGTAAGTGCCTGTCTCATTCTGCCCTAATCCTGTGTGGCAGAGCAAAGATGAAATGAGTTTTGAGCTTAGGTAGCTGGCTGTTCACAAGTTGCAGAAATGAGGTTTTGTCTGGTTATGTAAACTGCATTTCTCCATGGCACTTTCTTTCTGAATTTCCTCACTCACAGGAAAGAATCTGAATACATAATCCTCTAAAATCCTGGAAAATATAGGTGGCACAAGGCTGGATGTTTGCACCACTCTCCTGAGTGAATCTAAACAGGTGGGGTTTGGTCTCTTCTCCCAGGTAACAAGAAACAGGACAAGATGAAATGGCCTCAACTTGTACCAGAGGAGGTTTACATTGGATATTAGAAATATTTATTGGCTTAAAGGTTTGTCAAGCACTGGAACAGGCTGCCTAGGAGAGTGGTGGAGAGTAACCATCCCTGGAAGTGCTCAAAAAACATGTGGCACTTAGGGACATGGTTCTGTGGTGGACCTGGCAGTGCTGGGTTAGTGGTTGGACTCGATGATCTCACAGGTCTATTCCAAAATAGTGATTCTATGAATGAAGCCAAGTCATTTTACTTCCTGTAAAGGGATGGGATGGGAATCAAAGGGCTGAACTTCTCTTTTGACTTTGTGTACTCGCGCTTTCGTTGCGAGGGATTTAACATACCCTCTGGGGGAAACACACTATTCCTCCTAATTTGTAGTTTACTTCTAGTTTGTAAATCAGATTTTCATCCACATGTGCTGAAGTACATAAAAAGGGAGGTGCTTTAGCGTTCCTTAATGAGTGCCTTATAAGTGAGTGTGAACGTGCAGACACTGTGACCGGCACAGAAACACGGGAGCTGCTTGTCCTCTGCTTCCAGCGGGCTCCGAGCGCTTCTGGCGGGACCTGCGGCAACCGAGCAAAGAGAAGGGGTTCCTGCCTGGTGAAATACTCTGCTACTTGTTGCGTAATTAATAAATTACCGCCCTTGTTGAGATCAGCAGCATCAAGGCCCTGGCCCCGCCGCCGTCCTGCCGCGCTGCCACTGGATGGCGCTGCGGGAGCGCGGGAGCCGCCGCCGGCCGCTCTTCCCCGCGCCGCTTTTCCCGATGGAATGGGAATGCTGCCGGGAATCCCGCGTCCCACCTGCAGAGTTCAGTGCCTATTAGACATCGGGGTTTGCTATCTGCCTCCCCCTATGCCGGTTTACAGGCTGCTTGTTTGTGGTACCGAGCATTGCCTGTAATCAGTGCTTCGCTCTGGCGCTGTGAAAAGGTGGTGTTTTGGTAACAAGCAGCGTGTAGAAAGTAGGGAATCTCACAAAGTTTAGTGGGAATCTCATGGGATTAATAAGATTTAATAAGATCAAGTGCAAGGTGCTGCACCTGTGTTGGAGCAACCCCAGGTATCAACTCATGCTGGGGGATGAGCAGGTGGAGAGCAGCCCTGGAGAGAAGGACTTGGGAATGCTGGTGGGTGAGAGGCTGGATGTGACCCAACCATGTGCACTTGCAGCTCAGAATTCAACCATGTCCAGGGCTACATCAAAAACCCACGCCAGCAGGTCAAGGGAGGTGATTCTGCCCCTCTGCTCTGCTCAGGTGGACCCCACCTGGAATGCTGCATCCAACTCAGGGGTCCCAGCATAGGAAGGGCATCATCCTGTTGGAGCGAGTCCAGAAGAGGCCACCAAGATGATCAGAGGGATGGAGCACCTCTCCTGTGAGGAAGGGCTGAGAAAATTTGGTTTGTTCGGCCTGAAAAAGAGAAGTCTTCAGGATGAACTAATTGTGGCCTTCCAGTGCCTGAAAGCAGCCTACAAGAAAGATGGAGAGAGACTATTTCCAATGGCATGTAATGACAGGACAAGGGGTAATGACTTCAAACTGAAAGTGAATAGGTTTAGGGTAGTTATTAGGAGGAAGTTCTTTGCTGTGCGGGTGCTGAGGCACTGGAACAGGTCGCCCAGAGAAGCTGTGGATGCCCCATCCCTGGAAGTGTTCAAGGCCACACTGGCTGGGGCTCTGAACAATCAGGTCTAGTGGAAAGTGTCCCTGAACTAGGGGCTAAGGTTCCTTCCAACCCCAAACCATTCTATGATTCTATGATTTTGGTGTGTGTCTGTAGCTTTCATGGTGAAGATGACTTTAAACATTTATGGACTTTTATTTTGCACATGGGCTTGTGTTTTATGGAAAAAAATCCTAGTGTGATTCTGCAGAACCCTTTTTTGACTGATTCAGATGAAAGTATCAGCTTGTTGAGTCAGACTGTGTTTTTCTAAGAGGCAAAGGCCAAAGGGGATCTCATTGTATTTTCAAGTTAAAGAGAAACTCTGACTTCTGAACACTTGCTTTATTTTTCATCTCACACTGCTGCAAGTCAGATCTTAAGTGTTGTGCTTTGATCTTTCTAATATAGCCACATTTAAAATATTTTAATCACAAACAAGTTCAGTGTTCCAAGTGACAGGAGTTTTGTCATTCTCCTCTATTTGCACTAAAACTCATGCTACAAGTTTAGGTTATTCATCTCTCCTCTGTTCTGTTTTAAAGAAGAGAAGCCTTTATTTCGTGGGACCTGCTGGTCACTTATATCACTCTTTACACCCTGGGCTGTGGTTTGTGATCCATCTTCTTCCAGTTTGTCTTTCACTTGCTAGCCCAGCCAGCTCTCCCTCTCCAGCCCACCCTGGTGTGAGGTGATGCTCTTCCACATGGACAGTGCTGTGCTGGTTGGCTCTGACCTCTTATTGCACCTGTGCTGGTGCAGAAAGGGCTCTGCTGGTTGTGGGGGGCAGCAGCCTGGGCTTGAGGCCAGAGCAAAGAGGGCCAGCTGGAACTTGGGATGCCCAGAAATCGAGGAAAATGCTTATTTCCATCTGCTCCGTGCTCATGAGACCCAGTCAAGGTACTGTGTCCCATTTTGGGTCTGCCATACCAGGAAAGACAGAGACCAGCCAGGGTGAGTTCAGGGCAGGCCCTGGGACAGTCAGGGCTGAGGAACACTTAGGGAGCAGGGTTTGCTCAGCCCAGTAAGGGACTATTACCTACCCATGGGGAGGTGCTGAGACCAGGCAGCCTGGCCCTTCTCAGGGGGACGTGGCAGGAGGCACCAGACAACAGGAGTTAGTGGAAACAAGAGCGTCAGAGCTGGATATCAGGAAAAACTTTGTTATCTGTGGCAGGCTGTGCAGGCTCTGCCCTGGGGGGTTTTGAGCCCCAGCTGGACACAGCCCTGGGCAGCCTGGTCTGACCTGGGGCTGCCACTGTGCTGAGCAGGAAACCTCCCGAGGTCCTGTCCAACGTGAATGACCCTGTGTTCCCATGGCTGAGGTCTTCATTTTTCTCAGGTGTGCCCATGTACTTTTTTCCACATAAAAGTTACTTTTTTTCCTCTTACCTTTTCCATTTTTCATTAACCTCATTTAAGCAGCAGCCTGTTGTTTATGTGAAGCTGGGAGCTGTCCTGCAGTGGAAGGGCAGTGCTGGGGTGCAACAAGGGGCCAAATGATGCAACAAGGGGCCAAATAGTACAAGGTTTTCACCAAGTGAGGAATAAGGAGGGTCAGGAAAGCAGTGCTTTTAGGAGCAACCTCTGTGGGAATGGAGTGCAGACCCCTGACCAGGCATGCCTCTGCTGAGTCAGGAGAGCTCCTGCTGCATATCTGGGATTGTCACTGATCACTGCAGGGAAAATGAGGAAAAACAAAGCTTCCAAAACTGTGGATATAATGAGATGTGGACTGAAGCTATTGGCTTCAATGTACCAAAGACTTCTTATATGCTTTAAATAATGAATAACATTTCATTTATTCATGTATTTATTTTCCTCTGGCCAAAAGCACGGGGCAGGAAACTCATAAGCCAATTATTTACTTAATCGTGTTGTCTCAAAGGATAAAACTGAAAAATTAATTTAGAAATTTTAATTTACTATTTTATCCCGTTTTAAAAACTGTGTTTGTCTTTCTTTTTGCCTGTGTATCTTAATGATATTTTTCAAACATTTTAAGATTATAGATGAAATCCTGAAACCCTTGGAGAAACAATAATTTTGCTGTCGGCTCAGTGGAGTCTTTTTCTACCCTGTAACAGTAGCAGGGATCCTGGTTTGACTTTGATCAGTGCTCTGTTACACAAATAGGCTAATAAGCATTCATATTGGAAGTTTAAATGCTTAGTAGAATGGCTTCATCACAGCAGTAATTAATAAGTCTTGCTGTCTTTGTTGTAGAGGATTTCACCGCAGTTCAATTTAAGACTCCGCCACCTCCAGAACCAGAAAAACCTGTTCCCCCTTATAATGGATTTGGTTCTGAAGAGGATTCTCTGCACTCCTGTAAGAAGCTGCTTCCCCAGGCTCCCCAAAAAGATTACAGGAAATTCCTGGAGAAAGACAGGTATTTTGTGTGAAAAATAATTTCAACTTTTTAAATTATGTATTTTTGTGAAGGAGATAAATGCTATGTAGGGATGGAATTTTTTTCAACGAAATCTGCAACTTATCAGGCTTTTAAGGGACAGATGCATGAGGACTGGATTAGCGAGTGGTACTTCAATTTACAGCAAACTCTGCAAAATTTGTCTTTGGAGAAGGCAAATATTCTGACCTTCTCATCCCTTACCTTCTTTCCTCTACTGTCTTTTCTGCAAGTGATGGAAGTCTTAGTCCAAGTATTAGTCAGGAATTTTGTATGATCCAGTAGTCCAACACAGATTTGGTTTTGTGTTTGCTTTTCTGAAACTTACTTTTTTGGGCTTTACTCTAGCACTTTTAGTGCTGTAACCCTTTACTTTTCATTATGTATTGGTTTGTCAGGCAGCAGTTGTTGAAGCCTAACAAGAAGAGCAAAGTCTTGTGCTAAAGATTCACCTGTAAAACCCCTGTAAAGGAGGAAAGCTGTTAGAAAAAGTCTTGGAAATGTATTCATAGTGCATATACAGGCACTGCAAATTATTTAAAACCCAATCACTTAACAAATATCCAACTGGTAAGATCAACTGGTGGACCTGAATTTGTGGAGATAATCCCAATATGAATTGCTACTCAGAATTTGATTTGAGAATATACATACCTAAGTGTACATACCTTCATAAATTTTCTGGAAAGAAACTTGGAGCTTGATTTGCAACTGAACTTGAATACAAATTCATTCCAGACTTGTGGCAGAGAAATAATTTTCCCCTGAAAATTATTCCTTTCTATCTGGCTGACTCCAGCTGGTTCTGTTAATTTAAGCTGAAAATGGTTTTTGATGAAGTAGTGAATCTTATGCCATTTCCCTTCTTGGTCCAGGAATAACACAGTTAATGTGTGTTACAAAACTCAGGAGAAGGCATCTCTTAGGGGTGTTCTCATGCTCTGTTTTTGATTTCTTACCTTTTCCTTTGCCTGTTTCAGGTATGGCATGGAAAGTAACACACTGCGCTTCGGTGCAAAATTCATCACAGAAAGTCCTATTGACAAGGATCGGAAATTCATTATTTCCTACTTCCTGAGTGATGACACCATCTCAGTTTTTGAATATACAGAGCGGAACACTGGTAAGATGTGGTAGTGCCTCCGATCAGTCCCAGCTTCCCTGCTCATTTGGTTAGAGTTTCCAGTAAACACTGTGGCCACGCTCAGCATTAGCAGAAGTAGGGATGTGGATTTGTAAATGCCGTGGGAATTACATCAGCAGGTCTACTGCATTGTCTTGCATAGCTGTGTGTCACAGTAATTCATGTTCTTCCTCACTCAGAATTACACTGTTCATTGCATGACAGTACTTCACGATATCCCTTGGAAACTGCAAATTTAATTCATTAGAACTTTTATTACATTTTA
Source organism: Myiozetetes cayanensis (assembly GCF_022539395.1). Classification (NCBI taxonomy): domain Eukaryota; kingdom Metazoa; phylum Chordata; class Aves; order Passeriformes; family Tyrannidae; genus Myiozetetes; species Myiozetetes cayanensis. The sequence continues at coordinate 110,707,062 of NW_026087742.1, read as the reverse complement.
ATTTGAAAATCTGGCCTTTAAACACTTGCTTTTGTTGTGGATAGCATACAAGAATTGTATTGTAACTGATGATAAATAGGGACAGGAAATATAAGACATCAACAATGAAAGACTAAATCCTTTGTTTTGCAAAATCACGTCATGAAACCTCCACAGCATCCATTGTATAGAAGCAGCTCATGAAAGCAGAACAGCTGTGATGCTTTTTAACATATTTTACCATTAATCATGGAGTGTTGAGCATGTAAAGAGTGAAGATTGCTCTTCAGTAATACAGAACTGAATCCCAAGAGCCAGACTGCCAGTGTTTAAGTGACAAATGCTTTGTTACTTCTCAGTTTCTTGATCCTGTTGCTGGAGCTTGGTTGCCAAATATTGTCATGGTTAAATTCTTTTGGCCACCGTGGCTGCCTCCAACTGAGAATATGAAAGGTTTTGTGATTTTCAAGCATCTTTTTATTTCCTTGAAGTGTCTTGTGCACGGATGGAAGGACACAGCGCTGGGAAGGATGTCAGGAAGTCATTCTGTAACTCAGAGAAAGAGGGAAGCTTTGGCTAAGAATGATCCTGTTGGAGAGATTCGTGTGTTCCTGAGGAGCCCACAAGACTTGTGCAGCAACAGTTTCAGAGCAGTTAACATCCAGAAGGGCTCTGACACTTCTCAACATGTGGCATCAGAGGACTGACTGTTAAAAGTTACTGTTGTCCTCTGATAAACCCATAGAGAGAAAAAAAAAAATCAGGAAATCACATTCTCTCAAAGACAAGGGAAAAAGAGTGATAGAAGGTTTCCTCAGTTACCACGTTTGGCTCTGGAACTGCCTGAATTGCCCTGTATCAGGTTCTTGGCACAGAGCACCTGTGTGGTACTTCAGGCACTGCTGCAATGGTGACCACATCACTGTGCTCAGCACGGCCCTGTTCTCACTGTCACAGCCAGGACTGTCCCAGGGAGGACTGTCCCCTCCTCTTGCTTCAGGCTCTGGTGCCAGCAGTTGACTTTCTGAGGTCCCCTTACCCAGCTTGCAGTTAAGGACTGAGTATTCCTGTGACCCTACGCTTCAGCCTTTGCTGAAAATGATTTCTGATGTTAATACTTTTCAGAGCTATGAAGGAGCATCACATCCATAAAAATTGAAGGTGTGGTGAATATCTAGAGCCTTCTGTATTCCTACAGAACACTTCCAGTGCTAGTGGTCCTTCTAAGTAGTTTTGAGTGCCCTCATATGAGTGGGATTTTTGGCAAGGTCTGGGTTTTTTCAATTCAGAAAACCTCTGATGGCATCTCTACTTGTATCCAACTATATTATGAACTTATATATAGGAACATCACCCCCAATTAAATTACAAGCAGTTCTCTGATAAGTGTTTTGAAAATGTGTAGAGTACCTGCCTGGGGCTTCACTGGGCATTCCCAGTTTGTCCTGCTTCACTACAACATCAAGTTTTAGCACTCCTTATGGCAGCATTGTCCTGTCATCATTATTTTTACTCATTTCCTGCCATCCAGTGGCCTGTAATTTATGCAACTTCTTTTGTTGCAGCTAAATACATGTGCACTTATTTATATATTGTGTAATGCTGCATTGAAGAGACAGGATAAGGAGTAGGGATGGGGTGGAGAAGGTACAGCAGCAGTTGGAAAGAGACCTGGGACTGCAGAAGTTTATTTGTTGCCACCTTCCTTCTTTTCTTTTTTCTTCCTTTCTCCTCTCTCACAATCCCTCGCTCATTTTAGTCATGTCTGAAGGAAAAGTGAGTTTCTTCAGTGTTAAGAATGACAAGGCTTTGCAGAAGTCAGATAGGAGTGACTAAGGAAAATAACAACCTGACCATCCCTTTTGTGCACAGGTTCAGAGGTTTTGCCTTTTTATTTACACGAACTGGTGCAAATTGGCAAGTAATACTTCAAATCTCTGACTTCCTAAGATGGAAGTAACAAGTTAAGTTGCTCTTAGTTATCTAAGTTTAGCAACCTAGGGGTTGCAGAGAAGTACTTCACACTGTTAGTAACGCCGTGAAACTCTATGAAATCCACAGAACATCTTAAAGCACTTCTTGAGATGGGGGTCAAAGCATGAGAACTTTGGCTCCCCATGCAGAAAATCACATCCCCTTTTTTACTCAGTGTAAGACCCAGCCAACAGCTGTACAAATACCTGCAAACTCTGATCTGATCTTTATGGTAGAGGGTCTTTCGTCGTGGTGTTTATTTTGTGCTTTGAGCCTGGCTCTTGTAGATTTCCATCAAAACTCCTTATCAGGTTTCAGTGCAAAATCTCTTAACTTAATGAGATATTTTCAGTCATTTTTCTTTATACCACTTGTAGTGTACTAACCTATAACATTTTAAAAAAAGTTATGGAACAGAAGTATTAAGATAAGTTTCCAATTAAAGTGCACAATTGCAATAAATAGAAAGGTGAGAGTGAAGGTCCAGGGTTACAGAGAAATATTAAATATTAAAAATAATTGCCAGGGTTACATAACCTAAAATTTTGTATTTGTTTTAATAACTGGGTGAAAAGGAATGTGTTAAGATTAGAGTCACTTTAGTGATTAGAATTGTTTCTTGATTCAAGCTAGATCTGACCACTACCACAGTGTATTTTTTTTCTCTTTTGCTTTTGTTGTGCTAATAAAGCAATTAAGACAGACATTTGCTCCAAACTCTGGTTTAAAAAGTGGTTTGGGTTTCACATTCATTTGTGCCTATAAAAGGCATTTATTACACTGTTCATCAGCCTTTTGTTGGACTTGCATCACTACTTGATATTAAGGTGTCATTAAATGTTACTGAAGTGTGCTTTTGGCTGTCGGCTTGGAAGCTCAAATATCACCAGGACACAAACCACAGAGTTGTTGTAGGGCACATATCCTAGAGAAACCAAACATAGGACAGAAGGTTTTCTAGAAACCTTGGTGCATGCAGAGCAATCTTGTGGTGCACCAGAAGATAACACTGGAAAGTGAAATGTTGCTTTTAGTATCTTACCTACCCTTGAGTGCCACGTGCAGTTTCTAGTGACACAAACAAAATCATTATAATGTTTAAACAACTCATGTGGCATGCCCACCTCACAAAGGAAAGAGCAGATCACAATTAAATTGCATTGGCAGAACAGTATGTGGAAGACAGAGACATGTCACTCCTATGTTTTTAAAAAATTCAAAAGCCCTTAAAAAAAAAAAAAAGTTAAAATCCACAATCTTTGGACAGAGCTCTCTGAAGTTGTGGGTTTTCTTTCCTTCTCTTGCTTTTAACAGTTTGGGGATAATTGCCTGCATCTCACTTTTTGCATCTTGTGTTTCTCAAGGGTCAGTTCCAAGGCTGTCAACAGGGTTATGGGAAAGATTTGGAGAGACACATTTCTGTCCCATTTTAAAGAAAACAAAACCAGGGAAGGTGTTTGGCAGGCATTCAAATGAGACGTGTCACAGAATACGCACAATGTAACTGTTGGGCACTGGCAGAGACAGTCCTTTTAGGAAGCGGAGGGAGGGGAGGAGAGAGAGTGTTAGGAGACAAGAAACTGAAGCACAAAAACTAGTATTTAAATACAAATCATCTGTTTTGGGGTGTCTTTTAGTTGGTGGTTTGGGGCTTTTCTTATGTGTTTTTTTTTGTTGTGGTTTGTATGTTTGTTTGTTTTTGGTAAGTAAAGCCATTATTAATTCTTTTAAATTCTATTCCCACAGGGATACCTGGTGGGAGGTTCTTGGAAAGAGGTCGCATTAAGAAGCCTGGGCAGGAGCTCTTTAAGAGTGAGCTGTCTGAATACTACAAGGCTCATGATCTGTTTGTTGGAGCCAGAGTTTGTTTCCATGGCCACAGCTTTCTTTTGGTGGATGCTGATGAGTACACGTTCAGCTACATGGAGAAGAATGCAAATGAGGTGAAGCAGGCTCTTGTTGCTTTCTATTATCTTTAAGGACCATGCCATGGTTTAGCTGTACATTTTTCTGAATTAATTGTACCCAGTTTCCTCACCCAAAGTTCACAGCCCAGTGCTCTGTGCCTAGCAATGGTTTTAGGAGATGCCAGCCAAGGAGTGCCTGCAATTCTGACCACTCTTTACTCTCCGTTCCCTTCTCCTTTCTCAGAATCCACTTATACTCTATTAGGGGTTGTTAGAAGGAATATCCCTGCCTATTCCTCCTTGAGACTGTTCCTGGACCTCTTGTCCCTGAGTTGATGTAACCTTGGTTGAACCTCCAGATACTGTGTAGCTTCCACAGCTTTCAGTGGCAGCAAGTTGAAAAGTTCACTGCCTGCTATGAAAAACAAGTATCTGATAAAAGAAGTACTTTTTATCTGTTCTAATGCAACCTCCCACTAGTTTCAATGCCAGATCTGGAGCGTGGTGAAGAACCCTATTCACCTTACGCACCACCTTCCTAATTTTGTAAATCTAGGACGTTCTTCCCCCTCAGCATAATGCTGCCCAGTTTTTTAATCTGTGCTTGCAAAGTAACTGTGAGATGTGGAGACTGGAACAGTACACGGTACTCAAGATGTGAGCACATCCAGTTTAGACTTACTGATGAGGCTGTTTTATTTCTTGATTGGATTTTTTTGGGTTCATACTTACTTTTCTGCCAAAACGTTTCCCCTGTAATATTAGAAATTCATATCACAGTCAGGAATTCAGACTTAAAGTGCGTACTGGGTTTGGTGTTGTCTTCAGAGGGGACAACAACAATAAATTGAGAGCTGGGGTGCTTCTTCTGATATATATTTTATCAGAATAGTGCAATTTCTTTGTTAATTAATGGCAATTAGCACCACCTGCCTTCCCGGGAATAACGAGGAAGATCTGCAAAGTGCTTGTGGATGTAAAATACTAAGGCTGCTAAATGTTTCCTTACTGCTGGACAGTTTCTCCTCCTAGCAGAATGAAAACCAAAGCTATCCTCCAAAACACAGCACGTTATTAGATTGCAAATGTTCTTTGGAACCATTGTTTGTATTGATTATCTTGGATCCAACAGATAAGGTCTTAGTTTTCCAGACTAAATGATTGTACATTATCAAAATAAAACCTGAAAAATAGGAAGAGGCAACATTGAAAATACTTCATTAAAGTGAATTTTGAAGCATTCTTTGCACAATTAAGATTTTAAAGCAGCTGGTAGGAAAAAAAAAGGTTGATTCTCTCAATGACAGCTGTTTCATTAACATCCTTTGACTAGAGCTCCAGAAGTAAGGACACACCTTGTTTGCTTCAGTTCATCAGGCACGATGTTCAAATCATGCTCAAATCACAACAACTTCAGCAATTATAAGAGAAAACAGAGCGGGAAGATAGTTTAAAGAAGGGGAAACAGTTTAAAGATCACTATTTTTCAGTTGATTCTAAAATTCAGAAATATAATTTTCCTTCTGAATAGACAGAGATTTTCTTTCAGCAGGACACAGCAGTATGATTTCTGAAAACTGGTGAAAGAAATCTGTGTGGAATGTTTTTCTTCTGGAAATTGCCATTTTGACCATGGTTCCATAGGCATGTGGTGATTTAGATGAAATTTTTATTGGTAATCATAAAGCAGGTGGAGATTGAAAATTTGTTTGACATCGTATGAGATATTTGGAAAATTTCAGTTTTCTGTTTCAAAATTGTACTTGTTGTATTGTTTTTAAGTTATAAGTAGAGAAAAATGACCAAGTCTTATCATTTTGACTACTACCTGTACTGAAAGTAACTTTAAAAGTCTGACTCAGAATTTTTCAGCACTTCTTTTCCGATTTGAGGGAAAAAATAATTATTTAGAATTAGATTTGCTTGCAAAACAGACCACGTGTGTTGTGCACAGTCCTACTGATATTATCCAGGTTTTTGAGGGACTGTTTCAATCAAGGCATCACTGTGCCTCCTTGGAAGGGAATTCAACATCTCTGAAACAGTCTGAATATTTCTAACTTTGCTGCCTACTGCAGCACAAACATGGAAGTGGATTTCACTCCAGCTGAATCCAGCATGATGACCTCTGACTTAGGCAAGACAATCAAACAAAAGTAGAGTGTGACTACATGCTGACATGTCAGCAATTACATGAGAAGAGAGAAAGTGGGTAAAGTTATTGCCGTGCTACTCAGATACTCAGTGTCTATGTAGGTGTTTGGAATATGTAGTTTAGAAAAAGAGATGTAAACCCAGCTGTTTTGATAATGTAGAGAAGACAGAATGGTTTAAATACTCTGCTCATTGATTCCTTCTGCTCAGTCTTTTCTCGGTGCCTGTTCCTTGCTTTGTCAGCAAAAAGCTGTGCCCTCAGGGCCAGTAACATCCTGGGGAGGGGATTGGACATTTTGCTGCCTCTAAAACTCTCTGACTGCTGGTCCAGCTGTTCCACACCACGGCCTTGCATGGCCTTGCCTGCCAGGACTGCACCTGGAGTTTTGGCAGAGGTGGAAATTGTCTTCTCTAAATCTGAGAAAAACCTACAACCACTGGTGTATTGATTAAACTTGGATCAATTTGTACTGCTCTGGCAGTGTCATAGGATCTTTAAATCCTCTTTTCTAGATTGCTTTAGACTGACACAAAGCTGTAGACACACTTCAGGATAATTGGGAGCGAGGCACAATTCCTGTGTCCTGGTCCTTAGTGTGACTCATACCAAATTTCAAATAATTGCTAGTTAAAATGACACTGCTTTCTGGAATAAATGGGTGAAATCTATTTTCAGACAATTCACTGTGCATTTTAAATTAGGTAGAGCATGACAGATGTAAAGACATCTCAGATAATCATACTTGAACTCAACCCCAATTTAATGACTAAATACTTACATGTTAAAAAATGAGTTTAGCAAATAAACCCTTGTTAGAGCACTAATACAGCAATCTGAATATAGGTTGAAAGCCTTGGGCTCCAGTTCTGTTTAATCTGAGTTCAAATTTATTTTAATGGCCTATTTAGGAAGAAATAAGCATTTAAGCACTCTTATACACAACAGGAAAAACTGGTTCCTAACAAATTTCCAATCTGCTAATTCTGAGTATGTAAGACAATAGTGGTCCCATATGAATGAGACTATCTGTTGGAACATTTCAGTGGAGCCAGTGGTGAAAAGATTATCTTGCTGAGAATTCATTACTAGAGAATTCAGTGAGGTGCACCACCATGAAATGAGGACCTGGTTTTTAGAACTGTACCTTAAATGTTTCTACTTCTGCTTTAACAGTGCAATGTTTGAGGCAAAAGTCTATGTCCTTTTATGTGGCTGGCATGGACTTTCTGAGAGTGCATGATCTGATGATTTTTGTTTAATTGTTTATGTTCCTGGTAGGAATCAAATTTTTTTTTTCAGTAGCAAGCTTCCCTCCAAACTTAACTCAGCACTGATTTATGCGTTTGAAGTGAGAAAAGGAAGAAACTAATAACACTCAGCGGTTCAGTATTGCCCTACATCTTGACAACATGCATGGTTGGCTGCAGAATGCTTGTCATAGAATGGCTTGGGCTGGAAGGGACCTTAAAGATCATCTCATTCCAACGCCTTTGCCATGGGCAGGGGCACCTTCTGCCAGACAGGTTACTTAGAGGCCCATCCAACCTGGCCTGAAACACTTCCAGGGATGGGGCAGCCGTAACCTCTCTGGGCAATCTGTGCCAGGGCCTCACCACTCTCACAGTAAGGAATTTTTTTCCAAATATCTAATCTAAACCTGTTCTCTTTCAGTTTTGAGCCATTCCCCATTGTCCTGTCACTACATACTCTTGTAAAAAGTCCCTCTCCATCTTTCTTTTAGGCTCCCTTCAGGTACTTGTCCCCAGCACTGCCCTCCACCTGCTTATCCCCCAGCCTGGATTGATATCAGGGATTGCCCCGACCCAGGTGCAGCACCTTGTGCTTGGTCCTGTTAAACCTCCTGAGATTCCCAAGGCCCACTTCTCCCTCTGGATGGCATCCCATCCTTCAGGTGTTTCTAATTGCTGTCTTGCTCTCCTCTCTGAAGTTCCCTGTGGCTGATATTGGTGTCCTCCTCATGAAACTGAAGGACAAGACGGAATCTCGTTCCAAAGAAATCCGAAAGACGTTTGCTAATGCTGACCCTGAGCACACCAATGTCATTGACTATGGCACTTTCAGGTAAGACAGTGGATTGGGGGTTTTAATATTTAGTGAAGGCACATTCCCCCAAAATGTATTGAGCATGACTGGTTTTTCATGCTTTCCGTTTTTAGCTGACAAGAGGCACAGATTTGTTTTGCATTTACTTGGAGGTTGTGAAAAGAAAGTGAAAAAAAATAAAAATACAAAGAAACATGATAGTTTCGAGTAAGCTGAAAAGCACAACTGAAATCTGTCTGCTTTTTATGTAGCTGGCGTAGGGTGTTGTGAAGAAGGCACAAGTCAGCAGTAATATCTACACTGAAATATAAAGAAAACTCCATCCTAAGAGTCAAACAAATTCATTAGTAGTTTTGAAATTAGAGGAGGAACGTCTGTGCTGCCTCCCAAAGATGACATTATTTGAGTTTTGAATCACTGATGAAGAGTCTCGATGGAACCAAGGTGTATTGGGATTACAGGAGGCAGTGGTAAGCATGTTTAAAAAAGACTGGAAAGCAGTAGTGAGAGAAATAATTAATACTTGGATAGTAATTTCAGCATAGGTAGAGGGAGCAGGAATCTGAATTGTGGCAGCGATCCAGATATGGCAATGGGCAGATGTATAGATACTTGAAAAAAGGAAATCATGCTCAAATACAAACTGATTTCAGTTTATCCCACAGCCAGAATACTTGAGCATATGAACTGTGTTGGGTAAAGTTAATTGTGTGGAACAGAGGAGAAAATCTTACTTAAAAGAGTTTGGTTTTCACAGAAGTAATACCCTGTGTATTTAGGAAGTGTCCTAATAACAAAAGCATACAAGTAGATGTATATCACTTGGAATGTCATCCCCACAGGAATGTTAAACAAGGCAGAAATTGCTTCAGAAATATCTCAGAAGGTTCTTCCAGCAGCTCAAAGTGAAAGTAGAGAGAAATTAAAACAAGTGGCTATTTAGAAATGAAAAATAAGTGGTTAATAGGTAAGGTTTAAACTAAGAGAGGCCACAGTGACTGGCAGCTTCTGGTCAAAATATTTCTGAACTCTGATATTTTACTCAACAGGAGCAAGAGTTTGAATTTTTAATTGCACTAAGAGGGAAAATGTTATTACTAGAGTAAGAAGGGGAGAAAACGGAAAGATAATGTCTGTCTGGAGAAAGTTTTCAGTGCTTGGAAAAGGGTTTTAATTTATGTAGAAGTAGCTATTTAAAATCAAATAATTATGGCTTTAATTGAATATTATGAAATAATTATCTGCAAAACTTTGTCCACGCACGAAGAGCAGGTCAAAGGTTTGGAACACTTGCATGAGGAAGTCAGGGAAGCACACTTTTGGAAGGGATGATTGTGCTTTTAAATAGCAGGGAGAGATTTTTGTTGTATCAGGAAGAGGCTGAGTTGGGTGTACATTTAATCATGGACATATTCTGTGCAGCTGTGAACAGCCCAGCTGTTTAATTTAGGGTGGTGCAATTCTGTGGCATGGAGAGAGATGTGTCTAATTATGTGGTACTGAGGGACTTGGCTTCAGCAACACAAAATGGAGCAGCCCTCTTGGTAACAAGAGAGCTGAGGAACCCACGTAATGAAGGTTTTCTTGGCCTCAATACTCACCTGGGCCTGTCTGAACACCCACTAATGGTCTACATCCCTCCTGCAGAGGGAACACAAGGGGTCTAACAGGAAACATGCATCTTATTTTAGGATGAAAGAAGTATTTTTTATGATAAAGATGACAAAGACAGGAACACCTCTTCGCATTTATGAAAAGTCAAAGATATTTTTCTGTGAATAGAATATGTACTTTTCTTTAATTTTTTTGTTGTGTACATCACTGTTTATTTTTAATCTGATGTGGCATCTGATGATTGTAAATAACTACAAATGATTATTTTTAGTACAGGCAATTATCTTTGTGACAGCTTCAATGATAATCCTCTTTTCTTATCCTAAATACAGCTAAAGCTTCACTGTGCTCTGAATTTGGCTGTTCAGATTTCTTCCTTTCTACCTATGTAATTTTATATGAGCTGCATTTAAAAATACACCTAGAAGTATGATGGAGTGAAGCAGAATTGTCCAAATCCATGGTACTTCATCCAGAAAATAAATATACGGTGTACACTGAAGTTGCCCCTTAACGTATCATTAAAACTATTGAAAGCTTTGTTAAAAAGAGAACAAAGAATAATTAAAACTCAGAATCCTTTGCATCACACATCCTTCTCCAGTCTGTTTTTTCCCATCAGCTACTGGCAAGACTGTTTGCTGTTACAGACAAAGAGCCATGTGGGTCTAACAAAGATGCCTATCTTCAATTCAGCTTGAGAAGCAGCTCCCTTAAGCAGTTAATTATTATTTCTTCTTTCCGTAATAAATTCAGATTGCAATCTGTCTTATTCTTGTAGAACAACAACAACAAAAAAGTAAAACAAAAGATAGCAAAGCTGTGGGAAAAATTATTGAAGCTTGTTTCTTTTTGTCAGGAAGAGTTTAGATGGTTAGAGTTTAATTCTGTTTGTAAGTCTTGGGTCCCACTCATCAGTTCCCTGGCAATCACTAAAATATTCCTTAGTTCCCAAATGAGACAATAATTTTATCTGTGGGTTCCGGTGGTTTGATTGTCACTGACTGGATTGAGAAAATGAAAGACTTTTAAAATCCTGACACTGGAAAAAAATCTGTGCCATGTGTGGAAATCCAGTATGTGGAAATATTCTGATGGCTGATGTTATCTCTGTGCTTCCAGCTCTGCCAGCCCAGGGATTTGGAGTGCCAGGCTTATCAGGCAGCATTGTCCTCTTGTTTGTGTTTGCAGTAGTATTACTGCAGGATGCAGGAAAGAGACTCCAGTTTTGACTGGATCTCTGAATTCTGCTACATTATAAATATTAATACTCAGTAAGTGGCTTAACTATACTGACAAGATAATGATAATATCAGTAGATGGACTAAGTTTTGGTCATTAAGTTTGCATGATCTCAAATGGGGTTTGCTGCTGTCAACAACTTGTCTTTTCCTTGTATTTATTTCCTGCCACTGCAAATAAAGGATTGTTCTGATTTATTTAATGTGAAAAAAGCAGCAGTTGAATCAAAGTAGACACTCTACAATGTTTAGCATTCTTTTTTTAATAGCTGTGTAAGTGCAATCATATTATATGAAGGGATACCTTCGTTTGAACAGGACCACATAAGCCTCTGAGAGGATGAAAGCGAAAAATTATGTTCCTTGTTAAAGTTTTGCACATTTGGAAGGGTCCTAAGTTTCTGTGCTTTCAGATCACATGTGGTTGTTAAGAGACCCATCACCAAATTAATTCAACAATTTAAGTATTCTCCAGCCAGCAGTTCGAGTCTTGTGTCAGAACTTTGTGAATCACTACTAATTTCTTCCATTTGTTTTCAAGGATCAGTGTGTAATCACAGTGATTCAGTATCCTCAGGAGTACCACAAGTTACAGCGCTAATTGCATCAGCAATTAACGGAGAAGTTTATTCATAATGCAGTTTATCCAGAAATATTGTATGTAATTAATCTAATTTTGATTGAGACACACAGGCCTATGTTGATGCTTACTGAGAAAAAAATCCTGTTGAATGTGAGTGCACCAGGGGCAAATGTTTGGGATCGTAGAGCCAATGTAGTTAAACTAAGGTTTGACAAGAGGCCTTGTACAGCTGAGGGAGTGGACAGTGAGTGCCAGCTCCGGCCTATCAGATGGATCTGAGGAATATTTCTTCTACCTTGGACTGGGCTGATTCATCTGAGCAGCACATGCAGTCTTAGAAGAGCACATCTCAGGCTCATCTCTGCATGGGGTAGGATTCTCTGCTTTCAGTGTCCAGGCTGCTGCTGCCTCCAGTCTTCCATTCTTTTCAGGAGGGTTTGTGATTGCAATTTGGATGTAATTTTCTTCCCTCTCTCTGCGACCAATTTCTGTTTCCCTTCCCACTGCTTTCCCCTGAAAGCTGCCCATCGGGCCCAGCTTTCACAATGTTTTGTGAACTTCCTCTGCCATTGTTATTTCTCTCTCTGTGTTTTGAGCTGCTGTTGTTGTGCATGCTTTGTGTTTACAGAGAATTAACCATGTGCTGCAGAATGCAAAATACAATTAGGGACAAAACAGAGCAATACCTTGTTATTTCACTGTCTCGTTGTGTAAAAGCAATGACAAAATTCACTCTGCTAATATTCCATACCAGGGTGGCATCTCTGGTAAAACTCCTCAGTCATGATTAGTATGTATTTTTGTATTATAGCAAATTACTGAGAAAATGTGGACATCCTTCCTCCTGCAAATTTTAGTTATTATTAACTGGATTTAACTAATTTATTTAAAACTTATGTAAGCTGTTGTTTTTGTGAACAGAAATTGGATAGACAGTGTCGCTGGTGGAACCTTTTCAGAACACGAAATTATGACTCTTGCACGTCAGTACGGTGTGAGAGATGACAGTCAGACAGACCTCACCTTCATCCTTGCAGGGGCTCATGAAAAACTGAAGAAAAATAGCTTTGAAAATTTTGAGCAACTGTCTGCAGTGTTTATGTACAACGACCGTGAAAAGTAAGTTTCCTTTGTGTATCCTAAGCTGTTACTTTGGAAGCTCTGCTTGTAAAACGACCTGCCTACTGTTCGTTGCTGAGCAAATGATGTGTTGTAGCTAAAGAATATGATGTGTCATGTTAAGCCTCTGTCCACTTGAGAATGGACAAGAAATGGACAGAATTTTTGCCTCTTTTTCCTTTTTCGTGTGGACTCTATCATAGGTGCTGCACTGAACATTGTGTGACATCAGATACCTGTCCACAGGCAAGACACAGGAGTTTAAATCAAAGAGGAAAAATAGGGATTTTAGGGAAAAAAGAAAGGACTTGGATTCTTTATGCAACTCATTTGCCCTTTTTGTTTTGTAAAGAATCACAGGAATCATTAATGACCTCGGTATGGGAGAGAAAGACCACGATGTGACCTTCAAGTTTTTTGGCTTTGTAATAGTGAAATTTCATAAAACCTTTTGTTCTTTATCTCTATCCTGATATTCCTTATGTGTTTTACTATTCACAGAAACATTCACTTGGAGCAAACCTGGAAAACACCTAATGTGTACTTCTACCCCTCTGTTTCTGATGTGCAGGTGTGGAGTGCTGCCCTATGAGACGTGCAGGACTATCTGCAAGTCCTTTAGGTTGCCACTGTCTGATGAAGTTCTAGAAACTTTACTGACCAGGTAAGTTAAGGACAGATAGTGTGAGCTGCCTGCATGGGTGCAAATCAATGCTAAGTATCTACTGCCCACACAAATCTTAAGAATTTGTCATGTATTTAGTATGAATCACTTCATGATGCAGATTTTGTCCTGATACACATGCAGAGTTTACTGTTTATAGAATATTTATAATCCACTGATGTGCATCCATCTTAGCAACTTCATTTTGTCTGGCATGATAAATCATCTGAGGTTTGGCACAATTCTATAGAATGAGTCTTTTAGCAATCAGTCACTGATACCACTTTTTTTGCTTTAGTTTTTCATGTGTGTAAGGTAAAACCAGTAATCTTATGAAAGCACATTATGTGAGTTTGAAGAAGCACACCAAGATGAATCCAATGAAATGTCCTTGAATCAAGTAGACAGCATCAGTAGTCAATAAAGTGGTTTGTTGCTCCTATTAACCTCACCTGAAACCCATTTTATTGTAATTATTGAAAAGGAAAAGGAGTGTTGGCATGGTTTTGGTTCTTTTCCCTAGCACATTTAACTGTTTTGAGACAAACTGCTTGGCTAGTTGTGTTAATGGGAATAGCAGTGGAAAGAACTAGTATTCAGTGCACTTGTATTGAAGACTAGAGTTCCAAGTAAGCTATGGTGCTTTGAAAACACTCATGTCTTGTTGAGTTTGGGTTTCATGGCCAAGTTTTCTGGTGGTAGGTGTAAATGCATACTCGTTGGTTTCGTCTTTCCCTTGTGGGAAATCCTTAAATGTTTTGTCTGTGCCTTCCCCACTGTGTTAAAAACAGGAGCAGGTCTTGTCTTCTGTCATGTTTAGATGCTTTCAGGTAGGCATGCTTCTTGATTTCAGGAGGAGTTGCAAACTAAGTATCTGGGTTTATCAAATAATGAAAAGACCCTTGTCAGGCAGAAGTGTGGACTCCATTTTAATAAAGTTTCTTTGTACTGCAAGCAAGAATTCCTCTTGAAATCAAAACCAACAAGACTGCTTTAAGAAACCTAAGGGGATGTTTTTCACAAAGCCTCCGTTTCTATACCAAAAATGTTTAGGATAGTGTCTTGCAATAGCCAGATACACAACTTGGGCAATTTGTTTGCTGTTCATTGCTTCTGACAGTGAGTTACAAGCATTAATCATCAGAAGCTTGTCTGAATTTCAACAGTAATCTAAAACGTATTTTTAAGAACTCCCACCAAGCTGCCCTGCACAATTGTTGGAGGACAATCGACATCTTGTGTTAGACAAGGGGTTCTTATAGTTTCCACTTCTTCAGGGCTGAAATTGAATAGATGCACAAGGGACCGAGAGTTTTTATTTGTGTACTAACTCAGTTCTGATGAGAAACAGGCAAGCCTGACACATCATGGGCTCCAGGGACATGTTTATTGTTTGTGAATTTGTACCAGGGAAAGCTTTTGTGCCCTGAACCATTTCTCTCCTGAAGAGTCTGAATGGAGTCAGTTAATAGGGAAAAGCCCAGTACACTATAATAAAAATTAGAGATAACCTTAGAATTTAAGGAGGAGATAAAGGGCTGGATTTCACCCAGCTTTAACCAGGTACCCATGACAACTGGAGGAGATTTCAGCTGCTGTAGGTTCTTTCTGTAGGTGATAGAGAAGGAGAGAGTTATCTCCCCAGTCAGTATAAGAGTTTAGTTTCTAAATTACCATCAATTTTCCTTGCCTTCTAAAGGGGCTGTGGCCAACCTATCTTACAGATTTCTGTGTGAGAAAGGTAAATAGTGTGAAGCTGGGCCTTGGAAATCAGTGTGAGAAGTGCCTCCTATGATACTGAGTCTTGTGTAATGCCAGTTCTAAGTTACAGCATCAGCTGCTTCAAAGGTAGCAGTTTATATGGTGTCACAGCACTGCAGGTGATAAGGAATTTGTCACATCCTTAATAATGTGTGCACTTGGCACAGCTCAGGAAGTTTATTGTTTTATCAGGGAAAGATTTTTTGAAGTCTATTCAATAGGAGTTAATTCCAGTAATCTGGAAATCAAAGAATTGTATTGGCTCCATGAAATTTAGACTTTTCTCTTGCTTTTCTCTTGCTTTCCTCCTGCTTTATATAGTTTTCTTTGACACTAAAGAATCATGAAACAGGCAGATTTATTGTTCATAAAGAACAGTCTCGCTCCTGGAGAGTGTGCCATTCAGTGTGGGTGAAGTTTGTCAATAGTATTCTTTTCCTGTTTCTTTTTCTTTAATGAGGAAACGTGTAATTTTGTGTCCACTGATGTGTCTGAAGCAAGGGGTGGTTGTGGTCCTACTGTGTGTATCTGTATCTATGAAGGAAGAAAGTGGTTCAGTGAAAGTTGTTGGACTGATTCCCACAAAATCAGTATATATGGTTAATGCACCAGCTGGACCCTATTCAGCTATAAAGTGATGCTGGTCAATGTGATCAGATAATAGTTGACGACTGAAGCTGTATGTTTATTCAGCTTTGCTATCTGAGATTAGGTGGCAAAGACTTTCTGCAGGACTTAATGACTGTATTTTTCCATTTTAAAAGGTAATAGTCTTAAAGTATTTATTACTTACATTCTTAAATTATACTGCAATGGTCTGTCACTTATTAAAGGCATGGGATGGGACTAGACATCACTGTCAAGTTTCGTGGTCACCTCCAAATGACCCAAGACTTTGTTTATTGTACCCAAAGACCACTCAGTTGCCACATAGTGCAGGGAGAATTACCACAAAGACTGGGCTTTCATAAGACATTTTCATATTGCCTGTCTAGTGTTAATTTATATTTTCAATTGTGGTTTGGTGAAATAGTAGGATTTAGGTGCCCAACAATGTGTCCATTTTTCCAGTTTACCTGAGCTGGCACGTTAAAAAGTATTTCCTTTTGTCATCAGCATTTCCTCACCTTGTTTTCAGTCACAGACCAATACAGACTTTTAATCACAATGTACTAAGAGATGCAGATGGTACACAATTGTTTCTGCCAGAAAACTACAGTAGTCATTATAAGCATTTCTTTAAATTTATGCAGGCATAATAACAATTGTAGTTTGTTTAATAAATGAATTTTGCCAAAGTGCTTAAGTAATGAATTTAGGGTTTGGTTTTTTCTGTTATTTTTATTGACTGCAATGCTAAGTGTATGCTAACAAGGACTTAAAAGAGGCAATCCTTTCCCAGAAGATATATAAACAGCTGGCAGAGAGAAAAAATAAAAATGGAGAGAAGAAAGAGTGGATGACAAGTTTACAAGTATTACATGTTGATTATTCTGCATTAATTTGCAAGTTAATTATATGCCCCTGTTTTTTATAAATATACATTTTATATTTTTTTTTAAAGCAGCTGTGTAATTTTTCACCTTCTATACTGCCAGGGTGAGTCTGTTTGACTCTGAAGGTGGCTTGTGGTTTTGAAAAGGTGAATCCCAGGTGCCTCAGTGGGCTTCCTACATGGTCATCCCAGTTCTCAAGTTATTAATAGGCCAGGCCAGGCCACTCCTGCCTGCTCAGTTTTTCCCTGGACTGTAGTTGGTTAATAATTTTTTACCTAGTTGCCTACCTGTAATGGTTTTTTAGGGCTGACCTTTTTCTTTCAGGAAAGAAACCCCCTTTCCCTGCTACATCGAGGGTCCCAGTAGCAGGAGCATGAGGGGAAATGGTCCCAAGATCTTTTTCCTGCACTCTGTCTTCTGCTTGTTACCTTTGATGCCTGAGACTCCCTATGCCATTTGTGATGAAAAGACTCTCTAGCATTAGTATTTGGATCTCTTAAAACATTATTTCTATTATTCAATATTCTGAGGAATTGGTGGTTCAATTCATAATTGTTCCAGACATGAATAAATGTGTACATGAGATGGTAGCCATGAACTAATTCATATTTGCTGGTTTGAATTTTCCATATGAGCAGTTTATGAGACTTTAGGTGACAATTTAGTCTCTGTACCCCTGTGTTGCACAGAGACAATCGAACAGGCTGAGGAATCCCTAACATCTTCTCCAAGGTTAAAGCAGCATGATGCTTCTGCTCTGTTATGATCAGATTCTACTCTGTTATTATCAGATAAACTTCTTAACTTCTTATAACAAAGGATTTAAAAAAACTTACATTAAATTTTCACATAAATGTTTGGGTTACAGATTTCTTGATGGGAAAGAAAAAAAATATTGGGAAGTAACCTAACTTGCCAAAACATCCTCAGGAATGGTCATAATGTGATTTAACCAGATTTTTCACATGTCTGGAGTATTTAATTGAAAATACATTTTCAGAAGCAGAAATATGTAATTATTTTTGTAATGTCAAATTAAAATAAAAAGCCCTGCAAACTATGATAGGGACGGGGGAGGTGACTTTCATAGCCTAAAATCACATGCACTGGTGAAGTCATAGGGCAAAACTGAAGAGGAGCATGGTTTCAAGCTATCTTTGTTGCATCTTCTTGATAGGACAAATCTAATTTCCTTTCCTGAAGAGCACTGTCAGTCTCAGTCTTATTAACTCCAGCCACTGAAATGTATGACATCTCTGTCCTAATAATGCACAAATTGATAACATCTCCTCAGTCCATCTGGGTGCTCTGTGCCAAATCGCTGATGTGTGCTTTTAGTAGATTGATGCAATAAGTCACAGCAGTAAAGAGGCCTAAAGAGTAGATTTTTTTTCTTTCTGGATTATGTAGAGGAATATTTTAAGCTGTTTTGTGTAGCTATTTAAATATGAGATTTAAGGAATCCCATTTCCTCTGCCCGTGTTAAAATCTTTGGTATATAGCTAATTTCATGCCCATGTTGTCATCTCAGTGCTGGGACATCAAAGGACTTTTCTCTTTGTTAATGTTTGTTAAAAGCAGAAGCAATGCTCTCCTCAACTTCATTGCCTTGACATAAAAATTAAGTGGTTACATGCCTTCACTTGCTCTTTGTCTAAAAATCCTGCTTATACAGCTCTGAGCCCTGGCAGGAGAATTAATCTTTTGACTTTTCACAACGAGCAAACATTGTGATAACTACATCATAGTAAAGGGAAAAAGAATTTGTTGTGATAGTTCTGAAATTCCTACCTACCTGCCATGCCATTGCTTTCCTTTTTCCAAGACTTCTAAGGTTTTTGGTTGTCTTCTTACTTCTAATGCTCCTTTCTTTTCCCTATTCCCACCTTCCAAAGAAACCCTCTGCAACTAACACGCACATCGCAGAAGTTGGAATGATAATTTTCTCATATACTGGATATATTCCCCAAAAGTAAAGCTTTATGGAAGTGTTAACTTGCATGTGAACTGCGATAAAGAAGCAAGCTGTCGTTGGAGGGTTTCTCATGGCAGGGTTTCAGGCCCCATTTAGTGCTGGTAGCAGTAGCATTCTTTTCTGACTTTGCTTTCATCTTCAGCATAACTCACTGTACTTAACATTCCAGTTTATCACTAGCATCTCTGTTTATGGCTCTCAGTATATTTTATTATTATCTCTCCTGCTGACTATTAAATGAAAGGTGTGGGGGGAGGAGAGGGAGAGGATGAGCTGCAGTTTATTGCAGTTTATTTTTGTCACCGGATCTATTTCTCCTCCGGTGTGGTTTTCCAAGTTTGTGCTATAAATTCTCCCTTAAAGCACCTTCATGCTTAATTTTTATCAGAACCCTCTGCAGTTACTTGGAGGGGTTTGAGGCCCATGTTTTGTGCCCTGCTGTTTCTTTTAGAACGAGGGAAAATGATTTTCTAAAAGACTCCTTTCCTGGAGTTTGTTGCTCCCGTGCAATAGGATTTGTCTCAGGGCAGAGTTGTTTAACCTAATGTTTCCCACAAAAATAAGAGGTGTTGAGCCTTACTAGGTGTGGATGTCTCAGTGAAACACAGACACTTCCAGGGTGTGCTTCTGTGCCCAAACTGTGTCCCTTTCACAGGCAGGTGGTGTTAGGTGAGACAGGTGTCATTCACAGAAGCTGCCAGTGCTGTATTTATAGCAGAGCAGTTGAGCTGCTCATTTCAAGAATGATTTAAGCTTCAGCTTGAAGGTATCTTTCAACATTTGACTGGTGCTGCTGAAAGAACAGTGCCTGAATCACCTCAGTGTTTCACTGAATTGTGGACTTCTATTTCTGAAGCTGCTTCATCCACATCAATGGCAGAAGGATGATGTGGCTTACAAATCTGACCCCATGGGGTTTTTTTAGTTTAGGGTAAGGATTTTAGAAATTGGAGGGAGTGAAACAGCATTTTCCACATGTACCTGTAGACCTTAGCTGGCAGCATATATATCTTCATGCATTTAAGGGACAGTGATAACAGACACAAAAATATATTTATTCCATGGAAGTAAAGAATGGAGCCATAAAACAACTTCCAAATGACAAGGCTTGTGATTCTAAAATCTGGCTGTTATTTCATAGGTTAGAAAGCTGTATGTTTGTCAGTGGTAAACGTAATCCAAGGCATATGCAAGCAGCATTTCTGAAGGATTGCTTATTTTCAGGAAATGATTGTAGAAGTCATAATAAAGCAGATCAATTGTGTTACAGCACAGGTCTTTCCTACCATTCTTTTCTACACAAAGGATTCATACACTGATCATCCCAACTCTGTTTGTCACAAGTTGTGAGATCTCAGTGTTGGACAAGGTTGGTCAATGCTTCAATGCTAAAATGAAATTTGTTGAAATGAAATAAAAATAAAGAAGTTGAGTTCTACTGTAAGAGACAATAATAACGTGTAATAATGTGGAAAAGAATGTATAATATAGAAATTCCTGACAGTTTGTACTGTGTTTTCACTCCTGACAGTGTTTGGGAATAGAGGAGTAAAAAAAATTATTGTCCGAAAGGTAATGTATTAGTGTGCTGTAGATAATGTGATATAAGTTCCTTAAAAATTCCCTTTAACCTTGAGTCATCTTATGGATATTCTGCTTAGGTATGAAGATGACCATCAGCAGGTGAACTATAACATGTTTGTGCATGGGCTGAACTGGAGAGAGAATCAAATCCGTCCTGTCCCGACAGTGAAGGGTCGTGTCAAGGTAAATCAGTGTATCTGATTAAGGGAATCGTGCAGCCCATTGATATAATTTCTCCAGCTTTAACAAGAGTGTTTTATCCAGTGGACACTACAACAACTTTCATATTTGTGTAATTATGCCTATTTTCTTCAAGTAATTAACTTTTTCTGGGAGGTTTAGGATGCAGCAGAGCAGTCAAACAAGTTTGAGAATATACCTAATAGGTATCCCATCTCTGGGATGGGATTATATTCTTTACAGAAGAAAACAAGAAGAGAATGGGAAACAGGTGTATTTGTCCATGGACAATGGGCATGAGTGTTGTTTCCCCCCACAAATATCATTGTCACATGTCAAATGAGCTGTTTTCTTGCTACAAAATTCTTTAAGGTCCACTGACACCGAAGCAAGTAACTATGAATTTTGTACAACTCCATAGAAAATTGTACACAACACACCACAGCACTTGTGGTTGTACAGTGGGAGAAGTACTGATGGATCTGCTTTGTATATGTGCACCAGCCTGTGACTTAGGGTAAATAAAAATGTGGTATCAACAAACTGCAGAGATTAATCAGATCTTGCCATCTTGTGCTGAGTGGAACATTTTAAAATAGATGGTCCATAAGGCAATTATGCTGAATTTTAAAAAAAACTTTGTAAGAGATAAATCCAAAGCCCCTTCTGCCAACACATCATTTTACTGTTCTGGCCTAGCAATGTGTTGTACAGAATGTGTTTGATTGTATTCAGACCATTTAGAAACATAGCATTCCTTTGAATTCAAGTTCAATTGTTACATGGTTTAAACCAGTATTCTTCAAACCCTGTGCTACTAGCCTGACTTCTCCCTCTTACCTGACCTACCAGCTCTTTCTTCTGTAGCATCTCAAACTGTCAGTGATGTCTGAGGTCCCAGTTCTCTGGGGGTTTGCTCTGCTCTCCATGGTGGTTTGTTTTTCACATTGTCATTGAGAAGAATTTTTCCATCTTGAACAGATAAAATAAAAGCCCTTCCACATGTTTTAAACAGCAGTCCTGTGCTTCAACATGTGCATTAGGTTTTGTTCAGGGGGTATTCTTTGTTTTTACAGAAGAATTCTTTCTGTGCTTAGGTTATAGCTCAGTATTTAAACAGTGACTGCTCTCAGTGAATTGTGTCAGGGTAGGGACCCTCATGGGCCTCAGTACCACTGACCCTGTGCCCAGGGGATTTTTGCCTTCAAGGTGGTGCTAAGCTCTTCACCCGAGAACAAGGCTGAAAGGAGAGAAGGCACAGATAATTCTTGCTGTTGAATATATTCAGCCATTTTTGTCCCCTCACAGGGTGGCTTTCATAGCCAGTGAGCACCTCTGGGAGGTGAGGGGAGGAGGTGGCTCCGACACAGTCAAGTTGGGGTGCAAGTGATGATGGAACCAGGGAGGCAGCCTTCCCACTGAAGGTGGGGAGGAAAAGATGCTTGTGAGACAAGCAGGGAGTTGAAGTGTTGTTGAAATTTATGTTCTGGGTATTTTTATAACGTGCCAGCAAGGCTCAGCTTGTACAGGTGATCAGAACATATATTTCAGAACATACAAACGTATGTTCTGATCACCTGTACAAGTTCAGGGTTTGTTTGGGTATGAAAGAGGTGTTGTCCTTGCCAGGAGGGCAGCCAGTGGATGCACTTTAGGGCTGTGGCTGATGCCTGAGATCCCAGTTGAGAAGGCTACATGGAGTTATGAGAGGAAGTTTACAGCTGAAATCAAACAGAAGAAAGCATCGATAGAAGTGATAATCGGTCGTCATCGTGCTGGGATAATCAATTCCCATCAGCTCCAGAGATTTGCTGTCACTGTCATACTCACATCCCACACTGTTTTAAATGGATGGCAGTGTAGGTTATACTGAGTTTTATTGATTGTGTTATTGTGCTAGGTAGCTGCAATGCCTAGGCTGTCTTTGGTACAGTACAAGAATATTTTAACAAAGAGGTAAATGCAAAATGGAAAAAAAAAATCAGAGAAAGGAAGGGATTTGTGTCTTGTTCAACTTTAGAATTCGGTTGTCATGCTGTACATGACTTACCGTGAATTAGTAGCAGTATTTGGGGCTACAGTACCTGTACTTGACAGATGAATTTCTGCAGCAGAGTTGTGCTTGTTTAGCTGGCTTTTTTAATTCTTTCTCTGTATCTTGTTATTTTGTATGATTTTTGGTGTTGAGACATGGATGACTTTAGAATTTCAAGTATAAGCATCTTAATAAAGAAAATTTAGCATTATTTTGTTTGAAAATGTCTGCAAAAGGACTAACGACAGCAAATATTTTTAATAAAATGTTCTGCAAGATTGATAAAAATGTGCATATAATAATCTTATAGGAAGATGTTCTATATAAAAGACCCAACTTTTCACAGATATGTCTGTGGAACTGAGGCAGCTTATTCAATCTTATATTGATCAGCTTTAAATTATTCTTGTTTTCATTATTATATAGTAAGATATTCTCTGCATTACCTATTTCAGAAACAAAGTGACTGGAACCAGATACCAACAACCCTTCCTGTGAAAGAGATCAAATACGTAGCTCTTCTGGATGATCTGTTTGGCAAGGAAGAATAACCTCATCTGTGCAAGGCGCTGCTTTTAGATTAGTGCTTCAGCTCCAAAGATTTCGTAGACAGATACTGGAAACATTTCTTGTAAAACAAGAAAATATATAGGTTTTATGGCATTTAATTTCTTTTTCCGACATTGATGCATACTTGTGTGTTTTTGGAACCCCTTTTAAATCAGCAGTACTCTGTCACACAAGCATAATTAAAACTATATCCCCTGATCTTTGTGTCTGGTTATATGGAGAATTTGCAAGTATTGAGAAATCTTCGAGTCAAGCAGTGCACAATCTGACTGACCCTGCTTTGTTCTGCAAACAAATGTTGTTGGATGACCTCTTCAAATGCTAGGTCGGACTGCATTAGCACAATAATGCAATTCCATTCAAATTTCCTCCCTTGCCCTTCAGCTTGGATCTGTGTTTTTGCTGTATCCCCGTGGTGATGCTCGAGCACTGTTTGTGTCAAAGTTTGTTATTTTGTGGAGGAAATGCCAGCAAGGTTTTCACACAGTATAAGGTTGCTCTGGTATCATGGATAATTATAGCCTTCCAAAGTGGAAGCAAATGTTTTGTAGGCACGGCAAGGAAGCTGCCAGTTCTTGCTTTTTGTTTTCGATGTGACTCAGGTTAGCAGCCACCCAAGCTCACTGGGGTGGGACATGTACAAAGAGGAGGTGTTCCAGTGCAACTTTAGGGTGCAGCTTCTTGCAGCAGAACTGTACTTGCCCTTTGAAAACTGAGTTGATGCCTTTCTCTTTGCTCCATGACTAAGTGGGGTTTCTGCTAGCATATTTGTATATTTTTAAGCTTGTGCCACCTCAAAGCCATGATTAAATCTGGATTTACTGCATGTTCTTGTGAGACAAGTAATTGCCCCAGTTAAAGGAACAGAAGAGCTGAGGTGAAGGCAGAGCTGACTCATCCAGGTGATTCCACAGGGGAAGGGGAAGAGGTGTGAGCCTGGGAAGCCCACATGTGCAGTACCCTGCATTTTCTGTAATCTGAAATTACAGTTTTGGGAGGAATTGTTTGATTTAGAAAGATGGGAATTCCATGTATCCAAATCCCCAAACTGAGGGAAAGACAAAAGTAATTTTTTTGAAACTTGGAGATCCTTTTAGAATGAAGGTTCCATTTAGAAATACCTTCCCACACTTTTGCATGGTAGTGTAAATGAAATTTTTATTCTTTTTCCCACCATATGGCAAAATATTAACTTTTTGGCAGCTCTTCACCTTTTTGTCAACAAGAAAGGTCTTAAGGCAGGGCATAATTATGTGTGTTGCTGCTACCCAGGAAGATGTTTGCAATAAAATGGCAAGTCATGGTCTGTGTCCAGGGGATCAGAAAGAAAACTGGGAGAACCTGAAGTGCCCCAAGTTGTAGACAATGCCATGAATTGCCTGTTGATCCCAAAGAGGAAAGGAGGTTTCTTACATGACAAGAAAAATGCATGACCACAGGGATGGTGTCAAGCCAGTTTGGTGAAAACTGAATATTTTTATAACGTGCCACCAAGACTGAACTTGACACTAGATGAATGCAGTTTCCCTTGTGAATTTTTAATGCTCCTTAGACTTCAGAAGGATTTGTTTCAGTCGTGGAAATCTTGCACAGTTGAGGGTTTCCAAGAAAAGTTGACTCTGAACATTCAGAACTTCCCAAATAGCTTTTAGAAGAGACAAATTCACTTTATTTTGTTTTCCTTTATGTGTATGAGA
Source organism: Myiozetetes cayanensis (assembly GCF_022539395.1). Lineage (NCBI taxonomy): Eukaryota > Metazoa > Chordata > Aves > Passeriformes > Tyrannidae > Myiozetetes > Myiozetetes cayanensis. The sequence continues at coordinate 110,682,464 of NW_026087742.1, read as the reverse complement.
CAAGAAGAGCCATTTAAGAAACAAAGAGTTCAAGAAATAGAGTTTTTTATAATTTCATATGGAACCACGTGCACGGGTCTGGTCAATCACCGTCTGTTCTGGTTTGTCATGGTCAAGAAAGGTGACAGCAAACTGGAACCAGTGCAGAGAAGAACTAGAAAGGTGACTGAGAGAGTGGAGATAAGGATGACCAAGAGAATAGGGATAAGAAAGGTGACTAGGGGAGCTTGACTTATTTAGTGAAATAAAGTGAAGTCTCAGAGAGAATACCACTGCTTTCTGTAAATACATGGTTGCCAGGTGAGGAAAATCTGGTTCAGGTAAGAACATTGCTAGTCTAAGAAAAAATGGATATAATTTGCCATGGATAAATTAAAACTGGACTACAAACTGTGGTTTCTCACCTCTAACAACAAGTATCTCAAACAGCCTTCCAAGACTACAGTACTCTGTTTTAAGGTTGAGATAGGTCATCTGATGATGGTAATTCTGGGATGTTTAATAATACCATTCCGAGTTATTAGTCTCACTTCTGTTTTTCCCCTTTTCCCATGCATCTTGCATAACCCTGACAAACACAAAACGATCTCCTAGGAGAGGGCAGACAGGCCCTGAAAAATATTTTCAGTGCTTGTCACTGTGCTCACAGTGTGTCATACACTGTGGCCTGACATGTTATAAACACTTTTCACCAGGTTTTCTCTCTTACAAGCAGCAATGCTTCCAGAATGGAAAGCCCTGGCCAATGAGCAGTCCAATAATCCTCTTTGTATAATGTGACTTACAGCATGTGCTGCCCAGAATATTTCAACCTCTCCTCTAATCCTGCCACCAGCTTCTTCTCTCTTTTCACATTGCTCATGAGGGGCCTGAATGAAGACAATACCACAGGATTATGTTTCAAGATGGCAGGAGGCCACAGCTTTAAAGCATGCATGGCATAAAGGGGAAGGCAGCCCCCACAGTTGCCATTAATCTCAGCTCTCGATCTCTGTAGGGCAGCCAAAGATATCTTCTTTCCACAAGTATCCGTGCTGTCCCCGGCGGGAGCGGAGGGATTCACATTACAGGGCCGGCTCCCCATCCCACTGCTGGGCTCCGCTGCCTGTTCAGTGCTAATGTTTGTTTCCTCAACTTGGCATTTGAGAATAGGAGGCTCCAAGTTCTCGGGAATAGCTGCTGCCGCCAGCAAATGGCTGTAGAAGGGCTGGCTCGTGGCCAGCTCCTGGTCCTGTCCAGTGCAGAGTGCCCGTGGTGATCACCGGCGGATGGGCCCCCTCAGGCACGGTCACCACAAACAGCCACAGAAAACCTGTGGGAAAAACGTGGAATTTCCTCACCAGGAGATATTTTCCTGTGTCCTTGCTCATCATCCGGGTAGCTACGGTGTTTTTCTAGACCACCAGCAGCAGACAGATGTTTGTCTGTGTAAGTGAAGGGATGCTGAAGTCCTCTTCCTGCATTTGTCCCTCGTGCTGATGGGAGTTGGTTCTGTTTCATGGCAGAAAAGCTCTTCACAGAAAAAGTTTGAGCTCAGTTGACTCCTACGTCTACTCTCTCTGTTTTGTCCTCTTAGCCCAGGAGACATTTCTGTCTCCCAGAGGAAAACTTTCTGTGGGAAAACTGCAGGGATCCTAATTCCACAATAACCAACACGCTGGATGTTTTCAGTCACTTGACTCTTTTCAGGGAACAGCAGTCCATGTATCACTAACCGTAACTCACCAGTTGTGTGCTTGCTGGACCATTCTAAATGTTCCTGTGGTTTTAAGACATGGAACTAACAGAAGAGTTTTCCAGTTTTTAACATTTTGTAGTTCAGTGAGATGGAGGGAAACATTAGACATTCTTTAAGCAATAATGCCCTGTACCCTCAGTAAAATATCTATTGTGTATTTACTTGCAGCATTTCTTCCTCTTCAAGGTGACTTAACCATCAAGCCCCAGTACAATGAGAAAGACAAAACAGTAGCTTGTTTGAGAAGAAGTTACAGTATCATGAGGAAAAAAAATACCACAGTCTGAGCTTAGATTTTTGTAATTATTTTCAGGTTTTAAAGGGCAGTATAGATAACATTTGAGAGAAAACTGTCCGGAAAGAAGACTTTTTAAAGTTGGTGTTTGCTCTAAATTAATTCCTTTTTGTAGTTTGTTTAGGGTAGTGACTCAGACCAAGTCAGAGGAAGCACTCCTGTGTTAGGCAGTGGTCAAACAAACCAGAGAGGGGTGTGGGGTAAGTCTGTGTCCCCACCAGTGTCCAGTGTAAAGTTCTAAACTAGTGAGGAAGCATAAACAAGACAAAGAAGGAAGTTAATGTAGCTATAATATGTTAAGGTTCTAGACTGATTATATGAACTCTTTCTCTGCAGAGTTGGTCATTTCTGAATCATCTGGAAGTCTCTTCTGGTATGTGTTACACACAAATAAACGAGCTATCCTCATCTGCCCTTCACCCCAGCCATCTGTCCCCTTTGCTCTCCCCTTTCATCAGGCAAGTTTCGTTTTAAGTACCACAACCAAAGAGAAGGAGCTGATTCACAAATTTATCCGAAATCTGATGCAGATCCCTGTCAGGCAGCGTGGTGGGATGATCTGTAACGGCACAAAATTCATTGTATCACCTAACAGGACCTGAGGGAGCTCCCACTTCCAAAGGCAAATCTGTCAGAAGAATGGCATTGTCTTGAAAGACAAGAGGAAGGCCCTTTGCAGAGCTGCTGTGCTGCAGGTGGGACAAAGCCTCCTTCAGAGTAGAATGAGGTTTATGGATGAGAGTTATGTCCCCTGCCTTCAGATGTCTGCACCTGCACTAGTTCTCTGGATCCCTTACTTGCCAATGGAAGGGCATTTGGCACCTCTAGGGAGTGACCAGCCTACAGGAATGTCTAGAAGAGCCCTGTTACCCCTTCCCATCCCTCTGCACTCACTGTGAAGGGATTGGAAACAACCAGCTAAATGTAGATCTCGACAGGACCTGGCTGTGCTTGAGCTTGACTCAGGCTCTGGACAGTGAGTCTTGGTCAAACCTCACTCCAGCTGGGTAAACAGGAAAATGTGGGTTGATTTAAATGGAAGTACAATTTCTTTTGTTGGAGCTCCTGAGAATCTAATTTAGCAAAGTATTAAAGCGTGTGCATAAGGCTGTCTCTTTTGTTCAAAGCCACTCGAGTGTGTTGCAGGCAGCTCACTAAAATCCATCAAACAAAGCACTGCTGGAAATGCTTTCCTGACAAAGAGGAATCTCTAATTTGAGGCATTTAGGAATTGAATCATTGTAATAAGAAAAAAATCCCAACATACTAGAAGGTAGCAGTGAAAGGAGGTGATATAGAATTGTCTGGACATGTTTATACAGGCTATATATTGTGTGGTGTTATTGTAGTTCTTCTACAATATAAGCTAGCAATTAGCAATTAAATTCCCATTATGGGATCATGTTGGTAATTGAGATAAACTGTAAGTGTGTAACTGTTTTAAACCTTTCTTTTAACTAACCCAAATACTGTAGTACTTATATAATTTAGAGATAATATCCCCATTAGTAGAGTTTATGACTCAATAAACAGCTCCCACAAGTTCATAAAAGCCAAAACTGTAAACACCAGTACTATTAATGCAATAGAAATTCTGTGCCTCCCTCTTTTCTTGGTGGTCTAGATAGAGCAAAGGGAAATGCTATCTCAGAAAAAAAACATTTGTTCTGGCTATATAAATATAAATGAATTGTCTTAAAACCCATCTGGAAATTTCCTCTCCTCCCCATGTCCCAGGTGGTCTGGCAACAGTGATGCATTCTGCTTTTGACTGCAGGCAAGGGCAGGAGCTCCCGTTGGAAATCATTTAGATGGAGGGATTGCATGTGAAGGACTAGTGGTATCCTCACCCTGCCTCTCCCACGGGAGAAATGGGAACAAAATCTTCCCTAGAGTTGGGTTTCGGTGTACTTTTCTATTATTATTTCAATATTTATTATTATTTTAAAGGAAAAGCCTCATTGAAATGCATGGAGTCCACAATTTTTGAACCTCTGCTGCTGGCTTTTTTTGACAGCTAAATGTGTTTTAGGGAAGTGTGTCTGCTCTGCCTGGAGATTAATACGAGCAGACCTTTTGCAGCCTGAGCCTTTTCCATTTGGGGCTGAGGGAAGCGATTAATTAAGCCATTTGCAACAAAAAACCCACCACTTTTGCTTTGTCCAAAAGACCTTTATTTCGCAGTGGTATTGGGCACCATCCTTCTTAGCAAATCCTTGCTGAATGAACCACCTCTATCTTGTCACTTTGCTGCTGAAGGACATTTCTTCCTGTAGTGTTAAAAATCATATTGTCCAAGCTCATCAAAATGCAGGAAGTTTTTTGTCCTCGCTTGCCAGCTGAGTTCAAGTGGATGTGAAAAGCTGAACGCACACAGCAGAGCCACTGCCCTTGCCCTCTCCCAGTAGGTGACTCATCCTGGGACCAAACACACGGTTTTCATCTGTTTCGCTGTTGTATTGGAGTCTTCTGTTCTTGCCACTTGGGTGTGAGGGTTTGTTTCCAGAGTAAGCATCTCAAGTGACCGCTGGGATTCGTGTCCATCACCTCGCTGCTGCTGGAGTCCTGACCTTTACACCTACGACGGAGTTTGGCCTTTGGGACAACCATTTTCACAAGGCAGAAACTCAGATATTTTGTTCTGTGGAACCCTGGTAAGAAGTGAGCAAACGGTGTCTCTTGGCCTTCCTGCCATTTGCATTTCACTGGCCTTCCTCAAGTTTTAATTTTCCATAACAATGGCATCAAACAGGGAGGGCACTCCCTCGGGAATGTGCCTGCCCACTCCCTCTTCACCCCACACATAACACTCTCCAGTGAAGTTTCATGGCCTCGCAGCAGGTTCAGAGACTCCCCTTTTGATTCCCCCTTGGCCCCTTTTGATTCCCTGTCGGCAGCCCCGCAATGAAGATGACCCAAGACCCGAAGCAAATCAAATATGCGAATTAGAAAGACTCAGCATCCTAATGAAGCAAAATTCCTTTTTGAAGGCAAACAATCATGAAGGACCTGAGCTGTCACTCCTGAGGTCTCGGCAGTTTCACCATTGATTTCTGTGGGAACGGGGTTTGGCTTTACTTTCTGGGAAAGGGCGATTGCTTTGCTGCTTCCTTACCCTTGCACACATAATCCCCGACTCACCTCGGGGTAGTCCACATGCTTCAGCTGCAGCAGCCAGGTCCCTGCAATGGGGCAGATCCTGGCAGATCCCAGCTCAAAAGGCAGTATTGCAGATATGCAGGTATGGGGTCTGGGATGGATGCACTCGTCCCCTTATTTAACCAAATTAGCGGTAGTTTGGTACGGGCTTCAGAGGAGGTAAAGACCTAAACAATAACTGGACCAAGAACTTCTCTAGTTCCAACCTGTTCTCTGAAAACCCACAAAGGAGCAGGGTGACACACTCAGCATTGATGCATACGAGCTTGGAATCAACGTGATCATAGGAACGACAGATGAACAGCGGGTGAGGGAGTTGGGCCTGTTCAGCCTTGAGCAGAGATGGCTGAGAGGGGAACCATCAGTGTCTGCCAGGGAGGGTCACAAGGAAGGACCAGGCTCTGCTCTGGGGTGGGGGGGCAACAATGGGACAAGAGAAACGGCAGAAACTGATGCCCAGGAAACTCCACCTGAAAATGAGGAAGAGCTTCTTTCCTGTGCGGTGACCAAGCACTGGAACAGATTGTCCAGAGGGGGTGTGGAGTCTCCTTCACTGGAGACATTCCAGAACCCTTTGGACATAATTCTGTGCAGTGTGCTCTGGGATGACCCTGCTGGAGCAGGGATGTTGGACCAGGCGACCCACTGTGGTGCCCTTCAACCTGACCCATCCTGTGATTCTGTGACTTACATATAAAGGAAGAAAGTATGTTGTGGGTACAAGGAGTCTCATGGACCTTTTCCTTTTCATATAATGTGACCACAAGCCACCACAACCATAAATCTGTGACAGAGTCACACTGACTCCTCTATGCCCCTGGTTCCCAGCACCTGGTGGGACAAAGAGCCAGGAGGAGCTGTGCTTTGCCTCCTAAGCAATATGAGAGCCTGGATGCAAGCCCTGTGGAGACAGAAAAGACAGATGGTGACTTCAGTGCCAGTTTCAACCTATGTGTAGAGGGAGGTTTTACAACTAACACGGTACCAAGACTGCACAGAGGTGGAGTAATTCCTAGGTATGAGAAAACATTCCTGATGTCACGGAAGCATGCTGATGAATGGGACAACATCTGAGATTCTGCATCACAGAAAAATGTCTGTAATATTGTCTGCCTAAACTAGTGCATCTCTATCATCCCGTGTCAGCAAAGTGGGATTGATGGAGTAACAGAGAAATTTTCTTGTAAGAAGAAACGCTCATAAGAAGAGAATGAATGACTAAAGTACATCGTATTCTAACTATGTGTGTGGGCTGTTACTTGAATTACAGAGAAAAGAACTGGACTTCTCAGCCACTGGCTACATTGTATGCAGTTATGAAATGTTCTAAAGCCTCCTGAGAAGTTGCCTGGCATTTAGAAGGAGTGGGATTAGGCCCTTCTTTCAGGTTAGAAACTCGTCATTTGAAGTCTGCAGGTGACTGTGGGTCTCGTGGGCTTCCCAGGTCCCTGGGAAGCTTGGGAGGCAACAGGGGACTGTTTTCCCAAAGAAGACCCAACAATTGTAGGATTGCCTCCTCACCAAGGAGAGGTTTCAGCTTTTTGATCATTCTTTTCCCTCCTGGGTTGCTCTGCTCAGTTGCACAAACCAATCACTTTCCCTGGGTAAGAAGAACAATTCCCTTTCTTGGGGGTAAGGACAGTTTTATAACCTTCCTCCTGCTTCATCAGCTGAGCCTTTCAGATGCTCTGAGACTGTTTAGCCCAGCCCAGCAAAGCCCCTGGCCAAGCTTTTCCTGCTGGTGGCACGTGGAGAGCTATAGAAAGCACAAATGGTGTGAGCATTAACACCCGACAAGCAGGAGGAAGAGCTGCACAACCAGTGCGTGGATGTTGATGAACACTTCCCTCCCCTCACAATCTTTTTATAAAATTGTGCCATTGGTGGCATTTGAGGCATCTCTGGCTCTCATATTGCTGGAGGTAAACCATAAATCACAGTGCAAGGTACATTTTTTTGGAGTTAATACTGCTAATTTAATCCATGTTAGTGATGCTGAGCATGCATCAGCTAAAGAAGACAATCAGTTGGCCATCTCTGGGGAGCATTTTCAGTATGTTTAAGGTCCAAAATGTGGAACCCAAGCTTACTGAACAGGAGGCTTTCAGCACAGGCGAGCAGAAATTCTTCTTAGGGTGATATGGTATAATGTTGTGTTTATCTCACGAGCACAACTAATCATAGAATCATAGAGTATGCTGAGTTGGAAAGAGATTTTAGATTGAAAATTTAGATTTGCAAATAGATTTCAAGGTATGATGTTGCAGCAGCCTTTCATCTTTGTTCCTAAATGTTCAAGCCAGAATAGCATCCTTGAGGGAAAAGGTCACTGTCTTTCTGAAAGATTATAATGCAGGATTCAGCATAGAAAGTTTGCCTTGTGCAGTTAGACTGGACTACATCAGTTTAAATGGTGGTGGTAATGTAAAGAAAAGATAGGTGGGTTGTTTAGGATAATAGATGGAATTGCTACCTCTGCTCTTCTTTGCATCACTCACCGTATGAGCTCTGGGTGACACAGAAGAGGGAAAATCCAGACCTCTGAGTCTGACAGGAAAGAAAGGGTGGGTTGCACCAGGACATGTTGTTCCCAAGAGTCAGTTTTAGGAAAGATGAGCAAGAAGGACTGGGAAAGACTTGCTGCACAAGCTGGTTACAGCTGGGTAGTGAGTAAGCCTTGCTTTGCCCTCTGGGAACTCATGGCTGCTGCTTCAAGAAAACCAGCGTGTGTCAGATGGCAGAAGGTGACTCATTAAACAGCATGTGCTGGGATTGCACTAGTGTAGTAGTGAGAAGGATCAGGAATGGAAGGAGAAAGAGCTAATCAACAGTTATTTTAACAATACTGAAATTAAGCTGGATTTTTCTTTTCTATTTTCAGGGCCAGCTCCTGAGGTCGCTATGCTCCCTGAACCTCAGTTCATGGCTGTTGCTGTTCCTTATCCAGAGCAGCCTTCCACATAAGGTTAAAAAGCCAGCGTTGTGAGTTGGGCACTGACTGGTGTTACCAAGGAAGGCAGTGTCTCTGCTGGGCAGCACTTGCCATTCAAGTGGTAAAGATTTCAGCCTGTATTTTTGTTCAGTTGCAAGTGTCACCCTGTAATGTTGGCCTGGTGGGAACACTGCTGCACACAGTTGCTAGGGAAACATCTTCAAGTTCATTTTTCTTTTGAGTTTCGTCATTCAACTCACAGCACTGCCATAATTATTCTTTTAAAAGCGGGACGTCTGAGCCATGAAGAGGTGCCAGTCACTGATGTAAGAGCTGGCATTGACAAAATGCTCTGGCTTGAATCTCACCAAGGGTCTTAGGGTCAACAGAGAGGTTTCTGCAGGTGCTGGAGTGGGGTGGGAAGCAAAACAGCATCAACATGGATTTGAATAATGTATTGAGAAACCCCTTTAATAGCGCCTGCAGCAACGACTCAAGTTCAGGCTTATACGTGTGAGATGTTTTGCTAGACTTTGTATTTACATTTCAGTAGCCTTTTCTTCTGACAGTGATGCCCCTTGTCTTGTTAATGAGCCTGCTAGCAGTGTATTGGTAGGCTCTGTAGTGAAAGAAAATGTGACAGGACGTATTGACACAATAATCAAAACTGATCAGAAAGTTCTACTCTAAAGAAGAAGCAAAAGGACAGGCCTTTTTCTGTTATTCAACCTTGAATGCCATTAAAATCATCCCTCATCAGCCTGTCACAGAGGCAGTGATGGAAGTTATAAACACCAACCTTTGTGGAAGAAGAGGCCTCTCAAAATGGGTGAGTCTCCCAAGCATTTGTTCACCTAAACTCTACCTCGAAGAGATAATCAGGCACAAAATCACTCACCCCACTGCAGGGACTGAGCTGGGGACTAATTTTCTGATGGACAATTCTAGGACAATTGTGAGCAGAGGGAAAGCTGAGATTTTGGAAAAACAGTTGCAGTTTTGTCACCATCTTTTGTAATGCCTGTTTGTCAGAGGAGCTGTGTGTGGAGCCTCGTCTCTTTTCACTGACACAGCAGCAGTCAACTTGTGATCCAGACATACTGCCCTGGAAAAAAAAATCCAAGGAAAGTCAGGAAGGGGTCCTGAGCAGTGAGATGAAGTGGCACATCCAAGATCAGCACAGCAACCCAAGGCAAAATCCTGACCCTCTGAAGCCCCAAACATCCCCTTCTCCAGCAGGCTTCATCTTTCCCTTTTTCATTTTGGGTCTGCATCTCCATAAGTCTTCAGGGGCTGGATACTCTTACCCAGGAATTGCCAGCTGAACTAGCTGGGGCCTCCTAGTGGGTTTTGTCTTTCCTGGGGGCCCAGTGTCCTGCACTGGGTGATGGTTTACAGAGAGTGGGACACGAGGGAGGCCCCCACATCTCCCAGGACTGTGCAGGAGAGTGACCCACTCTGGGCCACGAGCCACTCCAGGCAGGTTTGACCACTTCTCCTGCTCCTGGCCTTGGTATCCTGCCCAGCCATAGGCTGCCAAGCACAGGCAGGCATTTTTGGAGTGAGATGAGATCCTGGGCTTCAGGAGAGAAGATGAATTATCCCATACCAGCTCTCTCATCCCCCTCCCCTGCTTTGACAGAAAGTTGGGTCAGTGTTGTTTTTGTTTCTGCTTCTTTCTCCCTTGCCAAAGAAATCATTGTGACTAACTCCTCATCATACATGTTCAACAGTGTTTCTGGGATCAGGTCCTTCTCATGAAAACAAAAATAATCCCTCTTGCTTCCACTCCCAGCTATCCCGTAACATACGTAAGTGTTCAAGGAAGCCAGGAATGTATTTTAATTCAGATCATTATTAATAAGTTCAGGAGCTATGAGTTTTCCTCTTTTCATTCAAGATGAATTATGGCTTGGAGAAAAATATATCCATCTTATGAAGTTTTAATCCAGAGGGACACCTCTTAATTAAATTAACCAGTGAAAAGGAAATACTTGTAATAAGGGTGCAAGATAAATATTTGCACCATGCACATCCTAATTTATCACAGCCCTAAAAGAGTCCATAAGGTTTGTTTTTCTTCACTGAAATGTGATGCATTCAGATATCATTCTCATTTATAAATTAATGTATGTCACATGGGATACCCCCCTATGGGTTAGGGGCATTGGCCTGTGAGTGATATACTGCAGCTGAGAGAGCTGCAAAGTGAAGATGAGTAGTCCTGGAACTCAAGCCCTAAATTTAACATTGCCCAGAGAGAAACACAACCCTGAACTGACTCAAAGGTGGACAGCCCTGATGTATTATTGCGCAGTGTGGGGGTCCTGCTGATTTCGAGGGCAAGAGGTGAAAGCACTCACACTTGCTCCATTAATCTGCATTTATGTACCTGTGTGGTACCATGGTGATCCCTACTGAAGCCCGTGGTAGGCAGAATATTTAGGCATGAGCCTATTTTTAAGCCAGCTGATGGGTTGGATTAATTTCACAGACAGTGCTTTCATATTTGTAATTACGTTCATGATTAAATACTTGACGCCTTCACTGCTGTAGGTAACTTCCATCTCCCTGGGTTTTATTTAACAGTTTTCAAAAAAAAAAATCAACAAACCCAATCCCACAATTCCTGTACATATGTGAAGGAAAATATGCTAAAACATAATAAATATGCACCGTTATTCCAGGAAATGAGTGTGCACAGGGAAAGCTCTGATTTAGAACTGAGCAGAATAAAGCAGAGTGGAATAGAACAGGACTATTTCAGTTAAGAGGGACCCACAAAGAACATCCAGTCCAGCTGCCTGACCAGTTCAGGGCTGACCAAAGGTTACACCATGTTCTTAAGGGCATTGTCCAAATGTTGTCCCTTGGCCACTGACAGGCTTGGGGCCCTCTGTGCCAATACAACTGAAATCATAGAGGCAAATTAACAATAGTGCATTTCCCAATGTGAGAGGGATCTAATTATGAACTCAAATTGTAGCATTAATTGCAGATGCTGAACAATGTGACAACTTCTGGATGTTCAGTTGATGCCTTACATTGTGTTTGACCCACTAGAGACCACATGAGTGAAACTTGTGAATAGAAAATTGGATTTTGCAGTGGAAAAAAAAAATAAATCAGTGTTTTATTCAAGGAACAGGAGAACTTTCTGAATACTTTAATTGTGGATATACTTTGACCCAGTCTGTGGAAGAAGTTATGCTTTTTAACAGGGAAACTAGCACAGAAAACTGAACTTGTCTACAGGAAATATTTGTTGTCTTTTTAATTATTAATAAAGTCTCATATTTTAACCTTTTATTTCAGATGTATTAACTATATCTAGAAATAATTCAAGAATGAACCTGAGAACTGCAAACTAATGTGCTGACCATCTATAACCAGGTAGGGTGTTGAAAGTTCTATCACAGATTAGAGCTGATAGACAGGAATGTCTATCCTGTGTGCATGGGAGTGATGGTGAGAGGAAAGACATGTTGCTTATGTAGGTGAGAGTCAGGCTTTGCAAATCTGTTGGCAGAGCTCAGGATGTGTCTAAGCAGGACATCACTGATAAAGCATATCCAGCTTTCCAAAAATGGTATTTTGCCCCAGACTCGTTGGATAGACAAGCTGTGGGAGGAAAAAAGCCCAAGTCCTCTCCTGGACCTACTCTAGTCTAGAAAACAGTGTGGATGTGTTATACTCCAATGTGTTAATGAAAGGTCTGGAAGAGGGGATAAACAGAGAGTTAACCACATTTGTGGACAATGCAGAACTTTTCAGGAGAACCAACAGCAAACACTTGCAGGAGGATTTCACTCACTCCCAACTGAGTGACTGGAAGATAAAATGTCCATAGAAAGCCAGCACTAGGAAGAGCAAAGCAATGAAACAGAGGAGAAGTGATAGAATGACCATTGCTTAGGCAACAGCTGGCCATCAGCAAGCCTTTTAGAAAGGAATTTGCAGTATTGATGGAAAATTCTATGGAAACATGGTTCTGCTACTCTGCAACAGATGTAAAAAATAGTCAAATTAAGTACTAGATACTATCAGACAAGAGCGTTGTCAAATGAAGCATAAGCCCAAGCCATGCCACGCTTCAACCACCCTAAAATGGATATGGAAAAGCCAGAGGCACAGAGAGAATTAAAACAAGACTGCGGAGGACTGTGGCCAAGCTTGCACGAGAGGAGTGATGAAACAGCTTGTGGAAAAAAGGCCTACTCAGGGAAAAAAAAGCCTATTCAGTGTTTCTCCTAATGTAAGAACTAGGAGTCTTCCAAGGACAAAATAAGGTCTATAAAGAGGGCAAGGAAGTATTGATTTCACTCGCAGCGTAGCTGCCTCGTGCTGGTGCCTTTGCCACAAGAATCTGCAAAGGCCAAGAGGGTAGAAAGGGCTCCAAAGGGGATTAGACAAATTTGGAGAGGACTGGGCTGTTGGTGACTCTCAAACACAGCGGTCCAGCTCCAGCTCAGGAAGCTCTGTGGCCATGGAGTGGTAGGAGCACAGTGGGGACACCAGGAAAGGCCCTCGGGCACTGGTCCTGTTCCCTCTGTGCTTTGCTCTGAGCATCTGCTACCGGCAGGATACAAGGTCAGACCAGCCCTTGGTTGGACCATACAGAGCAGTTCTTGTGCTCCTCTGTCTCACCGAGAAGTACAGATGTGCTGTGCTGACATCTAAATAAAATAAAACTAAGTCCACATAACTAACTCCAAATAAACGGAATGTTCTCCTTGAACTTGAAAAAAACCAAACACAACAAAACACAACACAAAAAAAACCCCCAAAATAAAACCAAGATAATGTTTATACTGGGAAATGTGCGTTTTGGTTTTTTTTTTCTTCCTGGATAATTCAAAAACATCTGTAGGGGTTTTGTTCAGACTCCCCCTCTCCAAAGTTCACTTTTAGGTTGAGACAAATGCTTTCAGTGCCAAAGAAGACATTTGAAGAAGGCTGTAAATGAGAGAAAGCAGAGTTAAGATGCAAACTGAGTTTTGCTGTAACCCTAACCAGTAATCTCATGATTTACAGCCATTTCACTAACATTTGCTTATCTTCAAGGAGGGGATGGCTCTGGTGTAGCGGAAGCTGTGCTTTACCAGGAGGATAAACAACAGCCTTACTGACTAACCAGCATTTCCCAATGTTGTCTCATGCAGATTTCAGGAAAAATCTCCTCAGAATAATGCTCTTGATACTTGGACTGAGAGATCTGAAGGAGAGCATTAGACCTGACAGCGCTTCAGCAGTTCTGGGACAGGCCCTCTACATGTCACAAGAACCTAAGGAAATCTGGAATTAATCTTGGTGGCAGGCACAGCAGGGGGATTTTGCCTTCAGTGCAGACAGGATTGCCCAACACTTCCCATTATAAGCTCTTTGCTTATGCTTTCTCATAACGTTGGCAAGCTTTATCTCTTCAGGCTAGTATTATGCACAATGGATATCTTTCCCTAGCTTGCAAGTTTGGGAAAATGTCAGTGCAAATGGATACTTCTGTGGAGAAGGAGGGAAAGGAGGCAGAAATGGGGGTTTACAACCCACCTGCCAGAACCCTCCTGTAAAAGCTGAGAAGTCCCTGGGGAGGTGGGGCAGAGACTTGAAACCTGGCAAAGGAGCTGGTGTCAAGAAAGCGCGTTTTCTTGCTGTCACCACAAAAAAATAGCTGTCAGATAGTCACATGGTGCTCTAAAGTCCCATTTTCCATGCTCAGAGATGAGCAGAGAGGCTGCTCCTATCCCGTTACATTGTTCTTGTTTTGTGGGCACTGTCCTGGAGAAGAGAAATTATCCTAGACAATGTTTTGGGGTGTAGGAAGAAATCTTGGTTTGGTTCTTCCACTTGAAGGTAAGGGGAAGCTGATTTTATAAGAGCACCAGTGGTGTGACTTCAGGTCCTGCTGCAGGAGGGAGTGATGGAACAGAATGTGCAACCTCGGCAAGGCTGGACTTCAGGAACAAGGTCCCAGAACTTCAAGGGGGAGTCCCAGCACTCTTCCATCATCCAGGTGGGGTCAGCCTGATTCTCCAGTGGTAATGTCAGAGCTAGGATTGTGTGTTAGCAGCCGTGGTTCTCCCCCTCTGAAGGGGAGATGAGAAATGACCAAGGGTGATAAGCACTGAAAAGCTGTTGATGTGCATTCAGGACTCTGGGAGAGAATGTAGGAAATTTGTGTTTCCTGTTCTGCCCAGAGGCGCATTTGATGGAACCACCACAATATGTATGTGCAGAAGGTTTGAAGGAAGGGCCATTACGTGTTAAATTAACTGTATTGCAAGAGCATTAAAGAAAACAAGAACAGGAGAAACTCCTCAATCCGTGAGAGGATTTGTGTGATGCCTCAGAAAAACAGATCTCCGTGTTAGCAGGAGGCCTATCATTCTTGTGGGGTCATTGGAAGACACCCAGGGCCTTTTGCACTCTGCATGTGCAGCGTAAAAAAAAGCTTCTCATTTGCTTGATCTTTTTCATTGTATTATACAACCTTGAAGAAAGAAAAGCAAGCATCAAATTTGTGATTTATGGCTTGATATTTACTTGCTGTATCCGGGTGCGAGACCTATTCCAAGAAACAGAAAAAGACCGTGAGCCCAGGATGAAAAAATACACGCTTAAGGACTAAATGTATTTTTCTTGGAGCTCAGTCACAACCAGCTCTGCTTGGAAAGCCGACCGCCTGCTCACCCTGCGAGGCTTTCCAAGTTAGCGCCGCTTCCACGCTGAACTCCTCTCTCTCAGCACTCTTTGCTCTTGGCTCAGTGGACCTTAACCCCCATCCTCACTGCTCCTTGTGGAGGAGATCCCTGCACCCCACGGCTGGGCTGAGAAAACCCCTTTTTAATAAATTAGCGCGGTGCGATGGGACGCGGGGAGCATCTGGTGCTCCCAGTGCTGATTTATTTCTGCAGCAGCACACAAAACATCCAGTGATAAATTATGGAGAGTCAATGGGCCCTTGGAGAGCGGGGCCGTGATGAATAGTGAGCAGTTGGCATCCCACATAACCGTGTGTCCCGGAGGGCTACCTAGGGGTAGGGTAAGGGGAAAGAAAAGGCCGGAGCCTTTGAAGGATACAGCTGTTGGGAAAGTCTTCCTTTCAGTGGGAGATTACTTTGATTTTTAACGCCTTTTTCAGCAGCAGCAAATGGGATTTGTAAATGTCTGGGAATAAATAGGAACCACTAAACTCACTGTTACCTCAGCCTGGTCTGACACAGGGCAACAACGAAGCTGAGCATTGATTTACCTAAATGAGATTTTCGTTAAGGACACCAGGGTCTCCCTCAAAAGATGTTGCAGTTACCAGAGTTGTCTTTTGCAACTTCCAAGGCAGGGAAATCCACAGTCTGTGTCTCACCAGCAAAGAGGTCACAATGTGCTTGTTTGGTATGGAGATCAGAATTATTTTGGAGTCAGTGTTTAAAGATACAAGAACAAAGGCCAGAAAGTGTAAACACTTCCCGATTGCCCTGGTGGTGTGGGACTTTCACAAGGAGCAGTGTGGAAACAGCCAAGAAATAGCTTTCCTTAATGATCCCAGAGCTTGTGACTATGGGGAAAAATTCTCCAGGTGAGGAGATGTGGTGACTGGGAT
The DNA here is from genome assembly GCF_022539395.1 of Myiozetetes cayanensis. NCBI lineage: Eukaryota > Metazoa > Chordata > Aves > Passeriformes > Tyrannidae > Myiozetetes > Myiozetetes cayanensis. The sequence goes on along the minus strand of NW_026087742.1, from coordinate 110,666,743 downwards.
GACTTCAGGAGACTTCTGGGTGGAACTGGGACAGGTGCTTCCATCCCATAACTTGGGAGCTGGGTCCAGAAAACACACAATTGGTCTGTACCTATCAGGAGCTTCATTACAGACTCTGAAGCAAAATGGACCCATATCTTGCATTTAGGGGTGTGAGAGTTAAAATGAGCTGCATGCCCAGAAGTGAAAAGTGAGCCAGAATGAGAGCAAGAAAGGGTAGTGCTCTGGGCACCAACCTCTCCTGCCTGATTCCAGCCTTTCACATTGGATTTCCCTTCAGGAGGGCATGCAGGAACCTGCTCATGGGCACCTAGAGCATCCTTGTGCAAGCAGTTTGAAAATCTTGAAAATTCAGCTCGAAAACTGATCAGTTTTTTGAGTTAACTGTATTACAGCTGGCAGACAGGTTAGATCCCACAGTATTATTTGGGAGTGCTCTCAGTTAAAAAATTATATCTGGCTATTAGAGATTACTTCACTTTGGCTTAAAAATTTTCATTTTAGTTGCCACAGAAGCCATCAAATGCTACGTCTTCCTGGCTGCTTCTGCTTCAGGCAGCTCTGCTTTCACATACTTGAGTTTGGGGGAGTTGTTCACATGCTACAAAAAAAGTGAGCACAACATTTTGGTGCTTGCTTTCTGTTGTTTGCATCTGCAGTTGGTCACATGTGACAGCAAGTTGGCTGGTCAAAGTTAGCTGTGACTGCACTAACTTAAGAGTCACTGGGTATGGTGAGGAGTCTGGAATAGACAGACTTATACTACATCTCCAGAGGGCTTTACAGCCCAGGCTGGGCTCTGGGCTGGCAGGGGTCAGTTCAGTCTGGTGTTTCAGACTTTATCCACTTCAGTTTAGACCCTTAGCACTGACTTATTGCAGCCATCTCAAGGGAATGGCTACTGAGCTGATAACACAGCAATGTCAGGGTGTTTTGGTGCCCATCTGAGACCTTCCTTGTTGCCTCTTACTGTCTCTAACTTTCATGATTTCCAACCTCTCTTCCTTTCACAGAGGCACTGGCACAGGTTGCCCATACTGCCTCACCTCCTTTCTCCTCCATCCTGGCTGCCAACCTGTTTTCCAAGGTCCAGCAAAGAGACCAGAGTCTGAAGGGGCATTACAGTGTGATTCAGTTCTGGCAAGCCTTTGCCAGGCCTCTGAATGCACCCAAGCAGTGCTAACTCTGCCTCCTGGGCTGGGAGACACCACTGGGATGACCACCCCCAGCAGATACCTACTCTGCTCATTCAGGACTTCGTTTTTTTTCCAGAGCTAAAACAGTGGTTTTCATTAGTGCACTGCATGAAAGAAAAACACAGCACAGATATGTCATTAAAAGTACCCTAATTGGAATAAATTCACCACTGATGGTATCAACAGTGTCCTTGGAGCATGAAAACAAAACATTTGTTCTTTCTAATGGAGATTTTTTTCCCTCTGCTTCTCAAATGAACAGGGGCTTATTATCACCATTCCCACTCCTGTATTCCATATGTGACTCCAAATCAAACGCTGAGTTATTTCATCTCTTACCTGGCAGGGTCAGGTTTAACGTATCAAAACCAGCCTGACTTACATCTGCTTTGCAGATCATCACTGGCATACTTTTAAAATTGTTATAAGTCTATAATGATGCCTTTCTCCCCTCCCCCAGCGCCCCAGTAATGTCGAGATTTATTGAATCTGAAGGTCCAGTTGTGACCTTGGCTCCCACTCACTAAATCTGAACCTCTGGGGTCTATAAATCTTTGTGCACTGTTCAATTTATAGAAGTGAACATCTGCTTATCATACAGTATTCAAGTTGCAGGTGTATTCTACCAGTAAAATAAACACAGGAGTTCATGATTGCCTGGGCTGCAGGACATTAGACAGATGTTGGTGGTATGGTGATGCTTTTGCCTGTTGGGAGGACCCCTCACCGTTGGCAGAGCTGCTGGGCAGTGAGGTGGCTCTCAGGGCTCTGCATCCCCAAAAATTGAAGATGCCACAGCTTTTATCCCAAAGTCTTAGTCTGAGCATCTTGCCATGTGCAGGGCAATGTCTGTCTGAGATGCACACAAATCACATGAGGGGAAAAACTCTTGTCTTCCTGCCTCTCCCACGGCTGGTGGGAAAGGCATCAGCCCACGTAGGGATGGTTAGCTTTCTGCACAGCCTGGGGAATGCGAGGCAGAGTGGTGACTCTGTTTCTTCACTCACACAGTGAAAAATATGGTGCACAAGAGAACTCTCTCTCAGAACATGCACGGAGAGGGAGAGACCTACGAACACCTGAATATGATGAGAAAGGCTGAAAAGTCCTGCTCCACAGTGTAGGGAAAGAATTACCGACCACAAATCATTGGAAAGAGAGAGCAAAAGGAGCAGAGAATAGTGTAAAGAAGGAAAGAGGAGGAGACCAAGCCAATATAATTAGAGAGTCACAGAATAACAGAATATGCCAAGTTGGAAGGGACCCGCAAGGATCAATGATGGCTGAGCTGGGAAAGAGAGGGGCAGCAGAAAACCAAGATGCCTTTATACAACCTGTAGGAGATTTTTGGACATGAGGCATTTTAAAAAGCGTATTTGCCTTTTAAAAAATCCTCATGCTCCTTTTTGGGGTAAAGACCCTCTCTGCAAGAAGCCCAGCTCCCACGCTGGTACACGGGGCCTTCTCCTCCCAGCAGGCAGCTGGCTGGGGAGGGAACAAGCTGGAATGGATGCAGCTACATGGCATGGCATGGTGCTGGGCTGAGAAACTGGTGGAGAGTCTCACAAGCCATGTGTCTGTGTCAGCAATAGGCTGGCGTCCACCTTTTGCAGAAGGAGAAAGAAGGACCAACCCTGGAGTATTTTTGAGGCAGACCCTATTCTGTCCAGGCAGGTGTCTGGCCACTGTGTTTCTTCCTGCCCACTGCTCCCTCAGTGCTCCAGGGTGGCCCTGGGGCAGGCTGTGACACGGCTGGACTACTTTGCACAGCCTTGCACTGGAAATGTGAATTCACTAACTGGAAGGGTTGGACGTGACATGAGGAGTTTGCAGTGGCGTGGGTTGCATTTTACTCTGCTTTTGCTCCTGTATGTCACAGAATCACAGAATATGCTGAGTTGGAAGGGACCCATCAGGATCATCGAGTCCAGCTCCTACGCAGGACACCCCAAGAATCACACCATGTGCTTGAGAGCATTGCCCAAACACTTCTTGAGCTCAGACAGGCACGGGGAGCCTGTGGAAGGCAGAGCTCTGCTGCTGGAGGTGTCCTCATCATTGCACACATTTTAGACCAGCTCAGTTCATTAAGTGGCCCACAAAGGAGGGCAGGAGGGTGTTCAGTTAACAATAACAAAGCACCTGAAGGAAAAATACTATGAACTATTCCAGCCTCACTTCTATCAAAACATCTATTAATATATTTTAAGACCTTCCACAGTTGTTTTCGCCTCCCTCCAGGCTAGTCTAACCCCAGCCATAATTTAGCTTAAGGCATGAATATCTTCACTTATTTTACCCATAAAAGAAGAAAATTGGGAATTTGCTCAGACTGCCAGGAATCTGGAATTTGTTGATGAATGGACATTTGGCTGAACACAGTGAATTCCCAGCTAATTGGAAGCAGATAACGAAATAATGCATTTACCTTGAAAAACATAATTTTCTTAATAAATAATTGAAATGGCATTCTTCTGACAGATGAAATAAGAAAAAAATTACTAAATAAATTCAGGATTAATTCCTGTTCTATATAACAGTCACATGTTGTGAAGAGATTAAAAACTATAAATCTTTTTTTCAGCACAGTCCCAGAGAGTACTTTTGTCTAGAAAATGCAAGGGCCATCCTGTTCTGGGGAGTGTGGTTTCAGTCATCAACAGCCTATGCTTCTGTCTCCAAATATCATACCTAGAGAGAATGCAGAGGCCAGGGGAAGGAACCAACCTCAGAAAAATGTAGGGGTATCCAGTATGATCACAAATAATTGAATTAGCATCTTAGTAGGTGTTCACCCTTCTCATCTCCTTCTTATCCTTGAGTGTGGGCCAGCAAACCTGTTTCATGTTGCACTGGTGGGGAGCTGTGTCTAGGATTTACACTTCAGCCAAACAGCAGTGCTTTTCAGCTAAGGGGAGGTTAATGCCTGAAAATATGTTAGCTTGAAGCACTTGCAGATGATCTGATTACACCCTCCATTTAAAGGAAAAAATAGCAAAGGGTCCAAACAAAAGCATATGGGTCCAAACATCCTGATCTGGGTAGGGCTATGACTTGGAAACCCTTCTGGATCTGGAAGCAGGTTCCTCCCATCTTTATGCAACGGGACAAAAATTAAACTGCAGATCTGAACTCCAAAGTGTAGTTTATATAATGCAAAGGTGGATTTTTTTTTTTATTAATTTTCAATAGCTTTAGTTTGACAGTAATAATTTCTTGTCCGACTGTGGCTTGAGTGGAACACAATGTTCACACAGAGACACGAAACCTGACAATTTTTAAACTGCTAAACTGCAAAACTTGGCCGTGGTAATTGGAAGCATTATTAATCTGGGTTAAGTTTGGAATTACTTTTCAATGAATTTGCAGCAGGTTGTGGTTTTGGGCAAAAGCCATGGAAAACTTGGTAGTTTCACAGATTTTTAATGGGAATAAGGGGAAAACTGTGGTGATTTTGCTTAAAGTCGTGATTTAAGACTTTAGACTTGGTGAAATTGGTGGGCTGCAAGGCCATGTGAACTAAAAGAACAAGACATGCAAATGGAAACTTTCCCACTGAATGCAGCAGATCTACTTGTAGTGGTGCTTCCCATCAGCAAGATGTGTCCAGACTCTTCTTAAAATCAATGGGTAAGAAGTCCTACAAGGCCACAAAATGAGCAGAGGAGGATAAAGAAACAGGATAAATGGCTTTGAACCCGTAGCTTCCTTGCTACTAAATGTTCACTAATTTTCAAGACCAATAAGTCCTGTTGCCGTGAGGAAATGTCTGTACTGTCAAGGCAGAATTAAAAGAACAACTGCTGAAAAGCTTGACAGTGACTAAACATGGTGGTTGCATTACCTAATACTTCTTATTTTGCTTGTCTGTAAGAGATTCTGGCTGGTAAAAGCAAACAGTAACTCTGGGAATGTTTGAGCTCTCTGATGTGTAGAGAAAAGTCTTTCTTCTTCTCAGTGGTGAGACAGTCTGCTGGTTGAAAGAGTCACTGAAATCGTGTGTCACCACTGACAACCTATTTTCTCAGATTGTTTAGGGTTAGAATAGACCTGAGGGCCTTCTAGAAAGATCTTCATTGTAATAGAACCCATGGAACCTACGTTGGTTTCTTCCTTCTTGAAATTCCTGATTTCAATCCCTGAGCCTTCCTTGGGGCATATCACATAAATTGAGCCCTTGAGTCTCTCAGAATAAGGTGTGCTTTCCTATCCTTAAATAAAATTAGTGTGTGTTTTTCTGAATCCCCTTCATTTGTTTTCTGAACACCAAAGGAATGGCAGGAGCCATCACACCTCTGTGAAACACGGCAGATACCTACTCCATGGACCCTGCTTTGCACAGCAAAAGGTCGTCTTGGCCTCTTCAGACACTGAGCTGAAGTTTCTGTGGTTTTCTACCAGGATCTGGAAATCCCTGCAGAATCACTACTCTCCTCACTTGGAAAGTCTGGCCTGTTTTACTCTACCTGACTTGTGCTCTGTCTCAGTAGAGGAGCAAACCAGCTCTGCCATTCAGCAGTCCCTCAAAGCCTCTGTCTTATTTACCAGCTTCATCAGCAGGGAACAGTAAAAGAGTGGTAAGCCAAGAGCCCAGCCCATGAAAGTGGGCAATTCCCCAAAGACAGTTTTATTTGAGGCAAAATACTCCAGTTGGTAAAATACTCCAGTAGTGTCATTTATATCAACTCTATTACCTCTGCTGATTAAACATGTTCATGCTGCTGCATTACAAAATTGTTTTGATAGGGTCTGTTTTTAATAAGTTCATGATAATTTCAATGTCATTCTATTTTTTCCCATCTAATTCTTAAGAGAGTTCCCAAATAACCATTATATTATTTTGTTCAGATTGGTGTCAGGCTGAAAAGTCTATATTTATTCATGTCATCCTAGTTACTGTGTTTAAGTGCTGGCACAGCTTTATCTTTCCTTCACATCTGTAACTTCTCTTGTGTTCCAAGACTTGTTCAAAATCATCAGCAGGGGTTTGGTACACATCTTTCCCTTTTGGATGCAAATTATTCAGGAACTGCCAATTAAAAATTTCTAAGTTTAGAAAGCATTGTTACAAAAGAAAGGCATTGTTTTTCTTACATAAGAGTCAGTGCATTATCTGGCTTTTCCCCAAACAGAAGTGGGAAATATTTACTCATCATTTTTACTTATTTGGGTTTATTATTGACAGTCTTAGCTGATAGACTTAGTCGATTTAGAAGTAACTTGGTACCTTTCTGATGATCCCATTTGTAGCTAACACACTTTTAAAACTCCTGCTGACCACAGATAACTACTTTTGTCCTTTTCTTACCATACTACTATAATTTAGAGACTGTAATTCTTATTCATTAACATGAATGATGTTTTCTTTTGATTAGTGACTTCTCTGGACTTAGGTCTTCAGTACATGTTCTCAACTCACTGGACATCAGAGGACCCACTACAGAACGTTTGTTCCCAAGCTGCTAGAAATTTGGAAGGAGGTCAAAACCCTTTTCACCAACAGTGAAGAGCCCTCCTCAGATTGTACTCAGCTGATCCTCCTGAATAAATGTTGGTTTAAATATTCCAGCCATGGGAATCTTCCCACCAGATTTCAGCGATGGTGACCGGGTTGAGCTTGTGTTTCTAAAGGAACAAAAATTCTCCCTGGTTTGCTATATGAGAAATTACAGATTTTTTTCTTTTTTTTCCCCCTGAACTTTCTGATTTGACGTTAAAATGAATGGTTGGATCTTCTCTTGGTTGTCACTCTTTAGTTCCAGTGGGCCAGGAGGGTCCCTTCCTGACACAGAGGCTCCCCAGCCTGCCACAGCCCCTGCACCAGAGAACAGAGCCAGCCAAACCACAATCTAATGACAGCTGCTCTCGGCATTTTAGAACAGCCAGTGGTAATTCTGCTTATGAAATAAAGTTTCTAGCTGTTTGTCACGTAACACAGGAGACAGCCTGTCTCAGTGCAGATTGAATTATTATAATGAAGCAATCATCCTTTTACTGCAAATCAATCCAAGTGATAAACAGAAACAATAGCAAATGCAGCTAAGATATTGGCTGCCTCCCTCCAGAAAGTCCCCTCAGGTCTTTACAGAGTGGAAAAGGAGGGTGGGTTAGGTCAGTGTTCTGTGATAATTAGGATGAGGATAAAGAAGGGAAACATGAGGTCATTCTTCTTTGAATGTCAAAATGTATTTATTAGCATTATCTGTAATGGAAATGTTTCACTTCTTAAAATTCCCAGCTTTATTTTCTTATTGGTATTCAGTTTTGGGTGAAAAGCACAGAAAGAATAATATAATTTGAAACAAATTTTCATGTATTAGGAAAGGCTTATTCAGCCTTTTGTACATACAAAAGTGAGGCTGAGGCCAGTCATCTTAAAAACCATTCTCCAAAATAAAACCACCTGAGGCTGACAGCTTGCTCTGACTACAGAGGTGGAATCTACCTGAAGCACTCAAGGCTTGAATAAACCTAGGGCAGGATTCATCTCACCTGGTTTTAGGAAGGTAGAAGGAGGCTTTTGTCATCAGTGGAGAATGGCAGGTTTGTCTGGGGGCACAGACAGCTCAGGCTTAACAGGTGTACACACAGCCTTCAGTTTTAATTAACCATGATTAATCATTCTCAGCAGCCCCAAACTCCATGGGCAGTGCTGGTGCCCTCAGCAGGACCGCACAAGGAGCAGAGTCCTGCCCAAACGGGGTGAGGCTGACAGCCAGCTCATCATCTTGCACAGAAAATGTGCTGATTTGATCAGTTTAGATTCTGGAGTTTGAGAGACAACAATGTAATTCCCTCAGCTCTTCCTTTCCAGCTGTCTTGCCAGACTTGGAATGCTCTTCAGCCATTTGGGAAGGCAGTAGACTTGCAAATCAGTTTATTACTTTGACTTTGGCATTCTCATTAGGGCCCTGGCTGTACATCTGAATTGTTACCCCAGCTCAGCTTACCTTCTTGTAAACTTTGCTGATATGTGAAGTGTTGGATGGGTCCTTTGTAAGGCACATTGTCCTATTAAAGCACATTTAAGGAGTCTTGTAAACCCTGGAGATTAACCCCAATGTTTATGAAGAGTTATAGATGCTAATTCTCGCATATTTGTCATTCCAGAGCATGGCCTGGTGGCAAATATTCTTGCTACACCACAGCATTTGCGTCAATGGGATTTGTCCATGCTCTGATTCCTTCCTTAGGACAGAGAAAAGAAATGGTGGGAAAGTGAGGAATATGGGCATTTACCATCCTGGACTACATGAGCTGGTCATAAAATCTTAGAGCTAGCTCATAATAGGAGACTGGGAAGCAGAAGGAAGACCTTCCCCAGAGGACAGTTTTGGTTAAAAACACAGTGATAAGAGGTGGTTTTGTCCTGAAGAAGAAGTAGAATTTACTTTTTCAGTTTTTGTTAACATTTCTCTGTGGAGCATCTTTGTGTTTGATCTCCTCTCCTCTTTGTCCTGACACACTGAGTTTGGCAGCAGCAACTCCACAAACCTTCGGCTTCCTCACCAGACATAGGTTCTTAATATATATATACAATATATTTTATATATATATATATAAACAGGTATATGTGTGCACGCACACACATGCAGAGTTTGGCACATATTTATGTGGCCAAAAGAAATCTAAGCAAATTCAATTCCCCTGAGCTGACCCTTAACTGTACCACTGACTTTGTAGAGATCATTAACAAGTAACTTTTTGGTGGAACAGAAGAAACATTTTGGGTGCTGTAACTTCTTTAGGAGGCAGTGGATGTATAAATTGTGACACTCAGAGGAGTCACAACTAGCTCAAGAATTTAAACCTGGATAGATGGGCTTTTTGAGGAGAACTGAGGTTTATGAGAGACACCACCATGGAAGGAGATGATGAAGATGGAAAGGGAACACAGCTCTGACCAAGCCCTTTGCTGTCCAGAAAGGTTGCAAGAAGTACCTTCAAGGAGCTCCATTCCTGATGGTGATTATTCCTATCTTCAGGAGAACAGGTCTTTAGAGTTTTAGTGTTTTTTTTTTTCTTTATGCCTAATTTGTTAAATAAACAGATGCCATCAATAAATCAACTGGATCCTTAATCTGACAGTCTTCTGGATTCCAAATTTTGTCTGACCACTGTGATTAAGATGAAGGAAGTAGATGGAAATTAATCCTCCTCACAGCAGCCAATTCAAATTCAATTTTCTTTTTTTTTTTTTTTGATGGAGAAGGATTCTTTGAAGCTTGAATGAAAAGAAAAAGTGCTCTATACAACTGAGAAACCAAGAGGCAATAACAGGGCAATTAAGCAAAAGCAGATCATACAGTCCTTTTTGATTAGACTGCTATTTGACAGAGCTGGGTTAATAATTTGTCAGCAAAAATCAATCAGATGAATTTCATGTCTTTTTTTTTCCTTCTTAATACATTTCCAAGAGAGCTCATTATTTTGAAAGCATTCATTAATCAGCAATATTTTCTGGATAATTTTGAAAAATATTTCTTACTGTTCTTGGACTAGAACAGGTCACACTGAGTAACAGATTCCTATGATGCCTTGGTTGCATGTTTCATCATGTAGCACAGCTCTGCTCTCTGACTAAGGAAGTGCAGCTCAAAGAATCAGATTTTTAGTAACCATATCTATTACCTAGCTATGATGTGACACAGAGGAAGGTGCACTCACCTGTATAAAAAAATGTTATATGCAACATAGATGGTAAAAAGGACATGCTCCCTTCGGCTTTTGGAGCATGCTGGGGCTCTGGGTTTCTAGTAACAGCTAAATCTTTGGAAGCCCTTTCCCTTAATCCCTTTGCTGTGTCCAGCCTCAATAAACAGGTATGACTATAAAACAGGACAGCCCATGAACCTGTGAGCAAAACTAAAAACCCTACAACTCTTTTCTGTCAGTTTTATTTGGTTGTATTTTACAATAATTAAATTCTCCTGCTAACAGTTGTGTGGGCGCTGCTTGGAAATTTTACTGGTAATGCTTGAATTCTGCCTCTTGCCCTTCCATAACATCTCATTTAGGAAACTTTCTTCATGTGGGAGCAGCTTCTGTGTCTTTCTTGCACCATCCAAAAGCTTGCACCCAGAACACAGGTCAGAGAGAAAATTAAGCCATAACATTAAGGCAGTTTGGCCTTTGAATGACTAAGAAATTTGAGCTCATTATCTCAAAATGCAGGGAGCCAAAATTACTTCATCTTGGAGCAGTGTGGAGTTGGACAAAGACAGCTCCTCCATGGAGGGAGAGAAGGAAAAGCTCCCCTTCCCAACCATTTATTAATCTCATGCCTGATGAGGGATGGCCGATGGCTTTAAACAACAAATCCACTTCATTGCATTTCCTTATGGGAGTGGACTGCAGAAGCTGACCTTGCTGCAGGGTGTGGACCAGGGCTCTGCCTGCCTTTCCCATGGCTGTGAAGCATCTTTCCAGGCACCACAGCATTGGCCCTGGGGCTGCCAAAACAGCAGCCAAGCATGGCCTAAGAGTGCTGCACCCTGACTAGGTAAAGAGAGGAGCTCTTTAACTGGTGAAAGATTAGATAACAAAAGGCTGGCAAGTTTTGCTTGTATTCTTGGAGTCATAGTGACCCCTCAGGGTTGGTGTCTCTGCTGTTTTTCTCTCAGTGGAGTTAATTTATACCTTTATTTTGCAGTACATGTTCTGTGCAGGCCCCGTATGCTCCACCTGAGCAGGAATTTCTTCCGTGGTCACAGCAGCTCTTTGTGTGAGCAAGGATGGTCGAGGGAAGGATTGCAGTCTCACTCCTTGAACATGCCCAGAGGGAGTGGAAAAGCCTCCAGGCTACCATGAGGGCTCCCTCTGCAAAGGCCTCAGGATAAGGTAGAAATCAGGCTTTCAGCATTACAGGGAGAACTCAAAACTTCAGGATTTCCCAGCCGATGACAAATGTACCCTGACTGGATCTGCTTTATTTCTTCCTCAGTGAAGAAAAGAGAAGATGTTGTTGAAGAAAAGAGAAGATGTTGTTGATTGCACCTACAATGAAGACTAATGGGGAGGACACCAGAACTGCTGAGTGGCTAACGAGCCGCAGTGACTCACAGCTATTGAGTTTGGTCTGGGTGAATGAGTGTTTGTGCAGCTACTGCAAAACTCGGTTTGAGTGGCAGCACAAACAGTTTTCTTCTGGGAGATGCTGGATTCCCTGTAAAGATAGGCTCCCTCTCAGCTACTGAGAGCAGAGAGTCTCTGGAAGGCCATGCAGGAATTCCATTGCTTGGCAGAGGGTGGCAAGTGATGCAGACCCCGAGAATTGCTGGCTGCCCTTACGACCGCCAGGCGCTGGGAAAGCCAGATGACATTCCTGCCAGGAGTACAGGCTCTTTACGGAGCCCAAGGCTGCAGCACCTCCCAAAGGGAATAAAAAGTGGTAGCCTCAAGTGAAAATGTGCCACCCCACCTTGCTGCTTGCGAGGACATTGAGGCTCCAGCCCATAATGACGACCACAGGGCCAGGAATCGCCAGCTCATTGTTTGTGAGGAAGGGCCTGTGTTAATTGCTTGTTGTGACAAGCAGTTTCTTGTTGCAATTAATCTGTGGCTCTTTCATACTGGAGCTTGTCCTGCAGGGTTTTAGGTGGCTGAGCAGAGGAAGGAGAGGCTATAAGTAAACTGACTTGACTTCAGCATTTGTACCAGCTCCAGCCTGCCCGGGCTCAGGGTAGCATTGAATAGGCCATGCTTAGCCAGGACTGCTTCAGCTCTGCACAGGAACTCCTTTGGATGAGTGATCTGGAGGGATGAGTAAGTCAGTTTGTCTGGGCTGACCCCTGGATGGTGTTTTCCTGCTTGGATGAGCACAGCAGGCGAAAGAAGGTGCAGATCATGGGAAAGTGGTGAGAACCTCCCTCGATGAGCCAATTACTCAGACTTTCCCCCTTGGATTATGTCAGGTGCCTCTTTCAAAAGCCTTAACTCACACTGTTAGGAGTTTAATTTTAGGTTCATGCCTCCCACATATGGCTTTTATACTGTGGGAAGCCTTCAGACATATCACACTTAATCACTGTTTATCCTTACTCATTTTCTTGCCATGCTGGATATTTGTTTTTAATCAAGAACAACTTTTCTGTGTCATGCATTCATCCAGCTAAATGATAATGTGCAATTCTGCTCCAAGAAGACACTATGGTTTGCTGCATCAGTACAAAGAGGGGCTTGCTGAATTGGTGACAATACTGCTTTTTCTTCTGCCACCCCAGAGAAGCTGGCACAATTCTGAGGCAATAAAATAAACTGTGTTTTATTTTGTGCCTTGTCAAAAGAAATGGAAGATTAATTGTCTATCTGTGGCCAGCTGTGTGGTATTCTGGGGATGTTTCACTTTTTCTAAGACAGAAGATAGTAAGTACAGGAAGATTCCTGTTTGACTGACACTGTCCATCTGCTCATTAGAAAAACAGAGGGAGTGAAAACTTGGCCCTTTGAAAGGCAGCAAGAGCTTTGCTACAGACTGTCATAAAACCAGGATTAAACTCTCCTACTTTTAACACTAATAAAGCAAGTTTTGCACCCAATACATCTGACACATCTCCCATTGAATTTTCTAGTAGCCAAAGTGGGATGTTTGGTCTGAGAGAGAGTAAACTCAGAGCTACAACCCTATTCCACTGGGGAGCCTACACTCTCATACCACAGCTGACATTGCCAAGGCAGAAGTATGTAGAAGACAAATGAAGACGTTTCAGCTCTGTAAACCTTGGATTCAAATTGGAGGAAGAACTGGATTATAGGAAAATACACTCTTGCTTCCTTTACAGTCATGGAAACAATGGTGAAGAGGAAGAAAAATGCTTGTCTGCATCATATATTGATACACATATGAGTTTGAAGGGTGTTAGAGGAAATAATGTGTATGAAAACAGCTTTGTAAAAAGATAAGAAAAAAGGTGTATATGTTTGGGGTTTTTTTGTTCAGCCATCACAATTTAATCTCTTTGTTTACAACTGTTGGCTGTTTCCAGGAATGCGAGGTGTTTGGGAATACCTAACACACATATCAGGTATTTTCCATGTCAAAATCACCATGTAGGAGATATTATTATGTTGTTGAGCATTCATTTTTATCTCTTAGTGAAAGAGATGAGTGGATGAAACTACATTCCCAGCAGAGCTGTCTGGGTGGGATGGACATCCTGTACAGGATCCTCACAGATGCTTCCAGACACCAGCACTTTAAAACTGCTTATCTTTCACCTTCCATTTTTGCCTACAAAACATCCTGCAAAAAGTACAAGCTCTGGAGGGGCAAAGGGTTGGATTGAGACATAACCATATCTAATTACACTTGTGCCCTTTCCCTCTCACAGAAACCATTCTCCAGGCCTCTGCTTTTAACATCAGCCTTGCTCTGGTTTATAAAGGATGTTTTCCTGCATGGCTGAGTTTTACAGCACCCTGTTCCAATGCTGGGATGTTATTTCTCCAGTCCTGGGAACATCAGCTTGGACAAGGGTGGCCAAGAGGTGCTGTGTGACACTGCTGTGCACAGAGGAGGACAGGGCACGTGTGAGCTGCTGTTTCACTCAGCCACAGATGCAAAGACAAGCTTTAGCTGCTCTGTGTGTGCGACCTTTGGGTGAGCAAAGCCCTGTCCTGAGGCTTTATCAGCTTCTTGGGGCCCAAAGCCTTGATGCTGCCTCAGTTTTCATGTGGTTTCTGGGGCTGATGAATCAAAAAATTACCTACATCTTGCATTCCTGGAAGGTGCTTCAGTCGTGGGACAGCTGGGAAAGTGGTGGCATTGCAAAAACCAGAGAATGACCACAGGGCAGCCCTAAGGGCGGAGATGCTTAGTCAGATGGTTGCTCTTCTCTGAGCCAGAAGTGCTCCCCTGCTGAAGAGATCTCCCCATGTTAATTCAATGTGTCTCCTGTTATGCTGACAGACAGTTTTGCTTTTGGTTTCTGTCAGCACTCACATAAGTCAATGACTACTTCTTTATAGAAGTAACCATTAAGGACTCAAACCATCTGACACTCCACAGGCAGGTGTAAGAAGTGACAAATAAAAGAATCCATATTATCACTAAAACTTCCAGAACAAGGACGAGATTTGATTTTTTGTTTGCTTGATTTTCCAGGCAGAAACAGAAAACACATCTTTAAACTTTGATCTGCTCATATGTCATTGACTAAAGTGACCATAATCCTAGTTTAAAATAAAAAATCCTTCTCAGGTTCTTTTTAAGTTAGTCTTACCCACATTTCAGCCAGGTACTGAAGAAGCAAAACAAAGCAAAGCAGCTCATAAATCAGAAAGCTTCCCCCATCATACTATAGCTTTGTGCCAGAATTTATTTTATAGATAAATGTACACATATGCTCTGTTTGAAATGCTCACAATTGCTAGAAAACACAGAGAGGCTTTGCAGGATTAAAACAGAGCATGGGACCTGCCAAGAAAGCTTGGTTAACAAAGTGGGGTTTTTTTCAATTCATTGACTGTACTGAAAGAATTAAACCACAGTTTGTTTCAGGTTGCCCCAAAATGAGAACATTCAAAGGGTTTTATATGAACTGAGGAGTGAAAAATATAATTTGTGTCTGAACAAAATGAACTTTTTGTGCCTGAAATCAAACATTTCAAGCGTTTAACTGAAACTAGAACTGTGCATTCAGTTATGAAAGCATAGCATTTCATCTTTTAAATATGAACATTTAATTACTTTCTCACTTTGTCACGGTTTTTTAAGGTCTTATTTATCTGACCAGTCCAACTAGGCAACGTTGGACATAAATTAGAACTAATTTTTACCAGTCTGTGCCAGCATTTTCCAGGAAAAAAAAATGTAGCTGTAAACAACATTCCTCTGTCCAGCCAGAAACCATGATGTTACCTGCTTCTAATTTGTATAACAAGTGTGATTCACTAATGACACGCAACTGTTCATAAATGATCACGAATTCTCAGCCTTAGAGCAGACCTCTAGTTTTTCATCCTCCTAGGGTAATACTGTACTGAAAAAAAAAAAAAAAAAGTCAGAAGACACTGGTCTCTGCTACCTCTTTGGGGGATGGTTTTTCTCTGAAGTGGTAACTCCACCTCCCCTGCAGCTACGTGAATGATGGAATCTGCTAGGGCTGCCTACAAGTAAGTTTGTAGACCTCAAGTGAACAAGTTCTCGAATTTTGTAATCAACTAGCACTTTTCAGTGCTGGGAATTCTTCTGTCTCACAATGGGCTCTTATCTAAAATACACTGTGGAACAGACTGTTACCACCCAGTCCTTGGGATACACAGAAAGCTTTGGAAAACACGCAATACATGTTACTTTACATACTGATGTTTTAAGTGCAGCACATACCCCAAGTTATCTTCTCTGCAAAGACCTGTACTAGCACATATGTTGGCTTTAGCAGCATTTCCTTAGACCAATGTCTATGTGGCTTTTGAAGAGCAGAAACTTTCCTTTCCGTGACAGCTGGGATGGGAACAGAAGATCCCAGGATGGGAACAGAAGGATCATATAATTGCAAATGAATGTACTTGTCAAGTTCATAGCTCTTTCTGGCATATTAATGCTCATCATGGGGTGAGAGCCTCAGTTTCTGAATGTTGGACCCCAATATTGAGCAGTTTTGTGGTTCCTCAGAGTAGTGTACTGTGCAGACCAAAGTGGTTGTAAAACAACAACAAAGCAAACACATCAAGCCTGGAGCAACTGCAATTTCATAACCCAGAACACGAACACAGTGGGGTGTTGCCATGGCTGTCACAGCAGCTGTGCAGACTCACAGCTCCCGGTGAGTTTGATGTTGTTGCACCTCAGTCAGTGGAAATAAGGATTTTGTGAAAATCAGCATTTGTGGTAATTAGAATAACTGAGGTGCTTGTCTGGTTTTTTGGTTTTTTTATTTTTTTTTTTTTCATTTGATCTCTGCCATCCATGGCTCAAGTGAAGACTATTCACTTAACTAGGAAGCTCACAGTGCTTTTTGTTTCTTGGTATTGTCCCACAAGACTAGTTCTCTAGGCACAGTGGAGGGGGATTTTCAGAGGATTGCTCAGAAATATTTTCTTTGCTGGAAATTGTGTAGAGCCCCAGGAAACAAGCACAGAGGAGGGCATGGAAAAGCAGCAGACACTAAAAGCACTATCACATGTTTCTTTTCTGTTCTCAGAAAGCCTGGTTATTCTCTATGAGGAAGAAGGCATGGGGGTTAGGGCAGGAGGGACATTTTTCGGTTTGAACTACTTCCCTCCGCCCTTCTCCAGGATGGAATGGGAACCCTCCAAGAGAATCCAAAGGGATGCACAGTCCCAAAAGATGTGCTAACAGTAAAATACAATGTTCTGCACAACTTTAGAAATGTAGCAGATGTGCATTAAATTATGTCCACTGATAGAAAAGACATTTCTACCCTGGGTAAGATCACATCCTTGGTGCTGCAGATTTACTTCTCAGTTGTGGGAGGCTCATGCAAAGCCATGAGCATCCCAGTCTGAGCTGTGCTGTGGAGGTGGGGAAGGTTTACACATCACTGTCAGAGAGCAGTGGAACTCTCCAATGTGATCCATTTCTGGACTGTAGGGGACAGCTACTCAGAAAATTAGCCTGGAAACAGCAAGTTGATGAAAAACCCAGAAACTGAAAAAAAAAATTCCTCTTCAATTTCAGAATCAGTCTTGAATCCTTTATCAAAAGCATTTTTCTCCCAGAAGGAGTGTATGAATGAGGGAAGACCAAAGGATAATATAAGAGCAGCCAAGGTGCAGCATGTGAGTAAGAAAATCACTGGACACGTGGTCTGTGCAGTGCAGCACCAGCCAAGTGGCAGTACCATCCATGATCTTATGATCATGAGCAGCAAAGTAAGCGGATTTCCTGGTCCCTTTCTGATCTTACAAAAGATCCAGGAAGAGAGGAATGTCATGTGAAGTGCAGGGAAAGTAAGTGGGATTTTGGTTTTCCAAAGGCAAGCAAGCATGATTTTGGCAACTGCCAGAGACACGTGTGACTCCTCTTAACCCTCCCACCTCAAAATGAGTGGTACTTGGCAGAGATAACCCCAGCCAGTGATGCTGTTAGGCAGGTGCCCTGTCCTCACCCTCACCTGTTCATAGGAAGACAGTCCTGCACAAGAGCAATAATCCCCAGCTAAACCTCTCTCAGCGGAATGGTTCACACTTTATGGAGATTTATTATCACCCGCAGATGTCCTTTGCTCCAGAGCCAGAAATTATTTGCTATTGTTTTGGTTGGTTTTGTTTGTGTGTTTGTTGACTTTTTTGTTTGGTTTTGTTTTGGTTTGGGTTTCTGTTTTGTTTTGGTTTTTTGGGGTTTTTGGCACTGAAGTAGTCTTGCTCCACACCTGCCCAGCCACCCCAGGGTGCCATGTGGCAGACAGACTGACAGTGGTGTCCTGTCCTTCCCACCCTGCATGCCAAAAGCCCATCACAGCATCCTCAGGGGCTCAGCATTTCCTAGGAGAGCCACACATTGAAATGTACAGCTGGGGACTCAGACCAGGGGCTCCTGGTGGGTTTGGATCATGGTCAAGAAGAGGTTGGGACTATGAAGTGGTGGCCTGGAGTTCAGTGGGACCATTTCCTGCCCTTAGGCAAGCCCAAGTGAATGTGCCATTTCCCTGGCAATGTGCTCATTCCCAAGCATTTTGGACCAGCTCCCCAGTTCTGTGCCTGAAGTCTCTCGCAGATCACCAGCAAAGCCACCACACTGCCAGCAAACCCACAAGTTTCTGCATTTAATATTGTTTTATTTATTGTGTATGGTAGGACCCTTTTTCTAATCTAAACAAATTATTCCTTCATCCTTTCCCCATAAATAAGGCATTACATTGCCTTGCAGCTCCTCTTTCTCCTCTTTCCTGTATGCTCCCATCTGCCTGAATCCTCTGCAGAGCCTGGTGCCAAGGTCTGGGCACAGGGCTGCTCCTCGGGGTTCTTCAATGCAGTGCAGAGTAGAGCAATTGTTTACAGCACTTGCTGTTTTGTCCCAGAATGACATTTGCCTTTTTTCCAACAGTATCACATTGTTGATTCATGCTCAGTCCCACTTTTCTCTGTCCCCCTGTCTGGTTTGTGAAGCAGCACAGTCCCTCTCACCAGCTTGGCCTTCTTTTGGACACCCAATTTTCCTTCCTGAATGCTGCTCTCTCACTGAGTTTCATCCTGCTGATTTTAGATCTGTTTTACTTTGTTTTATCAGAGCTGTTTTGAATTCCAGTTTTATCTGCGAAAGTGCTGCTCAGACCTCTCCAGCCTCACGCTGTTGAAAATCTCACTGAAGCCAAGGTATGCCACATCCAGAGCACACCCTTACCCACCAGCCCTGTGACCTTGCCAGAGAAGGAAATTTGGTTGGTTTGACACAATTTGCTCTTCACAAATCCACATTGGCTGTTTCCCTTCCCCTTATGCTCTGAGAATCACTGACTGATTGTCTAATAAGTTGGTTGAGTAGTTTTCTGGGTGTTGAACTCCATTTGACTGCTCTATCATTCTCCATGTTGTCATACTCTTGCCTTCTAAAGCCAGATACCATGCTTTCCCCTTGGTTAGTGAATCCCACATCTCAAAATCCATTCATACCTGACTTTTTGGGAGCACTTTTCCTGGCATTGTTGGGAGTGCAGGCAGTACATGTGGGAATGTGGCCAGTCCTGCAGGTAGATCCACATACCCCTACTGGCCAGCTTTGAATGAGCTGTGTTCCTAAAAAGCCATTTTCTGCTTTCCAACAAGCTACAGAAATAAGTCAAGTCAAAACCTCCTGTGTAATCCTGGGAACTGATTTCATCCCACGGGAGGTGGCTCTCCCTGTGTGGGTCCGGGAGAGATGCCTGAGCTGACCAACAGAACCGTACTTTTTGAAGGTCTCACAGGAATACAGCTCCAAAACAACAACCAAACGCCAAAAAAGCCAAACAACAACAACAAAACACCAAGCAAAAAGTGCAGCATCCTCATTTTCACCTATCTCCTAAAACCTTTTCTGTTGGAGTGCTTCCCCAATCCCTTGAAATTCACTCCTGAGTTTTCTGAATTTGGGAATGATGTAATTTCCTTGGTCTTAGCCTGGTTCCCCAGCCACCTAATCCTGTGCTACTTGCACCTACCCACATGACTTAAATCCCCATGCAATACCTTTCACAGACACCTTCTTTAAAGACAAACATATGCTACAATAATAGTAAAATAGCACATTACTCTCGCAGGCCTTCACACTTGTTAATGCTCATCTGGATCTATGCAGCCTCGTTTTTATGTCTATAATTTTATTTGTGGGATTTAATCACAGGTAAGCAATGCCTCTCTTTATGAATCTTATTGTTGGTGCACTTAAGAGTAGTGCAGAGTACAAAGCACAGGAGAAAATTTCTTTTCTGGGGACCATATGTTAAAAGAATAAAGCTCTGACTTAATGCCCTTGCCTTGCAGAGTAGCACAGTCAACAAACCACTGTTAGATCACAGGATAAGTATTGACAAGTTCCAGAGTACTGTTTAAGCCTGTTACTATAGTAATATGAATTTTTGTTCTATCCAGCCACATAAAAAAGGGGATGAAACAACACATTAGTCTTTAATTCTTCCCAAATTTGCGGCATTGACACCACTCAAACCAGAATCATCTGCTTTTAAAGGAAAAATGGGGTACGGGCATCTCTAGGCCAAGCTACTCTGTGTAGGCTTCCACCCCAGAAATTATTTTTTTAAATAATAATGCAGAAGAACAGGCTTTTCCCTGCTCATTCAGCTGATGCTTTAAGATTCACAGCTCCAAACCAGATGATACTACCTATTTTTGCAGCCACAGAAGTTTATGATTTCATGTGAGAGATAAGTGTTTTAGTGGGTAGTCACGGAAGGGCATGGGGTCATGTAGTGAATTTTCCTGAGCAATGAGAGTCAAGGCTCTTAAGCACATGTATCATCCATAATGCATGGAATACCCCCAAGCAGGCTTTCTGCAGTGTGAAAAGATGATTTGAGTGCATCAGGGAATGGCAGAGACAAAGGTCAGGAACCTGGGCAAGCCTGAGGGGATCAGATCAGTTGTAGGATGCGACACGGGATCAAGCACTGACTCTTATCCAGGTTGCTTCTTCATAGCTATAGCAACTGTGAGATGCTCATGTCCCTTAGCAAGAACTGACAAACTGACCAGTAGTACTTTTCCTATGTTTCTAATAAATTTCCTTCCATACCCTTAGTAGTTCACAGTGCAAACTTCTGAGACTCCTTCTCCTGCATTTAAAAGTTACTACAAAGTGTGCATAATTTGAGAAGAAGTTTCTTTTGCATTTTCTCTGAAGTAGGCAATATTCTTTAACCCCTCTGTATTTTATTTTTCGCCTTTATAACCAGTTAGAGGTGTCCTGCTAGGACGTCTCTTAGGATTTTATGGCTACTCTTTTTTAATATAAAGCTGCAGTTTAACTCAGCATTTTGTGATAGTAAGGTTTTAGAAGGGAAAAGTGCTTTCCAGTCTGTGGCACACAACATCTTGTGCTGGTCTGTGAGGCAGAAGGCAGGTGGTCTGTGGATGATAAAAGAAGTAAGAAAATCAAAGCACACTCATACACATCTGAGAAACAAACTGGTGTGTGAGGGTGGGGAAACAGACTTAAAAATTAACATCTGAAATTTAACACTGAAGATTACCTGCATTTGACTGCAGAGGAAAATAAAACTGGCAGCACTACACAAGCTACCCTTGACTCTTTTTTCCCAAGATAATGCATATTTTTTGTAATGCTAAATGCTAAAAAGAATTGTGGGGCAGTATTGGCCACACAGATGCATTAGAGTTATGGAGACTGCAACACCAACAGGTGAAATATGGTAAGTGCCTTTTTCTATGTGCCTGGATTGTTGCCTTTGATTTGACACCATCCTGAAAACTATTAAATAGATGGCTGTGTCCTCTGAAGGTGCTTTACAGAGGCTTTTGATGGCAAACAACTTTTAAAAGTGAGCTTCATCGGGTTGTGCAAGACAGGATTTGTCGCTCGTGAGTTTTGGCACTCTGGGCACACTCGGTGTCCCTGAGACATTCCACAACACCAACCTGGAAGGGTTAAATCTTCCGATCTCCAGTGCCTGAGTCCAGCCTTTCTCCAAGGAGCAGCTTTCCCACCTCCTTAGTGCTCAGAAACCAGGCAGCTGGCACCCTGCCCACAGCTTGTTTGTCGGGAACTGGGCTCCTTTCTTTTCCGAATGCAGGGCTGAAACGCCTGGCCTGGCTTGGCAGTGCCCTGCCTGGCTGAGGCTGCAGGAAGGTTCTCACGGCTCTGTTGACTCACTGCTGGTGTGGTGACAGCTCTTGAGATCCACTGGATGACATTTTCTTTTTTCCTTTTCTTTCTTCCTTTTTTTTTTTTTCCCCTCCCTGCAGTCCTCCTGGCAGGTACAAATCTTCTATTCATGTCTCAGTAAACGAGGTTTTTCACAAGGAAGGGTTTTGTCCCCTCCTCCGCAGTGATCTTGACATGCATCACCCAGAAATGGAGGAGAGGAAGAAAAGGAGAACAAACACTCTGCTGTCACTCTGAGGACTGGTCACAAATACCTCTGAGGGCTGCCCCCTAAAGCTGAATTTCATACAAGGTAGGTAAAGAAAAACTCACATAGACTTATTTGCACCTGCAACTCATCTGGAAAGGGCCACCCTGCAGGTGCCAACTGAAAGGTTCTGGACCACTTTTTAAAATAATCTGCCCTGAAACACTGCTGCTTGGGCTGCTGGCAAAATCACTGACAGAGTGATGGGGCCAACAAATGCTCTTGCACTCTCATTAGGCTTCATGTTTGCAGGGCTCCACACACAGTTCTCATCTGGATCCTGACACACACTTTACTAGCATCCAGAAGATGACAGTCCTAGTTACTTCTACTACTCCAGACTGAAAAGTGAGGTAGTTTGCATCTCTTTGTCCTCTTTTTTCATAGGAAGCAAGAGCTGACAATTCCATTCAGCATCACCTGCAGTGTCCAGCCTCACACACTGTCGAACACCTCTTGTGCAGAACTCACCTGAGGAGCTTCCTCCTCATCACTCTGTGATGTGCAAATTTGTCTGCTTGCCTCCACAACGCAGCCACCATGAAGCTTTCCACGGTCGCAGAGGAGCTGCCTCTGAACCCTTCTCAGAAATGCCCAAGGTACACAACCTACCCACAGCCGTTTTTAAGAGCTGCCTGTGATTTTTGGGATAATGTGCAGTTTCTGTGCCAAACTCTGTTGGCATAGAACAGGAGAGTGTTGAGAACCCAGTTGTGGGTGCACAACCAAAACCAGTTGTGCAGGTGGAAGGACTTGGACCACTGAGGAGAGTAATGAGTTTTCTCTCACCCAGCATAAGATGGATGATTCTACTTTGTTCTACTGGATGCTGTTGTCCCCTTCCAGCTTAAAGAACGTCATTGCTCTTGGCTGTAAGGAACAATCTGCTGGGGCTGGCACCACCTGCTCAGTGTGTTTTGCTGACAAGACTGAAAAGGAAGACTCCACATTTTGGTGCCTCCCTTGCAGCTTGCCAAAATGGGCTGGCAAGGAAGCCACGTTACAGGTCCCCAACTCTCCAAGAGTGAGAGCTGGTCTTTTCCCTCAGGGCCAACAGGAGTTTTCTCATCTGCAGAAGACCAGTAAATGTTGTAGCTGCAGGTTTTGGGTGGGGGAAGCGGAAGAATACAGTCTACTAGAAATCAACACTGTTGAGTAGTTGAACTCTGGGGCAGCACTTTTCTGTAAATGCCACTGGCAGCATCGGTGAGAATTAGTGGAAAATTTGGGCTACTTTGTGAAGAATTAGCTTGAAAATGAAGCAAGAAAATCAGTGCTTTTATGGCTGAGAAGAAAATACACCCAAAGAAAATAATATACTCAAAAAGAAGTATGAATTAAATGCCTGAGATGACAGTCCACCTCAGTCCCACAGTAAAAAAAATATTTAGACACCCTTAGCTCACTAGCACACCCAAGGAAGTCTTGCAGGTTTTAGTATTCTTCAGTATTCTTGGCCTCCTGTTGTTTTCAGCATTACTTCTTTGCAATGAAGGGATAGTCTCTGAAGTGTCTCTGTAAGGAACTGTAACTCTATATATGATATCTGTGAGTTTAGGGAGGGAACATAAGCAGGCAGAGGTAAATGTCCTCTAGAGAAAAGGCTCTTGAAAAGTGAGGAGTGACCCTGTAAAACCAAGATGCTTTCTAATAACGAGGAGCAATTGGCAGGTCTAAGCATTGGACAGGGCTAGAGGCAGGTATGCATATGCAAACATGAAAACAGATATGGAACCAGATAACATTTGTTTTGCTTAATCCTTGGTGGAGGCACATTCCTGAAAGTAACTGGAGTCTCACGTGCATTTCAGGAAAACTGTTTCTGCAGCCAAAAGGGCACAGACTGTGCCAAAAGGGCACAGAGCCTCAGCCACACAGGGTTGTGCTCAGGGCACAGCCTTGGGGCCACAGCTGGCCTGTCATTGCATGAGAAACATAGACATGGGGATCGAAATGGTGGGGAGAGCAACCACCACCATGTGGCACATGTGGCACAACCAGTGCATCCAAGCTCCTGGAGGAGGACAGATCTTCCCTATGTACAAAAGGCTGGAAGCAGGGACTTTGTCCCAGCCCTCTGAGTCACAGTTAGCTTTCCATCCTGAATTTTTTTGTCACAATGCCTGTCCACTTCTAGCTGATCTGAGTGGATCTTTAATTTCTCACTGAGTGCGGAATAACACATTTATTTCTCCAGAGCAAAGCAGGAGGGAATCTGGTTGGCAGGCAGTCCATGTGGAACTAGCATCATTCAGCTGGACAGAAGGAAGATCAAAGTATGTCTAAATACATGGACTTTGTTGAGTACACGAGCTCTCTTTTTTTTTTTTTTTTTTTTGACTCTAGTAGAGTTAAACATTTTCCTTTCTGCTGTTGTCTTTTGGAGTTTTGGAGCTGTATCAGAAGCCACTTTCCAGGGTGACCCTTTGAGACATCAGAGGGAACATTTAGTGAAAAATGTTCTCTACATGGTAACTGGATGCTCTGGTCCTTTATTAATTGCCCAGCAGGGTTGACTTTAGCACATATGTGTTGTCCAACTGCATAGTTTCCGTAAGTCCTGCCGTGCATGGGTGTAAGTGTGTGTCGTGTTTCATGGTGAGCATGTGAAGGCTCCCTGGATCGCAGTGGAGCTGCCCAGAGGGCAGTTGTGGCAGTGGCTGCAGAGATGGGCTGACAGGTTATTTATTTTCTGCTTGATGCTGTTCATTTTTCAAGGGCGGCTTCGTTTTGCTTCCTATTATGCGTCTGTTGGGGGTGGCAGTTATTTAAAATTTAGAAAGTTGGATGCTGGGTGAAATTTCTTTCAAAACATATGGTATTTTATTGCTGGTTGCATTTGCTTGATGATTTTCCATTTGGATCCCATTAGGGTTTAATATGTGAAAACTGAGGGATAGAAGCCGTCAGTTGGCTTGGGTTTCTGCACTGAAGCAGCTTCTGGTTCCTCACAGAATCACGGAATATGCTGAGTGGGAAGGGACTCATGAGGATCATCGAGTCCAACTCCTGGCCTTACGCAGGACACCCCAAGAATCCCACCATGTGCCTGAGACCGTTGTCCAAACACTTCCTGAACTCTGTCAGCCTTGGTGCTGTGACCTTGGGGAGCCTGTTCCAGTGCTCAAACACCCCCTGTGTGAAAAACCTTTACCTGATACCCAAACTAAAGCTACCCTGGCTCATTTCCAGGCTACTTCCTTGAGTCCTGGTCATGGCAGTGAAGAGATCAGTTCTTGCCTCCCTGATTCCCCTCATGAGGATGTTGAAGACCACAATGAGGTCACTGTAAGGTGAGAGTAATGATAGTGCCCATGAAGCTGATGGAGTATTTCAGACACAACTCAGTGGCATTGTTGATGACTGAATATGTGATGGGAACTGAAAACAAAATACAGTCTTCAATCCAGAGTATGATTTGCGAATGTTGGTTAAAGCATAGGCTTGGTGACATAGTTATTGAGAAAGAAAAATCTTCTGTGGAGTTGGTTTACAAAGAAGTCGGAATATTTTGGTGTAAGTTGGGTGCCTATGGCCTGAATTCATGGGGAAAAAGATATTGGTGGAGGTAGGGATGAAGTGTGTGTGTTTAAGTTGGGAATCTGTAGCTAGATTTTATTTTGTAGGTCCTTAGGAGAGGCTATAACACTTTCACTGGAGGTGTTGTTGCACAGAGTGCTTGGCTGTGGATGCATGAATGGTGCTAGTTTGTGGTGCTTTATTTGAGGGAAAAATCCTCAGCTTTCTGTGTGAGGAAGGGCTGAGGATCGTTTCTCTTCCTTGTGATAACTCATCAGGAAAGTTGGAAGTGGTTGATCTGTCTAAGTTGGGGGGGGATTTTTATTTTTTTTTTTTTTGTGTGCTGTTGGCTCAGGAGAGCAGGAGCTCTGAATTCAGAATTGTTGTCTCAGTGCAACCTTTGTGTGCCGCGGGGCTTCCTGAAGTCGGGAGCCAGGCAGCTGACCGGCCTCCGCCGGCAGCCAGGCTCCCGACTGCCAGGGCTACGTGTGCACGCATGCAAAGAGCTGCCTGTTCTCCTGCTGCCTGACCTCCTGCCTCTCCCCCTCTCCCCCATTCAAATCCTCCCACAGAGGAAGAGGCTGCTGCACGGCTGAGGAGTTGCACAGGCAGGGAGCTAGGGGGATGTACTGGGATTTTCGGTCATGTTATCCTGACTTGGGTAGCTGTTTGTCCTCCTTCGGTATTCCAGGCAGCCAGCCTGAAAAGAAGTCCTTATCCTGTGCTACAGGCCAGTGGTGCTCACAAAGGTCTCTTTGTTACACCCGTGTCTGTGGCATTGTTCCTCTTGAACAAAACTCCCCTGCCAAAGCTCTGGCGCGCTTGGCTCTGAAAGTGCCAGGCTGGTAGTGCAAGGGGTGAATTCCTGCTCATTCATCCCATCCTGCTTCCTGCAGAATCCTGCCCTGTAGCTTTCTGGTCTATCAGGCTATGACAAGTGGGAGAATACAGGCAAGACATGACGGTGCCTCCTCCTTGCAGCCCGTGTGTTTCACCGGCTCCACATTATCAAGTGGGCAAAAGCCCTGCTCTCCAGCCATGCTTGGATGGAATAATAGAACCATTAACAGTGGAAAAGATCTCTGTGACCATCAAGTCCAGCTGTCAAGCTAGAACCACCACCATGTTCTCCACTAAGCCACGTCCTCAAGTGCCATATCCACACATTTTTGAGCACTTCCAGTGATGATGATTCTACCACGTTCCTTGGGCAGCCTGTTCCAATGCCTGACAAGCCTTCCTGTGAAGAAATTTTAACTAGTATCTAATATCAACCTCCCCTGGTACAACTTGAGGCCTCCTTTCAGGTAGCTGTAGAGAGCAATAAGGTCTCCCCTCAGCCTCCTGGTTTGTTGAGTGTTCCAGCACTTGGTTTCTGAGCAGATGATGGTGACTGAGCTTCAAACCCAGGGCTGGCTCTCAGCCTGTGGGAAACAGGGTCACCAAGCTCTTCATCATATAGGAGGGTTTTTAATGCCCACCATCCTTGGTGTGTGTACAAACTGCAGTGCCAGACACCGGGGAGTATTTTTGATCTAATGCACCCGCTTCTATTCCCTGGGACAGGACACACAGTCACGGCAACAGACTCTGCAATCCTAGCACAGCCAAAGGCTATACCTTGAGTTCCTGTTGATGAAATTTTACTTGGATTGCCATGCAATATTGATTATTTCCTAATAAGCTTGCCCTGTACCCCTACACGTATTCACTACCGCACTTTTCACTATCTTAGAGGAAAATCAGGAGCATTTTCCAAGCAATATTTCCATGCAAGTTTACTTGTATTTCTTAGCAGGAGGCTTAATAGGGAGGTAATAGAGATAGGGGACAGTAAAGACCCTCTCCTTTTCCTCCTCTCTGGCTCTGCATCTCAATCCTGAAAGGTCCCTCTAAGACATCCATCTGCTCCTGGGAAACACCAGTTAAGCACCTGTGAGCCAGATGCAAACAGCTGCATGGTAGGTGTCATTTGTGATCCAGACTTAATACAAACCATGCTTAGGGTTAGTTACAAATGGCTCCATAAAAAAAGACAAAATGCATAGCACAGGTTAAGTAGCACCTCTTTTCTTATTTCATCTTTTCTTTTATCTTATTTGCTCTCATATCTCTGGTATGGAGGACGCTCTTGTGTTGTGGGATGAATAGCAGGTTGAATTTCGTTAATCTGGCCTTGGTGTACTAAATTGCTTAAGTAAACACTTAAGTAGCATGCTCAGTCTAAACTTTTGTTTGACTTCTCACCTGAACGGGGAAACTTTAGTGCTATTACTTACCTTCACTAGCCCTAGTAACTAGCCTGGCAGGCTGGCTGGTTCTCTCCGTGATATTTAACTTGGTGCATGTAAAATAACCTAATCCAAGAGTTCCTGATAGCAAATCCCTTTAAATACCACAATCCTTGGGCAGTGCAGACCTCACAAGGGCATTGCCTTACAGCAGAGTACCTTCTGAAGACCCTTCAGGTAAGATTAAAGCTCGTTTTACCTTTGAGATATCAGTGCTACAGACTGCAGTTGCCTTTGTTCACCCCTCCAGGACAGGCTTTCCACTACTTGATTCCCATTACATTTTCTATTTTTGAATACTATGGATTGATTTCAAAACCCCTTATTTTAATTTATTTTCATTTTAATCTTGCAGCTTCTTGCCTTATCCAAAGGCTGCTGTTAGCAACGGTAGGGAACATACTGACTGTTTTCCAATAGTCTGTGTGCCTTTGCTAACAACTTTAACAAATATATTGAATTTCGATCTGGATCATGATATTTTGTCATCTCACATTTTATAATCTCACATTCCAGGCAGTAACAGTTTGATTCTCCTGTCATTATGAGCAATTCGTATTTTTAGTAGGCTGCTGAATAGTTCATGCTGTGTCAGATCACGCTGGTTTCTCTATAGTAGTTGCATTATAAACCCCCAAGGAAACATATTCTGTAAAACAGGTTTGGCTCAGACTGGGTGTTAAATCAGGGTTATAAAAAAGCTCTCACTTTCTTTTCTGTATTTATTTTCTTTCTTTCTTTCTTTCTTTCTTTCTTTCTTTCTTTCTTTCTTTCTTTCTTTCTTTCTTTCTTTCTTTCTTTCTTTCTTTCTTTCTTTCTTTCTTTCTTTCTTTCTTTCTTTCTTTCTTTCTTTCTTTCTTTCTTTCTTTCTTTCTTTCTTTCTTTCTTTCTCCCATTCCCCCCTTCATCCACGTCTGTCTCTTAACAGTTTTCATTCACTATACAGAATGGGAATCCTTAGGAAAAAGAAAACTTTGAGTCTGTTCTCACCCACCACCAGCAAAAGTTGCTGAAATTAAGTTGTAGCCCCCAAAAGCAGGATCAAATGTAAATGACAATAAAGGCAATGTCAATATGCTGCTTTTGCAAGCCAATCTGAGATACCTTTCAGAAACCTTTAGAAAGTGAAGCACTTTTAAGTAACTTTTGTTTTTTCTAATCACACCTTAGTACAGCGCTACAGACTCAATACTTATAGTCAATTGCTTCATGTTTGCTTTATAAAATAAACAGCAGCCAGTAACTGGTATCCTTAATCGTATCTTTACTAAAAATTTAAGAGGCAAACAAACAGAAATCTGGAGATAACAAGCACATGCCTATCAGGTAGGCTTGCATATGAATGTAGACCTATAGCAACCCCTCAACAAAGAAGGGAAGTGGAACTGGAAATTATGTCAGTGCTGCCTTAAATCAGGAGATGAATTAATTGCGGTGGTCTCCTGTCTGAGTGCATATTCCTGGCCATCTCCACTTGATGCTGTTTCCATGGATTCACTTTGGCGACAAGTCCTGAAGAGGTGGGGAGAGACCGGAGTCAAGTGTCTGCTGGTACTATCGCACCTAAACGTGATTCACTTAATCTTCAAATGTCAGAAGAAAATGTAGAAACATCAGGCTCTGCTGGCAATAGCAGTCCTAGGTTGGACACTCTAAAGTTAGAGATTCAGTAAATACAACACTTTTTTTTTTTTTTTTTGCCTTATGTGCTCTTACTATCTCCCTGCCCTTTTCCCACCTTACATTTCTCTTTCCAACCCAGCAATAAGTTGAACCATTTTTGCTTCAGTTCCAGGAAGTTCTAGCTGCAAACTTCAGACTTTAAGAGAAAACAAGAAATGAGGCAAAGGAGATACAGTGGCTTGGAATTTTTTTCTTGAAAACAAATTTGCAGAACAGTATGTGGATAACTTAATTTATAAGGCCATTAGAAAAAACAGAAGGTGACATTTAAACATGTTTAGTGTCTGTGCAAATTCTTAACATGAAATAATCACTTAGGCTTGCTTTAAAGTTCTTGCATTAAGGCTGGGGTTCACCAGTGAGGGAATTAAAAAACAAGAAAAGGGCAATAGATATGTTGGTTTTCCCTGTCAAAAACGGGACTGAAAAATATTTTTCATTTGGAACGCAAAAAAGGAGAAAACTAGACTTTGCAGGGTTGAGTAACCCTTGCTACCAGTTTCTGGCACTCCAACCACCTCCTTGAGTTTTGCTTTCTCACACTTGGTTTCAGTTCCCAGATGCCAAAATTTCCCCATTGCTTTGTGGGTGTCAGCACCCCACCGAGCATCTCTGGTGAGGGCACCTGGCACAAAGAGTGAAGCTGGGAAGCAAGTTTTGGGGGAGAAATGCTCCCAAATGACCCTGCCAGACCCCACTTCTCCATAAGGGTGAAGAATGATGCCAGGCCGTGTTTCAGACAGACTTTTCCCCACAAGGGTTGTTCATCCCCCCTGCCTTGGCATGACTTGAAGACAGGAATGAAAACTTTCAAATGAGATTCACAAGCTCCTGTTGTGTCTTACCCTTGAGTGTTGCAGCATATAGGGTTGCAAGTAGGGATTTGTTCTTTATCAGGGACCTTCACTCTCTAACCCCAGGTATAAAGCCAAATATTTTGAGGGACACAGCAGGGATGACAACGCAATACTCAAAGTCATTGCAGTTAATATGTCTGTGGTCTGTGCCTGAAAAAGTGCCCCCACAAACATGCCATATCTGTAAAGGATCCTGATGCTCTGGGTGCCATGGAGGGATGTATCTGGACCATCCCAGCAGAGTGGCTGAAAAGTGCTGCTGGGACTGCCCCATCCCTGACACTGCAGCCCCCAAAACCAAGGCCATTCCCCAGCTTCCTCTGGCATCAAACGCTTTTCTGAGATGGTTCCTGCCCATCTGTAATCAGCTAATGAAAAGAAGGATTTTGGTTTGGTTTTGGGAGTTGGATGGCAGCTGAGGAACCCAGATGTGGTGATGTGTTTTAGTGAAAGCTAGTGAAAACTAGAGTTCTACCAGCTGAAGATCTGAAAATGAATTAGATGTTGACCGGGGGGGTTTAGTTCTTATTTTTAGATTTCCAGTCCTTTGTACACATGAGAATTACCAGACAGGTTTATCAGATCTCCTGGATCTTTGTATTTTTTATTTGGTAGCATTATATTGACTGCAGGTGATCTTTTCATTTAAGGCCATATAAATGAAGTCACTGCACAGCTCCTGGGAAGAGTCGTGTATTTGGAAGAATAACTGTCTTATTAACTCTGTCATAAATTAAAGATGTTTTTGCCTGACATTATAGTTACAAATTTTTTTGCTTCTTCTTCCCTATGCAATGTTTTTATGTCAAACAAGATGGTAATGCACATAAATTAAATTTTATATAGTCTGTCAAACTTCATAGCAGGTGGTGCTTTGTCTTACTATATCATAGATGGAATACTTTGGGATCAAAGCACGTCTCACTGCACAGGAGGGCGCCAACAAATTCTCTCCTTCATGACAGGTGACAAATGAATTCAAAAGTTTAGCAAGCCTTTACCTGGAAAATCAGAACTGGCAATGGTAATTAAAGAAACTGCTCCTATAGAGACATCAATGCTTGAGTATTATGAGCAGTCTGAGACTGCTGTGCTGAACAAAGATGTTCATCAATTTATTACAAACTGGATAGATAGAGCTGGTCTCTCGAGCTCTGTAGACCAGGCCATTAAAATAAATGCATTTGATTTACAGCTACAGAGAACACGAATGGCAATTTTACTATTATAAAACTCCAGAAGAGATAAATTGCATTTTCTAACAGCATCATTTTCTCCAGGAAGGTACAGCGTAAATGTAAATTAAATGTTCTGTGAAATTGTAACAATCTCAGAGGAAAAAAAAAAACCCAACACAAATCTCCAGACAAACAAAATCAACAAACCGTGATATTGCATTTCTTTATCAGAAGGCTTGATTTTATAAATTTTGAGAATTTCTGTTCTGAGGAAGCGAAAGCATTTCATTTGGACTTCGTTAGCTGATTCTCTTAATTCAGTAAACTATTGTGCCATGTTATAATGTATCCTACTGCATCAATCACAGAGCCCTCAGCATGTGTGAGGCAGATGCTCACCCAGCCAGCAGAGGATGCTGGTGGTGAGGAGCAGCCAAGCTTGTGGGGAGGACTGTTCCCAGGACCAACCTCATGGTCTGGAGCCCTCTAAAGTGGAGCATCAGGGCTGGTGCCTGTGCTGCCCTGCCGTGGTGACAAAACCCTCTGGCCCTCAGGACTTTCTGAGTGGGTTGGCACCATGACTTTTCACTCCTGCAGAAGCTGCAGTCTTGGTCTGGGAGCTGCAGTTCACCCCCAGCAACAGGAGAGAGATTTGGATGAAGAAAGGAGGGCATGTATTTCTCCTGCTGTGTTATCTACGTGGGGCTGTAAGGAGCTTTAGAAGACGTGGCACCAAAAATGTTGATGTCCTGTCTACACTACAGCTCCAGGTCCTCCAGATAGTTGAATGGGCTTGACCTACTTCCAGTGTGGCCCTACAGCACTAACTTACACCTCAGAAACACCAGAAAGGTGAGTTTGTGCCTGTTTGCAGATGACAAATCCAAGGCAGCTTGGGCACACACAGGGACTGCAGCTGTGCTAGCAGGGGCTGAGGTGCACTGGTTTGACCTACAGTTCCCTGAGCCTCCATTGCACCAGCAGTCTGCTCTGTGGTGCTAAAGCCATTGGTCTTATTGGTTATGAGTGTATCTCTTTTGTGACAACTAATTTCGAAGGTCACTCTTTTTTTTTTTTTTTTTAAGCCAGAATGTCAATGACAAAAGAAAAACAAGGCAACAATTCCTGCAGAATTGCTGACCATCCCTTTTCTGTGTCCAACAGCAGCGCATTAAACCACAGGTACCACGTCCCCAGACTTCAGAGATTTTTTTAGGATGCCTAGAGCACAGCCATGATTCCTTCCCAAACTTATCCTGAGAAATCAGCATCCTACAGTACTAGCTTTTAAGCTTTGAAACAATACGACTGCACCACCCTATTCATTGGATTTATTCAATCAGTAAGTATTGAAAATACCAAAATAGGGACTATCACTGCATGACTGGAAGGGTAAATTCAGTGCTGATCTAGGAGACTTGCTGATGGAATTAATGTAAGCGGTTCTATTTTGCCAATTAGGGATACAGCCTTGCCACTTTACTTTCCAGAGTGGTCTTTTGGAATGGAAGGAATGAGCTCAACAGGGTGAGGCTCCACCCTGCTCCAAAGTATCATCGCAGTCATTGCAAATATGTGCTAGAAGATTGTGACCTCACCTGGTCTTACAGAGGCTGTAGCTACCCAGGGCCTCAGTGCAGCCAAGGGAAGGTACAGAAAACTAGATCTTTTATGAGCTTTGGACCAGCTCTAAGCCAGTCCACAGTGCAGAGCTGTTGGCAGTCATAACTAAGTCTGTGAAGCTCAAAAATTAGGGAACCTGAGAAAGACCTGTGTAATTAATTTGCTCATTCATTTTTTTATTCATTCGTGCAGTGAGTGAGTTGTAAGTGGCCAGCATAGCTCAGCAAGGAAGTAGGCAATTCAAAACCATAATTCCAGCAAGCTCTTAGGAAAGCATCCCAAACAAGCTTCCTGTTCCTTTCCTGCAGGCTTAAAAATAGGAGTAGCAAGGAGGAATCAGCAACACAGAAGTTAAAGCCATAAAAACAATGTACTAATTAGTGGTGTTTGCTGACCCTCTGAAGAGCCTTTCACTGCCAAGTGAAGATGCTGTCTTTGCCTGAGATGTCTGCACCAGTGCTGTTAGGAAGCAGAAAACCCACTGGCTGTCCTGAGCTCTGAAGCTCAGCCCCAGCCTGCTTCAACAGGGCAAACTGATCAGGGCTTACAAGGATGGTCAGTGGCATTTCCAAACCCATACCTCAGGGTCATGATGCACAAAATGCCACTCTCCAGGCATTGGACTCTTTCTTCTGCTTGGAGTTGTCCCCAAAAAATTTAGTTTTAAGCTTATTCTCACAGTGGTGCCCAGTCAAGGATTCTTTAAAGGTTTCTTCCTCTTTGTGTTATTAAAGCCTTCATTAGCACAAACACCCTGTGAGTGCTGGCTAGAGCTGCCCATGTCAGCTTTCTGGTGCTGCAGGTGGGTTCCCCATGCAGGTCACCAGTGCCCTTCAAACCTCAGCCCTGGCAATGGGTGCAAGACTCCAGTCCCCACCCTGGAGCAGGGATGGGGACAGTGAGGTGCTTTCGTGCTCTGCTCTGCAGTTTGAAGAGTCCCTCAGCCATTTCTGTTATTGTTCTAACTCCAGGGCACTCACCCTGGGGGTGAGATCAAGGATGTGACATTTTAGAAATCCCTGACACTGTTATGAACTCTCTCTTCCATTTGCACATGCCTTTATCTCCTTTAAGGGGGAATAGTCCTTCTGATCCCTTTCTTCTCTTACCTTGTGCTGCCTGCAGCTCTCCTTTCAGTGCTCATAACCCTGTCAGACACCTTATCAGCTTATGCAGCTCTGTCCAGCTGAAAATTGATTATTGCCATTTGCCTACGGGCTGGTTGTCCTTTTATCTTGCACCACAGCATTTTTCATGGTTCCTATGAATAACCCCTTGCCTCTAATGGTGCTCTCACCATCCTCCTCACCCGTGCTGTGCACCACAGGTTCATGCTGATTCTTTCCCAGACAAGATAATCTGTTGTGATCCTTCCATCTCTTCCCAAATGCTGGGCACAGCTGTGCCATACAAAGGTATGTGCATAATATGTGGTCTTTCAGTGTCTCCCAGGGCAGTGCAGTGGACTGGGCTTGCCCTTCAGTCTCAGGGTGCTTTTCACAGTCTCTGTACATCCTTACATCAGCCTCAGCCTGTTCTGATTGACTTCCTTTGCTTGGGAAGTCCTAATTCCTTACTCCAGAGTTAATTCTGTTTCTTATAGCAGTCTCCAGGCTCTGCCTCAGGCAGTGATTCCAAGGAATGCTCTTGCCAAGGGTCTGCTCCTGAAGCTCCTGAAGCTGAGTGCTGTATACTCAGCTCTGCTAAGTGAGGGCAAACTTTCCTCTTTTTTTAGCCTCTATTTGGTAATCTCTTATTTATCTTTTTAGCTTTCAGATGAAGTACAGGACTCACATTTCTACAATAGTTTCTTTGCCCAGCAGAACTGAAGCTTGTTTGGAGCCACCAAGAAAAGGATCTTTCTCCTGACTCTGCTGCCTTTTGCTGGCAACCTCTGTTATCCTTACTGTGCTCACTCTCAGTGCATCACCATTTATACCCTCTTCCAGTGTCTTCTTCAACTCCACAGTGTTTCAGTTCAGTCAGGACTTTTGCCACCTCTGGTCTTACACCAAGAATGTTTTCCTAATTTGTGTTGCTCCTGAGTCTGTGAGCTGCTGTCCTTACTGCCCAAAAAGTCCTGCTGTTGATTTGCCTATCACAGCCCAAGCAAAGGCCAAGGACAGCGAATGCCTTGGCTTTCCATGACCTGTCACCTCCCTGTGCCCTGGGCATCCCTCTGGAGTCAACAGGGCCCCAGGAACTTGACCAGCCGTGGAGAGTGACTGGCTTTTCTTATGGGGTCCTTGGTCATGCACAGCACTGGGGCTGCAGAGTGTCTCTCCTCGTAGAGAGGAACCCAAATCCCTCCTTTGTAAAGGTGGTAATGAGGCAGTGGTTTAAGGTGCTTTTCTCAAGCTCAGGGATACTGTACATGAAGTCTGTGCCTGATTTACACTTGCAGTTTAAGGCATACTCTATATTAGAAAGATGTTTCTGCTTCTCTTTGAAAAAAAAAATCATAAAAAATTGTATAAGATGCCAAAACTTTATTCACATTAAAATCCGTAACAAGATCTATTTAATTCCTTATTCTAGGCTTGTAGTAGGGTAGAATAATTAAGTTCATATGTCCATTTGGACTGAATAAAGGAAGTACTCTGAGGAACTTCAGTGAGCTTCGCCTCTGCTGCACTGACCAAACTGCAAAGCATCCAGCTGTTAAGGGCCAGGCAGTGGTGGCACCAAATTTACCCCTGGTGCAAGGTGACAGGTTACAGCAAAAAACCCAGAGCATTGCTGGCTCTCATTAGGTGAGGACCCAGTCCCTGGAGCTGTCTCACTCTATAGTCTGAACTGCAGCAAGCTGCCCTCTGCAATTTTGGGATCTGCCAGGATGGGCAGAGTGCTGCATTGAAGCTGAGGTCCAAATGCAGCTGTGTGTGGGCATCTCCTTGTGGCTCTGCTCCCACCTACTGCTGGGTCTCCAGGAGTTCCTCTGAGTTCGAAGGGACTTGTGTGCACAGAACTAGAGACCAGCATGGGTTTAAGTGCAATTAGACAGCTGCCCACAGGGAGTGCTAAAAAAACACTCACTTCTGGCTCTGCCTACTAGGTGGGAGATTTGTCTGGGAATGTTGGTGAAGCTGGGATTCCAGTGAATTGGCCAAAATGACCATATGTTCGAAGACCTCCCCGCAAAGAGGTATTAAAATGCACAGGTTTTGCAGCTGAGGGCGCAGTCTGAGCATCTGACCACTGCACTGCAATGACTTCTGTCCTAATAATAACTTAAATGGTTTCCTAAACATTAACTTGAACTTGCTCAAGGGAATGGCCTTCCTTTGCTTATAATAATTTCACATGAAGTACAGCATGCACGTTGGAGGGTAACTGGAGTTAATGTCAATTATGAATCACCAATTTCCTGCTCTAAATGGCATTTCTTCTCAGCAGCTTCCCATACAGCAAGCTGCCCTGCAGTTTTAACCCAAATTGTTTAGTTGAGACTGACTTCCATTTAGTGCTTCCTTTTAAAACATGAGGTGTTGTCACAGGGAGTGGCCTCACAAACCTGTGTCATAGCCAAATTATTTGGGCCTAATTTTTCATAGTAAATAGCATAGAAAAATGTCTCCTCCACTTCACTTATTGCATTCTGACTGCAAGAAAATCATATTGTGTGGGTATTGGCAGGACACTGCAATAAAATAAGGTTGCCTTTATTAGTAGGTGGTTGTACCTTGCCAGGTCATTTTTGCAGCTCTAAGCAAATTTATGGGAAGTTTTTTGTCATTATGGAAATGCTGTTCAAATCCCAGTCCTAACCTGAGGAAGGGAATGATGTTTTTTTCAATTAAGTGAAGATACTCCTGCCACCTTAATTAGTGTTTTTTCTCTCTAGTGCAAACCATCCTAGAAATGAAGCTACAGTTTGATGCTCAGTAACATGCAAGCTACAAGGAAGCCCTCAGGATTTGACCCTTGCTGAGATAAAATACTTCAAACCACATTTAGAATCATTAACCCACAGTTTTTATTCAGGCAAAACTGCCAGTTGGACACTGTTTAGGACTTTCTGGCAAACTCTGACCTCTTGAGGAACACTTTCCGTGCTGCAGGAAACAGCAGAAATGTTCTTGCTGCTGGGTTGGGGTGGTGGGGCAGAGACAGATGATGACCAAGATGAACCGTGTATCAACCACATGGGGAGGTGCAGATGCCAATACTGGAGAAGCATGGGAAAAATTCCTGCAATTCCACATTGCAAACTTGAGGGACATGACTGCAACTCCTTCCTACAAGAGTCTGGGGTTAACACAGCCTGCTTTTTGTCTTGGGGATCCTCTAGGACACGTCCTAACTGTTCTTTGATACTCAGCTAAGCATTTGACATATTACAAGTTTTTAAAGAGACACTTTTTCTACCCCTGTCAGATGGAAGACATATGCTGCAAACTGCATACTGAACATCAGGTGTCATTATCCCACACTGTTTGATGCAAAACTTTCCCTGCAGCCTTGGCAAACAAAGTGAGATATTTAACATTGACCCATGTGCAACTATAGTTACCTGGTATGTTAAGTATCTACCACATGTGCTTATAACATAATTTGAAACAACCTTAAAGGTGGAATTCATCTGCCCTAACCAAGGCATTCAACAGCTGGATGACTAAATCTGAACCAACCACTCTTGGCTCCCTTTGTTATTAATAGAGATAAATAGATACTGTCAAAAGGCAGTTCCACCTCATCCTATCATGAGCAAGTGAACAGCCCTTCAGGCAGTACCTATTTGTGGTTTCCACCAACAATAAGAGGAGCCCAGCTGAGACTGAGATAGCTGCCTTCAAGGAGGGTGGATAAATCTCCTAGGAGTCTCATCCATGTTGCCGAAAATCAGGGAAACACAGTAACTTTCCTCTGTCTTTATTAGGTATAAAGTAGTGACAAAGGACACCAGAGAGGGGCAGCCAGACACTCCAAAGGGGATGGGAATAGGGATGGTGGTGGCCCCAGTCTCTCCTAGACGAAAGACACTCTGCCTGCCAGCAGCCTGAAGGTAGAAAAGAGACGTCTTTGCTCTCTTATTTATGCTTTCCTCATAGGATTGAATCGCCTTTTTTTCTCTCTGCCCTGATGTTAGTGTCTCCTTTTAGTTTTTCAACCAGATGCTCAAATTCAGCCAATTTTAACAGCAAGGCTAAGGTCTTAGAGAAGATCAAACTTCTAGACATGTAGGAAACTGTGGTGTTTAGGCAGAAGTATTGCATCTTGTTGTTGTCCTGGAGAGGGAAATCAAAGAGCCCACACTTTGGCAGTCTGAGGAGGCACAGCAGGTTCTTGCTGTCCAGTGAGGGTGTGCTGCCCCTTGCTCAGCCAGTGATCTTGCAGGGGCTTTAAAAAGAGTTGAAAAATTTGTGGGAGAGTCACATTTTCAGGTCAACGTACAGGCTATTGTGCACAGGCAATGTGTCTTTCAGACTTCTGTCATAAAATGGATAGGGAAATAGTTCAATCTTTCACCAGTTTTCACAGTCTTTCCCATAGCAGCTTTATTCTCTAGATGAAAGGAGACTCGCTGTAATAACTGTGTATGTACAAATAACCAAACAAACATTTCCAGGTACTGTTTCTTAACAACTCACATTCATTGATACACATAAACATTGAAAGGAGTGGCGCATTCAGGTTACTGAAAAATATGTATGTTTTGGTATTTAAATATCTCTGCATAACAACTCTGAATAAAGCAGCATGGGGAGAAAGAAGAGATGAAAAATGTCAAGTGACTAAACAGGCTTTTGTGTCACCTGGTCCTGTGTTGCTGCATGTGGGTGTGTAATTTTATTTATTGGGAATATTATTTTGTTAGTATTTTGTTAGTATTATTAAAATTATAGAAAATACTTCCTCTAAGAATTCTGATTGCCTCTTATCTGCATGAGGTATATATTTATTATATAAGTATTATGTTGCTTGTTGCTGTAGACTGTCAATACAATACTTTCAGTTCCTCCTACATTCCAAACTATGAAAAGAATACTGATGGCCAACCCCCAAGTATAAAACACCCTTCACCAAGTCAGGAATGGAACAAAGCATTGTCCTGCCCTGAACTGCATTCCAATGCATCCTACTCCCTTTAACTGCTTGCAGCAATAATCTGTGCATGAGTGTATATCTACATTTTAAAATTGCCCTTGCATGTGTACTCCTTTCATGATCTTTGCAGGCACAACCAGCACAGACACCAAGTAGTGCCTGTTCTGACAGGACATTTGATGGCATGGAGGTCTGTTATCCAATGTCTCAGAACGTAAAAATTGCCTTGGGAAGACTACAAAGGGGCAGGACTGCAAAGTCCTTCAGATGAAAGCAACATATTGGTTTTGCTGCACAAGTCTGAATGCGTTTCACAACACATACATGATGGAGAGATGAAATCCTGCTCCTTTGAGGAAACCACACTGAGCTTGGTGGTGCCAACAGGGCAAACAGTTGGATCCCACTGAGTTGCAGGTAGTGGAAGTATAATGCTTTTCCAAGGACAAAGATGAGTCTTGTAGGTCGTACTGTGGTGGAATAAGGAAATCTGCAAATTAGGGTTGCAGGTCTCCAATGTGATTTGTGGGGTTTGAACCAGGGAGATTGGTAGAACTCCATGCAGAGTTGGATCTCCATCTCTTCAAAATTACAGCATGAGTCCTGGAGGGAGGGATTTACCTCACATAGTTTTCTCTATTTAAAAAAAAATTATATTTAACTCAACTGAGTCAGCAGAATATTTGTGGTTGTTCACAGAGAGAAAAGTTGCAGTTGATGTCAATCTGAAATGGGCTTAGAATGAAAGTAATTTGGGATAGAAACTCTACATTTGCTGCTTGAAGAGGCTAAACTTTGTTTTCAGGCAACTACTTTAAAGTGAGATAGACTCCTTCTGAAGGGAACTCAGATCAGAACTGATAGGAGCAGACACCTTAAATCTTCTGGAAATATTATCTAATATCTGGGGTCATCTCAGATGTCTAATCGTCTTTGAAAACTGAGCTCTGAGCTCCTGTGCTTTCCACTTTTATTTGTTTCTTCAAAATGAGTGGTTTTATGGGTGGGATTAAGTCACAGAAGTTGAGAGAGGCTGAAGATTTATGAACAGCTATGAAAAAGTTATGGGCCATAATGTTCTTAAGGTGGGAGGAGGCTACATTCGATGTTTCTACTTTTGTGCCTGTGATCCTGTGCAAGTTCATTCAGAAGGCCACAAATGAGAGTGTCAGTTTATAAGTCACCAGCCTGTGCAGTCAATTAATTGCTGATTAACTTCCACTGGCTGCCAAACAGGGTCTGGAAGTTGGAGATAAAAAAATTCAAAGTCACTTTAAATTTTTTGAAAAATTTTGCTTATTTTCCTGTATTAGGAATTTATGTCATGGTAGCAAAATGCTAAAAACTCAAAAATACCACTATTTGAGGTATTATTGGTAATCGTTGTGTGTGTAAAGCATGCTTAGCACCCAACAAAAATTAATACAGATACTGTTAACTTTGTGTAGATGACACAAAGGTAAGAAACTTAGGCTGTTACCAGCAAAAAAATCAAAAGCAACATTTTCAGTAAGGTCCATGAGTAGGATATCTACTGTCTCTTGGAGGATTTCATTCAGGAGCTACTTAGCAAGGCCTTGCACATGGCAGATCCTTAGTGTAAATAACTGGAACGTGTAAATCGCTTTCTTGCCTATGGAAAAAGAGAGATAACAACGACCGAAGGGTCAATACCCTTAACTTTTAAGGAGGGTGTTGGCTAAATTAAAAAAGATTGCCATGTGTACTCTGTCTGTTTAAGGTAAGTTTAGATCCAGGGTATCAGTGATGTTTCATTGTGCCAGGCAAAGATGCTGGTGAGCTCAGCCATCACCCACCCTGGGTGACTGTGGTGGCACCTGAGAGGAAGCAGAGAGCTGGGGCAAACATGTTTGGTGAGAGAAACCCAATATGCAAAACAATGTAAACACTGAATGTGAGGGAAAAAATGTGCAGCAAAACTCACATCCCAAGAATCTCAGTCCTGAGTGGGTCATTTGTTTATCCCACCAGTCAAACCCGACTCTGCAGCAAAGCAAGCCAAAGAAAGTCTCTTTTATTGTTTCCATGATGCTTACTCAACTATAGGCCATTGCCCTTTTAGATTATTCTATTTTTAAGGCATAATTTCCATCTGTCCTTTGATCTTATACCACATAAGACATTTAGCTGATAACATCATCCATCAAACACCGACTTTCCTTTAGAGTTCAAACACAGTCAGCACAGGACCCCGTCCATCTGCTGGCCAGTGTCTCTGAACAGATTCAGCTTGTGAATGGCCAGCTATGTTGCCTATTTTTTAATTAACCAGCTTAGGTCTGTGCTTCCTGTAACGCCACAGAATGACTAGGGGTAACTCCACAGGGAAGTGAAATGCCCTCCCCCTGTGGAACTAGAGAAGAGGGTTTGATGCATCTAGAGCTGTGATGTGTTTGTGGTAAATGGGGTTGTCTAGTGGATGATTTCTGCCTTCAGTCCCTCAAGGAATTATATATTTTTTTGCATAAACCACAATATTGTAATAAAAGATTTGAAGGATTTTTTTCCTAAATTGGAATTCTTCTGAGGAAGGTTCATAAAACAGAAAGACAATGTTTTCTTCTGTGAGCAAACTTCTGAGTTTGTTTGAGGCAAACTTCAGAGTTTCAGGGCAGGCTGTCTGAAGCAGTGGAATTTTATATAGAAAATGCTTGTCTTCTTACCCAACTGGAGAGCCAGGGAATGTCAGATGATTTAGGTGACCAATTGTAGTGAAACAGCACAGCCTGAATTCAGAATATCTGAGATCAATCGTAGTTAAAAAAAAAAAAAAATCTAAGAAAAACTTGTCAGAAGAAAAAAAAAAAGGGAGATTAATGAGTAATCCAGGAAAAAGGTAGTTTTGCTGTGGATATTTTCCCACTGCAAACTGTTATCAAATTCTTCAAATCATTACTGTCAGATTCTTCAATTAGCTCTGTTACCTTGCTTCTCAGTGGTTTGCTTTATCCTGCACACAGTGCAGTTGTTTAGGAAGGAATTTGATTCAGGATTTATATTCCACTGGCTTGCATATACCACAGTGTAAGTATCTCCAGATCCGAAACAATAACAACAATTAAAAAAGCGCTTACATTTCCTTCTATTTCCTGGCTTGCCAATAATAAGTCCCTGCAGAGGGGAGCTTGGCTGGTGGTGTTTTGTGATTTCTCAGATAACAAGAGCTTCACATTTCTGTGGAATTCCCATTTGCCAGTGAGCTGCTGCTGCTGCTGCCCTGATTGATATATGACTGCAATGGCACTTTTCCATTTGACATTCCCTCTCTCTCCCTCTCTCTCCCCCTCTCTCTCTTAAACAACAGCCCTAACTTTTGTGTGTTGCAAATATAAAAGGCAAACCATGCGACAGAGGGACAGAAGAACAAAAGCATTTGGAAGTAACAGGACCTCTTTTTAGTTCAAGGGGAGGAAGGAGTGGTGCATTTACCAAAGGTAAGAACACAAATTAGAGATTCCTACAGATTTTGCCTATTACATGGACTTAAACTGAGTGCTTACTGTCTTTCTCCAACATACATGTTGTCCTTGTACCATTTTTTAAATTGAAGTGTGTTTAAATGGAATCAACACAGCTCTAATACCTGTGTCTCCTTCTTATCCTTGTACCTTTATCTTCTGTCCAAAGGATGCCTGCAAGCAGTCAGACAGGTAGCCCGGTGTGCTTCTGAGCAACTTGGTTAAACATCAATTCCTGTGAGCATGCGGGGCTCCTGCCTGCAGCTCTGTGCTGCTCCTGGCTGTACGTTTTTGGAGTGAATGGACAGACTGGACTCTGCCCTGAATTCATGGGGAGAGCGCTGGTATCGCCAGCACCCTCTTTGTCCCACTACAATGGGGCTCTATGAGCATAGGCAAGCCAGCTAGTTTAAAGCTGGACTGTTTACTTCTATCACTCCTTACGCATGCTGTGGTCTTGCCAGTCATCTGCCGGAGGGCTTGGAATAATTTTGAAACAACGGGCAACATTTATTTCTAGCTTTGTGTGTCACGCTTCGCGGGAGCACTCTTAATTTGCACATTATTATTTACCCAAACTTCTGCGAGGCTTTCCCTGTGGACTGGGGCTGGCTGTGGATTAGGACGGATTTAACATACACTCTTGATTGGCTGAAACCTGTGAGGGAAGCCACGGTGTTTGCCTTTGCTGTAATGCCGAGGGGTATATTTAGTAGGTAGCCGACCCCGCCAGCGTGACACGTAATGCGGCGTGGCTGTGCAGCCGGGAGCTGACAGGGAGGATGCTGCAGGACCTCAGACCTCCAGCTGAAGGAGAGAGGGAGACTCTCCTCCGTTCCCGGCAGATCATTTCCCTATGTGTCAGCGCCAGAGGCACGAGCATAACTGTTCTCTGTTTCTTTGGGACAAAAGAAGAGTTTCACTGTTATGAGCCCAGTGACAAAGTGTCCCTGTAGTGGCACTGCGAGGCTCGGGAAAGGACGCTGCCCCGGGGGAGCCCGGCTGAGGAAGAGAGCCCCGTCTCCCCGCTGGGATTCAGGTGAGTGAATTCATCCTGTAAAAGTTCAGATGAATGGGTCCAGTGGCAAATAACAGAGTAAAAAAGATGAATCATGTGAAGACCAATCTCAGTCCTGGGTTAGATAACTGCTGCAGTGTGTGTTGGGGGGGGGAGGGGGGGGATGAGGGGCAATTTTCTTGTGGCAAATCTGAATTTACAAGATGGTGTGTGTATGTGTGGACTGACTCTCGTGGGACTGTCAGGCAGATTCCTTATCCTAAACCTCAAGTTTGTTTAAAGTGCTCTCATAACACCCCCCCCCCCATAACACTTCTTATTTGTTTCTGCTTGAGACAGATGGCATGGCAAGTAACCTTTTAAGGTTTCTGCAGCTCTTGAAAGGTGAAAAAATTGATTCCTATATGATAAATGTTACTTATAGTTTGTAAAGCTTTGTAACTGTCCCAGTGGCTGAGGTAGGAACTCTGCACTTTGAAAAAGGACAGGC
Source organism: Myiozetetes cayanensis (assembly GCF_022539395.1). NCBI lineage: Eukaryota > Metazoa > Chordata > Aves > Passeriformes > Tyrannidae > Myiozetetes > Myiozetetes cayanensis. The sequence continues at coordinate 110,622,812 of NW_026087742.1, read as the reverse complement.
AAATGATTATTTAAAGCCAGTAGTGGGGACAATTTACTTGAAAGCAAATGATTATTTGAAACCAACAATGGGGACAAATTAACTTCAAATCAGTTCCTTATTGCAAAGTTACTTTCTAATAGAAGTAACCCAGGTGCCTGGTTTGGTCAATAGATGTGGATGTAATAATCACTGTGCTGTTAGTTGTCCCTCCTCAAAAGAATATAAGAATATCTACATTTCAAGACCTTTTCTTTTTTTTTTTTTTCTTCCTCCTTTCTTTTAAATTACTAATGATGCTCACTTTTGTGTAGGCTGTGTGGTCTTACTCATATCTGTGAGTAGTTATACACATGAATAATTCCCTGGACCTAAACAGAACTATTTGGTGAGTGATTACTTACCACCTTGAGTCAGGGGTTCCCGATGTGACTTGTACATACATGGACATGCTCTTGCTAGAATAATGAAATCTTACTTGCAAAACTAGTATTACAAAAAAATGCTTTAAGATTTTCCAGTTAAAAGCAAATGTGCTAGGAGTAGATGTTTCAAGTTTGAAAAGTAAAATGCAATTTGATTTGGAGACAGGGTATAATCAGGAGCTGCTGCTGATTAGTTACAAGCTAACTTATCTACCTGAAGGTGTCCCAAGTAGGTTTCCCAGGACTGTGCAGCACCTGGTTCTGATCAGATGCCTGTATGCTGATGACTGCCCCTTGCAGAGCAGGATACTTGCTATGTGTAGTCTTGTGTACAGTTTGCAGTAGCAGTGCTCCAGGAAGCTGCTCATACATGGCTGATTCCCACAAAAGCTACCTGTCCCACTGGAACAATCTCTCACGTGCTGTTGGGGCCTGTGATAGCATCTGTGTGTTCTTGCCTGCTTGTGTTGCCAGGACTGCAGTCTCTTTTGCCCAGGTGGGAGCTCACGTTGATGCCTGCATTGACTCATTTGACAGGCAGTCCTCCTGGAGCTGGCTTCGTTCCCCATTTCCCCTGAGGCTGACTTTGTTCCCTTCCTGGTTTGTCTGCTCTCAGATGCACTAGGAAGTGCTCAAGGTTGTTCTTGGACCTTGAAGGGAGTTGACTATCTATGCTACAAAGCTTGCATGAAGCCAGTGAGACATTTGTTTTTGCAACAAATCTAGTGGATTACTTGTTTAACTGAAAGTAGAAAAAAAACCAAATCTCTCCCCACACCCAAATATCACTACTGTAACTACAATTATAAATATTTGATAGTTGTGTTACTATATTCCTCTGTATTACAAACTCCTCTGTCTCTAATGTCCTCCCAAGTATGAGGAGAGTCTTGAGTTTTAAAAAAGTTTTACTACATGAGGTGTAGTTTGTTATTTGAGCAATCCACCTCTTGAGCATGGCTGGAAGTGGCCACATCAAAGGAAGACATGGAGACCCCATGGCAGGCAGCTACAGGGTGACTTGCTGTGGCAAAGGATTTTCCCCTAACCCCATCAACAGAACCTTCAGCTTCCTAAGAGTTTATAACCCTTCCAAAAACTCTTTAAAAGTAAAGCCCCTGTGACTGTAACCCTCCCATGCATAACAGGTCCTTTTGCTGAGCCCAGCTCAACTTTTGCCCTCTGTGATATCTTGTTGCACCGGATTATTGTCGGTTGTGTAAACATGTGTTTCTTTTCATCAGTGTTAAGTGTTCTGCCGCTCAGCTCCCCTGTCCTTCTCCATGTCCTGGTATCTGGGGATGGGGCAAATATCCATGCCCAGATCATCCTTTTTTCTGCTGCCTGACTTCTCACTTGACAGCCCTTTTGCTGAAAACTCAGCTCAGTGTCAGGAGAAAGGTTTAGCTGGGTCAGGTTAGTGTGGGTGTCCGAGCCAAGAGCACATTGCCCATATTCTGTACATGCATATGAAGAGATGCTGCAGGCTCCTCCAACTATGATCAGCTGTTATTTCCTTTTTATCTGTGTCAGTGTGGAACATATTAAAATTTCTCAGTAGTGGTATGTAAGGAATCCCTCTGATGCCCCACCTCTAACTTAGCAGAACAATAAAAGCAAGGTTGTAGTAAGCCTTTGAGCAGCTGGCTGTCTATATATTCCTTCTTTTTTCACATCATCTAATTCAGACTATTATCCGGGTAGCAGTGGCACTACCACTTCCAGACACCATCAGTCCTTGTCCTGTTGGTTGGAATTCCGTTGTGTGGCATGAAGATCTTTTCTACCACAAGGCAAGTGTAGGCTCTCTTCTGGTGTCAGGACAGGGGGCTGCTGGTGCCGTGGAGACACCAGTCCCAGGAATTCCTCCTCATTGCTGTTTTTCAGCTTCCCTTTGTTAGTTTTCTTTTTTGCATCAATCATTGTTATGGCTCACACTTGTCACGTTTACGTGCTCGTTATTACTGAGCTGCCGACTGTGTGAGCCCAGCAGTGTGGAGGCAGCGCAGGTTATGTTGCCCTTTAAGACATGTGAGTTGAGGATCTGAGTTAATGCCTCAGCTCTGGTTTGGCAAAGGTTAAGCATACCATGGTAGTGACAATCACATTACTGTCATAGCAGCATGGTTCAAAGGGAGTTGGACCTAGGGGAACACTGCTCCCCTTGTTAGAAGATATAAAATTGTTACCATGAGCCAAATATTTAGGTTCCCTAATTGTCAGAGGTATATGGATGGTGGTCTGAATTTTGCTTGTGTATAAAAGAAGAAATGATTTTGCCCCTAACATCAGAAAAGAGGGAACATCCCCTTCTATCATGTGGTGTCTCCAGCAGGCATAGCACTCTGTGCTGGTCCAAGTGACAGGGATTCTTTGCTTAATATTAAAGAGTAAGAAACTCATTCCTACTCCTGCACCTATTGATAATTACAGCCTTTGAGTTCTCTGGGAGATATGCAAAAACCAGCGAACAAAACCTGCCCACCTGCTTTCAACACACTCCAACAGGTAGAGGACACATGCTTGAATGCCCTAGACCTCTTTGGCCAAGAGTCATTTTCCCTCATGTTGAGTCATAAGACTAAAGCAGAGGTAACTACTGAAGCAAATCCTATAGCTAATGCTTGGCTGGGAACATTTGCACTGCAGCCAGCAGCCACCCTTGCTGGTTTTCCTCCTGGAAGGGATGTGCAGCCTTACTTAGGCACCTCGGCACTGTGCCTGGTGCTTCACCAAGGAGTGATCCCATCCAGAACCCTCTGGATGACCTAGTGGAAAACTGTATTCCTCTTCTGTCCCAGACTCAAGACCATGACTCCTCTGGTGTTCAGCAAGATGCAAGAAGAAAGAAAGAATCCAAGGCTGGCATCACCTCACCATTAAACGGCTCTACTGGCTCATTAGAGAGATATCCCATGCATGCCCCTAATCAATCTATTTAAAGTTTCCTGGAAGCAGGAAAAGGAAAGAATAAAAATACAAGCACTCTTTTGTCCCCCAGTAGTTATTCTTTGTGAGTGCATTAAATCCTTTTCTCTGTGCTGGCCTGTGCCTGTCTGCTGGCCAGGTGCCAGCTCGCAGTACCCGCTGGAGTTTGTTATTTCAACCGCCTAGCAGGAAGGCACAGTTAGCTCCCCCTCTCCCAGCCACCTGAAGGGCTGGAAGTATTCTTGGAAACTCCTAAGGGAGAGGGAAGCTCAGCCCAGCTCAAGTGCTGTTCAGATGCATTTGTTCCATCTCATGCACCGGGTCCCCACGACACGAACACTTACAGGAGCTGCCCCGTCGGAGGCCAAGGAAACAGTCCCGTGCGTGCTCATCCCATATTGCTGATGCTCCCAGGGTGCTTCATTATATCTGCTGCAATTGTTATGTTGTTTCTTATGCTTCAAATGCCATGGTCTTCTCTTTTTTTTTTTTTTTTTTTTTTTTTTTTCAATCTGCTTACGGTCACAGGTATTAATCTGAAATATTAAAATACTTAAGGAATTTCTCCTCACAGGAGAAAATGATTTGCAGGAGTTTCTCTCATCTAGCAGATCGGTGTGTTTGACACTCTGACTGCTCAGAGGTGGTGTCCCTTCTATCTTCTTGGGCTTTACAGGACAATGTCACAAATTCACAAAGTATTCTGGGTTGGAAGGGACTCACAAGGATCATCAAGTCCAGCTCTTAAGTGAATGGCCTCTCTGGTGGTCAAACCCATGACCTTGGCATTATTAGCACTGTGCATTGTCAGCAGTCAGATGGTAGGACAGCACAACCTCAGTAGAACCAGAAGATGGTCTTTCCCCCTGTGGGCATCCAGAAGAACACATTAAAGTCCTTTTTTCTGAGCCTTTTTCCTTCCTGCTCCCTTCTCCCTTCCCCTCTCCTCTTGCCCACCAGCTGCTGCCAGCTCTGTCCAGGAGTGCACATTGTTGGTGCTCTCTCATGAAGGCACACACTGCCCTGCAACCTGCTGTGAAAGGTGTGGGTGGAGCTCCTCTACAATGGGTGAAGACATTCCCCTTGGTGTCAAAGGGACAAGCTTCAGCACAGCTGGATGTGGGTCGAGCAAATCCTCTTTGGCATAACACGGCCTGGGCTGAAGATTCACTTATTTAGACCTGTAAGGATCTCACTCAAAGTATTTTGTTTGGTATTTGCCCTGCCTCAGCACTGGAAGAAACCTGTTCAAACGCTGCCTGTGGAGGCATTTCCTAAACAACTGGAGTTCCCTGTGTTCACCTGCTGCTGCCCAGCTGCCACATGGCCACTCAGTGACTTTGTCAGGTGTTTTTGTGAGCAGCTTGCAGAGTGGAGAGATGATTTTGATAGCACATATAGGAGGCCAGCTCCCTCCCTGCTGGAACAGAAATGGCCACAGTGAAATAACTAGATAAGCAGATTATTGCATTTATTTGCTGAGCTAGAAGATACACTGGAGCTGACAAGGACTCTGAGTTGGTTCAGCAGAAAGCAGGATCAGACACAGCATCTCATCTGGGGTTCTCTTGTGCTGCATAAACTATTCTCTTAAGTGGCTCAGATTGTCACTTGCACCATTTAGTCCCACGGCACACAGTGCTTCCCAGGCATTTCCCAGGCATGGTGCCGGTGGTTGCGTGGGCTGGAAACCATCTGAGTGCTGTGGGTGCTGAAGGATCTCTGGGAATAGACCAAGCCACCCTTGTCATGGCAGTGGAGAAATTAACCCTGAAGAACAAACCTGGTGTAGCCTGACTGTTTTTTGCCCAACACAGTCGTTTCCAGTCCAGTCCAGACTTCAGCCATGAAGCCCCCAAATCCTTCTGGTCTAAACTTTTCCAGATTAGATAAAGTTCTTGAGAAATCCCTTCTGGTCTCATGAAGAACGTTGTGGCTTATTTTTGTCAGGACAGCAGCAGTGAATTGCACACACACACGCACACAGATATACACATATATGGTTAGTGACACTTTTTTAGGGCTGGAGTTTGGAGAAACTGAGTAGTCTTGTAACTCTTCTGTTTACATAACAAATTCAGAATGAGGGAACCACATGGTAGGATCCAAGTAATTGTGTTTACTAAATATGCACAGCATGCAAGGCCAGGCTTAAGTTATATATACACACCACTGCTTCAACGGGATTTTGGCAGCTTCCAAAACATAAAAAGCATTGAGTGACTTGAACTGTACCCTCATGGTCAAGCAGAAGTCTCAAACACAAAAAATGCACAGCAAATGAAGGCCAAGCTGAACATACATTCATGCCTAATTCAGAGGGCTCAGGAGCAGGGAACAGCCAAGTAGAAATATACCAAGTAGAAATGAGCTTTTCCATTGCTCCCTTCCTACCTTCCGGGGTAAAAGCGGTACAGATCCAATAGACCTTTGGAGAATTGCTCAGCTCTTTATTTTTTCCAAGACACATAGCAAAAAGGGGATTTCTGTTTACGTTCTCACAAAGCCACTGGCTAAATAATTCCAGATGATGGAATTTTCTTCTGTCCTTAAAGCAAAACAAAACCTTAACCTTCACCACTCTCTAAATGATACTAGGACTATGATAAGAAATCTTTATTTCAGCATTCAGAAAGCAGTTAATAAGAACAGAGTTGGAAAAATAACTCTACTCTTATGTCCAAGTGCAGTACAGTCTTGAATTGTATGTTACTGTGGTCTTTTTTTGGGATGTTTTCTATTTTTCCCTAAAGCTGTTAGGTAGCAGCTGTAGCAGTTTTAGGTAACAGCTGTAACAGCTTTTAGTGTGTTATGTCTCTATGAATTCCTGCAACCTAGTTATATGGAAAGGGAACTGTAAGCCTGTTACTAACAAAATGTACTGCCCATATCAGTGAATTCTGAAAAAAATGTGAAGCAGTGATTTTCATCCACTGTAAGGCCAAATATTTTTGGAGCCAATTTTCAGCCTGAGAATATGAAGTCACCTTTTAATCTTTTTCTTTACAGAAGAGGAAGCATTTTACCTCCTTTTTCATTAGCTTGGCAGATGGGCCGTCTACCACAGTTTTTACATGAAAAGAAACTGAGGAAAACACAGCTGAAATAGAAGAAAAAAAATTTTCTATGTCAAATTGTGAATTTTATTAAAAAAAGCATATTTTCCAAATGAAACAAAATGTCATCAATGATGATGATTAATGATTACAGGTGTACTTGCTTCTGGTTTTGGACAGAGGAGTATGCTGGAAACCTCATATGTCAATCCTGATATCTTGTGTGTCTAGGATTTTGTAATTTCAGCATTTCAAAAGGAATACAATCTTTAACTTAAAAAAAAAAGAAAAAAAAGAAAAAAAAACTAAGTTCAAGTGAAATACCACTGCACAATATCAGCTGGAAATGGAAAATGTCATGCCAACATATCTCGTCATGGTGATGTACCCGTGTGAAAATGTTTATACTTTTTTTTGCAGAATCAAAAATCTACAGTCTAACTCCTCTATTTTTAAATATCCCTCTAAGACTTTTTCTTCCATATATATTATACATGGCCTATGTACTTGAGAAATGTATGTGCATACTTCCCATAGATATGTCAGGAGATACACCTACGCACTCGTTTTGCCAGTATGTCTATCCACAACTGTACACAGCTTTTTCACAGAAGATGGATCACATTTACATCTGTTTTCTCTCTCTCTCTTTTTTTTTTTTTTTTTAATAAATATATGATAACAGTAGGTTTTTTTCCTCTTTCAAACTGTTGTTGCCAAAGCCTGCTACATTTCTTTGCTAGGGCAATTTTAAAAGATTGTGAAAGTGTTAATACTTCTTGTTCTGTGCTTATCCTGAAGAAGGTACAGCCATCTTCCTTTTCTCACACTTCTCCCTGTGTCTTTCCAGCTTTCTCACAGTGTTTTCATGAGGCAAACTCTGTGTCATCCAATTATTTCTTGAAGAAAACTAGAGTGATAAGCCTTTGAAAACTGAGCCAGGACTCCAGATTTCTCTCACTGTATTAAATCATACTGATCAAAAAAATGGAAAGATATAGGAGCACAAAATTAACAGTGGGACAGAGAGAATGGGAAATGAGGATCCCTGGATGTAATAACACATGAGATGAGAGCGCCTAATATCAAGTAAATTTATTTGGACAGAGAGGGAATTACTGGGTGTGTAATACTGATTAACTATGTTGGAGAGAGACCTTGCCAAGCAGCATGTTTTGGTCAGCCTCTTTATAAAAAAGAATAGGAATGTAGGTAAAAGGTTAAACATAGAGGAAAAAAAGAAATTGCATCACTTCTCCTGTTAGATAATCCTTGGGCATCATCTACATGAACTAGAGTAGAACAGCTCACTTCTGGGAGGGATTCTGTCCCAGCTCCCATGACCCATAAAAATGTTTGGGAGGGATATTTACTGACATGAATAAGACTGTGCATAAATGTATCTGAGATCCTAAGTTTTTAGTGTTGTTTGTTAAAGTGTTTTTTATATGGGAAAGACACAGTATTTTTGTTTAATGTCGCATTTGCTGAGGAAAATACACCAGGTCATATGTCAGACTCCGGGGAAAAAATACACTGTCATTTAAATCCACAGTCGCATAATTTTTCCTTTCCTACTTAGGCACATGGATAATAGTTTGAAAAAACAACAACAACAAAAGTGTCCAATACACAGAGCACCTTTGTCTCTCTAATACACAGAGCATCCCCAATAACATTTCTTGCCAGCATGAGACTTTGTATGTCACGTCAGCGCCATCCCAACTTGGATGAACTCTGGAAGCGTTTGTCACTGCTATGCACTCCTCTCACAGAAGTGTTTGAGCAAGCTATAAAGCAACACAAATCATCAAGCACTCTGGTGGGGAGGCCTCATCAATCCAGGCCCTTTGGGAAATGAGTATCAGTCGGTTCAGAGGATTGCCAGCAAACGGTTTTGAAAGAGGCTTGTATAAGGCAATAAAGGCACACATCAGATCTTTAAATACTCAAGGGGCTCTGCAGGGGCATTTCTTCAGGAACAGGGAACTGTTTTATCTTAAGTTTCTTCAGAAAGACCTTGCACTTTTAACTGTGCTTGTGAGTATCTTCTGACTATCCTTCATCGGGCTGTATCTAGATGGATAATTCACAACTCTTTCAAGCTATAGCTCTTTGTAGTAAAAGTGAAATTAAATCACCCAGTCGAGACTAAGGGCTTTGTGAGAAGGATCAAGGGGTTGTGAAGAAGCAGCTGAAGGAGATGCCCTCCTTCTCCTGCCGGCACAAAACTCTGGGCAGCATTTCAGGGGCTGTCCTGCAGTTATGTCCTGGTCTCCAACATGACCAGAAATCCAGATTCCTGGGTAGATAGTCACAGGACCCAATCTAAATATTTTTTTGTCCCAATTGATAGCTGGGATGTACTTGGATATTATGGAATAATACACGTATTTTTCAGATGCTGCACTTTAATTAATGTGGAAGAGACTGACACTGAGCAAGCACTGCCTGACAAGTAAGCAAGTAGAGCGTGTCCACCCATGTGCATGTGAGTTTGGAACTCGGGAGGGCAGGACAGCCAGAGACCTAGTTCTTCATGCAGTACAGGTCCATGCTAAGCAAGTTTCCTGGGGGACCACTTTGGTTATGCCTGGGCTTGGATCTCCAGCATCCCTTGATCCTGGGCGTGTCCCTTGTCCCTGCAGCACAGAAGCTGCAGGGTACTGACAGGCAGCCCCTAGAGCCACAGCTCAACCTGCCTCCAGCCTTTCCATGTGCTACCTAGGCCAGAAATTCCCATCTGTAATGCAGGAGGCAGCCCAGCTTTGCCCCTCTTTGACACTATTCAGTGATTACACAGTCCTTTTGATCTGCAGAAGTCTCTGATGTGTTACTATTCACCAGTTTTGAGGGAGACACACCAGGGACATCACCAAGCGAAAAAGATTGGCATTGCATCACTTGTGATGTTAAAAGTTAGAAGGTTCTCCCCAGTGAAAGGATAGAGCAATGCTAAAACTAACAAGGCCCTGACATCTCCTTCCTAATGCCATATTCTCTACCTACTGTGGGAACAATGATCACTCAGAGTGAATATTTTGGGTAGCAAAGGTCCTGTGTGCCTTAATATTATTTATGTCTACTTTCCTCCAGCGGTCTTTTTGCTCAGGGTTGTGATTTATGTTGCTTTTACCCCAGCTGCGCAGAGAGATCCTTTGATGGATTACAATCTCGGCAAACTCCAACGCAAGAAGAAGAATGACAGCTAAGACACTTAAACCAGACTTTTCACCGTCCTGGAAAGGAACTGGCTCCCAGAATTTGGAGTTTTTTTAATACTCTACCTCCCTCTGCTGTTACCAGCGAGAAGTTCCTCGACAATGGGAAATCATGTACTCGCGGCTTCGATTTCCATGCTCTCGCTCCTGGCGATGATGGGAGACACGGACAGTAAAACAGACAGTTCCTTCATGATCGACTCCGACCCCAGCCGCTGTATGAGGCACCACTACGTCGACTCCATCACCCACCCCCTCTACAAGTGTAGCTCCAAGGTAAGCCTTTCCCTCACCTCCTCGCAGCAGCTGCACCAGAGGAGTTGTTAAAATGAACCATTCTGGGTGATTTTCTCTGTGTAAATTCCTATCTACCAAACTCTAGCTTGTAGAGACTTAGGAATGTGGAGACATCTTGTACCTACATAAGAATTGGAGCTCTCTTTTCACTTTTTCAAAAGGAGAAACACACCACACATGCAGTAAATGCTAAGATTCGAAGGGATCTAAGAGTGAATGCTATGGATTCATTTGGGGTCTCAGCTGAGGGTGCCAAGGAGATAGGCTAGTTTGGAAGTTTAGATCATCCCAATCACCCCCTCCTTCAAATGAGCCTTTATTATGGAACATGTAAATTTGTGACTTTAGGGGTGAAGCACTGAGGTAAAGAACCAAGCTGTAAAATGGTAGTTAACAAAGATTGTGAAGAACATTGCTTATTTCCTCCCTGCCCCCCACTTAACTTCAGGACTTTATTGTCATGCAGAACGACACTTGGGTGTTTTCTGGAGGGCTTAGGAGCAGACAGAAATACAAGATTGCCTTTCATTTGGGATTTCAAGCCTGAAAAGTTTTGTGTCAAAATGGTTTACAAGCCTGCACATGTAGCCTACAGCCATTTATTTCATTGCACGGAGAAGAAGAATGGGGGGAAACAATGGGAAAATCCTTGCTGGTCCCTTTCGTCCTGTCCTAATTCATTCCATCTGGGTCAATACAGTCTGTACATTCAGGGAACTACTGCCAGAGCCAATGCTCCTGCCAGCCCTGCATTGGGCAAGAGAGTGATGGGAGGCAGAGATGTGACAGAGGGGTGCCTGCCGTGTTGCCTGATGGAAAACCCCAGCAGCAGCAGGGATCCTGGGAGCCTTAACAAGGAGAGAGGATCCAAGCAGTTGAGACGGATGCAGTGGTGGCTGCGGACACGCCCAGATGCTTTGCATGCAGAACGAGGCACGTTGCTCCTCGTGGTCAGTGCAGGGGTGAGGCAATTCCATAGGTAACAGCAAATCATAAAACTTAAAATGGAACACAGAGAGAAAGTACAACCTGCTGGGTGCTCTGTGCCCACCCTGTGCACCAGGACAGCTGCTGCCCTCACCATGCCCCTTCAACCAGGCTTTTCCTGTGCCTGCTCACCGGAGAGGGGCTGATAGCCTCAAAATTGGGCAGAGGGAAAAGCCCTGCTCTGGGCTGCCTTACAGTGATCTCTCAGCAGTGTTGTCTGCCTCACTTCGCCTGATTCACAGCAGTAGGAACCCACAGACTTTTTCCCTACTGCTTCTGAATCCAACCACTAAAATCATGCACTACTTGTGATTCAGGAGAGGTCTTTTGATTTGCTTTTAGCCTAGACTAGACCTTCTTACCATCTGGGGCACATCCGGCATTAACACACAGAACTGCAGAGGTGCATCTGTCTGTGCAATATTGATTTTATTGCAGTTGACTCCAGCGAGAGGCAAAGCTGGTACGTGTAGGTGTTTGGGTGGGTTTTACTTACTGGTATGTGGGTGCTCCCAGTCCTCCCTTCTCTGGGCACTTCAGATAATCAGTTAGACCCGAGGACCCTGAGCTGTCCTGATGGTTTGGTGCAGGAGGGCAATGCTCCACCCAGCTGCCTTCACTCTCCACTCCCTGCTCTGCCAGAGGTCAAAGGCTTTTGCTCCTCAGCTGGCTGTCCTGGCAGAGGCTTTTAGGATGATTGTGTTAGGTGGGGTCTCCTCCCTAGTCCAGGAGCTGTGATTGCATCTGTTCAGGACTCTGTCTGCCTGATGGCTGGGAGGTGCCACTGCCTCGCTGAGTGCCTGCCTTCTTTGCTCCAACATTGCCACCACCACCCTCTGAGTTTTTCTTAAAACTCTGACTGCCATAGATCACAAACAGAGGGTTATTTTTCTGAAAAAAAGAACAATAGGAAGGACGGAAGGAAGGATGGAAGGACGGAAGGAAGGATGGAAGGACGGACGGAAGGAAGGAAGAAAGGAACCCATCAAGAATTCTGTTTCTTAGCATCCCTAATGATAGAGAAAAACTATCAGGCCTTTAGGAGTGGAACTGATGGAAATGAGAACACAGAATGCTATTGTAATGAAAACCATATTATTTCAAAAACTGAACTTTGAGAAAAAAAGCTGTTGACATAAACATTTGCAATTCTGGCTGGAGAAGTCAGTGATTTTTTTAAATCAAGCCTTTAATGGAAATCATGTTTGAAAATATTATCACATCTTTTGGCTTCCCAAATTCCACAATGGTTTCAAGAACATTTTTTAAACAATATTGCAAGTTGTGTGGACTTTCTCATGAAGTAGAAAATGAAAACAGTTTCCATAAAAAGTGAAGTGATTTTGACATTTCCTAGAAAACTCCATTAAATGAAGCTTCTCTTTCTTTTTTTTTTTTTTAAAGTCTCAGGCATCTGAATCATCCTGGTAGACATATGGCTTCTGTTCTGGATCTAGTGTATAAACACAGATGAATATTAGACTTGTTAATGAAAACTAGATGCAATGTCTGTTCATATATCTATATAATGACAAAATGTAAATAAGTAAAAAAATTGAAGGTTCTGTGGGAATTGCGGTACCTCTTGTTTTCACCAAGTTTCCATTGTGAAGCTTGGGATGACAATGCCAAGTAGAGGCTTTGCCCTTTTTTGGGGTGATATATTAGTTTCACTGAGGCATCCTTTTTTACTCCTTATGTTTTCCCTCTTAGTGCAGCATAGAATTACAGAAGACAAAAATTACCTCAGAAATTGCAAGATATATTATGTTTGCTGTCCATCCTGATTAAAAAAGGATTATGTCCACTGTGCTTCTCTGTGGAGGCTGCCAATAGTATCCACACGGGAAGCAGTTCTGTTAAACATCCAGCCAATATAATTTAATCATTAAAATCCCTTTTGCTTGTGGCCTCAGGCAGGTGATGAAAACAGTTTTCCAAAGCCTTCAAAAACGTGGTCCATTACAGTGTAAAAGAGACACAAAAGAGGGATGGAAGAAGGCCATTTGTTCCTGAAAAACAGTGTTTTCCTTTGACTTCAAGGAAATGTTTGTATCAGTTCGTGAGGTGTTGTCTTTCCTGACCGCACTGGATTCTGCCTGACCTCTGTCATGGAGACCCACTGGTCTTCATCCATGTGCTGGATTGCCTCTCTGCTGCAACCAGAGCCTCCTAAATTACAGTTTTGGCTGTCACAAGTGCTTTGTCCAGATGTGCCAGAAGTGTGCTACCACTGACAGCCTCGCACTAAAGAATCCAGCCCAGAGAGACACAGACCAGATGAAGAGAGATTTAGCAGATGTTTGAAGGCTCATGAGGTAGCTCAGGAGATTTTCAGTAATGCCTGCTTGCAGCCAGGCCATGGATACTGCGTGAAAATCTGTTCTCATGCGCCTCAGCCCATCTGCTATTGCTGAAGAAGAGCAGAAAAGAGGACTACAAACACCATGAATAACAAACCAGTTCACAGCTTCTGGGTTTCCAGAGTTCAGTTCAAATGATCAGAATCAAATATTGCCTCAGGTTGCTTTCTTTTGTACCTATGAGTTGACTTCAAGTAAGAAAACTTATTCTTCCATGTTCATAGATCCACGTGGTCCCCTTGTTGTAGGACTTCTTCTGGATCCAGCATCACAAGGTGACACACACAAGCTCACATGTGCAGGGGATGAGGGGAGCCAAGAGGCACATGTATCAGGTTATAAAATACAAATACCCACACGTTTTTACTATATATACACCCCCTGTAATACTGTGCTATGCCATCACAGCATTACTAATTATTTAGGTGATAATCTCTATTGCACTGCAGTACACCATGCAATAAGCAGCTGGTGCAATTGATTAAATGGCAAAGCAAAGCTTTTAAAGTACATGCTATTTCCAGCTCATTTGCACACCTGCCAGAATCCACTGGTGCTGTTCTGGATTTATGAGGAGGAGGAGGTTAAATTTTGCTGAGGACTTTGGGTTAGTCCAGAAGGTTAGAAAGCTATAAAAATGGGAAATTTGGATTTCTTTTAATCCTGCAAGTTTGACTTGATACCCTTGGTGCTGTGCCATTTGTAAGAGTTTTCAATGTCATCCAAAAATGAGGCATAAACCCAACTCTGTAATGTTACATTATATGAACATTGACCACCATCTTATGAAAAATTAATTGGCCAGAAAAATTTGAGATTAAAATTAGAGCCTCCACAGACTAAAACAAGTTTTTTAAGACAAGGCTTGCTAAGCAATTATAAATGCAGCAGCACACTGAATAAATATTGTCTGGGTTTGCATTAGGGAAGCAGCTGTTTATGAGAAATGTATTGAGACAAAAATATGGACACATCAGATAATTCTGCCCTATAATTACACTGCTACAGCTCTTCTGTAGCCCTTAATTCTGTTTCTTGGGGATTTGTTTTTTTTTTTTTCCCCTGGCCTTCCTGAAAATACCTGTGGATACAGGAGCAGATGTGTGCCATGAAAAGCCCTCAGGGTAGCAGTACCAGAAGACACTGGTTGTTCCAGTTCCAGAAGCATTGGCCACTCGAAGTCACCTTGACCACACTGTCATATTTGGGCTGAAATCATAGGAATGATTGGTTGGAAAGGACTCTGGAGTTCCTCTGAACCTCTGGAAAAGCAACTCCTGGCTGCTGCACATCCCCCTTTGCCACTGCTGAGGAGAGTTCTGCTCTGTTGCCTTTCTCAGCTGCCTTTAGATTGCTCTTCACCCTCCTCTTTATTCCCAAATCTTTGGGAATAGCCTGTGACAGAGGTCTGGTGAACTGCTCTGGTGAGCTGGTCAAAGCAGGGGACCTAACAAGACCTGTCAAAATGCTGGAAAGGAAACCAGCTGGTTTAAACATCCTAATCTGCTGCCTTTCCTTTGCAAGGCAGGCAGGATTAGATACCTGTGTATCTGGTATCTAACTAAATACCCTCAGCAGTCATCTGCCTGGGAAGTGAGTTTTGTTTACCAAGGGGAAATAAATGGACCTTTATCTGACATTAATGGGGTGCTAGCACTGTAAGGATTGTCTGTTTCCCTCTTCTCTATACTCTAAAGAAACTGGTGTTAAGGAGCTTGACATAGCTAAAGCTTGGGTGTGACTCAACAGTACACTGACATTTTCTTCCCACAATATTATTACTAACAGCTGCAGTTAATTTATTTATGAATATACAGTATCACAGGAAGGAGATCATAAATTTCTGCTACAACTCATAAAGGATGGAAAATTTGTCACGGAGCAATAAGAACCCATCTCTTAATTTAACCAAGAAACAAGATGGTACCCATCACAGATCATCAGCTCATGAAGACATCTTCCTTGTGATCTGTCTGTGTTGAGTGGAATTGTTAATATATGAATACATTTCTAAGCAAAGCATTTAGCATACAAGTACCCTTGGAAGAGTAATTTTTAAGCACTGTACAATGGATGATCAGTGCCTTTCCCATGGACACAGACAGTGCTGGCATTTCCTACTTGATATTAGGAATATTCTCTCTCTTTTTATCCAGTCTTTCCTTATGACTCCAACTAAAGAGAAAATCCAACACTTGACATACCTGCTTGTATAACTTGGAGATTTGCACTCAAATGAACATGTGTAGTGAAAGAAGCCACAAAGGGTTTAACATGGTAAAATATTTGGTGTCACATCTGTAGTAATCCATTTGGATTGTCTGGAAAAAAACATGAGATTTGTGCAGCATGGTGAAAATGTAATGTTCTTGCCTAATTATAGGAAAGACAACTGTTTCACTGCTTACTTTGGATGATATAATAAGCTGATTTTGAGGTTTATGTTGGTTGAGCAGAATTAGCCAATATGGACTTCATATTTCTGTCCCCATGAAAGTGTAAGAGTTTTTTCAGACTTCTACAACACTTACCCATTATCAAGGTGGCAATAGTTGTTTCTAACACATAATTTCCTGAGCTTTAGAGGATCCTTTCAAGATTTATATAGTGCTTAATGTTCTATCCATCTCCTCTGCATGGACTTTCCTTCCTTAGTGCCTCCTGTTGTGGAAATTCCCTTGTTATGGTCACAGCTCAGATGGTGAACTCAGAAGGAGAAGAAACATGGAGCCTGCACTGTTTTTGGAAAATCTCACTAGGGAACCCTCATATTTGGCTACAAGTTCATCTTTATTTTACATTTGCACTGCCTTATGCCATGCGATGCACTTTACACAGATACAGCTGATGCAATGATATAGATATATATACACACATATAATTGCAAATACATATTCAAGGTGATATTTGTAAAAGGAGAGAGCTAGAAACTTCTTTAAAGCAATAAACTGAACATCTTCTTTATATTTCTACTTTATGTGTTCATATATCCAAGAATCTGAGACATTTTCACGAGTATACACACTCAAAACGTTGAAGTATCAGTCTGGCTGATGATTTAAGGGCTTGGCTGACACAAATCTGGGGTCAGCAAGTCACAGTTGCAGCCACAGGGTGGTTGGCTGTGATCATTTGAAGTCCTGAAGTCACTCCACGTCCTGTTGTCCTCATTGGTGTCAGTGCCAGGGACTCCAGGAGGAGTCCTTGCTTTCCCTGCTGCCCGTGTTGTCTCCTCCGCTCTCTCAGGCACAGCTCAGAGGCAAAAGCACTGCGCGGGGCTGGGTGCCCTCACCAGCCTGGCGGGATGCAGTGACAAAAAACCAGCCAGGCTGGAAGGCGGTAGCCATCTGCTGGTGTTCCCTGTGCTCCAGCAGCCGGGAGGGGGGCACGTTTCCTAACTCGTGCTTCTTTTCCTTTGCAGATGGTGCTGCTGGCTCGCTGCGAGGGGCGCTGCAGCCAGACGTCGCGCTCGGAGCCGATGGTGTCCTTCAGCACGGTGCTGAAGCAGCCCTTCCGCTCCACCTGCCACTGCTGCCGCCCCCAGACCTCCAAGCTGAAGGCCATGAGGCTGCGGTGCTCGGGGGGCATGCGGCTCACGGCCACCTACCGCTACATCCTCTCCTGCCACTGCGAGGAGTGCAACTCCTAGGGGCGCGGTGCCGCAGCAGGGAGGGGACTGGCGTGCTGCCGATGGGAAAGGCTCCCGAGAAACAATCCAGAGTCAAGCCGATGCTCCCGGCACAGGACTGCAGCGAGGACAGGACTAACCAAGCTGGATTGGATCCGAGAGCCGAAGCGCAAAATACCCTGGGGTGCTGGATGGCGGATGCCGGTACCACGGTGTACTAAGGTGAAAGCGCGAGGACTTGTTTTTGAGAAGCCTTTCTTTTTTTCTGAAAGGATATTTTCGAGAGTTTCTTCTTTTTCAGGCTCAGCTCTGACTACAGAGCTTTTACTGCTGGCCATGGTCAGCTGGATGACAGCACTGAGCTCTGGAAGTTGACGTTTGGACAGAGGATGGGCGTCAGTTCCCACATACAACCTCTTAACCTATCAATTTATTTTCAGTTTCCTACTTATACTGGCCTTCAAAACAAACTGCGCCGTTGGCAAGGGTCATCTATTACTGATCTAGCAGCCAAGTGCTGGATGACTTTAACTGTGGTTTAGCAGAAATTACAAATAAACCATTGAAAAGTAAACTGAATCTGAAATGCCATGCTGGGAATACCCAACCCTAGCCAGCTGAAATGATTATTTGCACCATGTGTCATCAGAGTTCAGTGTCTGAGTGACTCTTGAGAAGTGAAAGGTCATGAAACTCACTATTACCCTCTAAAAGCCTAGGAAGGTGACACATCACATCTGTCACAAAAGCCATTATTCAGCCTTCAAAAACTAATCAGATATTAAAATACCACATACTAAATGCAGACATTTCTTAACTTTACTTAGACATATACATGTACAGAACCAGAGCCACCAAAACAATGACTAAACCTAGGACTTATTTTCATCTATAGCTCTTAGACCATTGAGCAAATACCATTATACCTTTTAAAGGCAGACAATCCCAAACACAGGGGAATCACATCGATGTCCCCGTAGGAAGTTCAAGGCAGAGTCTGAGTCCCAGTGTTATCCACTCAATCGCAAGGGCTGTGTTTCAATTTACCTAATGATCTGCTGCTACTTGGTGTCCTGTCTGACTTGCCATTAGGCTTGGCAGCTGGTCCCTATGGCCGGGACATCAGAGCTGTGGGGTGCTGCAGGGCAGGGGTAGCCAGTGGTTCTCTGTAAGAAGTGAGGCCGTGAGCTGCTTTCCCCTGCAGGACCATTGCAGAAAGAAATGCCTCGAGGAGCTGAATGAATTGCAGCGTTCAGTAGGGCATAAGGATCTCAAAATGACAGGGGATCCGAAGTTTGGGAATGGTATTTGGTATTTGTAGAGAAACTCTGTCCCTCCTCCATTAATGTGAGATGTTACAGAAGGTTCACTTACAGTCTCTTGTGACTGCAAGGAAACAGTATAACTGTTCTTATCTAAGACTGCAGTTCTTATCTTCTTAAATGGCTGCACATCCACTCAGCCAGCAGTATGTCCCTGATGTTCACATAAAACCAGCGGAGCCATTGTTTTGATAGAAGTCATGAAGGTGTTGAGAGCACCTCTGCTGTGTAAGGATTCACGGTCTGTAGCCCCCGCGTGCACAGTCCCACAGTTATTCCCTGGGATAGGCTGGATTGGTTCCCATGCACAGCAACACCTTTAGGGTTCAGTCCATCTGTTCAACACCATCCAGTCTGCCTGCAGCAAATGCCATATGCAGGAGCTCAGGGATGCACACTGCCATTGCAGGGAACCCCCAAGGCCAGTCCTCCTGTGGTTACATTGGGATTACAGTCCTCCTGTGGTCTACAGTGGGGTTACTGTCCTGTGGTCTACATTGGAGTTACTGTGGCTGCTCAGGCAATGCCAAATTCCTTTGCCTCTGCCACCTGATGGTGAATATGCATGGGATGTGAATGCAGAGGTGACAGACACTGGTCTTGCAAGTCAAATCCTGGAGTAGGATGGCAGTCAGTAGTGGAGAGCGATGAGGGACAGGTATGACTGCAGACACCAGCTAAAGAGGTTTGTGATTCACGGGAAGGGCTGTCTCTGTCTTCTGGAGATGGCTCTGGAGATGGCCATTTTTCAACGCCACAGAGCTGTGGGCAAACAAAAGGGTGAATCAAAGCGCTGGAAGCCGAGGGGCTCAGATTAAAATGTCAAATCCAGGAGTGATGAGCCCCAGTGAGCTCATTAGACACCATGCACTGTTTCAGGACTGTCAGTCATTCTTCTCACATCTGAGGCATGGTCTGAACATCAAAGGGCGAGCGAAGGGAGCGTGAGCTGGGCATTATCACCAGACTACTTTATATGAAAGATCATATGTGCGTCCCTTTTCCACTCTCTTTCAACCTCCAGCATCTAAAGATCCCATTATCCAAAAAAGCGCCACCCCCTACTGTTAATTATATATAGAAAATTCCAGTCCTTATCTGAAACATCAGCAATACCTTTGATAACCAAATAACTGTATTGCAAAGTATGCATGACCTCTAAGCACGAGGCTATAGAGGTTGCTGCACACAAGCAGAGCTATGCAGTTGTCTAAGGAACTGGGAATGTTTGGAGGGTCACTGCTATATCCAGCATCACCTCCCCCTGGGTCAGGCTGCCACTGGTCTGCTGTGCCAGTGCAAAATGAGGGGGCTGTGATATGAAATTTGGGTGCAGTTTGCAGCACTCCTGCATGGCTAGGCTGGTTGGATAGGACATGGCAGGACAGCGTGGCCCTGACCGTGGTCCTCTGGTGAGGAGAGAGGAGGGGGTTGAGCACAGGCCATGCCAGAGAGATTTAGCAGAAAAGAGAATATTTACAGTGAGACAAGAGCTTGGATGGTATTTATTCCCACATCCCCTTGCTAACACAGTGCCAGAGCTATATTTGCTCAAAGAGGTCCCACAGAAGATATTTGTGTTTCAACAAAAGCTTTTTTCCCCCTCTCACCCTCCACATTCCTTCCACTTCTGCTTGGTTCCTCTAATGAAATCATCACCCTGTGGCCTCAAAGGCTGTTGCCAGGCATAAATGTTGAGGTGAATTCAACATTATCTAATTGAACTGCTGAGTTGAATAAATGCATGGAAAGAATATAACAGAAATTATGAATGACAAGACAAAACATACTTGTAAATAGCTAGACCTTGATATTAAACAATGAATCAAACTTTCAAATTCTCCTTTTGGCTTTGTCAGGCAATCTTCATATTAACATGTCAAAAAAGAGGAGCTATCCTTCAAAACCAAGTGCCCCAAAGTCAGTTGTAAATCTATATTTTGATACCTTTTTTTTTGTCAGCATTTTAGGCAACTAAGTGCTGACTGAAGCACACAGGTGCTACCTATGGTAAAATTCAGGCAGTGTATTGAGGCAAACAGAGCAAACGAGGCTTTGGGTAAAAACTACAGGATCTGGCTCATATTGAAAAAGAATCTAAATAATGCTTGGAGACGAACTGGCTTCCTGATTTATTAGTCTGACACCACTCTGGATACTTAAGCTCTGTTTTTCAAGTCAGAATACTGTGTAAGTGCTTCTTAAATTGAACAACAGGGAGGACAATGCCCAGTTTTTTAGCTAATGTTGTGGGGCTTTTTCTTTGCTAAAGCATCCTCTTGCTGGGACTCGAATGAGAAGGCTTTGTCCTTTTTTTCCCCCTCACTGCACCTCATCCTTCAGGCACTGCCTTCCCCTGCAGAAAGGCTGGTTCAGCTGTGATCATCCTGTGGTTTGCTCAGGATGAGATGTGATACAGAGTTTTGACTATTGCCACCCTTATGCCCTCCTTTCTTTTGATTAAGTTTCTGAGTCCAGCTTGGCTTTTGAAAGCTGCCTGTCCCCAGCAGTGGTGGTGTTACTATTCAGCTGGATTGACTGTACTCATGGAGACCAGAGGATAACACCAGAGCTTTGGTGGTACCCTCTGGTTGTAAGAAAAGCCTTATAATGCCACTGCAGCTTGTGCCATTCAGAAATAATCTGTGATTTACCTGAACAAAAGAGCCCATGGCCCATCACATTTTATTTATTCTGCTCCCAGCTTCAGTGGGTCTGTTAAGCACTCAAAGCTGCACAGACACAAAACCAGTTTGCTGGTTCAACCTTTGTTTGGATCACTAAACTGAAGAACTCACTGAGTTCTTGGAGATGTGGCCCCTGATTTTCCTTACACCACCTCACACTGCTTGCTGAGCTTGAAGAACTGCTGCAAGACAAAGAGTTCCTGAGCCTGAATGTCTCCCAGTGGCCTTTATCAGGGCTTTTGTAAGCCACTGTCACAGGGCTCAAGGCAGTAAAGGAGAGGCCAAATTTGCTGACATCCTGGGAACACCACAGCCTGTGCTGGGCTTTCATATGAGCCTTAGCTGAGACCTGTCCACCAAGTCCTTGCAGATCAACCATGAAGCCCTGAAGCTCAGGCAGCACCGTGTAAGTTGTAACCAGAATATTTTTGTGAAAGAGGAGAGAAATAAAAGAGGTTACTGTCCTATAGGAATCGTCTGCTGCTCTGCTGCTCTGTGTGTCTAACTTCAGTTCTAAGTCTCTCATGTGAGAAAAGAGAGGCCTCTGAGCTCCCTCCTGTGGATAAGTGTTTTTTCAGTAACTAATCCTACATGTTTAAAGACAGTAGTACTGAAATTGGGATTAAACCCTCTAGGAACCGCAGTTCTGCTTGGTAAAGAATTTTTCCTCTGACTTGGGCCCTAAGTATTTTTGAAAAATCCAAATATACCATTAAAAAAAAGTCAGTGTAAGGGGAGGGGGCTGGTGGTGTGTCTTATTTTCTCTGACTCTGGAAGTATTTAGAAGACAGGGGGCTGATAGCCTTCTCAGATAGATTGCATTATAGCTAACAGGCCAGAGAGACCTCTATCTGAAACTGTGAGGATGGAAATGTCCCAGGTAGGTGTCTGAGTGTATTAGAGATTAAATTTGAAGAATTCACACAAATAATATTGAATACACATTTAAAGTATTTCAGCTGTTGAGATGATGTCCTCACTGCCTGCTTTGTTCTTTGAAAATGCCATAAAAATACTTTTGCAGAACTTAAACATTCACAAGGGCAACATTCAGCTCCACAGCTTCACTAGGGTGCAGTTTGGTACTATTAGAAGTAATAACTCTTGATCCCTGTGTCATATTCCTGTGTTTATGCACATGTATGTATATGCACGAAACAAGGCTCCATTTCACGGGCATCTCTCTTCAGCCTCATGTCCTTCTACCATTTCCAAAAGCCTGGAGAGGAGCAGAGACCTCTCCTGGACCCTCCCACCAATCTTAGAAAGCAGCTATTTTCTACCACTGTTTGCAAGATGGACAAAATTTAGCAAGCAGTTGGCCTGAATCACTCTTCATTCTCCTGAAGGGAGACATCCCAGTAGGTGCCCAAATCCTCCTGAGCCCCTCATCTGACTGCTCAAATACAGCTCTGTGGTCACACCAGGGGTCACTTGTTGGAGCCAAATAAATATTCCAGGCATAAAGTTCTGTTGCTCCTTGTAGAAAAAGGATCAGGGTGATCCCATACATAGCTACGTGGCTGTGTTTGTTCTTTTCATCTGTGCTTTGTGTGGGTCTCATTTATTAAATTGCAGACCTTCCCAACTCTTGTCTTGATCCCTTTAGAGTATTGACAAAGAGATTATCGGCACTTTAACAAACTTGTTTTATGGTGTTTAGAAATTATGCCATTTCTCATCTCTGGAATAATATTTAAAAAGTTAGTTCTCTTCTACAGACTGTAACTGAGAAAAAAATTCATAAGAAGATGAAACACAGTAGAGGACACTTGGGGGAAGTAAGACACCATATTCTACACTGATGAAATGACAGTAAGGGATTTTCTTTAGCCCAAAAAAAAATCCCATAATTAATACTTAATTGAATAAACACTAAGTGAATTCTGAGAGGGATCTTTCAAAGGTGCTTAATATTGATGTGACTCCACTTTCATTCACACAGAAGGAGAGAAATCAGCAACTTCAGTGAGAATAAAGCCTGGCCAGCACCATAGAGCCTCATGCCTAAGGGTGATGGGGGAGGCAAGGAGGGAAGGATCCACTCCTTCAAAAAACCTGCTCAGGATATTGGCAGTCCTCAGCATGAGATGTTGCCGAGTCAGCTGCCCTTGACTGAGGAAAACACAGAGTTACACTTGTTTTCTTCATCCCTTTTGCCTGCCTTGCTCCTCCTCACCCACCCTGCACCTCTTAACATGTGGAAACCATCATGCTGCTGGAATCCCACTGCTAATGTCAGATGTATCTCCACACTGTCCAAACATTCCCAGTGACTGGAAATACGACCTGCTGCAGCAAGACTGTGCAAACTTTAAAGTGATTCTAATTTTATATGAGCTAGATATGTTCAAATATTACCACTCCAGGGACTACAGTTACTACTGCCTCACAAATTTCATTCCTTTGATGCACAAGAGAGTCCCTGCACTGGGAGAACCCATTCCCATGCTCCCTAATTTCTTCCATGCTGTTTCTTTGTTTATATTTGATGCTGCCTTTCAGGCCTTGAACAATGAGAAGCATGCAGTCCAGTGCTCTTGGTCTGCACTTTCCCATTTGGAAACAGCCTCAGGGAGGGAAATATATGTGCTAATTCTGGCTTTTCATCTGCAGGCACCATGAACTTCAGAACACTGGGGCTATTTTGTGACCTGGCATTGGAAACTCACTTCTGACTACTTTGTGACATTTTTTCCCTTTAACTGTAATGTTAGGTATAGGAATGTGATGTGCACACACACACAGGGAAGATGGGACTGCATTTATTCTAGGATGTGAAAAGCTGTAGTTTCAAGCTTTGACTTTGGGTAGTCACAGCTTTGTGGGAAATTATTTATATTACAGTCTTTCAATGAGTTAGAGAAACACACACAACTCTAATATATTCGTAAATACATGGTTATGCATTTAAACCTCAATAGTGCCACAGTTGTCAGACAAAATAACTGCACAAATGACCTTGAAAATCTTAAAATAAAAGGTGATAAATAGAAAATAATGGTAGGTCAGCAGCACACCTGGCTGCAGTGGAGGCAAAGAGCATTACTGACTGCTCCTACATTTTGCTGAGTAACCTGCACTTTTCCCTGGAGGTGGAGCACAGTGTGAGCTCAGGCATGATGAAATCCCTGTAAGTTCCTCCTCCCTTTCTGGGAGAGTGCTGGGGCCGGGGCTGAGCCTTTAGGTGGAGCTCACTTACCGCTGCTTTTCCTGTTGGACACTGCCGGCCTGGGTCAGCCCAGCAAGGAGAGAGATAGGAAGGCAGAATTTTGCAGGATGAGTGAGGTATCAGAGACTCTTTGTGTAACCCCACACAGCCAGAGAAACTCCCTTCAGGTCTACCTCCATCTAAAGGGATCCCGCAGACCTTCAGCTGCAGAATGAGACACAGCATGGCCCAGGAGCACGGGACAGTGGATGCATCTGGCACATTTTACTGGATGGCTGAAGAAGGCTGCACTGGGATGTGGGACAGGGGGGCTGTGTGACAGGGACAGGAGGGCCATGCACAAGTGGCATGCAGTGGAAAGCACAAAGGAGCAGGTTTCTTTGCAAGGTTTGTGCTCAGCATGGAAAAAGGGCCACAAACTGTGTGTTTCCCAGTTCTTCCCATCCTTTCTCTGAGACCTAGTGGGCTGGAGAGTAGGTAGAAATGAGTGGAAGAAAGCTCTATGCTTGCAACAAACCACAAATCAGTGAACTGTAATTAAGTCACATGTGAGGGCTTGCAATTTTGTCTAACAGAGCCAGGCTTGTAAAAGCCCTGTTTATTTCACACTGTAAAAATGACAGCAGGCATCACAAGCAGGGCCTGTGTCAGCTTAGGAGGATGAAGAATGAGGGTATCCTTGATAGCACCAGGGTACAGCTCTGGACAGCAGAAGGGGACAGGAAAGGTCTGTAAACCTGCAAAACATGAAAAGAATAAATCATTATGAAGGTAAGCATTAGTAATTAGCAAACACTAATAAAGATGATCTCATAGGTCAGTTAGGAAGACTTACTACCCCTTTCAAATGATCACTACCCACTACTGTAAGTAGTTACTGAGATCAGAAATAAAGAATTCCACTGCTGGAGCATTACTCCTAGTTATACTAAATATTATCCTTCTCTCTGTTTTTCTTCTGCAGTCCAAAAAAGTGTAACAAAACATGAGTGGAACATACTGAATACAGCATATTATCCTGTGTGTCATGTAGAATTCAGCAGGTAGGGTTTGGCTCACGGGTCAAGGCACCCAGAATCAGGCCTATGTCTAAATTCCCACTAGCGTTTGTGGAGATCCAGGTGAAATGACTGAGTTTGGAGTCAACTCACCTGATTGGATATTTAATGTATACTTCTGGGTGAGTTGAATAGCCTTCTAGAATTAATTGACTGTCCTGACTAAGTCTTTGTGGATTATAACAGGAGACTGGACAGCTACTGAATAGGTAGACAGTCTTAATCTGCAAGATGAATTAATATATTTCTTTCCTCAAAAAAACCCAACCAACCAACCAAAAAAAACCCCAAAAAACCAAAAAAAACCACAAACAAACAAACCAAAACAAACCAAAAACCAAACCAAACCAAACCAAATCAAACCAAACCCAAATCCAAACAATTCCATTACTCTAATTTATTACTTCTACAATAATTCTTATGGAAGAAAGGCACAAATGCAGATCAATATACTATATAGACAAAAAAGGACAATTTTAATTCAAAGAACCCAGACCCATGTATAACTGCACAGCAGCTGTGGGGATCAATGGGAATCACAGAGATGCTCTTAACATAGCCTGTCTAGTGATATCCTCACAAATAAAATGAGGAAACATGGTCTAAAGGGATCTTCTGAGAGGTGAGTAACCAGCTCCTTTCAGAGAGCAGCTACTAGTAAACATTGTCAAAATGGGAGATTACATCCCTTGAGGTTCTTCATATTTCCACTGGTGACTGAGATGAGGGAGTAGAGAGGATGCTTACTGTGTTTGCATGTGGCATTAAGCAGTAGGGATTGCAAATACGAATTGGTATTCAAAGCAATCCAGACAAATTGAAGGTACTGCCTAAAGCAAATAGAAGGGAGACCTGAAAGCTGCAGCAGAAAGGAAAGAATAATCAACTGTACAAATATATACCTTCTCCAGGAGGAGATAGGGGGATTATGGTGGGTCACAACAGAGCATAAGTCAACAACATTATGTTGTTATGAGAAAGCTAAATGTGATACCAGGCAGCATCATGAGGTACCCAAAGCAATCTTTCTACTTTATTCAGTGTTTGTGAAGCTTCAGCTGAAATAGTGGCATGAGCTTCAAGCTCAAGAAAGATGTTCACTAACTGGGAGAAAGTATAGAGGAGAGAAATTCAAATAATCAGAGGGCATGAAAACATAGCCTGTAAGAAAGAATTGAAGGAAGTGGGTTGTATAATTCAGAGAAGAGAAGGATGAGGGAAAACATGCTGGAAATATTAACATGTGCAAAAAGAAGCTGCAGGGAAGAAATTCCTATTATCCGTAATGAAAAACACATTCTCACACAGAAGACATGGAAATAGTTGCAGAAGGTGGCTGTTAGGAGATATTCTTAGATGCCTTCAAGAACAGTTTAGATAAATGTTTAGGTAAAGACAATCCTACTTCCAGATGGTGCAGTGAATTAGATGATCTCAGGTTTCTTTCTGTGCCCTGGTGTGTGAGGGTGCATCATGACCATTTTGTCTCAGCGTTTTTCTCTTAGGTAAGTTCATGATGCATGACTCTTGGAGGAGAGGGTTAAAAAAACTGTGCCACTAAATTAAGCAGAGGAGGTCAAGCCATGAGCCCTCAGTGCAGGAGCTGAAGAAAAATAGTGAGTTTCTGATAGGAAGCAGAAAATGAGAGTCACTTGTGAGTTTACACCAAAACTGAGCTAAAAAGACAGCAGAGCTGCAACATTTAGAAGAGTAAATATACTGTGAATTTTTTTTCACATAAAAGGGTGGCCTGCAGAGGATGGGGAACATTTGGCATGTTTAAGTGGAGGCTAAGGTAACCTGGCTGTTCTGACTGTTCTTTGGCGAGAGGGAATGTAGCTTTAGCTTGCAGCTGTGAGCATGAGCTCTCAGTGCCTGCTGCAGATGCCAGCAGAGCTGAGGAAGACTGAACCCAGAGTCTTGAACATGCCTCTATGCATCTGCTTTTAGCCTTGCCCCCACTTTTTCTTTTCAAGAGTGACCTGATTCTAAGCTGATACACCACTGGTCTGAGGGACCGTGTCAAGACCACAAGAGGCTTAGGCTTTACAGCTGTGAATCTATATAGAAAAGGGGATGGACAAAAGGCAGGAAAAAAAGGTGTAAATGCTAATTCCACAGAGAACATGGAGCTACACTATCGGGAAAGTCATCTGGGAATGACTGGAGTCTCTCCTAACGACAAACAGCAAATATTAAGTGAAGACTTGTGAGAAACCTCAGTCTTTCCTTGAGTAAACTTTGCTGTGTGTGCCTCTGGTAAAGCACTACAGCTCAGAGACCCCAATTCAGGAGGCTCCTGGGCAGCTTCTCTGACTTTTGGTATTGCAGCATCACATTTTACTGACCACTGGTTGTTCCACAGGCTTAGAGATGACATCCAGGATGAGCTGTTGCACAACCTTTCTGAGGATGGAGGTGAGGCTGATGGACCTGCAGTTTCCTGGGTCTTCCTTGCTGCCCTTTTTTGAAAACTGGAGTGATGTTGACTTTCCTCCAGTCCTCGGGCACCTCTCCTGGTGATCACCTCAGGCAGTGCCCCCTGTGCTGAGGGCAGGAGTAGAGATACCCTTAGCCAGAACTGGAACCTTTAAATTTCAGAATTACATGATTAGGTTAATAATAGGCAGCACCATCATCTCTGGAACAGATCCTTGTTCAGGATGCCCTTTACAGTTGGTGAAATGATGAAGACCATCAGGTTGTGAATGTTGGAAACTCCTTTTTAGAAATTACGCAGTTGCTGCCCATGACAGCATATCAACAGTTGGACTTGATGATGTTGAGAAGTCTTCTCCAACCTAAGTGATTCTCTGATTATCTAACCTTGGCCATTTGGGGGAAGAATTTTATGAATGCATCTTCAAATATAAACCTCAGGGACAGGTTCCAATGTCCCAAAGTTTATAAAAGTCCTCAAATGCAACAGTGAGTGCCCTGGCCATATGAGACTTACAGTTTGCCTGCAATGTTCTCAGGGACTGCGGAATCATGGAATGGTTTGGGTCAGAAGGGACCTTAAAGATCTATCTCCCTGTGCTCTACCTTTATTAAAGCATGTCCTGTTCACAGGTGCCATACCTGTTTCTGCAGTCATTGGTCAACACTGATCTGCAGCTCAGGACACCCTGCATAGGCTCTTTTCAAGAATACTTTTCAGAGGGAAGTGAAAACAAGTTACAGCTATTTGTAACAGAGAAATCAAACAACATCAAGCAGTTGTCATAACAACATTCCATGTCTGGATCAATTAAATGTCACCACATTCACTCCTCTTCAGTACCCGTGGCAATGTTTGTGCTCCTGTCACCATAAAGTCCTTCATCTGAGCTTTACCCACATCACCCTGTGGGCTGTTCATTGCCAAAGTCTGGTACATCTAGCAGCCTCTTTCTCAGGCGTGGCAAACCCCTGTGGAAGTAGGTATAGCAACACGTCCCAGCTAGATGGGAACTGAACAACAAAATTCTACAGCACACTTTAGAAAGCATGGTCACTGTTTACAAAGAATTGCACAAAGGGAAGTGAGAGATGGAAAATTCCAGATGTGATTTTGGGAGAGAGAAATCAAACTTTTAGATAGAGCAGAACTGCCTGGAAAGAGTCTGTCGTGGTTTAAGGCAGGACTACCACCTTCCCATTCTGAGTGGTTGGAAAGATTGTTCAAGTGAACAGCGTTGCTTATTTTGCTGGGATCCTCTACCCCTTCCTATGCCAGTTTCACTGTTTTCCTCTCATGAATTTGCAATGTTCCAGTATCAGCACTGCCTGGAACAGTGTGAATGGAGCTGCCACCCTGGCTCCAGGAGGCCCCTCTGGCCCTCTGTTGGACACGGAGCCCACGTGAAACCTGCAAGTTTATCTCTGACCTTTTGATCAACCTGAGTAAACACAGGCACTACTGGCCAGCCCAGCTCTGCCACACAATTTGCAGCAACACTGAACCTAAATGACAGTTTTATGCATAGTGATCTCTCAGGGATGCAAAAATGATGCTGGATTTTCCCGGGAGGCAGCTCAAGGACAGAACAGAGGGTTAAAGAGTTTGAATCCCAGGTGTTTAATTCAGTGGCTACTGCCTACCCTCTGCAGGATCTCTTACCACTCACTGTGGGACCAAGTCAGCAGAGCCCAGCCCCCAGCAGCTGTGCAATGGAGGGCTTATCCATGCTGTGCAACACCTTTTTCAGAGGGAAAACTACACCTGTTTCTAAAGGGAATAATATTTTATAATGCAGTAAAAGCCAGTGTTCACAGGAATATGGCTACTGAGTATCAATTTAAAAGATACAGGTACATCAAAGAATCTAATTTCAGAATACATTCCTTCATTAAGAAAACATCGTGGTTATATAATGTACAGTCCCAGAGCCTCCCAGGAAAATGTCAGGATTTTTTTGCAGAAATATGAAATACCACATATATTTGCTAATTAATCATGGTGTGCTTACTTTGCTTATCTCTACTATTTTCATTGGTCAGTCAATCCCAGTTGAAATGCTGACTTTCCTAATGAACTCAGGGTATTTGAAATCACCAACCAATATTCAAAAGGCCAGGTCTTTCTGGTGTTGCCTATACATATTCTCCAAGTATGAAACTATGAAAATATACTTGGTTTATTAAAATCTTACATCAGGGCTAAGGCATTTATGGCTGTGAATTCATAAGGCCTGAATGATAGAATTTCCTCAAGTGCTGCACTTGACTGACACAACTTAAAAGTCACATTTAGTTGCCAGAAGAACTACCAGGTGAGATATTGCTTGCACCTTTGTCCAGGTATCTTTGGACAAGTACCAGTTCCAGAAACCTGTGTGACTTAGGCAATGTCTAACTGCTTGCACATGTTAATGTGCTTTCCCTTTAAAATCATGCAAGAAAAGCAAACCAGTTTTTTCAAACAAAGTTGTTTTAAAATAGCAATAAAAACTATAACACAGACTTTCAGAAAACTGTCCCTGATACCACTGTGAATCCCTCCACAGTCCACAATACTGAAAACATCCAAAGAATGAAACTTATTTCATGACTGACCTCTGAACTGGTGAAGAGACACAGCAGATGAGCCACCCCAAGGTGAACCAGCCACATACACAATATAAACAAGTAAGGAGTAAGTACAGTAAAGAGTGCTACTCTTCCCAGAAAGACACAACAGCAGTTTCATGGACCACTATATTGCAGATACATGCAGGGAACAGGAATAAAGGCTGACGAAGCTCAGGCTCATTCAACAACAGCAGAGAATGCCAGCAGTGGGGATTCAGAAGAAAATAATGCAAAATAAGACAGACCAAAAGGATGTTAGGGAAGCAGACAAGACTTCTGAATGAGTCAGACTCAAATCAGTGCATGGTCTGATCCCAGGGCATCATTTGGAGCTTTAATACAGTGGACAATGCTCTCAGGTGGCACTCTTGGGGCTGTCCTGTGCAGAGCAAGGAGCTGGACTTTGATAATCCTTGTGGGTCCCTTCCAGCTCATGATATTCAATGATTCTATGTTTTAAAATAAACGGATGTCTGAACAAGGAAAGTGGATGGAAATAGCCTTTGCAGGGTACTCTGCCACCAAGCGCCTGCACACAATGGGTTACAAACATCTGACACATCACCAGATATCAACCATTCCTTAGACACGAATGCTTTCTCTCCATGAGAGAAAGCAATGGCCACTGCACACAGAAAGGAGTCAATCAGTCAAATGCACACAATGGCTCAGGACCAACGTCTTAATCCCAACAGAGATAATGCAGAAGGCTCACCTTGATTTTTTTTCTGCCATCTGCTATGAAGTGAAAATTGCCAGGAGATGAAGGATCACTGCAGTCCTTCTCCCAGGCATGCAGACAGTTAGGGTCAGGTGTTTGAACATGACAAGCTTCTGTTTTCACACTGCAACCTCGATGGTTGATATTCTAGATTCTAGATGGTATTCTGATTTAAGGATCCCGTTCATGAAGACAGAGCCAGGACCAGGTGAGGTCTTTAGGTACAATAGTCAGATTTGCCCTTGGGCCTGACAGTTCCATTCAATGCAGTCACCAGGAACAAGAAACTAGGTCTCCATGAGCTGAGGAATGGGGCAGAAACAATGGTGCTGTCTGGTTACTTGGCCATCTCTGTAAAGTAACAGCACTTTAAAATCTCTATAGTAGATTTAACCTCTAAAATCTACTATTTGCAAAATATAAGCTGCAGTAACATTAACTACATGCTGGCTACATCATGAAACCAAAATACTGATCATGAGAAATGTAAGAGAAGATTGAATAACATTTTATCTGAAAACTACTGTTCAGTGTCCGTATGTGACAGTAGTTAAAATTCTGACATATCTAAACTCAAAATATTTTTATTTAATTGAAAATAGGAGATGATTGGCTTCTGTGGGAGATCTGTAAACATAAAGTGAACACTGCAGCCTCATTTTGCAGAAAACAGACTTATGTCTGATTCTAATTGTCCTGTAGAGAAGGGCTAATATAAGCAAATCACATTTGCAAGTCAGGGTTATTAAAATAACCATAGCACTTCAAAAGGTGCCACTCATAAAGTGGAAGACAATAAGCAACTATAGACCTAAATATTTTAAGAGGCAAAAATGGCTTGAATATGAAAAGCCCTGCTTACTGTCAGATCCAGATTCTATGGATTTTAAACTATTGTATATCAAGTAAATGGATACATATGCATTTTTAATTGTCTAGAGGAGGTTCGTCTTTTATGCAAATGAGTTAAAGGAAGCATAAAAGAATAAGATGATGAGCAGCTGGACTTGGGGATTTATAGGGTAATAAAAGATTCTGAAGAAAGTTTAGGCCTGAAAAGAATAAACACTTTATAAGCATAGAAAGGAAAAATAATTAAAAAAATAAAAAAATAGAAAAATAATAATGAATAAAAAAAAATTAGTATGGAAAATCCAACCTAAGCCTCAAAGAATAGGATCAAGTCCTGACCTCAGAAGATTTAGCACAGAAGGATTTGGATTAAACTCAGCACTTGGCAATGCTGGGATTTTGAATGTTTAGAAAACAGAGTGCAAAGGGCAATTATAAGATAAAACCTTGATTCTGGTCCAGCATACAGCTAATGCTGTTTGTGTCTGTGGGTGCTTAAAATCTGTGCTGTGACATCAAAACCAGCAAGGCCTTCCTGTGTAAAGGGGATCTCTGTGCCCATTCATGAAGCTACATCAGCTTCGTTTCAGGGCACTGAGGGGTCTGACAAAAGGCACAGAGGATGAGCAGGACAACACAGGCCTTTGCAGAGTTAGTCCCAGCCTTCATGGAAGAGCAAGGAGCCAAGTCATCTCAAACTCACAACCTCCTGCTGCTTCTCAGCAATGAAAACAGGATCCTGTGGTCTGTACAAAATAGAGTGATAAGTTTCCAGGGAAACTTATGTTGATTTTTTTCTTCTCGTTTAGAAATATTAGTTGGTACTTTTGTCACCTTCACCAAAGAACTGCGTGAGTAGCTCTCTGCTCCCTAAGCACATACCTGGAATGGGATTTAGTTCATTAGTTCTAAACATCTGAAAGTTTATCTAGCCTAAGTCAATTAGTTAAGTGTCCTTGAAGAGATCCAGGCGTCTCAGGGGAAAACTTGTCCCAATGCTCTGATTAACTATCTTAGCATAGCATAAATCAGGCTCTAGAACTACTTATCTCTTCCATGACCCACAGAAGGGACCCTGTGGGCCAGTGCAGATGGTCAACATGAGAAGAAATTAATCCCACCTGAATAAACAATAACCTCTTAACCTTTTCCTCTTTAAATTTAGATTTTTTTTTCCGCTAGCAAGCATATTTCTCAATCTACTAATTATTTTAAGGGCTCTTCACTGAAGCCCCTTTGATTTACACAGGGCCACCTTGGACTATGGAAGCATGAGTGGAAATGTAAACAACATCCCCCCAGTAGTCACAGCAGCATTGCCATATACACACAAAGTAATACCTAATACATGCATAATAACCTCCATATCAATACATGATAACCTGTGCCCTGCTGTTCACTATTTCAGTTCTTTCCCAGGTTTGCACTGTAGGACTTTCTGGAGTATCTTCCTGTATGCTTTTTCCTGCAGGATGAGTTTTGCTACGGAGGAACCAGAGGAAAGCAAACCTAGGAACTGCCTTTGACTCCAGTACAGGTGAAATAAGTCAGCAGTGAATTAATAACAAAGGCTGGCAGTGACCAGACTGAAAGGGAGCTATTTTTTTCAAGGGACAGATGGAAACAGCGTGCTGTGACTTCGATAGCTGCAGAGCAGCAGGACCGTCATGATCAAGAAAAAAAATAAAAGGTCACCAGCCATTATTCACAAGAAAACATTTGGCATAAGTGAGACACATAACTTATCTCTTCAGGAGCTCTTCAGATGAGGTTGTTGGTGAAGGATGTGGCAGATTTTTTTATTGAAAGGATGAATGTATTTTATTTCCTCATGTGTTCCGAGGTAAGGCAATGCATATTACACAGGACACTGTCTAGAGGTAGGAGAAGGAAATTCACTGCTCTTATTTGCTTTGCATCTTTAGCGTTTGCTCATCAGGTTCAAGAAAAAAAGCAAACACAAACACCTGAGCTCAAACAGACTCTAAACAAGGGTCAGAAAATAGGCATTACAGAGCAAAAAACCATTGGTTTTCAGTTCAGAATGTGTCTTCTGGTCACTGCTTACAGAACACCGATTATTTTGGAGCAATACTCTTCGATTAAGTCTGTCCTTAACTTAAGTCTGTCTCTGTCTGAAGCAGGAATATAGCAATTTGGACTCTCTCTGCCATTCCACCAGGATCTGGTGATCTGGTGGGGCATTTGGGCTATAGGTGAACAGGAAGGCTTAGGAGCACATCACTCAGACTAGTTCTTCTACATGGACAATGTGGGAACCAGTGCTCCACCTTGCCATGCTGCCTACGTGGAGTTCAATTTAACTGCTTCTGCTGTGATTTATTTTTTCCTTTTCCACGTTTATTACCTTGTAAGATACTTCAATTTTTCTCACTCCTTTACATCTGCATAAAACACTGCTTTCCATTCTGTCATTATCCTTCCCTGTTTGATCTGTGGACCAGTCCACCAGGACTTCTGCATGGCAGGAACTGGCATTGCCTGTGAATGAATGCAAAATATCTTTAGAAAGTGGCACAAGTCCACATCACAGATGCCATGGCAGTACTAGGCACTTCTGCAGATGTAACAATGTGTTCTGTATTTATGCATGTTGCACTGTATTTACAACATACTTATATATGCTACACTAACAATACGTTAATGTAACAATAGTGGACACCGCCACAAACCTGAAGGTGGATTTTTTGGGGAGAAATATTTGGCAAAGAAGAGAAGCAATAAGAAATTGAATCAGCCTGCACTGTAGCTAATTGTCAGGAAGAGATTAGCATCGTGCAAGGATGAGCTTGACATTGGGAAATTAATTTATGCTAGTTTAAGGGGGTTTCCCTGCTTTTTCTTTGTTGGTTATATTAGTAAGTATGCATATATTTGTATGATTACCATGATTGTTATTAAACTTTGTATCAGAATGGTGGTTCCATCAGTCATAGATCTGTAAAACTTAGGATACATTAGGACATTAAAACAAATAGAAGGAAAAGAAATTAGAGATTGAAGTAAGACTAGCTGGAATGACTTGAGACATCACATCAATTTTCTTCCACTCCTTCTTGGGGTTTCACAACAGAGGCAGTCTTGATGAATATATTCTCTGTGAGCTCTACTGAGGGGACATGTGATTGACTCTTCCTTGTGTCAGAGCCTACATGGCCTCCTTCCACTGAATGGGTGGCTGCCTCTATACCCATTCCACCAGTCCAAATGGACAGATAGCAAGAAGAAAGCCAAAATTTGGTGTTATAGTGCTGTATTCTAGAAACGTGTGCACTTGTATCTAATGATTATTGCATCAGTAGGAACCTAATCTTGGGTGCTGCTCCAGCTGGGGGTGGGACAGGCCCAGGCTGCCACCCTCCCTTGGGGATCCCCCATGAGCTTGACCCCCAACCCCAGGCAGCTGCTGGCCTGGCTGTTCCGTGGCACTCAGAGCTTTGTGTTCTTGTGCTATGGCTCTGTGTGCTCAGAATGTGAATGTTTACATTTACTCATCACTTCTACTAATAGGCTTAACCTTGTAGGTTTTACATTTAATGATCAGTCCTACTCTGAATGCAATCTGATTGATAAAATATTCAATTTGTGCCTATTAGCTCTAGTTTAATGTCAGACTGTGTATGTTGGATTAGAAATCTTGGCTATTAACATTTATTCTCTCCAGTTAACATTCACTGATAATCAAGATACATTTTGGTCATGGCTGATACCAAGGCAGGGTGAAGGGACAGAGTAGACAATCTCCTGAGACACCTTGCAGCAGTTTCCCTTTAGTGGAAAGCCTGGCATGCTGCTTATGCTCATTTAATTGTACAGTATTTCAAAAGCACTGACATGCGCTTTCACAATTTCTGCACTGATTGCACTAAAGACATTTGAAAGTATGTAAAACACGTGTTTAAAAATGTACTTAACCCTTCACATCTTCTGTAACATCAGCGTTCAGCAAACACAGAGGTACTAAACAAAAGAACAGCACAACCTGCAGGGGATTCTCCACCACAAACCAGTACAGAAGTTCAAGCACCAAATTCATGAGGTGCCTGAAAGCACCGAATCTCAGGGTACACTCATGGCTGATGGAAGACGCAATCTTGGTTTTTATCTTTCTCTTCACAGTTTCTCTGTATGTGACAGCAACGTTCTAGAGTTGTGTCTAGGCTTACCTGGGCTCCTGAACCTAAACCTCTGACCATCAAACTTGTCACATCCTGCTCTGACCTCAGTTAGGAAGGTCTGGGACCCTGTGTGGTGTGCCACAGTGCCCACCTTGCCTGTGCACCCTGGCTGCCTCCCTGTGAAGTGGGGGACAGTGGCAGGGGTGGAAAAGGGTGGGAGGAGCATGAACACCCAAAGCTTACTGACATGGACCTGGCAGAGTGGGAGTTTGCATCCAGACCCAGGAATTCAGAAAAATTCCTGGTTTCAATCAAATTGCTGTTGCTGAAGCACCCTAGCAATTCAGGTGCTAATATAATTTGTAGGTAACAGAGGAATCCCTTCTGATGCTTTGATTAAAGGTGATGTCAACGCACATTACGTGTCAGCAGGAAATTTCAGCAGTGGGAACTGGCTTGTCCTGAAGAAGAGACTTTCCTGAGGAGCGACTGTAACACAAACAAACACTGAAAAGCTGGAATATTAAATGCACTGCTACTCTCAGTAGAAGCTGAGATGATGTGTAATTTAAAATGTTTCACTGTGTTTTTACCAGCCACTGACCAGAGAGTCATGAATGAGGTGCCTA
This sequence comes from Myiozetetes cayanensis, assembly GCF_022539395.1. Lineage (NCBI taxonomy): Eukaryota > Metazoa > Chordata > Aves > Passeriformes > Tyrannidae > Myiozetetes > Myiozetetes cayanensis. Next base: position 110,586,296 of record NW_026087742.1, on the reverse strand, counting down.
AATTCTACCACTTAGTCTTTGTAAATGTGGAGATCTTTGGCTTTGACCCTTATTCCATCAATGTTCCACTAATACCTCAAAATTTAGTCCAGCGCTGCCAGTACATTTTCTACCAGACAATATAGCTGTTTATGTCATTTCATTGCCACAGTGTTGAAATGCCTAAGAAAATCTATGAAAACAATGCATTTTGTCTCAGACAAGTCCTGTTCTGAGGTAAGAAAATGTGAGGCTCTCAGTTGCTGTGTTTTCATAGAAAGTTTGCTTTGCTTTTAACATTGTGAATTCAAAGGATAATGTATCAAAATCCAGGCAGAAGACACTTTATATATTTAATTAGTTAGAACAACATGGGATAAGAGAAGTAACAGGACCATAAAATAAACAGAAACTGAATCCTAATATGATTAGATGTGAGGGTTCCAGACAAAAAGAAAAAAAAAAAAAAAAAGGAAAGAAATCATCTTTATGCCATCAAAAGGCTTTATTAGGATTATGTACACCACTCTGCTTGTACCTGTGGAAGATAGATACTTTGGGACTGAGATCAGGGCATAAAACAGCTGGTAGGATCAGCAAATGCATATCTCATTATGTGAGGATACTAAAGTGCTTGACAAACCTCACAGCATTGCAAAAGGAAAGGTAGGGAGGGGAATATGGTATATGTTTAAATGCATCATGGTGTAAACATCTGGGAAGCAGAAGCTACTGAGAGGAAAAAAAAATGAACCTTTGAACCAGATTCATTGCAGGAGAGAGGAGAGAAAAACTACCAGCCTGGCTTTGGGAGAGGTTTGGCCTACACTAGACAGAGCTAGATTTATTCATTAGAAGGATTATGTAATGTGTCCATGATGGTAGAAAACCAGACTCGATGACACAGATGTTGTATCTCAACCCTTTGAGGGCTTTGTGCCCTCCAGCACTTCCATGGACTTTCATGGAAGTGAAGTGGCTCCAGGGCATGCACCACATACCCTCAATTGCAGGCAATATATCCTTCTGTTTTGAACATACACATAACAAAAAAATAAGTTGTTAGAGCCATGCAAGGAAGATAGGGACCAGAAGAATCCCGGGAATAAGTGTTACATATTGTGGACAATGGGAATCTGTGGTACTTGGCATCAAGTACATAGATGTAACCAGAGCTATCCTTGCCAACAGCCAATAGAACTACCCACTTCTGACTTTGGAAGAGCCTTCTCTACCTCTCAGTGTATGAGGTTTGAGGTTTGAGGTTTGAAATATCTCTATCACTATTATTTCTGACAGCCATTCGATAATTGTGTGTCTCTCAGGATGAAGAGGTCTTGGAGTTTGATTTAGCTATCCTTGAAGCAGATTCTTTTAATCAGAGTAAGTTACTTATTTCTGAGCAGAAACTAAAAGATAGCATCTTCCATTAATTCAACCTCATCAGTCTCCCAGTAATGTTTTTTTCAGGCTGTTTGGTGAGACCTCTTTCAATCCATTAACCACTTCCCTCTGAGATAAAGAATTCCTTCTGTAAATGATTAATTGTGTACTGTTGTTTCAGTCAGGGCAAGAATCACTCAGAAAAACTGAAAGTAATGTGGAAGCACATGGAAAACATTTTTTTTATGGAAGACACTTTTTGTGATGAGGGTTTTGAGGCACTGGAAGGGGTTGTCCAGGGAAGTTGTGGATGCTCTGCCCCTGGAAGTGTTCAAGGCCAGGCTGGATGTGTCTTTAAGCAACCTGGTCCAGTGAAAAATGTCCATGCTCATTGAAGTAAGTCTGGACTAGATGAACCTTACAGGTCCCTTCCAACCTAAACCATTCTGTAATTCTATAAAAAAAACAAGGAACCAGAGAATGCTTGTTAGACAGTATACTTGTAAGATGAAGGATATTTCATCCTGGGACATCATGAATATCTTACAGCCTTAGTCCTGGACATTAAACTTGGTGCCCACAAACAAAAGCGTGATCCACTGTGCATGAGATCCAGCACAGAAGTCTCCTGGTAAGCCAACCATGTCCAATATACAGGCTCAGACACTGCCACACAGTGCCTGGGCAGGACACAGGGAATGGCACACAGCAGGAACTGTTCCCAACACTGAAAGAGAGGATGAGTCCGCAGATGATTATTAGCTGTATAACAGTTCCCCTCCCAAGGAACTGTAACTGTAACTGAGGTCTCCCCTCAGTCTCCTCCAGGCTGAACAGATGAAGTCACCTCAGCTGCTTCTCACACAGCTTCCTCTCAAGGCCCTTCACCATCCTCTCTGTCCTCCTTTGGACTCTCTAATGGCTTCATATCTTTCTCACAGCGCAGTGACCAAAACTGCTCAATACTCAAGATGAGGCCCCCCCAGTGCAGAGCAGAGCAGGACGATCGTCTCCCTCGCCCGTCTGGCCATGCTGTGCCTGATGCCCTCCAGGGCACGGTTGGCCCTCCTGGCTGCCAGGGCACTGCTGACTCATATTCAACCTGCCATCGCCCAGGACCCCCAGCCAGGGTGGCTGCAGAGGATGCAGAAATAAATCCCAACACTCCTAATGCCTCCGGAGAGCGGGGGGCAGAGAGCCCACGGCCGCTGCGCTCCTCACCCAGGGCCACGTTCCCTCCCCAGACCCTCCCGGGGCGGGGGGCAGGAGAGAAAACACGCACTGCGACCGGCGGCCCCGCAGCAGGAGCGCTGCTCATCCCCAGGGCGGGCTCCCCGCGCCCGGCCCCGCTGCGGGAGGCGGTGCCAGCGGCGGGGCGGGGACGGGTCCGCCCGGGGAGCGGCACAGCCCGGCCGGAGCCGCCGCGGGAGGCACCGAGCGGCCGGGGCAGAGCCATGGCACAGAGATACGACGTGATCGTGGTCGGGGGCGGCATCTCAGGTGGGTTCGGCGGGGTCTGGGGTGCGGGGTCGGCGGCGGTGCCGGCGGGGCGGGGACGGAGCATCGCGGCGGGGGAGATGCTGCCGGGCTGAGCGGGGCTCCTGCGGGGAGCCCGAGGTGCGAACGCATCCCCGCCAGCTCGGTAACGCCGGCTGAGCACCGTCCTCATGATTCGGGTGGAATGCCATATGATGCAGGCAGTATTTTATCATTATTAAACTACTATTATTATTTTTCATTGTATTTTTGTTTCAGTTAATTTTATCTTATTTTAATTTTATAATTTATTATTATTTCATAATTTACATTACTATTTTATTATTATTTTATTTTTATTTTTATTTTTATTTTTATTTTTAGTATTTTTGCTATTTTTATTCAATAATTTATTACTGTTGATTTTTATTTTATTAATTTTTATTCCTTTTATTTTTAGTATATTTTAATTTTACTTTTTACTGCTTTTATTCAATTTTATTTTAATAATTTACGTTTTATTTTTTTCTGGCTCTTCCAATGTCCAGTCCCAGCATGTCCTGAACCTCTGTAATTCTTCCAGGAGTCTCTGGATGCTTTGGACAGGCGTGTCTATATGTGCTCTGCATCATGTACACCCATTCCAGGGGTATCATGCAAAGGCTCTCAGTCACATGTGATTAATTTAAATCTTGTGCTGCATTTTGTTTAGCCCAGGTAGAAGCATAAAGGAAAAATGCCTGAAACCAGCTGGATGGTTTAGGAAGTTTCTAGTTCCCCTTTCAGTGCAGGTATGGGCCTGAGAGCATGAGCAGCCTGGCAGAAATGGATGGAGAAAGTATCAGGGGCCCTGGAGCCTTCTTGCACTTGAGCGGCAATCTGCTGTTCTTAACCTAATCTGGGCTGGAAGACCCCTGTGCCTGCCCACAGTGAATCTCTTTCCTGTGTGTTTTGTTCCAAAATACCCATGCCAAATAAATTATGTATGTGAAGTAGATAATTTTTTTCCTTCTGTGCCTTTGACATATCAAACAATTGCTTTTTTGCTCCTTAGCATTGTGAGGCGTGCAGTGTGAGAGCTCCTGTCTTGTATGGTGATCTCCTCAGTGCATACATCCATAGATCTAAGTAGTGTCTCAGGCCAAACCACAAACAAATTACTTGAGATGTGTTACAAAATGTGATTCTGTTAATCCATTTTTTTTCACGTGGCTTTTAATTTCCACTGTTTATTTATATATCATTCTAGATGCCCGTTTAACCATTATGTTAAGGTGTGCAGAATGCAATTTGAATGGTATACAAAATGCAATGACAAAATCACTGGCAGTATTTCCTTGGAAAGATTCTCTGGTAACAAACTGCTGAATAATGATTGAATGTTTCAAATATGTTTATCAACTACAAAAAATTAACCATTGCTTTTCTATAAGGCACAATTGATTCTGGACACAGCGTAACGACTAATTTTTTTACTTACACCATGTTTCACAGTGAAACTCAACTACAGAAATTAGCCAGTGGTAATTATCTGTTCATGCCTTGTAAACAAAAACATTTCCAGTGGCGTGTTTTTGTACAGCAGTAGTGCTGCATTCCCTCTGTTGAATGGGTTGGAGTGAAAGAATTAGTGTAACAGCTTTTAATATACCTTGGTTTTTTATGGTTACCATGGGAATATTTTCATGGCAAATCTGCACAGCCCACATGTGTTTTTCTGTAAGAGCAGCCAGAACAGAGAAGCACATGCTCTGCCACGTTAAATTGTGCCTCACTCTTTGCTACCTGTAGACAGCAAGTGGCAGTGGGGATGTAGGGAACCAGTTTTCTATTGACTTCTGTTTACACCAAATCATCACCAAAGAGCTCTGGTTTCAGACTCCTGTCTTCACACAAAGTCTGGGAAAATATACAGGCACAAAAATTACTATTGACTAAGTACCCCTCCTCAGTCACTTCCCTTTAGCTGCTGTGTACCACTCCTGCTTCACCTCTGATTCACACTTCTCTATAAATCATTTGCCTTGCAGCCAGGTGATGAAACTGCGGTTTTGTGTCGCCTTACACTGGTTGAAAACTCCTATTAACATGCAGAACTGCTTTAGAAATCTCTTCTCCTGTCCACTGGAGAGTGAAGTGTGTGATTTTTTTTTTAAATGAGGGACTCCTTGGAGACCAGGTTTGTTATTACTCCACATTTGATGTGTTCCTTCAGAAGGTCACAGATTTTGAGCTGCCTGAGTTGCAGCCGAGTGAGGCTCCCTGGTTACTGCCTTTAGGTGAGGAAGGCACCGGTCGGTGCACAGCTGTAGGGCAGCAGAAAGCTCTTGTGACATTCGGGTGTGCTTGAGTTGGTGGCTGCAGCCGTCAGCAGAGCAGGTAATTGCAGAGCAAACAAAGAGGTGCTGTGCCAGCATGAGGATGTAAACAAACGTGTCACAGAGCTGCCACTTGGCTATCTGTATTCTGTTTGTTCCTTTAGGTTAGCGCAGGCTGTCCATTTGCGAACTCAGACCCTCCCTGGCAACGATTCTGTCTATCTTTTTATCCAGATGTAACGAGCAGGGTCTAAATTTTAGAGTGAAAGAACCAGAAAATGGAATAGCAGTGCAGAAGCCTTCACGACCCTACCAGTCACCGTTTTCCTCTGAGGACACTAATCTTTTATCTGAAGATGCCACTTCCTTTGCTGAATCATTTTTAGTGTCCTTTATTGGAGGTTTGATAAAAGGAAACAATAAAACCAAAGAACTGACTGATTTTAATTTTACTTAATGAAAATCTACTCAGAATTGCTCTTCTTTTCTTTCAAGTCTAAAAAAAAAACGGTCTGTGGTTTTTCTGAAGATGTCAGACAATCTCAGTGGAGTTTACGATAACGAAGACCTTTGAGGAACAGGAGGATTTACTAAGGAGTAGATTCTGTTTTATGGGTGAAGCTTCAGCAGAAGTCCATGAAATATTTTGCAAATGGCGTAGTTTAAAAATAAATATTTTAAAGGAAAATTTCCCAGTATAAAAAAGCATATATGAAAGTGCTTATCCATACACCGTGTGCAGTATGCCTTGTACTAAAGAATATTTAGATCAAAAGCATAACAGGCCCTTATAGAGGTGGAACCTGCATCATAACAGGTTCTTTTCTTTGCTTATTGTCTCTTTTTCTTTGAAAGGCTCCTCAAGCATGAGGGTCAAAACAAGTATTAGAAAACTATGAAGATATGTCATCAAACTTGTTTATCTTCTTAATTGAGACACTGATGACAGAAATTTTCTTCAAATAAAATCTTGGAATCTGTTCAGAGATTTTGTTTGAAGACTTTCTCCATATGTTTTCAAAAGTGCTTTCCTGTCCCAGCTTTTGCCATGGGAACCTCTTTCCTTCTTTTGTTTTCAAGTAAGTTATCAGATTTTATCCTCATGTTATGCCAGTCCTACTTAAGAAAATGCTTCTCTTAAACCTCTGGTGCACAGATTTTACAATCAAAGTGAGGTTAATTGATTCCTTTTTTTTTCCTGAAAGGTGAAGCCTTCTCCTAATTATAGTGAATGTTATTTGAAGTATGCTAATGTTTTGCTGGTCACAAACAATCTTGTCATGTTCCTGTAAATTTACAACCAAAACATACTGTAAAGTATTTCTGTTGTTATGTTAGGTTTTAAAAATATTTACATACCTATTCTTGCATTATTGAGATACCACTGTGCTCTCTACTCTTCTTAAGCCTTGCTTTTTATTTGTGTGATGATCTGATATTCTGTATAATTACAGCAGCTCTCACTGCATCTGTGAACCAGTTTCAAGTCTCTTTAAAAATAAAAAAACCAAACCAGAACACCCAAACTCAGACCAGGTGTTTTGGGGCCTGTTATCTGAAGTTGTTCTATCTGTTTTAAAATAAATGCAGAGGGCAAAATTTTTTATAACAATTATTTTTAAAACAATTTTAAAATTTTTTTTTAAACAGAACTAGGACATGTTGTAAGAAAACTATAGACAAGATGCATAATCTTCAGTAGATACTTATTTATTTTTGCTCTCTGGTAGTAATTTATAGTGTCTCAATACTCTGCATTTGAAAAGATACTTTGCCAAATGAGGCACTGTTTTTGGAGAGCATTTCTAGTCTGGGAGTCCCATGCTAGATGCCCATTTGGAGAAGAAAAAGACCCAGACCAAAAGAGGTAATGGGCATGGGTGGAATAGCTGTGCATAATGAACTAGAGTGGATACATCTGTGGGAGGATTCTGACCCTCTCCCTGGGATTTCACCCTTTCTGGGATGCACGGTGGGCAAAGGGAATCCAGGACATTTCCCTGTCAGTTTACTTGATGAAGCTCTTGGCTCACATTTTCAATCCCCTGTCTCTGTATCTGCCATCAGGGAGTTATTTCTTTTGCATTCAATACTCTCATGGCTACTGTGAAGGAGTATGAGGCAGTTTGGTGGAGCCTGCATTTGACTTCTAGGTATTTCACAGGAAAAACTTGGCAGTGCACAGTAAACAGAACAGAAAGCAGCTGCATAATGTTATGAAATAGTTTGGTAGCCTAGGCAGCAGGGACAGCACTTGTAATTCACTGTCTGATACCTCCTAATTGGTCTGAAAGTTGATTTGATAAGAAGCTTTCCAGTCTACCTGCAGGAGCCATCTCATCTTGCAAGGCTCAGAATGATGCATCATTAAGGAAAGCTTTTCCATTAGCTTATTTAACCATTATGAAAGAGTGTTATTAGGGAAAGTTCATTCAGTCTGTGTAACAAAATGGAAAAAACACTATGAAAGGGCCAAAAAGGGTAAGTTAGGATGGTAAAATATTGGGGCCAAGAATTGCTGGGTAGCTAATATTGGAAATAATTGGTAGAGGATTAAAGCCTATAGGTAGCAGTAGATGTTAGGGTTACAAACTGAAAGGTCCACAGGATACTCTTATCTGTACTGCTGGATTGAATGTTTGTTTTGACAAATTGCTTGGACAACCACTTGCAGGGGTGCCTTTTAGTTGATGAGGTTTGTCGGCCTAATCTAATCACACTGCAGGTGATGGTAGGTGTTCATCTGCATTGGTGTCTTGGTTCAGATCAAATGTGTACCTGGAACACATGTTCTGCTTGACCCTACTTACAGTTCTATCATGTGCATCAACAGATAGAAGGCTTGGAGCATTCCTTTTTGCATGAGACCAAAGAGGAAGACTGTAGGAGCTCACCTTTTAAGCTCCAAGTCCTAATGGGATTGGCTCCCTGTTGGGCCATGCAAGAGCTAGTCTAAATAAAATCCCTTTCATGCACATAGTATGGATACTGGGTATTTGGGATATCACTGTTTTACACTGCATGTCTGATGTTCTGCACTATTTGCTGACATAGACAGTTCAAACTTGCTGTCTTTGTAAACTTTTAGTTCGGCTGGTCAAAGGTAGTGACATGGAAAGAGTAAGCATTTTGATTCCACTCTTTTTCCACTCTTTTTCCACTAAGACACAGTTAAAAATAATTTACTTGGTATCTTGACCACACATGTGGACCTGCATCCTCTGTCTCCATCCTCTATGTTTTCTCCTTGCCCACTTTTTTTCTTTCTTTAATTTTCTTGTAGCATCAAGTGATTGATGAAAGATCATTTTCTGTGTAATTCTGAGTTTTGATTTGCTCATTTTACTCCTTGCCATCATCAGGTACAGGAGTAATTTTGAAGAAATGCTTGATGTAGTGAGTGACCATAGTGTCAGTCTCCAGCAAATAACAAACGTTTTGTTTACCTCCATGACATGAGTCTGGGTCAATGCTGGGCTGTGATGAGCAGCCCATTGCTCTGGCTCCATCCTGGGAGTGCTCAGGCTGCCTAAGATGATCTTAGGAGGATGCTGACAAGGGTATTGTGAGCTGATGAGTGGAGGTAGTCTTATCAAAAGGTGGAGAACTGTGCCAAAAAGCTGAGTAGTCATGTTTGCACTGCCTAAGCAGGCAGCCTGAGCAATGTGGGCTTACACAGCCCTGATAGTCCCAGAGGTAAAATTCCTTGTGGTATGATAAATATAGAGCAGAGTTTGCTCTATATTTATATATCTTACACAGTAGCTAATGACAATGAATTAGGTCTCATGCTTAATTTAGTCAATTGAGAAAGCTTCAGAACTTATTATTCTGTATGTAAACAATCTGGGTGATTTTGGCGTATTTCCCACTGGCACAGTTTCCTTCTCTGTAGCACAACTGACAACTGTAGTTAAGTAGTTCTGTTATTTAAAGATTTAAAAGCCGTATTGTCTCACTGCCCCTTCCAAGAACAGGGGTTGCTTGCCTTTGTGTTGTTTCAGCTCTGTAGCAGTTATTTCACAGAGTACACTGATATGATAGTGAAGCTTATGCTGGTTCTAAAAGTTTGCTGAGCAGTGCCCTGGTGGATTGAAGACCTTCCCTTGGTTTTGCTTTATGGAGAATGTGTCTTGATGTGCTCTCAAAGCACTCAGTTATGCTTCTGGAATCAGTCATGATTCCTGATGAATCACAGTCACAGGCTAGTTCAGGTTGGACGGCACCTTTAAAGGTCTGATCGTCCTGCAATGAGCAGGGACATCTTCAACCAGATCAGGTTGTTCAGAGCTCCATCCAAGCTGACCTTGGATGTTTCCAGGGATGGGGCACCCACCACCTCTCTCAGCAACCTGTTCCAGTGTTCCACCACCCTCAGTGAAAGAAATCTCTTCCTTTCTATGTAATCTGAATCTGCCCTCTTTTAGTTTAACACCATTACCCCTTGTCTTATCATGACAGACCCTACTAAAAATTTAATCCCCATCTATCATATAAGGCCCCTCTTGGAACTGAAAGGTACTATAAGGTCTTCCCAGAGCCTTCTTTTCTCCAGGCTAAACAACCCCAATTCTCTCAGCTTTTCCTCATAGGAGAGCTGTTCCATCCCTCTGATCATTTCTGTGGCCCTCCTCTGGACCTGCTACAACAGGTCGATGTCTTTCCTGTGTTGAGTACTCCAGAGCTTCATCCTTGCTTCAGTTTCTTGAGGAAATTTCATTAATTTCATTACAGTTTCAGTCATTTAATTTTTATATGGCCATTTTTGAACTTAACATGATTTTCCTTTTGGGCTGATAACCTATTTCATTCTTGTAAAATTGCGTCAGATATTAATGTTCTTGCTACCTTGTAAGATGGTTTATCAAAATGTGATCATTTGTCTGATTCACTAGTCTTTTCTCTTTATGGACTGATTTGTGTCTAAGGTTTATAATTGGGAATGTTGAATAATTATTGTTTAAAGTTTTTTTTGCTGATTTCAGTGGTCAGGGAGGGTGCACTACTGGGCATTGGTATTTAAACCATAAATGTGTAGCATTCTTTTAAGTAACCCACCCATGCATTTGTATTTTGCACAGCCTTCTCTGTCATGTCAGTTTTCTGTTTAAACATCTTTAAAATGTTTGAAAGAAACACCAGTGCAAAGTCACTCGGAAAACTGTATTTCCTTCACCTTTTTTCCCTCCCATATGTTCTATCAGAATGGTACGATTCTAATGGTAGCATTTTTCTTTCATAGCACTGACATTTTCATGAGCTGTTTGACTCAAACCTCCTCCTGTCTGTGTTTAGAGACGGTTGGAAGACAGTTGCTTAAAAGTCTTATTTAGTGGTTCTTCTTTGGGCTTCTCTGGATGACATTTGTGTCCTCAGCCTTTGGCATCTCAGCCAGGGAATGCTTCATCATGAGCTGGCTGTCAAGAGATGAAGTGGTCTTTTTGGGCTGCCAGCAAAGAGCTGGTGAATTGCAAAGGGGCCAGGCTCCTCTTCATTTTTCAGTTGTTCAAATAGATAAAATGTACACAAATCCTTGTAAGCTTTACAATTTAGCCTGTATGTGTGTGTGTGTGTGTGTGTACCTGTATATGTGGGCTATGGTGTGGGTGGTGAGACACAGGAACAGGGAGGATGTGGATACCCCAACCCTGGAAGTGTTAAAGCCAGGTTGGATGAGGACCTGAGCAACCTGGTCTAGTGGGAGATGTCCCTGACCAAGGCAGGAGGGGTTAGGACTGGATGATCTTTAAGGTCCATTCCAACCCCTTAATATTCTGTGATTCTATGGCATTGATAGGAACTTCCAAAGAGTCGCTGGGGCGTGGCTATTTGAAAGTGCCACTGAGATATGCTCGATGTAATCTGTAATTATTTGGAGCAACTGGGTGAAAATTGTTAGGTAAAGATCAAGCAACGTGGAACAAAATGGTTAGCCATGGAATGAGGGCATGGGGGTTCTGCTGGGCTTTGCTGTCGCACAGAAGTGACCTCTAGGTGGATGCCTGTGAGTGTCATCTGATACTGAGAAATCCGGGAAATTACAGGTTATTCTTTATTGTCAAAAAACTGAAATTATAGTCTTTTGTAAGTTCACATCTTCTATTCGATCATGTATTTTGAGCACTTACTTTTCTCAGGGGACTAAAAAAATGAATTCTTTGCTTGAGAACATGCAAGACTTGGCAAAAGAGATAAGCATTTCTCTTCTGAGGCAACTGTTGCGTAATTTTGCAAAATTTTCCAGATGTAGTTTAGTCTTTTTTTTTTTTTTTTTTTTTTTTCCCCCCACATTGCTCTGTATGGAAGGCAAAACTCTTCTTCAGAATAAATCTGGCTGTCATTTTATTTGCTTGTATATCTCTTTGTAATAGTAATGCCTGAAAGGATGCGTTAAGTAAACTGCCTGTATAGTGCCTCGGGCAGTTCATCGTGCTCGGCTTTATTTGTTCCAGTGCTGTGATCTGTTTGTTGTAGTGCTTTCAGTTCTCTTTATCTCCTTTGTTTCTTCCCTCTGTCTGTTGTGCTTTGAGGCAGCCTAGGTTGTAAACTAGCAGAGAGGGGGCCTTGAGAATGAAGGCATGAGGTAATACTGGAGTACAGATGATGGTGATAATAATAATAATAATAATAATGAAATTAGCTCTTCAGTATATCCTGGAGTCATAACAAAGGACATGCAGAATGTGTTTGGGTTTGGGGTTTTTTTTGCCTGACTGGGGCCTGGAAGCAGACTTCTGACTGTTCCTTTTGAAGTGTGAAGTGGGCACTGAATATGTGTTCTGCTCCATGTATAAGACATGACAAGTCCATAAAATAGGCAGATCAGTGAGTAAATGATTGACACTAGAAATACTCAACCTTTGAAAAGTTGGAGTGCCCAGTTTTGCCAATCTGAAGTTTCACTGGATACTTGAAATGTAAAAGTGCAGTGGAAACAAGAGGGAAGCCCTGGGCAAAACAGCTGTGGCTTCAGTGCTTGAGCCTGGGCACCAGTGCACCAAAGCTGTTGGGTTTCCACCCAAACACAAAAAGTTGCCTCATTCCATGCCTGGCAGGGCTTGAACTTAAGGCCTCACAGCCTCGCTCATCTCATTCGTATCTGTCCAGGCTCTGTATCACTTAGCCAGCTGCAGTGCCTGGGACAAAAGGAGACTGAACATTTTTCATGCTGGTTTTAAGAACTTAAATATTAATAAATACTAATAAATACTGCTCCCTGCACCGTGGATGAATCATCTGTGAGTACTTTCAGGGAGAGGAGATCACAGAAAGTTGGGACTGGAGTTTATGCTCACATGAAGTCCCATTAACTCATGGGGTTGCTCATACTGACCTTGGTGACAAGGTTACAGAATTAGAGCTCAGACAGGAAAGCTCATTGCCTTGGTTAGACAACACAATGGCAACAGAAATAAATTATATTTGCACATAGAGTGCTGTATCCGAGGCAGAAATGTTATGTCCTTTGTACAAATATTTTAAGTAAATGTGCATTTTAAGCAGGTAGTCAGATTGATAATGTCTTTTTTTTTTTTGCTCCTTGGGGTTTCTGAAATTTCAATTTTGTTATTTTCTTAAGTTCTGTAATGTTTTAGGTGAATTATATTCATTTTAATGGCATTAATTGCAGCACAATGATACAGTTTAGGAAGATAAAGTATCTCCCCCCATGGTCAAAATACTTAGATCAAGAGTTGCTTTGATAGCATTCACTGTACTGTTTAGAGTGTGAAGGTAAGGCATTACCAATAGTGACAGAGTACAGAGGCCCAGCTCTACCACGGTTTTGGGTTCTGAACTGTAATTTTTGTATCTTCCTCCCATAAGATTGGGTCAGATATGTAAAGTACCATTGTAAAGCTGGCTCAAATTATAGAAGTTAAAAGGTTACCTTCACCCTGAAAGCATGGTTCTTCTCAAGGGCAAAATTCCGTGACCTTCCCATAAGGTGAGGAAGGTGAACGTGAAACAAGCCGGTATCAACTCTCCCAGACCGTGGGCCAGTCTTGGTTTTGTTCTTTTTGTTGTTATTGCTTTGTTGTTTGTTTGTTTGGTTTTTAATTTTACTTACAATCCTTATTCTATAATGTTTTACAGGCATTATTGCCCCAAGGCATTATTTCAATTAAAACGTTTTAGCTGGCTAATGATGAGTGACAGAGGTAGAGGTGACCAGCGCCAGGTTCAATCTCTCAGTGGCGGAGCAGTAATTGGATTGTGTTCATTAGAGCACAAACAAAACCAAGGCTATTAAATTGCAGTTTCTAGCACAGCAATGCAATAAGGAGGTGGAGGACAACGAAGGAGAAAGCCCACTGGTGCAAAATGGCTGCTTAGCTGTGGATGAGAACGTGCCTTTTGTCTGGTCCTGCCCTCCATCCCTTGAGTGACCCAGTGAAATGTGCAGTGCTGTGGCATTGAACTGACAGGATGTAGTGGGGACATTTTTATTTTTATTTTTTTAATTTGAATTTTAGAGTAATTAGGTCTAAGCAACAGCACAACAGATTCTACCATTAACTGATCTAAAATTTTTAAGTACTAGAAACTTACTACTTGATCGAGGGAGTATTTTCTCTTTCCCTCCCCAAAAATGACCTCTGCTGCTTGGGACATATTCCTCTTTGTTTATTCTTATTGCCCTGGTTTAAACACTGCAGCTGTGTTTGACCACTCAAAAGGTGTTCCCCTCAAATGTTCTTCTGCAGTGTTAAGATAGGTGGATTTTGTTTTGTTTGGTACAGTGCAGAAGTTTTGGCCAAACTCCTTTATTTGCTGTATGTATTTTGCATGTATTTCTGAGCAGCAGAGGTGTTAGGTAAGGGTTACTGTATGAAGACATCTAATAGTGAGGGAAGTTGTATTTCCCATGTGATCCCACAGGAATACCAGCTTCTCTAAGTTTGTGTAGGTTTTGCCAGATTTAGGGGTTTTTTTCCCCTTAATATTTCAGATATATCAGTGTGTACGTGTGTGATGGTGTGTGTTTGTTGTTTGTTGTTTTGGTTTTCTGTTGTTTGTTGTTTTGGTTTTTGTTTTGGTTGTTTGTGGTTTTTTGTTTGTTTTTTTTGTGAGACTACTCACTTTCATTTAGAGAAAAAATTAAAATCCTGGCCCCTCTCATCAAAATTAGACTTAGACTCAACATCAAGTAGAAGAATACAAACCCCTGAGATTTCTAAAAAACCTTCTTCAACATGTTAAATATCCATGGACAAACATGTTCTGACTAGTATTTTTGAATACTTATGCTAAGAAATACTTGATTGCATCTGCCTTAGTGACTGAACTCAACTCTTACTTGTTTATATATAATGAGTTATGTTTCCTTTTCTTGCTGTCAGTCTTGTGAAATGTTTTTACATCCCACAATTTCTCCGTTAACCCCAGGGCAGAGGACTATGCTTGTTCTGCAGGCTGAGTATTATTATGCCATTTCCAAGGTGCATTTTGTGACAGATCCTCATGTCAAGCCTTGTGCTATGTTTGCTTATTGCTCTGGACCCCATCAAGGTTCCGTGGCTGCTCTGCCCACTGGCTCTGTGTAAGGAAGAGCATCTGTTACCTGACGTGTCTGCAGACAGTGATTTAGATGAGGCTGAACAGGTTGAGAACAAGGAAAAAAACCCAATTCCCAAGGAACTCGTCAGTTTTGGCTTTATTTACAAGGTGTGCCATGGCAGACACTTCTCATGCAGACGTGCCTGAGCTTCCAGCTGGCTGCCTGGAGGACAACTTGCAGTGTGGCTGCTGCAGCTGCACATACCCAGAAAAAACCACGTGTAAACCCCTGCTCAAAAAAGTTATGTCAAGGGGGGTGCTGTCAGCAGTTACCCACACCAGTGCAGAGTTGGATATCCAAGCTGGGGAGGCACAAAGGTAAAAAACCAGCTCCTTGCCTCTCTGCAGTGTTGAATGTTTTTAATCTACTCGTACAGCTGATCTTTGTATGCCCAGTCCAAGTCTGGAGTCGGTCACAAATGTTAAACCTCCCCGGGGCAGTGCTTTGTAAACATATCTTTTGTGTCAAAATAAATACAGAGGAGAGAAAAATGTGGGCGAATTCCATGAACTGAAGGAAGCTCAGATGTGAGACATGTAAGTTCTGCAGTAAGACCTGCAGGTTAGTACAGTACAAGCAGGATGAAAGCATTTCTTCCTGCTCAATGCACAATTTTAGTCAAAGAGAGGAATTTTTAAGGTTACAGGGTAAACATTTTTTTTTGCCAGCCATTTTAGAAACTACTAATTGAATGCCTGTGTCTTAGAGACTCTTTCTTTTCTCCTTACATGAGTTAAAATTTAGAATTTGTAGATGATTTTTATAATTATATAAATAAGAGAAATGATTTTTTTGTTCTTACAGTGGAGATAACAAATATGGAGCAAAATGATAAAGTACTGAGTAATACAGAGAAAGTGCAACAGGAGCTGCAGGAATGCCTTCAGAAATTTACAGCTTTTCAGAGATGCAATTTCCAATCATGTCCTTTCTAGTGATTTTATTGTGGAAGTGCTAATATTAAAAGGCTATTTCAGTAAAATTGCTGATTCCAGGCAGAATCAGACTGGAATCAGTTAGTAGATTTCAATAATATTTAAAAAAATATATTTCAAAGTATTTTTTAGATAATCTAATGTGTTTGATTGTAGGGCTTCACTGTAGTTGACATGGGGGTCAGGTGAAAAATTTGACTCTTTTCACATTTATCAATGCAAATATATAGATAATAAATATCTTTTAACATGTATATTATACATATGTAATCCAAATATATATGACCCAAACATAAATATAGATATATAATACAGGTTGGGCTCAATCTTGGAGGTATTTTCCAACCTATGATTCTAGAAAATATCAATTTAGATTCTGCCCTAGCACAGAAATTTAAGATTCTTTTTAAAAATCTGAACTAGTTGTTCTCTCAGGATAAGGAAACTGTTAATGTTAGAAAGTGAGGTTGTAATGAAGCTGCTTAATCAATTGGTGCAACTTAAGGTATTTACCAGATACAGAGCTATCAAACAAGAAAAAAGTTGGAACCGAAGGTGAAATAATCATTGTGATGATTTGACATTATGATGTGTTTGAGTCATAGCTGTGTGAATGCAGAGTGCTGCCTGATGAAGAAATGATTTTCATGCCTTGAACTTGTGTTACAAGATTCTGGGGGAGGCAATCTCTCACCAGTATCTCTGGGTGGCTGCAGTTGGGTACCAGGTTGCTATGGGAACAGGTGAAGGCTTGCCTGGTTAAGCATCTCTAAGTACAATGGTATTTTCAGTCTGGGGATCCAAATAATCATCTTTGCTTCTCTGCTCTTTGAATTAATTAACTGCTTATCAGTTCTCTGAGCAGAACTGCAGGTGAGGCTTATGTTTTCTGTCATATGTATATATATATATGAGGCTTTCTATTGCCCCTTGAAGAAAGCTGACCTGCAGTGGAAACTGGACCCAGCTCCTTTCCTCTGTGGTGAACAAAAGTTGTTGAGCCCTTATATCACAATTCAACTCTTATTCTGTTGAAATGCTTCTGGTGAGAAAGGGAAGATGCCACTGGATGACAAAATAGTGCATGAAATGGGACTAATAACAGCATCAGTCATGTTCTTTGGATGACCTTTACAATTGAATGAGGCTGTTTGCCTCATTTGTGAGGAATGGGGGCAATATCAAAGGTCTGCCTTTTGTTAGTGATGTGCAGGAGAGTGAGAGGTAAGCTGGAGGCTGTGCTGAAATGTGAAACTTGTGAAGGGTTAAACTTCTCAAGAGGAGATCTTACATCATGGATGACAGATTTTTCCAGGCTTTGCTTCACAGGCATCTCTTTCTGGCAATTGGAGTATCAGGCACAGAGGCCACTCTGACTCTTGCCCAGAAAAGAGGCTGTGGTTTGTAGGGGTTTCCTGCAGCAATTGTCAGTTTCTAAAAAGCAAACCTCAACCTCATGCCCCACTATTCATATCCTAGTATTCATTTCCATTTTAATATGATTTTGTTACTACTCTGGTGCCTTATCTGTCCTTGTATCACTTTGGCTCGGAGCTCTCCCTTCAGCAGCATCCAGTCCTCTCACTGTTATTTGGCTTCAGCCCAAGAACCCATTTGGGGTCTTGGGTCCAGCTCCAGGGAACAGGTATGGAGTGATGTGGCAGCACTGTGATTCCAAATGTGTGAGGTACTGAAATAGCAACGTTCCTGCCTGACAACATTGCCCTGTAGTGTGATATTTGTCACAGCAGTCCTGCCTTATCCTGCACTGTGTGTGCTCTGGTCCTTTGCTGTGCCATCTGACCCTCCTGAGCTTAGTGTAGGAACCCTGCAGACTGCATCTTCTCCTACAGAGCCAAGCCCCAGGGACACATTCCTCTCCCTGCAGAGATCAGATCTGCTGGAGGATGGACGTGGATGGGGCAGTGAGATATCAATGAGACTTGTCCTACCCTCAACACTGTTTTTTTTTTTGTTTTGGCATCAGGAAAGAGCAAACTCTTATCCACCTCTAACAGATCCGTCTGTGAATGTGTGGGTATGGGGCAAAGGTGGAATGTGCCCCAAAATAAACAGCAGGGAGTAAATAGTAGAAAGATGCAATGGAGTGGATGAAAATTGCAGGGGGAAAACAAGGAGTGATATCTGGGCTACAAATCAGCTGCATTTCAGTTGGATCTAGAGAGTTATCATTTCTTCTGTATTTGTTCAGCTCCTGGGAATAAACTGCCTTTGTTCCCAGCTGTACTGAAATGTTCATTCACTAGATTTTAATAAAGAAGGTCAAATTTCATATCCCTTAATCATTGTTGGTAACTGGATGCTATTAATTGATTAGTCAATACCTGTTAGCATGATAAGGCAGCAGAAACCCACAAGTGACAGCAGCCTTCAGTTTGTGTATTCATTCTGTAAATTATTAATAACTACAATTGATCCTCTCCTTGCTGATGAAATGTTTCTTTTTTGAAAAGCAACTTCTTTTTTTTCTTTAACTGATAAGCTAGATTTAATTAGGAGCTTTCTTGGCCATTTTTCCTCCAGGAGCCAATTTCTCTTTGCACATTCTTGGAAGGATGATCCATGTTTACATACCATGACTGTTTTCTGTATTATGTTCTTCCTTGGTATCTTCAAATATTTGTGAGTGTAGTCAAGGCCACTGATCCAGCCAGATGTTTTCGCAATATAATTTCCTCAGTAGGAAGGATGGAAAGACCTTTATCAGTTTCATTACTGGTTTTCTCACTAACACTCATGTGAAAACCCAAGATAAGCCCACGAAGCTAGAAATAGAAGCAGGGACAGTATGATATTTTAATGGAAACATCTGCAGGTTTTCTTTAGAAAAGGTAAAATCCTGTAGATAGATAGATAGATCTACACCATTGCCTCTCTCTCTTTTCTTTTCTTTTCTTTCTTTCTTTTTTTTTTTTTCAGATGGGCAAATGAAGACTTTAACCAGCACAGTGCAGCAGTTTCAATACAGGGTTGAGAACAGGACCTGCTTCTCCTACTCCCAGTCCACTAGCTGATGACCAGAGTGTTCTGTAGCCTCTATTCAGGACAGCTATACTTTCTTCATTATAATTTCATTCAGTCCTGCCGTGCTAGCTCTGACCATCTGTTTTTCCTGCCGGTGCTTTTGCCATTTGTTCCATGGCTGCCTTATGCTTGGAGAGATCTGCTCGCACAGCTCCTCGAAAACTACATGTACCAGGACACAGAGAGGGAACTGATTGCATTCTCATGGTAACCAGGCAGAGAGCCAAAAAGGATAAATTATGATGTATGAGTGAGGCTTCCAGCCTGGCCTGTTGCTGAACTTTAGTCAACCCATCCTGTTGGCTCAAGGGGATGATGCAACCCACTAGAATATAACCCGTGTTGTCCCACTAGAAATTCACTCACATGTGACCAAAGTAAGCACCACAGCTTATTGAAATCTCAGTTTGTGTGCTGAAGGAAAAGGCAAGAGAGGATCTTAAGAAGTTGAGAGATTTCAGTCTGTAATCCCTCCACATGCACCCTTTCTAATTTCCTTGATTCCCACAGCAGCTTGCCACACTTGCTGCAGGGCTTGGAGCTAATATTTTCCTCTGCATTTATGAGGATCTATGGCATCAGAACTAAAGTGAGATGCTCCCTATTCTTATTGTTCTGTTCTTATTGTTCCCTCACTTGGGTTTCTCAGCTCCAAAAATTGCAAGGTGGAAATAAAGGTGTATGAAGAAAATAGATGAGGAATCAAACAATTTTATGAGGAAAATTAACCCGTGTTCTTTTCTTCTTCTTGTCTTGCACAGTGCACATGCTGTTTCTTCTAAATCATACTGTGTGTTCTTCTGGAGGTGAAACCTGTGACCCAGCTGTGTGGGAACTTTATTATTGCACTTTAAAATATTCAGGACTGGAAAGCAGAGCTGTAAAACAAGTGCCAGGAAAACTTCTGAAATTTAAGACAGTCCTAATAAAACTTCCCTTTTTTTTTTCTTTTCTTTTTTTTTTTTCTTTTGTTTTTGTTTGTTTGTATGTTTTGCTTGGTTTTTGTTTGTTTGTTTGGGCTATAAAAGATGACATGTTGAGGAAGACAGCTTTCTGGTTACAAACAACAAGTTCTCTGCATGGTTGGATGACTGTCATAACAAGTGCTGGCTCAGGCATCCGAATTGCTGAGCATGTGGTGCTCAGCACATGTAAATTTTGACCCCAAACTATTTCAATATATGGCTTCAGCTTCATTTAATGATTATTGCTTTCTTAGTTTTTTAATTCCACCTCATCCCCCACCCGTCATAGTGATTGAATGAACAATTTGGGATTTGGATGGATAGCTGTGAGGGTTTTTACATGTCATGTCACAGAAGCCACAGGGTGCATATATAGAACTATTCTTCAATTGCTTTTCTTTTTGTCTTTTAGGTCTCTCAGCAGCCAAACTGCTGACTGAGTCAGGCTTGAATGTGGTGTTGCTGGAAGCCAATGACAGGGTTGGTGGAAGAACTTTCACCGTAAGGGTAATTATCTCCAAACCCATTTATTCTATATATACATACTTAGAGTAGATACCATACATATAAGGGGAAGATTTCTAGAGTACTAGAAGGTGGGAAATTTCTTGATATTTTAATAGCAAGAGGAGGGAAAGACTGGCATGATGGTGGAGACAGAATATTTCTGTGTGATCTGCAGGGTGTGGAGTCATCCATCTGGTAAGGAGAATGTGATGAGTTAAGTTTCAAAGTCATTTCCTAGGGAGAGACACTATTGAAATCTCTATGAAAAAACATCCAGAAGGTCAACCATGCTGTGAAGATCCTTGAGCTGAACCTCAACAAGCCCCATGAGGAGTGGTGTAGGCTGGAGGAGTGGCTGGGAACTAGAACCAGTATGTTTCCCTCTACTTGACCTTCTGTTCTACCACGACTTGGCAGACCCCCCCTCCCACCCTGCTCATCAGAGAATCTTGCCCGTGCTGCTTCCTGGGACAGTCTGCTTTAAACTAGTCACTGTTGAGGTGCCAGACCGAGCAAGAGCTGCACACATGTCTCTCTCTGTCCTCTCTCTGCCTGTCAGGCTCTATACTCTCATGTTTGTTTAAGGCCTGTAGCAATGGGCCTGCTAAAGCTATTTATGAACTCATAATCTGAGATTCTCAGTAATCACCACACCAGAACTCCACTGAAGAATTTATGTTTTTCCAAGGGGAGAGGAATCTTAGCCAAAATACCCTGGGAGTGTTTAATTTAATTTCATTCCTCTGAATTGCTCTTTTAACTTGTGTGCTATTTACAAAGGACTTACTGGCTTGTTTGTTTGGTTCTTTTTTCCCTTTTGTGTGCGATAAACTAGAATAAGCAAGTCAAATATGTGGACCTTGGAGGAGCTTACGTGGGGCCAACACAGAATCGTCTCCTGCGCTTATCCAAAGAGTTGGGAATAGAGACCTATAAAGTGAATGAAGTTGAGCACCTGATACACCATGTCAAGGTAAGAGGCTCTCAAACATCCTGCTGTAGGCAGGCAAGTTGTAGTCCTGTCCTTTCTCCCTGTTTTCCACTCATGCTACAGCGGAGTAGACCTGTTTAAATGTGCAGCATCTGAGCTTGTTTGTGAAAAAAATAATTATGTCGGTAATAAGGAACTCGTACAAATTACTTATACACACACACGTTTATGTGTGCACCTTGTAAATGGTTCCTGTTAGCTGATGCCTTGGTTCAGGTCTGACCTCTTAGTTAAAAGCTCTCAAAAAGCTTGGTTGTTTTTGAACAGTGCAACTGTCACTCTTCTATATGGGTCAGTTCTGATATACACTGCCCAAGGTGTCTGAAAATCCCTTTCAGAAGTCCTAGATGTGTCTTAAAGCAGGCTGAAAGTTTCTCAGGATGGGCTTCCTAAATCTGTGACAATTATTATCCTGACTGACAGAAACACGAAGAAACATTGTCTGGCTTTGCTGATGAGGAGGCTTAACATGTAGAGTAGCAAAAGTCTCTGGGAGCCAAACAGTCTTGTGGAGGCAGATCTGAATGATCTGTTCATGATAGGAAACAGAACAGCTATGGCAAAGCTGTTAAAAAGCCCACATATTCTCAGTAGTCATTATGCTTTCTCCAAAAGAGCATCCTTTCTCCTTTCCTGATATAGACCAGTGTTGCACTCCCACAGAAAGGAAAGTTTCTGTGTTAGTTCCTGAGAAAATTAATATTGAATTTCCTTATATGCTTAGGAAAAGCCATTGTGCAATGACTGGCAAAATACTTGTCAGTAGTTGGTGTTTGATCAAAGGTTAAAGAAAACATTGACAGACCTAAAGACAGGGATAGAGAAAAGATGTTCTGTCAGTTTTCCATTATTTTTCCCACTCAATTGTTGTAAAAAAGAATTGTGTTCTCAAAGTGACTGCTTTGTGGTGACAGTCCACAATTACCATTTTTGTAGTAGAAATGATGGGCACAACCACACTGATCTGTTTCGTGTGCCTCTGGCACCGTCCTCAAAGCCAGATTTTCTGTTTCTTCACAGTATTTAGCCTTCAAATCATGCCAACACAAATAGGAGGTCATGCTATGAGGGGAAACCTTTATGCTACAGTTGACGTGGTCAGTCAGGATGATAAGCTTTCAGGACAACCTTGCTGTTCTAGCACGGTGGCATTCCAAAATGATGCTAGAAGTCACTGAAGCCAAAGGTTAAGCTGATTTACTGTCAGCAGCCAGTCAAGCAAGGCTCCTTGTTTGGTAAGCCAGACACCATTTCCTTTTAGGATCTCTAGGAAACAGGTTGTGGAGGAATATTGGTATTACTATGCTAGTTGACATAACCTTTTGATTTCCAATAACCTTGTATAGACTGAGGAAAAGGGAGAATGGCACAAGACTAGAAGTTCAAGCTCTTGACAAGGGCAGTCTGTCTTTCCCTTGATCACAAGTGTCCCACCATATGAATTGCCAGAGATTGTGCATAGCCTTTTACCATCATCCTTGGATGATCCTTTCAGCCCAGGATGGAGTGCTGGTATGAGTCAGGGATCTCAGCTTTCCTCCCTATCCAACACTGATAGGAATTGCTGGCACCCAGTAATGTATCCCAGGCTGGCAGAGAAGGGCATTCCTTGGCTTTTCTGTATACTGGGGATAGAAAGGGCCTTCAGTTGGGATGCTTAAGACATTAAGACACAAGTCCAGGGAATCTATACAATAGTATGACTTGTATCCAGAAATCCAGACATGAGGGAAGCCACTCTGCTTCTGGAGGCATTCAAGCTGTCCAATCATGGAGGTCTCATCCCTTGTGGTCATTCCCAGTCAAGGAGAGGGATAGCAGCTGCTGGCTGAGGTGCTCCCAAGGCATGCTAGGAACCAGAAGATTGGATTCAGACAGAGTTTGTAGGCTCAACTGCCTGTAGGAGCTCCCCGAGTGTGTGCCAGGACTCCCTGGTAGCCAAGCAGGAGGTAAAGAGAAGAGATATTCCACAGTCAGCAGCACTTCCTTTGAATCTCCTGATTCAATTAATTTAGAATCCTTTATTTCTGTTTTGCTTCTGTTTTGTACAACTGTGGAAAAGTACTTGCACAGTTGAAGAATTAGTCACAGCTAAATAATTGGCCTGTGAGCACTGTGTAGTAGACATTGCACTGTCATGTGGCCACATCTTCAGCCTCGTGCTTTTCATGTGTGTATAATAAACTCCTCACAGGTCTCTCAGCCATGGGGCTCGTCCATGCTCCCCCTGTGAGTGGACAATGCTTTTGTGTGTTCCTTGAAAATCTAAGCAGTACTCCCAAGTCAGCTTGCAAACCAGATTCCAAAACAGACAAAGGGCTGTCGCCCCTGCGTGAATTTGAGTTCACTGTGGCCAAATATAATTAAATTCTGGGACACAGAATTATCTGAACCCAGAGAGGCAATGATACCTAAAGGTTTTAATTCTTCTTTTGCTACACAATCAGGCATCACAGTGCATCTTGTAAAATCAGCAGCTGTTTTTACATATACCCAAAGGCAAAATCAAGCCTTTCATAGTTAATTAAATTCATTTTAGAGGCTTTTTAATACAAGTAATATATGCAGCTTCTTTGTACTGCAAAATGAAAAGAATGCATTTTGTTGATCTCTGGGTGGGTCTCTGCTAATTAGGCTTTACCAACTTGATTGGGCTGTGTGGTTTTTACTTCCTTTAATCTTTTTTAATGTCAGGTTCTATTGTGAGATTACTTTTGGTCTTGCTTATATTGCGTGTGATATCTTCACAGAAACTCAAAATTATATTTCTTGCCCTACATTTTTTTCTTTCCCCTCCACTTATTAAGCAGCCTTTTTCATGGTCTTTGAAAAGAGATTAGTATGTTCTTTTCATTTGTGTAAATAGTGGTTCATCAGCCTTAGTGAGAAAATTAGTATAGCTCTGCAAGTAGTATTTGGTAGGCAAATTGCTTCCTGAACACCATTGATTTTCAATAGCCAACTGAAATTAGGTTCATAAATCCAGATTTAAGAAGCAAAAGCAGAACTGTCTGAGAAGTCATCATCTCTTAACAGTCCTCCCACTGGCCTGGTAGGCAGATGTAAAATCTGTAAAAGTACTTCTTAAAATGAAATAACTTTTCCTTAGCTGCCAAAGAGAGAATTCAGGATCCTACCTTGGATATGCAGATTTTCAGCTTTTGACTGGAGGTGGTTTTTTTTCCCCCCACCAAAATGCATGACAGCTTTTGTCTTTCAAAAACCAAACCAAAGTGCATATAGTCCAGGTAATTTTTACCTTTATCAATTAACAGTCCCTGGAAAGAAGTGTTGAAATTTGAAAACATGCCAATTGTTGTGAGGGTTTAAGTATCACATTGTCCCTGTTCATTCAAATTGTACTTCACTTCTGCGTGGTCTCGATAGCCATGCAAACTATCTGCATTTTAAAACACAAATTTACCTGTGTTATCAATTGCAACACCAGTTCCTTGTCTAAGGTAACTGTGGAACTGGCTTGCTTTGCTCCCCCAAATCTGTGTAAAGAAACATTTATTTGTATGACTGGTTTGCCCAGTGAATCTTCTTAGAACTTGACTCCTTCATATACATACAGTAAGGATGACGTACTCTTTGTCCAGCTGTGGTACCAACAGAACATCCCCTGATACCATTTTCACTGATGACAAAAAGGCTCCTTCCTGGCTACATCAGACCACCAAAGCTTGTTTCTGAAAACAGAGTTGTTAGTCTGTGGTAGATCCCCCACAGATCTGTTGATGCTTCTTGTCCTTTTTCTTTCGAGAGGCTTTTTGTCACCAGAACTTTTTATGGGACAATGCTGTTATCCTTCCTGGAATTCCCCCAGATTACAAAAAGTGGCGGTAACACTTGTTCTTTCTAATCTCTGTGTTGTCTCTGTTGTGCAGGCTGTGGATAGTGCCAACAGCTGGATGAGGTAACTGGCTATTTTGACTACTTTGACAGGGTGTTGCACCTGTAACAGTCTGGTTATAATTAAGTCCTGCAAGTTGTTTCTTTAGCACCAGAAGGCACGTTTGGCATTGTGCATATGCTGTGGGGAGTCTTTCAGGATCAGATGCTGGGTATAATATGAAGCATCCCCTCCCTGCTCACTAGACAGGTTCTTGACACTGACTGGCCAATACTTCTTCACCTCCATGATGTTCTCTTTAAGAGGCTGGAGTTTCCTTGTTATAATTCATGTGCCAGCAGCACTGGCCAGAGGTGTCTGAATGCATGTCATGCCCACTTGAAGTTTGGCACCACTTTTATACAAATATAAACCACTGGCATCTCTGGGGAGAATGCTAATGGGAACCCTGTCTGCAGCATGTCATGAAAGTGAATATTTAGTCTTAGACACACAGTACTTCTAACTAGGACCCCAAATCTACACTAATTTTATGAGATTACATACTAACCTGCAGTAGATTTGCAGAAAAAGTTTTACAGCCCTCTTGTGTGTCATTTATTTTCAGCACTGTTGTGCTTATTAAAATGCAGTTTGCTATGGTCTTGTTCATGAATAAAAAACATGATGGTCATGTTGTATTGGGATTTAATTAGCAGCTGGATAAGTGACTGCTGTATCTAAAGTTATAGAATTTAATGGTGTTTCTTTTGTGATATGTGTGATATATGCACTGAAGCTAAGCAATATGATTTATTTAAGCTTTTGACCTGCTTCTCTGCGAATCTAAGGGCAGTGTCTCCTGGCATAGTCTGTAGTATAGAGTGTAACAGCTTAAATGGATTTTTGAATAACTAGGTAAATGTACTTTCATTGTTCTTTGTATATCTTAATTATAGTGCAGTCAGAGAACGAAGTCTGTGAGACTCTCAGTTGCCATCAATTTAAGTGAGGTGAAACAGCCTCATGTCTTTTGTTTTTCACCCCTTTCTGCTGGCAATTTGTAAACTAGAACTTGGGGAACTGAGAAGAATACATCTGAATCTGTAAGAAGCTGGGCATCTGATGCCTTAAAAAGGAAGACAAGTAAATTCAGAGATACTTAAATCACTACAGGGCCGTGATGGTTTCACGTGTCCTTACTGGAACACACATCTATGTTATTTTAACTCTTTACTGGATGTGAGGATGCAGGTATTTCTGTAACAAGATTCTGTGCCATTAATCATACTCACTTGTAGCCTCAAAAATGAGTCTGAGGCTGACTACCCTGAGGTTGGTGAAAGCATCTTCCAGACCCCCAGAAGAGGGTGGAGCAGGCTGTGAGTATAGGAAAAGTTGGGCTTGTTTGGTCTCACTGGACCTGCCCTGTAAATAAAGGGGAATCTTTCCTTTTTTATACCAGCCAGCTGGCAGTAATTGCAGGAAGAAATTTCTTAATCAGGCTTTTTTTTTTTTTTTTTAATTAAAATATGGATATTTGTATTATATCAGCTAAAAAGAAGCAAGGTTATGTACAGCAGATCTGCAGAATGATCTCTGTCAAAGAGGACTGTAACACAAGATTTTGCAAGGGGTGTTTATTGATCAAGAAGATTGACTGGAAGGCTGGAAGCTGTGACCTAATGCTAGCACGAGGATGAAAGTAGTAAGGAAAATGAACTGCAAATAGAGTATGAATTTCTTAATTAAATTTGAGTTGAAAAAATCTTCCTCAATCCTAGCTTTCCCAGACCACATGGTCTGTTCCTGAGGAGATTAGGAAAAGGATTAGAGAAGTGTGTATTTAATACAAGAACAGCTGGGTGAACATACTGGATTTCATGTGTCAGTAAAATTTTATGTAAGATTTAATTTTTTTAGGTAAGGAATTTAATAACCTGAAGTATCTCAGGAACAGAACTTCTGACCCCAAAGTCGTCTTCTGGTTGAAATCAGCGTTCTAGTTGTGAGAGTGTATGTGCCTTGTGTGCTCAGTTATGTTATGATCAGATGCTCTTTTGAAGGCTTTCTCCCAAATGAAGCTACTTTTTTTTTTTTTTTCCATTTCTCCCCATTTATTTATGCCCATTTTTGTGCTTTTGGGAGGGGAAAGAGGATTTTTCTTAAGACTAATTCTAGAAATATTGTAAAGGTTTCAGTTGATTTTTATCCACTTCATTTACTGGTTTAATTCAGGTTTTGAAAGCCACACGCAGGCCCAGTTTCAAAGAGTATTTGCAGACAAACTCCCTATAAATCTGTGCTTCATCAGACACCTAATGCTTTTTGTAAAGGTGGTTTTTAGTGCCTGAAAACAAAAAAACCCATTCTAGTAGGAAGGAGATTTAGTTAATTATTTTCACAGCCTATTGGAAGAACCATATATGTAGTTATATATAGCATCTAAATTCAGAGCAGATCCTCAGTTTTCCTTTCTAAATCACTTCAGTGTTGTTTCTCTCATTCCGTCTATTTTTTAGGTAAGGTAAGTACCTAACAGATCTCATGACTGATGTGTCAGAGTGAAGGTGGACTTGATTTCTGTAACATGGCAGAAACAAGCTGTTCATGTTTAGCTCGATGCCTTTTCAGAATTCATGCTTCAAGCCACTGTGTCTGGCTATGCAATACTTAAACTGGAATTACCTTACTTGACCAAATTCATAAGACACACTGGCATCCGCAGCTGATGATCTCAAATTAGATATTGAAATATATTTGGAGGACATTTTGGCGTGTCTAAATTTTGTAGCTTTGCACAGCTTTATCAGTTACACAGATTGTCTTATGCTGTGTTTATGTTTTCTAACCTATGTATCTTTTTACCTTTAGGGTATCTGTCAGTATAGTAACCAGCTGAGCATGTGAGCTCCTGAACAGTTCTGCACTGAAGGGAACATCAGTGTAGCTTGATACTGTTACAGTTTCTTCTGTGTACTTCTCTCAATTTGGTCCAGCTACTTACCATGTTTTACTGAGAATTCTGAGTATAAGAGTCTTAGTCCCAAAGAAACATATTTTTAGATGCTATGGTTTAAGAAAAAAACAACAGAACTAAAGAAACAACCCCCCCAAACAACAACAAAAACAACCCCTACAAACCAAAATGAGACTTGTCCATAAGGCTGCAGGTGAGAAACAGTATCTGATACACATACAGAGGTACAGCCTGAAGTGATGCTTTTCTGGTTCTGGTTTTCCTCCTCACAACTTTGCGTCTTACTGTTCCTGTGCTTTGTATGACTGATGTTCCTGGGATTTTGAGAGAGAAGGATGTGTGTGATGTACCAGTGCTGTGAATCAGCAGAGGGCACTACTTGCCAGTAAACCTGTGTAACTGTGAATTAACATGCAGAGTGAGGTCTTGGTGAAGTGAGCATCAGTTACTCCAAGGTTTAGGTGGTTTAGCTGAGCTAATATCCGTGCCCATTCAGTGACACAGAGAATGCACCACGCTGTCTTGTTTCTTCCCAGGAAAGCTGACTACATTTATGAGATTTTCATAATGTTATTTCCTGTCAGAGCATGTCCTTCTTCAGCTAACCATTCACTCGCTGGCATCCTCACAGGAGAAAGTGTGTGAGATCTGGTCCCCCTGCCCTCCTGAGTGCTGGGGCTGATATTCAAGGGGCTACCCATATTCAGTTGCTATGTTGTGGGTTTTCTTTCCTATCTGTAATAACCCATTTCTTATGTCAGCTATTTGCCCTGAAAGAGGGCTATTGTATCAAGAAAGCTCATTTCTGCTCTTACATTGTAAGTAAGCCAAATGTTGGTTGACGTGAAGCAGATGGATGAGAAAATCTGTTGGGAATTGCAACCTCTATGACAAACACTGGATTTCTCATTTCCCTGTTGGTTTATTCCTGAGACAGCTGCACTGCATGAGTTTCCTCCCTTACAGTTTCAGCTTCTTCAGTGAGCTTTAGCCCATACTGCAGCAACAGCCTTTGTGAGCAAGTGATCCATACAATAGCAGGTAGACCTCCAACTGCTGGTGCTATGTTCAGCTTTTGGAAGCATTGCAGGTAGCATCATGAAATGATTTCTGAAATTATATATATGCCTCTATCAAATTAAAAAAAAAAAGGGTAAGAAACACTTCTGATCATTGTAGTACTGGTGCTGAAATACCATGGCAAATGATTGAAAGGGGCGGTTATTATTGCTGGTTTTATACAGCTCTGATTTAGGTATAAAAATATTCAAAAAGGAAACATTTTGTGCATCTTGGGGGGCATATTTTTTATATGTATCTTGTTATTCTTTAGGGATTATACGGCACCAGCAGGTATGGAGAATGCTATTCCCAGCAAGGTGATAGAAATAAGCAAATTTTACCTAAATGTCAAAAAGGCTGTTGTGTTTGCAGAAATGCAAATTCAGCAAAAGTAGAACTGAAATGTTTTGGTTTGTTGGTGACTACTCTGAACTTTCTGTAGTCTTTCTTTGGTGCTGCTATTTGGGTTTCTGTGTAGAGCCTAGTCTGGCAGCCTCTTCTCAAACAGAGATCTCATTGACAGCTCCTGGAGTTTTCTTTGTGCAAGAAATAAGGATCAGGCCTTAGGAGATGCCTTAGGAGCTCTTGGAGGTAACTTTCACAGGATACTCACTAACTTTGATGGTTTGTTTTTATTTTTCTGGGTTGAAGTTTGTTCTTGTGCTTTATGAGACTTGTCACCCCAGATTTCTACACAAGAGGCATACCCAAGATTTCCCTTTCAACGGTTCAAATGCAGTGAAATAGAAGAATACTAAAACAAAAATATGATTTGTGTGTCTCTTGTGTGCTCATGAGGAAGCACCACAGGGAACTCATAAGACCTGAGTTAACTCAGAGGGGATAACTCGGTTAAGATTGCCTCTGGCTAAGCAGGAGGTTCAGAACAAAATCAATAATTAGACTATCCCATTCTGATGCTGTCATGGTTTTCCTGAGCACAGATGTATACTTGTTTCATAAACTTAAATTTGGGAAATACTAAGTTCTTAAAACCAAAGTGGTATGGTCTGGCCTTGGGATACCTACATGGTGTCTACACTAGTGAAGGGTGGCTCCAGTGTTCAGAAGAAAGCACTGTAAAACTTACTCCTTGTTGCTATAGGAGCCACTTAAGGAATTTTAATGTGCCCCAAAAGGCTAAAAGATAATTACCAACATGGTTCAGGTGTTACCACTTGGGACAAGAAGGTATTTAGTCAGAGGTCTTGCTGCTCTTTCATAGCCCTTTGGCAGCAGAGTATGAAGGTGTGCCCCAGTATTGATTGATTGCATATTGAGAAATTCAATAATCATACCCAAATTTTCACATCAGGGCCAAGTGCTTATGATGAAACAGCCTCATTCAGTTCATCTCCATTTGCAGGGATATGTTTTCCTGATTCCAGTGTTTTCATGTGGTTGAGCACAAGACATGTAGAAATACACTTTTGTTTTCATGCTGAAAGAAAAAAACAAAAAAAAAAATCCCAACCCTCCATTATCTGGGTGAATGTGCTGTAGTGCTCATCCTTAAATTGGAAGTGTTAGGTTTTCAGCCTTGATGCCTCTGGCACACGAAGTGACTGGAGATCTGCTCTGGCTGTGACAAAACTTCTGGTTGAAAACTTGTGAAAACCGTAATTTCTCCTCAAAAGCACTGCAAAATGAAAATGTTGTCTTCCAGCTACTTCTTCATGTGTACCAAAGAATTAAATCCCTTCCTCCCCTCCCCATTTTACTTTTTTTCCAAAATTTCATTACCTTAGTGTTTCTGACTTCCACTGGAGTCCTGCCTCTGTAAAGACAAGGTGAAAAAACAGTTTCTTCTTCACTTTCTCTAACCTGTTCGGGAGTTTTGTAAACTAATTTTCTCTTACCCTTAGGTTTGATTTTTTTTTTACCTTACTGCTCTCTAAGTATCTTTCTCTTTGAATTAGAAGTCTTCAAAGTTATTAGTGAGCATTTTCAAGGTTTTATCTCCTTTTGTTATTTCCAGACCAAGTTTTGAGTCTTTCAGGGTCCCATTGTGCCCTTTTACTGTCTTTTCTGGTACTTGAAAATGCTTGAAAATTTGAATAATGGGCTTTCCCTCCCTTCTATCACATTATTAATAAAGATACTAAATCAAATAAAGCCCAACACTTCTCTGAGTAAGTGGTCTTTGGGTACTTCTCCTCAAGAAGATACGCTGTTGTTGTTGTTACCTGGTTCTAAATATCAAATCTTGGCGCAGTATTATTTTTTTAAGCCAGTGTAAATAATTTCTTACTAATGGATTGGTGCAGCACTGCATGAAATATGTATTAGAAGTTAGTACTTCTACTGTTTGGCATTGATGCTCAGGCCATGCACACTTAAATACATAATTTAATACAAGTCTTGAAAAATCAGATGTGGCACACAATGTAGCCTTTATTATTTACCTATCTTGTGGACTCTGGAATGCATAGTAAAAAAGGAGTACCTGCATAATGCTAATGACCATTTCTTTGTGATTTTTTAAAATTATTAGGCTGCCATCCATATAGGCAGACAGGGAAATCCCATGTCAGTAAAATAGCTCTACAAATTACTTGTCTTCCACTCCTAATTGAGCCAGACTTTCTGAATATCTTGTGGTGGAGGTACAGATATATAAAATCTAACTATTAAATATGTAATGATGTAATTAGGACATTGGTACTGGTCACACTATCACTGGAATTTACAGCTACAGGTGTTGGACTGGAAGAATATGTCATTAATAGTAAACACTACAGTTTCTGCAGGACTGGTGATTTTTAGGTTAGCCAAAACACCTTTTAAGAAAGATCTCTGAGTGTATTTTAGTGTATAATAAAGCTCACCACAACTACTTTTGTCTGATTTTGAATAAAAAAAAAAACAACAAACAAATAAACCCAAACTGCTTGCTGCAATTAACAGTTCAGTCTTCTCATGAACATTTAGGAGGAAAAAAAGTAACACACATATCTGTCTTTCAGTAGCAAATACCCAATTTTTCATCTGATTTTTTTAGTCTGGCCTTAGTGACTCTACTGCAGGGTATTAGCTTTGTTGCCCAGAAGTGCCAAATGTAAAGCTTTGAAGATGAAGGCAGTATCGGTTCTGCACACATGGGCCTTACCAATTCAGCTGTGTATCACAGCTAAGTTGCACATACAGGATAGCAGGATCACAGAATGGATGAGGTTGGGTGGGGGTCACCTTGTTCAACCCCCTGACCAAGCAGGGCTGCCTGGAGCTGGTAGCCCAGGACCATGGGCAGGTAACCATTTATTGCAGCTTCCCACACACAGAAGCTATGATTATGGTTGTGTTCAGTTTTTCATGAGGTTTTTGTTTGTTCTTCACCCTGCAGGGTAAATCTTACCCCTTTAAAGGTCCATTCCCTCCTATGCGGAACCCGCTGGCCTACCTGGACTACAACAACCTGTGGAGGACCATGGATGAAATGGGGAAGGAGGTATGGCGTGAGGCATTGCAGCTGACTGTCTCAGCTCACCTTTGTCTCCAGGAGGGACAGAGTGAAAGATGGGAAGCTGCTCTGGCTTGAAAAAACCTGGTGCTGGCAAGAGCAGCCACCCTTTTTTGGTACACACTGGTGGTGAGAGCGCTCCTAAAAGGGGCATCCTGGAAGCTTCTTCTGAGGGCCACGTTGCTGAGGCTGTCTGCAGTCACACCCTTGCTCTTCTGGTTAAAGGAACGTCAATGCTTATGTTTGTGATTGATTTTTAGCACTTTTCCTGGTGAATCGTAAGGTAATATTTTAAGAGGCTTGTCGACCTCTTAAAGCATTAGCAAAAATGTTTATCCTTCTCTACCTTCAAACTCAACTTGTCTGTTCTAGTGTATTACCAATAGTGTATGTTTTCTACTGAGTGAGCTACAAGACTTTGAGAATGGTTGCTCTTACTTGTGCAGATAAATGTGAGAGAGATGGAATAACTTAGGAACATTTCTTAACTCTAAATTTGTTATCTGTTTTTCCATCTAAAAAAAAGAGAAAATTCTTAAAGCAGGCAAACAAACAACAAAAAAACCCTAAAAGCATTCTCTGTTAGATTCACTGTATTATCTGTCAGAAATTTGCAGGCTAAATTACCATGTAAAGACAAGATCTTTTGTGTTTTTTGTCTCTTATGTCACTCATTTGCTAAGAATGCTTTTTAATGTCTCCTTAGATTCCCAATGAAGCCCCGTGGAAGGCTCCACATGCAGAAGAATGGGACAAAATGACTATGCAAGATTTCATAGATAAAGTATGCTGGACAAAGTAAGAAACTTTTTAATATGAAATATAATGACATATTTATGTACCTTAGAGCCTCAAATAAGTGTTGTGGCTTTGAAAAGAGATATAACTGCCCCTAGAGCACAGCCTTTACAAAGAAATGGGGTGAGAAAACCTTGTAATAATGGACCACAACTCTGTTATATTTCCCTAACTTTTTCGACTAAAAAAAAAAAAAAAAGGAAAATGTATTTGGGAGGGTTACTTCTGAATAGATGTGTAGTACCTTAATCTATTATGTGCACTTTTCTGCTCTTTATTGTGTGTTTAGCCTTTAAAAGAAAAAAATGTTCTGGTTACAGCAGGTTTTCAAATCAAACTTTTGATGGAACAACACACACTTACTCTGTGTTGGACCAGCTGATTTTACCAAAGTGCTATAAAGGTAACATTTGTCTTGCAATAGCACTAAATCGCTTTAACACCCCATCTTTCTATTGTTTAGCTGGTGCACTATATAGCAGGGAAAGTGAAAATGCTTCCTGTTTTTATGTTTACATCAGAGCAATTTTTCTTCCCTTGCCATTCAATGGCAGTTTGATTGTTTTTCTTCTCACTGAAAGGAAGAGAAAAAAAAAGCCCATTAATTCTGCCTTGCTGTAAAGCAGATTGATTTCTACAGCAGCCTCTTCAGAACTGCCAAGTACCTGACACGCAGCTGCCTCGAGCCTGTCAGCACCCACTGAGTGTGCTGTTCTCAACAAGGGCATTCAGCCAGTCTCCAGAGAGCAAACATGACCACTGTTGTTCCTGTAGATCACGGCTATTTTGGACTGAGTCCAGAGCAGGGCCACAAAGATGACCTGAGGGCTGGAGCACCTCTCCTACGGAGTCAGGCTGGGAGAGTTGTGTTGTTCAGCCTGGAGAAGAGAAGGCTCCAGGGAGACCTTGGATCAGCCTTCCAGTGCCTAAAGAGGGCTTACAAGACAGGTGGAGAGGGACTTCTGACAAAGGCACGTAGTGATGGGGTATGGGGTTCTGGCTTTGCACTGAAAGAGAGCAGCAGGGTTAGATTAGGTATTAGGAAGAAATTTTTTACCATGAGGGTGGTGAGGCACTGGCACAGGTTACCCAGAGAAGTTGTGGATGCCCCATCACTGGAAGTGTTCAAGGCCAGGCTGGATGGAACTTTGAAGCAACCTGGTCTAGTGGAAGGTGTCCATGCCCATTGCAGGAGGTTGGAACTGGATGATCTTTAAGGTCATCCTTTGGGGTCTTTCACCATTCTATGATTCTATGGTTGTAAATGGACAGTAGGCCCTTGTCCAAAAACTTGTTTTACTTAAACAGGAGTGACAATGGCACAGAAGCATATAAAAAGCCTTTCTCATTTGAGTCATGGTCCATCTGCAGTAAAACCAAATAGAAATGTACGCTGACAGCTCTATTGGCTCTCTAAGCCTCTGACTTAGTAAGGAACTGGACAAGTTAGCAAAACACCATGCACCAGTAGTCATTCGATATCCAATAGCTCATGTGACTACATTCATGATTTTCCAGCTTTGATGGAATAAGACTTGACATTTTACCTGAATACTGGCAAAACACAGAGATGCTTTTTCAGATTTTATATGTGCATCTCAGCTTGATTTGCTCAGTTTGTTCAAGGTTTAGGTAACATGCCATAGAAACTTCCCACCCTGGAAGGTAATGATCCAGAAGGGTAATTTTCTACTATTTCCTCTCATCTAACAGACTGTTCAGGTTTGCTTTTGGCTACAGATGCATGCTGGAAATGCCCTGACTGCACTTTGTTGAAATCATACTGGCATTCCGAGGTAAAACATCAGAAACTGAAAATCAATGGGAGAAAGCAACAGAAACTAGGAGAATGTGACCACCGTCTAATAGCATCTGCTTATAAAATATTAATGGATACATATACATTAGCAAAATACCATACGGAGTTGATCATATTTTACAATATTGTAGTGACAAAAATCATTAATAGTTTCTGTATCATTTTTGGCTGTCAAGAATGAAGCCAGAATGCACCCATATTTCAGAAAATGGGTGAGGTTTGTACTTTAGTGGGACTTTCCATTTTTAGACAGGACAGAATATGCCTTTTTTTCTGTGTAGATCTACAGCTGTTTGAAATAGTATGTTAGAGTTACACTTTTCACTTTTTTTTTTTTTTAAGTCTAAGACTAAAAGACAGCAACAAAAAGTGAATTCTGTACTATCTTTGGAAGTTATTGATTGCCTGATGCCTTGCATATGAAACACCTATAGAATCTTAGTCCCTGTCAGTCACAAAGTAGTTAAACTGGGCATCTCCTGGTCCTCTCCATGTCTCTTAAAGCTCCTCCTCAGACTGAGGGCAGGGGGAAGCATTTACTTCTAACAGGAGGAATATTTCCCTGAGCCTTAATACATTCTGTCTTAGTGCACCCTAAAATCTTGTACAGGCTTATACAGTAATTTACAGTGGAGCTGTTATGAAAGCACAAGCTGTAGGACATAAAGCAGTGATCCTTTATCAGACCCAGGTCAATTTGCCACTTCTGTATTCATTGCCACTGGCTACTAGAACACTGTTTAAAATACTGAATTGAGCAACCAAAAGAATCCTTTCCTTTTCCCTGTCAAACTCTTGCATGAATGCTGTCTCCTCTGTTCTAGCTTCCTACTTACATCTCTTTCCTTGCAGTGTTCCAGCTGCAGCACTCTCCCTGAGCACAGCGGAGGACTGGGCAGTGAACGGATCCTGACTAATCCAGAGATTTTAGATAATTAGCTTAGACAAGATTGCTAACTTTTTATGACAAGTGTTGAATAATCTCTCTACTGTGTGCTTGAGGGACAGGCATTTAGCAGGTGCAGATCTTGTCTGTAACCCAGGAGCCAAGGACATGGTGGTTTTGGAGTCCAGTGAAAATCAGAGAGCTTGCTTCCCTGAATCCTAAAATGACAACTTTACATTAGTACTATAAAGTGACAAAAGTTATCATGAGCTTTTGTGTCTCCTGGAGCTCTAATTTGTCTGGAATACAAACACTTGATTAACACTTTTTGTTTGCAGGGATACTTGAAAAATGCTACGTATAAGGAATTGATAATTTCTTGCTTCAACTGAAATCAAGGAATCCTTTGCCCCCAACAAAAGAAGAGGTTGCCAAAGACAGTCTCCCACTCAAAAACAGTCTGGTCAGCATTATTCATTTTTCGAATTAACTCACTTTCCTGCCTCTGTTGCAGTGCAGCCAAGAGTTTTGCAACTCTGTTTGTGAATGTGGATGTCACTTCTGAGCCCCACGAGGTCTCTGCCCTGTGGTTTCTGTGGTACGTGAAGCAGTGTGGGGGGACGGCGAGGATATTCTCAACGACCAACGGAGGACAGGTACTGTCAACAATCACCTTCTACAGCTCTTGGCAGGCCCTGGTTTGACTTCATTCTTTTGCTTGTTTGTTTTAGTTCAGAGGGCAAACTGAGCCGTCCATGACTTTTGAGACAGTTGCACATTGATAACTGGTTTTATTAATTTACACTCTAATCTGGATCTTGCAAAACTGGTGTTGAAAACTGCTCCTGTGCTGAAAGCATTGCCCTAGGGTTCAGTAGTTTTGTATCTGTCCCTGACTCTGACTTCCTTTTGGACTCTGGTTAGACAATGTACTTTGCTTATCCACACTGAAAAAGGGAAGTTTTACCTATGCTTATTTCTGTCATGAGGCTGAAGCAAGCCTTGCCACTGCAGAAGCACTTAATGGAGATGGCAAGGCCAGCTGTAAATTAGTGCTCAAAATGTAACCCAGAGCTGGGTTCCTGAGATGCAAACTTCCAAGGATTAACACTGTTTAGATTTTCAAATCAGCCTGAAGAAAATGACTGCCACTGCTTAAAAATGGTACTGCTCTGAAATGTTTGCAGTCTGGTACATTGGTGCTACTTCTGCATTTGAAGGAAGTAAAGACTCTCTTAATGGTCTTCTACTTGAGAAGTGCAAATTTTATGAATTGTATTAGAAGTAGATATATTTTTTGAAATGCAAGTAACTTAATCATAAATAAATAAAAATGCAAATACATGAAACTCTATTAAATCCATAAGTTTGCATATATAAGAAATAACCATAGGTAATATAAATGTAAATATGTTTAAATATTTTAATTCTGTGCTATGCTAGAGGTGATGTCAGGTAGATTAAGGACCGTAGCAGACATTTTTGATATGCACTACATTACTTCTTATACCTTGTTATTTATTCTGAAGATCAGGTTTCCTGTTTCTGATGCACAGAGCTCTGCAGGGATGAGGTTTGAAAGTTTAAGCACTTTTCAGAAGTCTTGCTGATGCACACAGGCCTGTCTTCTTGTTTGGAGACCACATGAGAAGGGGTTTTGTCATGAGGTTACTGATACTTCTGGTTTTGACTGCTGGTGAAATATGGGAAGTACTTCAGAAAATCCCCAAAAGAGAAAGTAACATGGATACATTTCTGAATGAAACCGCCAAACTTCCCGAAAATGTTTTGATAACAGTGGGAGAATGAGGTTTGTTTTCAATGCCGAGCGAAATGATACCCACTTCACAAGCACCTGTCTGCTGAGTTGCTGTTTATGTGTTTCAGGAGAGGAAGTTTGTTGGGGGCGCTGGCCAGATCAGCGAGAAGATGATGGAGCGCCTGGGAGGGCGGGTGAAGCTGAGGAAGCCGGTCGTCCGCATCGACCAGTCGGGAGAAAATGTCGTTGTGGAAACCTTAGATCATGAGTTATACGAGGTGATGGAATGTCCTAGTAAGAAATCATTACTGGTGGTATGGATGGCTAGAAAACCTTTAGCTTTCTCCTTTTTGACTGCTCCAAAGTCCTCTATGAAAACGTAGCAGAGATATAAGTGACCATGGCAGAAGGTCACACTTTCTCATTGTCCTGAAGTGATAGCAGTGATAGTGCTTTAAAGTGATGCCTGGAAAGCAAAGTGTTTATTCAAGCTTTTCCTTTGCTAGCATCTCTTCTCTGTGTTCAGTTACCTTCTGAATTAAAGAGTAATTGTAAGGTGAACACAAAAATGTAGCTTAGTAGTAAACTTCTGTGAAAAACATTGCAGGCTTTACTTCCCAGTTGTAACAGAGGAATCCAGATGGAAGGGAGACCAGTGGACTCTTATAGCACAGTGCTTTCTTTCAAGTACTGAGGAAAGGGCAGCTGCCCATCATCTGAACAGATGGCTGTTTATGTAATGCTTGTTTGTTATTTAATGAGCAGGATTTTGTGAGGGTTTAGTTTTGCAATTCTTATGCTAAATGCCAAAATTGCTTCACAAGATACACCCTGCAGCCTCCACAGATGTCTGCCAAGATCATTGGAGCAATACACTTTGGTTGAAGTAATGGAGAATGTATTTGGCTTATGTATAATTTCTTTTCCAGGGCAAGTATGTGATCAGTGCCATTCCCCCAGCT
Organism: Myiozetetes cayanensis; assembly: GCF_022539395.1. Taxonomy (NCBI): domain Eukaryota; kingdom Metazoa; phylum Chordata; class Aves; order Passeriformes; family Tyrannidae; genus Myiozetetes; species Myiozetetes cayanensis. Next base: position 110,547,574 of record NW_026087742.1, on the reverse strand, counting down.
CTTAGTCTGAAGATTCATTTCAACCCACCCTTGCCCCCAATGAGAAACCAGCTCATCAACCGGATCCCCATGGGCTCAGTCATCAAGTGCATTGTGTACTATAAGGAAATTTTCTGGAGGAAGAAGGGTATTGTGTTTTAATTGAATGGAATAGTACTGACAGAGGGAAGAGGGTGCATGGCAATGAAGTAGACAAAGGATGCTAAACCTTGGAAAGGAAACTTATGCTTCTATGCTATTTTTGCCTTCTCCTGTGTGAGCAACTTGAGAGATCAGTTGGGAAAAGAGGGTGGATATGGGAATAAAACGAGGGAGGTAGTCACGAAGGGAGAACTCCTGCCTATAGCTTATTGTCTTGGTTGTTCTTTATTGTCTTCTTCTTCAAGAGGCACCTGGGTATGAGTCTCTCTCACTTGTACAGGAATGTAAAGGTACAAGTGATGTGTGATGGAAAGGGGTTTTATCCCATCAGTTGTCAGTCTGCAACAACTCTGCCTTCTGCATGCACCAGGCAGCATTAGTTGAAGGTGTCTTTACATCCCCAGGCTGGTCATCCTGGGCTCCCTTACATGCTGAATTATTTCCATCATGGTTCCTCATCTCCCTTTTAGAGCTATTGAATCTAAGACAAACTGCAGTGTAATAACACCCATTTCTCATCTTTGGCTATAATGAGCCCACAACTGTTTGCCTGCAGAGTCATCCACCTTCCATCTTTGTGAGTGATTTATGGGGTTCTGGATCTTGTCCTGTTCTGGCTACTAGCTTTGGAATGGACTGGCAGGGGGTGACTCCCTGTTTCTGACAGAACCTGTAGCATACTGTGCTCTGCCAACACCACTGTTCTTTTAAGAACAATATATTGTCTTCAAGCACTGCTTTTAAGAGCAACTGTTTTTTCAAAGTAATGTACAAATATCTCCTTCTGCGTCTGACATAAATGTCATACATGGAAACAACTGTGATAAAGACATTTAAACATCCTCAGTATCTGAGAGCAGTTCATTTCTGTGCAATAATTACCTTGCTAACCAACCAGGTTGCAGAATAATTTATTTTTCTGTCATAAATTCAACAATGGGAGATCCTTTTATTGATGTTTTAAAGATGATGACAAAGATTGTTAATTATCAGCACATCTCAGATGTAAACTTTCTCTTCTGAGATGATTTAATGCTTCTTTGATTCAAGGCAGCACTACTCCCTTGCAGATCAGCAAGGGATCTGTGTGCTAATCTTTGTCACTTCATGAGGGTTTTTTGTTGTGTTTGCTTGTTTGTTTTGGGTTTTGTTATTGTCTTATTTCTCTTTTCCACTGTTTTCCTGTCTCCTTGTATCAGAGTCATAGTATCTGAGAATGACAGAGACTGGCAGATACCTCTGGATGTCATCTAGTCCCATGCCTTGTTCAAAGTAGGGTAAATTAAATCAGGTTGTTTAGGCCTTTTCCTGTCACATTCTTGAGTATTTCACATCTTCTTGGAAGCTTATTCCTGGATTTGGATACATGGATCCTAACTTCATTTCCACTTTGTGCTTAACAGGGTATTGTGGTACCATGATCATTGAAGATGAGGACGCTGCAATTGGTTTAACGCTTGATGACACGAAGCCTGATGACAGTTTTCCTGCCATAATAGGGTAAGAGACAGTGTCCAGTTAATGCCTTTTTATTTTTTCTTAGAGGCAGCAATTGAAATGTAAAACCTACTCCTTTTGAAAGGAAATACTTTAAAATACGTAAGGGTTGAGTCTGTGGTGAATGTGTTCTATAATTGTTTTACTTCAAAAAAGTTTTCTCTATGATTTCATTGCTAATTTAAAAAATGAAGTTCTTTCTTGTTTTTTTTCACTGTCATCTTTTGCCTTGTGAGGCAAAGTACAGACTTGGAGAAGAGGAAAGGAAATAGAAGAAAAAAGAGAGTGATTGCAGAAATGTAAAGTTTTCTCCCAGTATTCCAATTCTTTAAATGAGAAGCATTAAATCATCTCAGAAGAGAAAGTTTACATCTGAGATGTGCTGATAATTAACAATCTTTGTCATCATCTTTAAAACATCAATTGTACTACGTTTTGTTTTGTTTTGTTTTTTTAACAGCCAGTTAAAACCAGTCTTTTTAACAGTGTGTACTAGTCTTAAAATTTTATTAAAAAACAATTTCCAGCTCAATCTCAGGCTTCACCTCTTGTTCCCATATACCTGCACCAAGAGCTGTATAAAATCAAGGTAATTGGGAAACAGCTCTTGGAAATATTGTAACATGAATCTCAGAGTGTTTCCTTCTAGAGTGAGTTCTGCAAGCAGCAGGCAGAGCAAATAACATTATACAGAGAGGTGAAATGGATATTTTAGATCGAGACCCTAAAGCTGTTACTGTGAATCACAGCATCTCACCATAATGTATTGTCATTTTAAATAATGGAGGAAATGTAATTGCATAATGGCAGTAATTTGTTTGTGGTCTTCCTACAGCTTCATTCTTGCTCGGAAGTGCAGAAGGCTGACAGGTCTCACAAAAGAAGAAAGGTAAGTACAAACAGTGGAGATCTATGCAGAATCCAAGTCAAAATTTCGTTATAAATGACCAGGGCAGGAAAAAAATGCCCTGATATGAAGGAAGTTGTCTGTAACCTTGTGACAGTAGGCAGACATGTCACTTTAAAGAAGAAAGTATCTTAGTTTTGGATGAAGGCCCCAGAGAATTCCCACAAACTGGCAGCAGATGTGTAGCTAACCCCTGCCCTTTGGAAACTCTCTGGTCCTGGTTCTTATTTTCCCACAAGGCTGCTCTGCTTACGTGACTCCAGGTAAAGAACTGCTCTAAGCTGCTGGATGTGAAAGTAGTGTAGAAATCCAACTGCTCACACTGGAGAGGATCCAGGGCCAGCCTCTCCTCCCCACTGCTACCTCTCCGGCTTCCTGCAGGTGCAGTGAGCTCTCTGAAAGCTTGTCAGAAGGGACAGGCTTGGCCACTGTGTTTGATTTTTATTTCTTCTAATCACCCTGGAGGGTCGTTTCAGTGCCTGTAACTTAGTGCAACCTTGGTGGTGCTGTAGCTGCCGTGAGCAACACCTCAGCATCATGAAGGGGTCAGAAAGCTGCCTCCATCTCTCCACACTCAGCCATGGGAAAAAACACCCCTCAGGCACAGATGAAGGCCATTTAACTGTCTTCTTGAAACAAGTCTCTGCATACAATAGTGCTCTTTGGCATATTACTAAAATAAAATTTACAAAGTAATGATTTTTTTTTTCTGTCTCTCCAGTTTACAGTATCTGATCAAATTAAAGCCAGAAGTAGAGAGTGCAGATTATGAGCGGAGTATTATTTTGAAATGGAGAAAATAAAATTGTTTTTAAAGCATGCCAGAAGGAATACTGTGTCCAAGGAACTTTTTTACAGCCTAAATAGAGAAGATGTAGTCATCTCAGATTCACTTTGCAGGTGGTCTGGCAGTCTGTGGATAATGGGTCTGAATGGAGCTGTTAATGTCCCAGTCTTTTCAAATGACAGCCTGATCCCACAGAGCCCTTTCAATTTTGGCAGGAATAGACAAGCACTGAAGCTTTGAGATAGACCCCCAGCAGGTGCCAGATGATAAAAGTCATGTAGGTATTCCAAAACCCAGTGTGCTGAGCATTTAAAGCCATCCTAAACACCAAATGATGTCTCACTCTGCATGTGAACACCCTGGATACAACTGAGCATTTGTAGTCTTCAAGGACAGCTTCTCTTTCTATGAAATTAAGGGCTGTCCTGGCTGTTTGCCATGCACCATCCTTTCCCCTGGGCATTAAAGGAGTTGGCACAATTACCTGACTCTGCTGGTGCCTACAGCCAAGTTTTAAACAAGAGTTTTGACTTCTTGTCTTGTGAGGAGTAAACCTTGGACTAGGAAGGGCTTTGCTTTGGTAACAAATGGCTATGAAATACGCCCAGGTTGGCACCTGCTGGATGCATCCTGGTGCAGGGGTACCTCTGGCTCAGTCTTGGCCTCAGCCAGCCAAGGCAGGAACCTGCTGGTCTGTTCTGCAGCTCCTGTCCTTCACAGAAGCATAAGCCTCCTTCCAGTGGAAACTGGAGTCCAGGAGAAGGCAGAGCATGAACTCAGACCTCCCAGTGTACACTGGGGGTGCAACCAGTTTGTATTGTTGAGATGGGGGTGTGGTGTTTGCAGGGAGGGACCCCTTCTGAGCACAGGCTTCTTGTGACACCCTACAGAGGATGTGTCCCTCTGAGATGCTGTGCTCACCTACCAGCACAGCCTGGGCTCGTCCCTTCATCACGCTTATTACAAGGTTTTGGTAGTCCTGGGATATGAAGAGTAGGATATAGAGTCTGTGGCAGCTATCCTAAATCATGGCTAGGAGCAGCAGTTGTGGGAGAGGATGGAAACCTTTTTACAGCCTAAGCCTGACCCGAAGGGAGTAAAACTCACTGCTGCCTTCCAGCTGGTCTTCCCAGGCCAGGTGCCAGTGAGTAATTGCAGTGGTTAGATTGTGTCCTACCTTTCCACACTGCTGTGAAATAAGAGACCAGGGAAAACAGCATTTCTTCCACACTGGGCACAGTGTAACTCTCAAGAGAACCCTACCTTGGTAGCTCCAGGCATAACATTCCTCTTATTTAGTGCTGATGGCAGTTTCACAGCTGAGTCCAAAGCCAAGAAATAAGGATTTTACTCACTGCATATTCCATATGTTCCATGCTAGCTTCAACTATAAATGCATAAATAAGAATTTATTTAAACTGTTCTGGGATGAAAACTGCAGGTCTTGCAGAGAAACCAGCACACCAGCAAAGATTGCACTTATTAGGGGTAATGTCCTCAGTGATTGATTTCTGCTGGTACAATTCAATTCTTTAGAAACTGCTGGTTTGTTTTTTTTGGTGTGTGGTGTGGTTTTTTTGTTTTGTTTTCTTTTGTTTTCTGTTTTTGTTTTGGTTTTGTTTGTTTGTTTGTGGTTTTTTCCTGTCAAATAATACCTTATTGATGAATAATTCCTTCCAAAGTTGACATTTCTTAAGAATCTGAAGATGCCCTTGACCTGAAGCTTAATATTTCCTTTTTGCACAGCTATCTTAAACTAACTTGACACCTACCAGCAGCAAAATCACCCCAGGGCCACGGCTCTTCCTGAACTGTTGCACCCTTCACTTTCTTGCTCAAGCCCCAGCCTGCACATGAGGACACCTTCAAGGCCATTCAAGTCATCCTGTTTCTCCTCATCCCCTCTCTGTAGCATTTTTTGGGTTCAGCTGCTCATGGGTATAGCTGGGTTGCTTCATACAGCAATTATAGATGATTTTCTCGTGGGCTTTTACAGCTGCAAGTGTAGCCTGTGCAGTTACAGAGCTGGGACTCCTGTATTTCTGTGCCCAGCATGGCTTTCTGTGGAGCACAGGATTTGTTTCCAGGAGTAAATGTCTTTCCAACGCTGTGTTTGAGGTTTTGTTTTTATAATTGTTAGCTGTTATTTCATCTTGATCTTCCTGCTTTTGGGAATTGGTGCAGTGGGGCTAACAGTAAGACCCAAAAGCTTGTAGGAACAAACTTAATTGCACTTGGGTTTTTTTATGGAATGAAGTCTATTCATGGATTTATGGACTCATGAACTAAAATAGGAGGAAATTTTATAGATACAGAAGTAAAGTACTATTTCCCTGAGAGCTGCAGTATATCAATACCTGCATCTTCATAGGAACAAACATAAGTTAGACTGTGTGCCAAGACAAAAAAGTGCAATGCCTTACTACTTTCTTTCCTGACAGCCTGGAGAGCATTTGGATAATGTATGGAATTGGGTTGCTAGAGTTGTCTTAAGGGAACAGCTTGTGTAACTACTGATAAAACCAGCACTTACGCAGCACAGGAGTTGGAGTTATTTCTAGTGATCCAGAGGCTGACCAATTAGGATAGATCCCAAAAAGCTGGAACCTGAAGTTCAAGCAGATATATTACTTGTTCTCTCTTAACTAGGGTATATTAGAGGTGGTTTGTTTGCTCTTTTCTCACACTGAAGTCTTGTGTTGCTTTTCTCTTGCAGGAAGACAAGGCTGTGTGAGCTCTATGCAAAGGTTCTGGGATCCGAGGAAGCTTTACATGTAAGCACAAAATCTAACCATGGTGTCTCTGGGAAAGGTACCTTTGGAAAAAGTAGCTGCTATGGGAGCACTTACTGCCCTCTCTTGAGGAGTGGAGAGAACACTATGGCAAGTCTTGGGTTGTGTTTGACACGAGGATAAGAATGAGCTTACGAAACTTTAAAAGACGGGTATATTCTTGTCCAGCTTTGTGGGTGACATTCTCAGTGCTTACACCACACATCTCAACTGTGACAGGCTGTTTCAGGTGTGACAGGCTTGCTTTCCCTCTCATCTGTGTTGTGTCTTCTCTCTCACTAGTTGTTAAGATCCATTGCTGATGTGTTGGCTTATTTTTCATTTGCTTTTCATTCACCTTCTTTTCCCTGTAATGTTGAATGACTGTTGGGATTTGTGTGATCTCACACTTAGATTATGTGATTAACACTGTTTATGCTTTAGAGACATTTTTAACCAGTTAAATGTTGCAGACACCAGTCTGGAAAACACATAATTTCCAACACAGTGATGCTGTGCACAGAACCATGCAAGTGCCACACTTTGCATTTTTAACAATGTATTTGTGCCCAGTGTACATATTGCAGGTATTACATCTGTGTACACCAGAGGTTAATTTTGCTTTACATGGTTCAGAGCACACATTTGTGCACAAAGCATGAATTTACATTGTCAGATTAAGAGGATTATTTTCTACAGTTGCTAGATTAGCTAGGTTTTTAGACACTGGTAGCTATTTGTAAAAAATTAAGGCTTTTTGTGTTGGGTTCATGCTGCATTAAGGGATGTGTTAAATGTACTTGTCTTGTCAGATGCTGACATGCAACAAATGATAAGCTGCTCTTCTCTGCTCTCTCCTCAGTTCTGTTATTAGCTTCCTTGGGCCTCTGTCCTTTCCCTGAGTGAATTAATCTCTGTTTTACAGCCAGTGCATTATGAAGAGAAGAACTGGTGTGAAGAGCAGTATTCTGGGGGCTGCTACACAGCCTACTTCCCACCAGGCATAATGACTCAGTATGGAAGGTACAGTGTCTATTTATAGTGGGCTTTGGAGTAGTGAGATAAGACCAAGTTAATAAATATCCTCAGAAAGGGTCATAAATCCTCTGTCACTGTTCACTTTATACCTTTTAAGATCACTGGGGAATATTTTGAAGAGATAGTATAACCTTCCACTTGTCTCAGCTGGGCTTTATGATGGATGAGTTCAGCATCATTAGGGGCTTTTATTCACTCTTGTTATTCGGTGAGCACAGCTGAGCAGGTTCTGGGAAGGGAGTTGGGAAGCTTTCACAGTCTGTTTACCAAACTGGCTTTGGGTATTTGAGATCTGTCTAACCATTTCCAGCACATCTTTAGCTGGTGTTTTATAAATACTAGCAGAGAGTTAATTCTTGCCAAAATTTACAGTAATGAGTGATTTCTTTGGACTATTTTTTTTTTAACAGTCAAGGCTTAAAATAGTAGTCAGTGTGCCATTGTGTACAGTCCTCTCCCACCTAAGTTTTTGCATGAAAATAAGATTTAGCAGGAAGAAAAAAATTTATGTCAAACCAGTGATTGGATGCAGATACACAGTTTTTAATGTGATGGATAGCCGTACTTTTGAAGTTTAAGTTCTTACAATTTAAGAAGAACTTCGAGCAATGAAGCAAAGTGTAACAAAGAGCTTATGGCAGCCTTAGTGTTTAAAGTAATTTTAATGATAATTATTGCCAATTCTGGCAAAACCAGAGTTAAACCAATAATTTATTTATTTATTTATTTGCTTATTTCCTTAGATGTTATGAGGATATACTTCAGAATGCTGCACTGTGCCTCTAATACTTAGCATTGGTATTTATGGCACTGGCTAGAGTTGTGTCATGGTTTTGTCCTGGCTCAGTTCGCTTTCATACCCCCCACACAATTATTAATTAGTTGAGAGAAAGTTTATGCAGACAAAAGAAACTGGATTGGGAGAAAAGGTATGAGCATTTATTACTAATAAGCTAAAATTAAAGAACTATATCTACAACAATTCTACTTAAGTAAAAGGTGTTATGTATTTACAGAAAAATACTTCTTTCCCCCCCTTTATATCAGTTCAAGGAGGAGAAGCAGTCCTTTTCCATTCTCGGAGTTCCAGCTCTCTCTCTGTCTCCAGTAACTCTGCAGCACTCTCGTCGCAGCTGGAACTCCTTTTCTTTCTTTGTGTCAGCCTCCAGGGCTGGGCCTACCCCCCTCCTGGATTAAGACCGAAGGCTGAGGGTTACCCAGGTCCTGAAGGGTCTTCTCTTCCATAGGCTTGCAAGGGGACACTTGCTTACTATGGATCTTCTTCCACAGGGTTACAGAGGATAATGGTTTAAGAGTTCACCCCTCTTTCCTATGGAGGTCCCTCCCCATGGGAAAACAGTCCTTGATAGACCTTTCCAACATGGGTCTAGCATGGATCCTACACATGGATTCCAACATCCCTACCCGAGCCGTTTTTTGCTCCAGTGTAGGTTCTCTCAGGGTCACAAATCTTCAGCACCAGCAGCATGGATCTCTCACTGAGATCCCAAGCTTATCCGAGCCGTCTCGCTCCGGCATAAGCATCGTCCCCTTCAAGGGTCACAAAGTCTTCAACAGGACTCTGCCTCACCTCAGGTCTCTCATGAAGTCACAACTTCTTCATGCATCAACTTATTCCAGTGTAGACTCTTCTATGAGCAGCACGGGGATCTCCTCACTCCACAAACTTCCACAAGGTAGCAGGGTTTTATTTTTCAGTCTTTTCCCTGCTGAAGGGAGGGAGAGCGAAAGGGAGAAGAAGCAGCTCTCCCCCCTTTGAATTTTTCTTCTCTCTCCTGCTGCAGCTTCAGCTGCCAGCTTTGACTTTGGACGTCCCTTATCTCTTCGCTGGAATTTTTTAGCAGTGGTTTCTCATCCAAGCAAGGAGTCCTCTAAAGTTTTTTTCTTCACTCTCTTACAAGAGAGAAGGGAGACTTCAGTGCTGCACCTGCCCCACCCCGGCCCAGGGCTGGGGAAGGAGGAGGCCTTGGCCCACCTCAGGGCCCACCGCTGCCTTTCCTACATGGCTGCTTAATTTCAACTGCGACACAACTCTTATTTTCTGTTTTCTCAAAGATGTAATTAGCAAAGGCGTTACTGAGCTTTTTGATTGGTTTTTTGTCCGGAAATTACCTGGACAAAACCATCCTCAGCCCCAGGGATGGGCCGGTGGGCAAAACCACGACAAGTTGTGAGATGGAATAAGTCTCATCTCAAAATAATTGTCCTTTACACCTATGAGCAGTGTAAATGTTTAGAAAATGGGAACACTAGTGTCTTTACTGTGAAAGATTAAATGCAATGAACACTCCCCCTCCAGCTCAACTCACCCAACGTTACTAAACTGTAAGTGCTTGCTGTGATTTAAAACACTTTTGTAGCATTAACCCAACTGTTTTGGTTCTTTCCTAGTATGCCTAATGTGACTTACTGCTTGTCCCCCTCCAGGATCATTCGGCAGCCTGTTGGCAGGATCTATTTTGCTGGCACAGAAACAGCCACAGAGTGGAGTGGATACATGGAGGGGGCTGTCCAGGCTGGAGAAAGAGCAGCCAGAGAGGTACAGAAACTCAGGGGACACTGCCAAATATCCTGTGGAAAACGAAAGATCTTCTGGTTGGAGGTGAAATGGGAACTGAGTGTTGACAGCATCAGGTGTTCTGAATCTTGATGCAAGTCACTGCAAAGGGGAAGACTTCAAAAAGGGTGAAGGTTTTGCACTTAGATTTGGAATACTTAAGAAGGGCTTTTGTTATTTCCTCAAATTCTTCACTGTTTCCAGGAATTAAATCCTTTCTTCTTTTACAGAAATCCCAGATTCTCACCTAGGCATTTTTTTCCCCTAAATGAGCACTCTGTTAGTCATCCTACTGAGAGATCATGGCTGTTAGAGCACGGGAACAGCTTGGTTCTGCAGCTCTGCACACCAAGCCAGTCCCTTCCTCCTGTGTTCCCAACAATACCATTGACACAGTGAAATACCATTGAGACAGCCTTACATGAAGTCAATAACAAAGGACTTGAATCTATTTTGCATCTGAGAAAATGGCAGTTCCTCAAGTATTTTCAGGAACATTACAGTTTATGGAGCAGCAAAAGAAATTTCATCTTGGTTTTATGAGGTTAAGGGAACCTTGGGGCTAAAAGTTGTGGAACAGAAATTCTCCTGGAAGGGATCTGGAGAGGTCATCTAGCCCACACTCCTACCCCAAAAGACAGGGAACAACTATTCATAACCTGTCCCATTTGAGAAAATTATACCAAACCTGCTTCTGAAAACCTCCAGGGGCAGATCTCACTAATGTAGAGACAGATTACAGCACAGCCTCCATAGGCCTCAGCAGAGAAGTTGACAAGTGTGCTGGACTGGTAAAAATTTTGATGTTTTCCTTTCCTCATTTACCTGTGAAAGGAAAATATGTTTAAAATCTAGTGCAATAGTGTTTCTCATTCCCGTACATTGTAGAGTTGAGGGGTTCAGTGAATCTTGTCTACAGTAAAAGCCCATCATAAAAGATGGCAAATCTTAAATCCACAAGTGCCTGGAATAGGAAAAACATTAATATCACCACCTCCATTTTATTCACTGTAGAAGAAACTAATCTTGCTGTCTTCCCTGACTACCACTTCAAATAATCTTTGCCATCCTACTTATCTCTAGTATCTTTGATATTTTGAATGGTAAGTTTTCCATTGCAAAGGTTTTATTTTTAGCTCTGCTTTTCTCTTGCTGAAACTAGTGGTCTGTCATCACTACCAGGACGCTCTTCTTCTTCCTACATCATGGTAGAATTTGCAAAGCAAGCTGCTCCTTGTAGCTGGTGTAGGCACACCAAATGTATGCCAGGAGTGTCTGCTTAACTCTTAGTCATATTCACATTACTCTGTTCCCATGGGACTGGGCAAGTTCTGATATCTTCCCTGGACTAAGTAAGCATAAAGACATTTTTCTGTTACTGTTTCTGTGTTCCACTAGGAGGAGTGTCTTGTTAAATAGCAGGCCTCCCCAGAAATGAGTTATAAAAGGCTGAAGTTTTTTCTAAAATTTCAGTACACTGTGATTTATGTGCTCAGAGTCATTATCTTCATCATGCCATTTTGAAACAAAAATTGAAGCCAGCTTCTTTTTTTCCCTTCTGAAGAATTGATGGCACTTACTGAGAACATTGCTTTCTTTCAGATACTGTTTGCTATGAGGAAAATCCCAGACAGTGAAATTTGGAAGCCAGAACCTGAATCAATTGTAAGTATTTATGTAGATTAAAGGGACTGGGATTTTTTCCTGCTGCTTTGCTGATGAGATAAAATTTTGTTGGCTGTTTTTATGTAAGTTCACTAAATCAAAGCCATAATAAACTTTTCCTTAGTCGCCAAAACTGCCCTTTCCTTAACAGGAACATGATAGAAACTCAGAGAGGGCAACCATCTGACAACTCTGCAATGCAGGATTGGAAAGAACTGCACTTTTTAACTGGGCTGTGAATCCTTTCCATGTGTGTGTTCTTCTTCCCTTTAACAGGGCAGAAAATTTTCATACATTTCTTCTTGATAACATTTCACTGCCACAACCCAGTTCTGTTTCTGCTGTGAGAATCTTGATTTGTATCCTGCTTCTCACAGTGGAGATGTTTTGTTGATAAGGGATGCTCTCCCTGCAGGATGTGCCAGCTTTGCCCATCACTACGACCTTCTGGGAGAGAAACTTGCCATCTGTGCCAGGACTGCTAAAGCTGATTGGATTTTCCACTTTCTTCACCTCTGTGGCTGCAGCTGGGTTACTTGCCTACAAAAAGGGACTTCTAGTTCGAAACTGAACAAGGTGCCATCTCAAAGTCTCACAGTTGAGGGATTTACTTTTTTTTTTTTTTGTTTTTGGGGGGGGGGGTTTTTTGACATGTGCTTCCCTGTCTCCAAAGTCAGATCAGGATTGAAGAAGAGGTGAAACCAGTAGAGAAAGGGGGCTGGAGGGGATGGATGAAGAAAGGGAATCCCTATTGAAAGAGAACCCCTTGAATCCAGGCCTATTTCTAGCAGTAAATTTTTGGCTGTTTAATTTCTAAGATACCCTGCCAAGCGTTATCACCTTAGTTTTTATCCAGATCTCAGAACAGATGGGACAAAACACCTCCATAAAACCTATTCTGATGAGATTTCCAGTTGTTTTAACACTTATGTCTGAACCATACCCTGAACTCCAAGTCTTTACAGACTCTTTTTTTGTGCTGTACTATACAACACCACAATCTCTAGTTGTAAACAAAAGATTTTCTGTGTGGTAAAGAAATCCACAGCTTAAAGGATAATTAGATAGTTCATGCAAATTACTGGTAACGAGCTTTTTAGTATTTTTGTTACCCATGTGTCCAGAGCCCAGGCAGCACCTAAGGGACAAGTCAGGCCAAATTTATCCATCTGAACTATACAATTGTGGCCATAGGATGCTGGCATTTCTAGTGGCCTCTGTGTCCTACAGTGAGTTAAAGGGCAATGGCTTTACTGCCTCTGGAAGTGTAGTTGAATTTCAGGCTCCTCACCTGTGTTCGCAACTGCCTGGAACAGCAGAGCTCATGTCCCAGTCGAGTCTGTTCCTGGAAAACCCCTCAGCCTGTGGAAAACTCTCAGGCTCCAGCCCACAGCTGATATGTATCCAGTATGGATGAGGCTGTTGGACCTAAATGTGAATGGGGAACCTTGTGCTAAAGTACAGACACAACCTCTCAAACCTTTTTCACCCTGTCTGACATCTCTTTGCCTCCAACGTCCTCTTTTAGCTCCCTAAGTTGCTGCAAGATAGCAAGAGAATAGATTGCCTTCTGCCTACCCCATGAAGTTATAGAGCCATCCATAAAAAAACTCTCTGATATACTTTTTTCTTAACTCCTTCCTTTCTTTCAGCTACTTAAATTTGTTCTTTGGACACCTTGAGGCTGTCTCTTGACTGGTGGGGTACAGTGGGCCTGAAAATATAGTGTTTGCGTTAAAGAAGACACCAAAACCCCACCAAAACCCCTCATCTGTCCCCCCCATGCTGATTCAGAGCTTCAGCCTCTCCTAACAACCATATTGATGGGATTAGCCCTTCCACTTCTGCCTGCTGTGCTGTGTTGTACTGACTGTGCATTTTAACTGATCGAGGATCTAAATGATACATGAAAGAGAACCATGGATAGGAGAGTCACACACAAGAGCTTCTGCCCTCTGTAGCTTGGTACCTTTCAAACAGTGTTAAAGAAAAAATAGAAGAAATAAAGAAGGCAGAGTACAGAGGGGGAAGTAGAAAACCCCAACCACCAAAACCTCAGTGCCTCCATGTCAGTGTGTTGGTACATTGCTGCAGGTATTTCTGTTGTGTCACATCTGCACAGCTCAAACCAGGAAGCCACAGGTGTATCTGAGAACAGGGTTTGGTGCACACACGACGTTTGAGACATCTGGAATTTTTCCTGGCCTGTTTGCTGCACTTCTCCCTTCAAACAGTGCCAATTTATACATTAAAAAAAAAATTACATTTCAGTAAAAAGCCATGGAGGGAAGTGTAATAATAAATTCAACAACTAGTGTGAGCAGACGGTAGAGGAACTGTACCAGCAGTCTCAGGCAGACTTTTTGGGCCAGCATATGATCTTGCTTGTGCAGAGTAGTACTTTGTTCTCCAAATAGTCCCATGGAAATTTACTGAACTACTTCGAAAGCTGTCATATTTGTGAGCAGCACATCGTTTTCTGGCCCTTAGGTTTTGTTCTTTTTAACTTGATATGCCAGTTAAACATCTTGTAGCAGCAGCTTGGATTTTATCACAATTGAATATCCTCATAACAGCCTTTTAAAATGCATAGGGGAACTTTCCAGACATAAAGATCTTTAAGTCAGAACAGTGCAGCCAGTGTACATATGGCCTTTCTCATTGTATCACACAGAGCTCTAATTTGCTGGGACATTTGCCTACTGCAGAGTGCTTGTACACGGCTTTCTCTCCGTGGGATTTATTTACTAAATGAATTAGGAACCGAAAGCTGGATGGGAAGTTCAGAGCTTTTGCAACTCAGACAATTCTTAGGCTAGAAATAAACACAGGAACCTAAATTTGGGAAAACATTCTTAAAGTCTTGGCCCCGATATCTGTAAGCGCTAAACGGTGAATGCACACTTAATATATAAAAAACTGCTTCATTTGCAGATGATTTCTCTGCCAAAACTGTTTGGAATTCAGGTCCTGCTTCTGCCCTAGAAATACTCTTCAGTTCCCTACAGGGGAGCAGATTCATGAAACTAATGAGGATAAATTGGTTTTATTCACATTCAAAATGTATCTCTCTCTTCTTTGCTCCTGACTCTGGCAGAGGTTTGTCTCAATCTAACTAACTGTGTGCCACTGAGGAAGAAATTCCAAGCAAAATCAGAAGTTAGGTAGTTAGAAGTGAACTTACTCATAAGCTTTTCATGAGACTGATCAATTAAAAAAAAATTGAAAATTTTCTGTACTTACCAACATTTCTTATTCTTAGTTTCAAAGTGAAACAAAAATGTAAAAAAACCAAAACCCCACAAAGCATTTCTCATGTTGTTCTGCCACAACTAGGTGGTTCTGCCACAAGTAGGTGGGACTTGAAATCTCAAAGTCAATTTGGATTCCCTGGGATTTCTAGCCAAATCTGTTTGGGGATGGGAGATCTGAATGGTACCATCTGTACTGACACACTAAAGTCTCTGTCTTCTTCCTTGCAGACTGCCAGAGCATTAGGAAGGCTCTCTTTGTCTTTACAGATGTGTCTTGCTATGATTATGCTGTGGATCTTACCACGACTGTGGGATTGAAAAAAGGATTTGCTTCCATTTTCTCAACATTTTCCACATAAAAGGAGTATGTGGCGCTTTGTGTACATGGATACCAATGTGATGAGTGAATTGACAGGTGTAGATTGAGAATCAAGCTGCTTCCCGTTGGGTAGAGGGAACTGTTAGGACTGGCTTACGTTTTTAAATTAAAATTCCTGCCAACCCTTCAAAGAGAGGAATGAAGTCTGGTTTAACGGGTAACCAGTCGTGCTATTTGTTAATTTATTAAGGAGTTTGATGAGACAACTGCTATCATGAAAGTTCCAGCAGTTTACCAGCTTTGTAAAATTTACTATAGGAACAACCACGGAAATAAATGTACCTGTCTCTTATGAACTGAATTGTGTTACCATGCATATTTTGTAATGCTCTTCAGAGTTTTCAAAAAAAAAAAAAAAAAAGAGATTTACTTTCTTCTACACTATTCTGATAGCAACTGTATATTTCAAAAGGTGTCAGGTTATGGCATGAAAATTTGTGTTAACCAAAGTACTTGAAAGCTAATTGCATAAACTACTCGACAATAACAAGGATGTGAGCAATCTGAGGCAGCCCCCTTGTCTTTCCTTCAACTAGTGCTGTTTTGGCTTTTTTTTTGGTTTCAGATCTTGATTCTAAATAGCACATCTGCTGTCAATACAAAGACGTTAATCACAGTTAAGTGTATGTCTGAGCACTGCCCATCACTGGGACCCAAGGCCTGGAGAGAAGCTTAGGTCTTCTGTTAAAATGGTATTACTGTGCCCTCAGTGGAACTGTTGTTTCACTGAGTTAAACTTCACAGATGTGCAGAAATTTTAAGATTTTTTTTTCCTCTTTTTCAAGACTTTTTTTGAAGAAGAGGGAATTCTATGTCCTCCAGAAGTACTTGGGTGCAAAAGGGAGCCAGGAGTAAATAACAGATCTGCCACCGCTCTCGGGCAAGAAGCAAACCCACTTAAGTCACAGATTACAGATGCTCACAAATAAACCTGACCTGTGTTTAAATGAACTGACATTCCCTCTCCCGTCTCCACCACCTTAAGGTCACCTTGATCTTACCTCTGTTGAAGAACAGATTGTAAAAACCAGACAGCCAAAGCAGTCTTGCTTTCAAAGTGTCTCTACAGTCAAATTGTTTAGGCGTTGTCACAGACTGCTGCTTTTAGCGTGTCTCCTGTGGTCATGTGCAGGTCAGTGCTCAGTGATGCCTGCCTCTGTGTTTTGGGGAAAAAAAAAAAAAAAAAAAAGAGTGACTTCACTTTGCAGGAATATATGTGCTCTGTGTGTGATGAATTTGTGCCTTTTATAACTGTAGCATTTTCTAAAGTGCCTCTGTGGTGACTGTCTCCCTTGGTTTCCTTCTTCAGCTCCCTTTTCAATAGGCTCTGCAGATATTTTTATCTGACAGCTGTGAACTTTTTTTAACCTTAATTAGAATCAATAAATATTGTCATGTCACATGTATTGTTTGAGGCTTTTCTTTAGTGGGAGCTCCTTTTGACTTGGTTGGTGATGGTGAGTATTGCTTGCTACCAGAACGTTTTGCATTTCATACTTAAGCTTGTGAGGTATCTTCAGCTTTTCTACTAAAGAAAACTCTGTAAAGAAAAAGAAGAGAAGGATAAAAAAACACAAACCAAAAACCCAAGCAACCCCCAAAAAGTGCAAAAAAACCCTCCTGTCCCCCCCCCAAAAAAAAAAACAATTACAAAAAAGGTATCAAACCACATTTGATAATAATAGATGACCAACTGTCTTACAGGTAAGAATTAGATTTTATTGCTGTTGGTGGCAGAGTTGGAGTGTTCCCATCATGAACATACACCTCTCACAGCACCTTGTTTAGCAGAACACTGTGGGCAGGGACACATTTTATAGCTGCTCATAAGAATCAAGGGCGGGTGGTGTGTGGCTGAAACTGAACATGGAAAGAAACAGTCCTTGTACTAAATATTTTGTGGTGAAAACATAAAAACCTTGGAAGAAAAGAGAGACAGAAATCACAGGCCTAATTTCACCCATCAGCTCAGTGTCAGTACTGGAGAGATAATTTAGGTGAAGAACAAATTTGATCTCAGGAAGGGACTGTAGGCCATGAATATTGGAAAAGTGTAACCATCCATGTGAGAAACATCAAAAGTGTGCAGTGCTCTTTGTATGGGCTCAACTTGCAGTATTACAAGTTATAAAGGAGCACAAATACCATGAAAGAAAATATCCACAACTAATCCTCTGCACGCTCTATAAAGCATCCATTCCCTGAGACACATGTCAGAACCAGCAATGCATTTCACAGCCCTTGAAACAGCCAGCGAGTGGTTATGACTCTAAAACATCGCTGTGTTGGGGCAGATCTGACCTACCTCTTTAACCCTTCGTTCAGACATATCCTGTAGCATCCCAGAGGAGGCAGCTGAAATGGTGTTATTAATAATTTACTTATTTACAAAGCTTTCAGTGTGCAAGTCAAAGAGACCATGTCAGCCAAGGGGCACTTCATTATTTCCAGCAGTCCAGCATACAGAAAATTAATGTGGACAGATTAATACAGGAGAAATCCATTTTGTTTAGTATCTATGAAAGATACAAATATGATTTCCCGAGAAACCAACTGGAAATCCCACTCGTTGTTTAGAGGAGATTAAGACGTGCTTGCAAATTATTTGGCTAAATCATGTAAAACTCACTGCTACTGTGAGAACTGAGGATCATTGGATCATTTTTTTCTTATTGTCTTGTGTAATTATACCAATTGCCCATCTGGAGCAAATCCCAAAATGTTTGAGGGACTGATGGATTTTGCCTTCTGGCTCAAGGCAGAATAAATTCCCCCTGGGCCTGTGGAATTGCCTCAGAAAAAAAAAAAGCATCCAAGAGTGAAAGGCAAAACTGGCCTCAGATTGTAAAATCAAGATATGGTTTGGTATCTGCTGGAAACAAGACACTGTTCTTTCCCAGCTGGTCCTGCTCTGTGTGGTGAGCAGGGAGAGATGGGCTCCTCATCTGGTGTTTCAACCCATGTAGGTACTGTAGGACTCCTACAGACATATTCTTCTCTCTCTCCATGTCAGGGAACATCTAAATGGATGAGGTTTCTAAATCAGTATCTTGATTATATGTTTGAAGTACGTGGAATTAACGTTTATCTCATGCACGTGTACCACTTGTTCTGCAAAGAGTACATATTTTCCCACCTAGAGAGCAATTCATGAACCAAAACACAGTTGCCTTGTGCCTCTCAGACACTGGAGGGCACCTTGTCCAGGCTCCAGATGCTGCTCCACAAGGAGGTAGCTCTCCCAGAGGCCTGAGAGGAAATGAGCCCTAAACCAGCCGGGTGTGGTGACACAGATGCTCTTTGGGTACCAAACCAGGCAGCCTCTGCCTCCCACTAACTGTTGATGGCAATTAGTTGCTTCTTGGGGTATTTAGTTTTGAAGAAATGCAAACAGGGATAATGCAGGCTCTGTGAATGTAGTGTGTTGAAAGGTAACAAGCTGCATGTTAATAGATAGCTGCACATATAAAATGTTAATATGCAGCTGTCCTTTATGTAGGCAGACTTTACAATGATTTTGTTTGTCATTGGAGAAAAAAGGCATGATATTCTAGTCATAACATTAGCAGTACTTGCTAGAAAAGCCTTCAGTTAGCAGTTGAGTGCAAAGTTAAGCTGTAAAAACATACACTTCAGTAAGAGGCTTTGTAAGTTGATTTTAGTGTGCATGATTTGAACAGTCAGGACCAATAAGCTCTTCTGTAGCTAGGCTAGAAAAAGTTAAAAAATTATTTTAAATGGACTCATAGAATCACAGAATAGTTCAGGTTGGAGGGAATCTTTCTAGGTTATGTAGTCTAAACCCCCTGTCATGGGCAGGGTCATCTTCAACTAGATCAGATTGCTCAGAACCCCAGTCAACCTGAATGTTTCCAGGGATAGGGCAGCCACAACTTTTCTGGGCAACCTGTTCCAGGGTTTCACCACCCTCATTGTGAGAAATTTCTTCCTTATATCTAATCTAAATCCATCTTATTTTAGTTCTAAAACCTTTGTTCTATCACAACAGGCCCTGGAAAAAAGTCCTCCCCAGCCTTCTTGTAATCCCCTCTTAAGTACTGGAAGGTGCTATAAGGTCTTCCCAGAGCCATCCCTTCTCCAGGCTGAACAGCCCCAGCTCTCTCAACCTGTCTTCAGAGGAGAGGTGCTCCAGTCCTGTGATCAACTTCGTGGCCTCCTCTGGACCCACTCCAACAGGTCCATGTCTTTCCTGTTAGCTCTCATAATAGGTGTGGAACACACACTCTCATCCACTGGGTCTTTAACCAGGATCATGCTGGCTCATCCCAGTTTTCCATTCTTTCTGGCATTGCTGAAAGAGGCAGACCAAGCTGTTCTGAGTCCAAGACAGTCTCACTCTGCATCTTGACAGAATGTGAGGTACCATTTCTAATTTAGAAGCAAAGGATATTAGCTTTCATCAAGGTTTTATCTTTCCCCTATGTGCACAGTCAATTTTCTCTTAGTGATGTTTCTAATTCTTTCTTAGCAGATCAACCCTAACAAAATAATCCATATCCATTCAGTTCCATTTACTCTGGCATCATCAGGCTCTGTAGACTCCCTCCCACCATCCCTGCAAGTTTAAGGGAGGGAAGGAAACCTCATCCAAATGCAAGTGGTCCATTCATCTGACCTACAGCAGGAAGGGTCTGATCAAACACAGAGCAGCCTCGCCTGCCCAAGGACACAATGTCATTGAACATCAGTAGTAACTTTGGGGATGGGGGCGTCTCATCAAGTGCTGTTTCCCTGAGGCAGCAGAGTCTTGAAGAAGCACTTGAGGAAGTGGTACCCAGCACAAACACCAGCCTTTGGCTGATTGGGTTTGTCAAGTGGATCAATTTGCTCCTGTTCTGCCGTCTGAAGGGATTCAACACCGCACTCAAACGTGCTCTGGTGCTTGGATGGGAAGGAGGGGAGAAAAGGAAACATATTAATAATGCACTGGGGCATCCTTGTCAGCTCTCAGGCTGTTTGCTCCCAATTTGCATATGCTCCGAGTTGTAAGAAAACACTTTGCACAGCAGTGTTGCATTTAGCAGAAATTACATTATAATTTCAGATGTGGAAACTTCTATTCCAGGTCTGAGGCAGTGAGATGTCCCATTGGGCTGTGCAGTCATTATCTTAAACAATTGAAATGTATTCTTGTACTTAATCAAAATCAAGGGAAGGTGTTACTCCACCCTCCACTTGCCAATTCAGCCCAAAGTGGAAAAAGAATGTTTAACTAAATTAGAAACTATATTATTTCCCAGTAATTTCTTTATGAGATGGGGTTTGGCCAGAGTAATTTTGAGACCATTCATATTTGGACCAACACCTCTATCTATCTCTGTAAAGCTGCCTCCAAAGAAACCCCTTCTCACAGGAGGGGAATGGGCAGGTGCATTTGGGATCTGTGCTCACACTTTTCTTCCAGCTCCTTCGTGCTGCCAAGCAGCAGAAAGGATTTCAGCTGCCTTTTGGAGGAAGTCTTGTAGAGCTGGCAGAGGGGTAGTGCCACAGCCATTTCACTGCCCTGAATTCTGCCAGGGACTGGCTAGAGCCAGGAAGGAGAGGCTGCAGGGATGGAGCCTGCCTTTGCCTCCTCCAGTGTGGCTTATCAGAGCTTGGAGATGGGTGAGAACTGCTGCTTGAAGCTGTGGACTTGCGTCCCTTTCCTTCAGTGTGTTTCCACTCCAGAGTGGAATTTGAATACGTGACAGGAATATTAAGCACCAATGTAGAAATATCCACTGAGACCTCTCTGCAAATCGAAGCGTTTAGCTTCTGCCACCGTTTTGTTTGTGAGGTGATAAAATACTGCTATTAGGTAGCCAGAGGGTGGCAGCCTTTATTTCAGCCTTGAGCCCTGCTGTGCCACACTGCTGAGCAGCAGGAGGGTGGCCAGGCATGCTTCAGCAAAGCTCTCCGCAGCTGCTGTCTGCTAAAAGTAGTTCTCACTCAAATGCTAGGCTCTGCCTTTTGGAATTCAGCCAGATGTCCTGGATTTTCCTGGATTTAACTGATATTTTGATGAAAATGATGATGCTCAGGCTCCAATCCAAGGAGTTTTCAAGTGTATGGTCTGGCCATGGAAGTCCAAATGCCAACACAGGCAGTAATTACGTCCTTTGCTTCATTTTCAAACCCTGCTTGAGTGACAGCCGCCCTCTTGTACTGTGAGTGGCAGCAGACCTCACAGGTGTATTTCATAAAAATGAACAGTGGGAAGATAGAGATGACAAAGGACATCTGTCATATTTTCTTGTGCTCACTAAGCTCATAGACAGTGCAGTTCACGGTTATGGTCTGGGACACATCATACCCCTGGGACCCTGGGAGTGAAGATGGGCAGCTTGAAGGCACTGCTGACCTGCTCTGGCACCCAGCAAGGTGCCCCCACTGCTCTTCTAAAGCTTCCCTCTCCTGTCCTAAGTAATGTGCTCTCACTTGAGAACCTTTTCCCTGCTCCTTCTATGTGTCCTTAGGTATTCTGCCTCTGTTACACAAGATGAAGCAAAAAAAAAAAAAGCACAAACAAAACCAAACAAGGAGAGCAAGAAACAGGGAACAGAACCTGGAAAGCCAAGTGCTACAAATAAAGAGCAGAATAGGAATTACGACTGGAGTCCAAAGTATTCATTGCCAAGGGCAGGAGCTGACTGGGAAAAACAGAAGTTACAATTCACTCACAAAGAGCACATTTCATTACCCCTCCTGGATTTTCACCAAGATGAAATTTGCTTTCTCTGCTTGTATGTGAAAGGCAACTGTTGCAGGGAGCATTTACAAAGGAAAATTGTTTGTTTCCAACTGCTTTGTGGAAGAGAAAAAGCCCACAAGGAAGAGAACTGACTAGAATCATGTTTCCACAGAAGAGGGCTCTTTGGGTTTGTCCATTTTTCTATTTCTTGATGCTGCTGTCAGGAGCTGGGAGCTGATCTCTGTGCAGAGAGCATAAAAACAGCCCCCAGCTTGACCCCGGTGTGGTTTCCAGATGGGGAAAGCCCTTGCAGTCAGGCATCAGAACCTGGTCAATGGGATGTGGGAATCAACTGGCAGGAAACCTGGATGTTTAGACCTGCCTGGCTGCACAATGTGGGCACATCACCCTGGGTGGCATTTTTATTCAAATATATAATGCTGATCTTTGCTGGGGTATGTTTGATCCTGGAAAGGAGATCAAGTGTGAAACCAGGGGCTGGATCAAACCCTGACTGAAAAGTATTGCTGGTGAATGATTAGCAAAGAGACCAAGTGAAGGCAGCAACCTCTTGCTTCCCCAGAGTGCATTTTCATAGAATCATAAAATGCTTTGGGTTGGAATTATGACTTTCCACCCCTGGGTTCTGAACAAAACTGGTATGCTATCTGTAAGTAAACCCAGCAATTTAATTAAAAAGAGGCAGGTTTTCCCACATATATCATTTCTGCTTGCTTATTTTGGACTACCTGATCTATCTGTTCCGTGGTGCTTCTCATTTCATTGCTAGTACAGAGGATTAGTCTTTTTTTTCTCTCTCTTTCCTCTGTTGCTCCTTCTGCCAGTGCTTACTCTGGTGTTTGTTTTACTTTCAAGCATCAAACAGCATCCCTTTCATGTAAGGTTTTCCCATTCCCCATCTCCCATGTCAATGCAGTTTAGCTCCCACCCTGGTGCTGATGGACTAGGTGTGAATCTCAGCCTCTCTCATTTCACCCTTTACTTACAGAGGACAGAGCACCTCCCACCTGTGCCAGGGGAGTGCAGGGTTCTTCCTCCAAAAACTGGAGGACTTAGTACCCCTGGTTAGGGAAGGTGACCAAAGGTTTTCCCACTCCACAGCCTGGGTGAGTAGTCCAGTTGGGCCCCAGAAGAAAGAGGTGTTTCCCTGGTGCTTCATCCTCATGGATTTAATACCAGCAGCAGCCCTCTTGGAGAGTTGTCAGCGGTGATAAACTCGGTCACATTCTATTTCAAAATTGGTTTAAGAAAGATGCCTGGCTGTTTAATATTTAAGCTAAATGTTTAATGTTTAAACAGGGAAATTGGTCTGATTGTCAGAAAGGGCATTAAAGCAGGATGGGAACTGGTCTATAATCTCTGACAGGCGCTGCCCTTTCTCTGCAGCAGCGTGGTGCCTGGGAGCTGCAGGAGTTTCAGAAATGCCAATTTTAATCAACCTCTTTCATTTCACTTGCTGCTTGCCAATCCCACAGCAGTCAGATGGGCTTTTCCTTGTGAAGTGGGGAACATTGTACCTGGCCCTGTTTAACAGCTTGAGACGAGTTCAGCTGAATTGAACTTGTACTTCAAACCCCAAACTAATTGCAACAGAAATGTGCGTGGATGAGGTGAAAAGTGAAGCTGGACGGTGTTGGCTCGTAAGTGTATTCCAGATGATTTGGGGTCCTTTTGCACGTGCACACAAAATTCTGATATCAAATTTGAAGTAAGCCTGAAAATGAACGGCTCTAATTGCTACAAATACCCATTTGGATGAATTATTTTTGAACAGATATGGGCAGTGTTTTTCAGGTGGTGGGAATACCCCCTTGGGGCAGCGTGTGATGGCGTAGGACTATTTCCTATCATGAAAGGTTTATCAGGATCAAGTCTGTGCTCCCTCCCCAAGGAGGCACTGTGGCTACACCAGGTTGCATGCATGGGGTAGCCCTTGCACACAGGAATCCCTACTTGTAAATGGTCGGAGCTGGGAAGAACATGTTCAACAGGGAGCCCTTGAGTCAATCAGCAGTTTGTGTTAGTCCCTTTTTCCCCCTTAAAATATTCCTAAGGTGGATGCTAAACCAACCTGTCAAAAGTCCTTTAAACAAGCTTTCAATATTGCACTTACTGTGTTCAAAATCCAGCATTGCTGCTTCTACTGAGACTGTTCTCTCCTTGCCAGTGAGAATAATTTGAAGTACGTGTGTAAGTTCAAGGTAGATGGGAAAGTCAAAGCTGAAAATGTAGATAGTCTTCTTATAGATAATCCATCCAGGCATTTTTTCCCCCTGAGAAACCAGCAGTGACTGGCTGATCCTCACACAGAATGGCTGAAACAGTGAACAAAGTAGCTCAGGAGAACTGTACTGTCTGCACAACCTGTGCAGTGCTTAAGTCTGGCACTGTGAGCCCCTCTCACATATGAAAACAAGGGGCCACCTGAAACACCCCTTCCCTCTGGAAAAGGCTTCTGATGTGGAGCCCAGCAGCACCCAGGCTGAGACTGGTCTGCACTTACGCTGTCTACAAGGTTTTTGTACATAAAAGTGAGAGGACACATGGATGTGGTTGAGGCAGAGGCCCAGAGCAGAGTCATCTGGGGCAGGTAGGAATTTCTATTGGCACATACATATGGATTATATTGAACAGAGCAAGTGTTTGGTGCCTGCCACATGTGATGCACCTTCACACACTGGAGAAGCACCACCTTCCCCAGACTTAAAAAACACAAAGCAAGAAAGAATCTGAAGAAAAGTTTATAAGAAGATCAAGGTTTCAGGGCTATTGAAAGGCACATTTCACCCATGTTGAATGACAGTTGAGTTCATGGACACGTACAATGCTCAGAATTCATGGCAATAATGATGGTACATCGTGAAACATACATTCCAGACTTCAGTCAAACACTAAAGTGATTATTTTAAGTGTATCATGTACATAATAAGTGCGGAACAGGCAGATGCATCCAATTACTGTAATTTACAAGGCAGCAATTCAAGCCTCAAACACATTTCTCCTTATTGGAAGAAGGTGGTACGGCTTACCAGCAAAACGAGGGGCAGTGGATTGACAGGCAGCCAGGAAGCTGCTGCCATTTGGAAAACAACAGCCAGCACCTGCTGCAAGTCAGAGGGGATTTCACATTGCTAATTCACTGTGCTGTAACAGCACATGGCTGGGCTGGATCAGGTGCTCTCTCGGTGCAGGAAGTGACCAAGAGCCGTGTCCTGGCCGTGCCACACCAGATCAGGCACCACGCAGGACACATCAGTGCAGATGTTGGCAGTGGGCAGAATGAAGTCCAGCCATGCTTCCTCCCTTGCCCTGTAGTGATGTGCTTTGTGCTAATTACCTCCTTTCATCCAGCTCGGGGTTAAGTTTCACGTCGTGATGATTAATAATTAATCAAATGCATTTTGAAATTAATTTGGCAATTCTACCTCTGATTGGCAAGCTAATCTCTTCTGTGCAGCGGGGTTGTTGTGGGAATAACCTTGGATATTCAGAGCTGCTAACTGAGGTGAATACATAAGAGCATTTGTTATCTTCTGTGGTAAAAAATAGTCTTGAGTGGAAACAAAAACATTCTCCAAGACATCTTTGTAATTCGGAAAAGGTGTGATCTGCACTTTGCCTTGCCTGTATTAGGAATATACTATTGATATTATCATGTCCCAACCAAAACAAATGGACACGAAAAAGGCAAATTTGAAAAACACCCCCACAGTTGATTTATTTCTGTTTAGCTGGTAGCAACTCCAGTGGATTTGATGCATTAATTATGGGGCCAAAAAGAAAAATCACAAGGAGAATAACTTTTGCCCTTTCCAGCTGTCCATGCCACTTTTCTCCAAAATAACACTCATCTGGTGAAAGGTAAGAAGAGGGAGTATTCAGCTTCCACTGGGCGTGTGGTCCCTGCTAGTTTCGATTTAGTAGTCCCTTTTTGCAGGCAAACAGCCCTGCAGCAGCCACAGAGGTGAGACACACAGTACAGCTGAGCAGGCACAGCAGTCCTGGAGCAGAGGGGAGGTTCCTCTCCCAGAAGGTGGTGGTGAATGGTTGAGCTGGGACATCCTGGGGGGAGAGAGGAGATGGTAACAATGCAGGGTCCCCCTCACCACACCAGCGGGGAGGTGGCAAATGTACCCCACGAGGCTGGGGAGATCACAGGTTTTTCCCAAGGACCCAGCTGGTGGGGGAAGAAGGGTCATGGCTGTGAAACATGTATTTTCTGTCATCCTCAACAGCAACAGGGCAGTGAAGATGGAATTCCTTGTGACTGGAAGGACATTATATTTGTCTTAAAACCATGGCCTGGGACTGGGCAGAACTAGGATGATTTCCTGGATTTTTCAGTCCCCCAGGCTCTGAGATCATTGTCCTTGGCCATCTAACTCTCAGACAGGGGTAATAATATTCCTTGGACAAGTCACAAAAATTAATACCATCAGCATGTAAGGTGACCAAAACCTGTCCTGGGGATAGGGCCCATAGAATCAGTGAAACAGGGATGTACCTGAGTGAGGGGTGTGTGCCTGACTGGGTGACAATGAGAAAGTCTGTTTTACCTTTGACTCTGGCTCTGGCATCCAAATTTCACCCTTTGAGATCTTCCCCATACTGTACAATATCTAGAAGAAAAAATTATTTGCATCACGTGAGAAAAAATTATAACCCATGCTACTTTCAGTTTTGGAAAAGCAGAGGAAGTCAGAGCAAGGAGACATTACAGCTTCTCTAGATGTTTTTGTTGGTTTTTTCTGCTGAGTTTTGTTTGTTTGTTCATTTGTTTTTGGTTGGTTGAGGGTTTTTTGTTGTTTGGTTTGGTTTTGGTTTTTTTTTTCTGAGTACAAGTGAAAAAGCTTTTTCTCAAGAATGTTTGAAAAACAGCAAGGTGAGGTTACTGCTATGTGCTCAGGACATAAAGCCTGTTAGAATGATGGCTTTGGATCACAAACTAGAAAGAGGAGAGCTGCAACCCTGGGGCTCTCACAGCATAGAATTATGAAGACATCTCTTGGCTGTTCAGGCAGTAAAAAGCTCACCAAGGGTTTTTCTTGAGAAGAAACTGATGGCAACAATCATGGAGGCTCTTGGGAGCAAATGAATGCCTCCAGAAGAGACAAACTCACCACCTTTGTAACTACTGCTCACAGGCATGGAGAAAAGGAAAGAGAAATTAGGTGACTTGAAACAGAGCAAGTAATGAGGATTATAAGGTGAACATGAAGTTCTGTCACATGGAAATAAAGGGCCAATTTTCCCTTAAATAACAGCTCCGTGGCTTTGCCATGCAGCAGTTGCAACTGTAATGTACACCCTTCAATGCTTTTTTTCCCCCTCCCTCCCTCCAGATTGTTGTAAAGGGATTTCACTGTGACTGGGAACCCAGCCCAATGTGTGTCATTCTGAGATTTAGACATTATCAGAGCTGCACATTACAAATTCATAAAGCTGAGCTAACGGTACTCTTTTGTAAAAGGAGAATTAGAAGGCATAGATCAAACACGAGAACAATGTTCAGCTTTCCAGATTTCTGCATAGGAAATAGCTGTGAGCATTTGTAATGACTCAGATTACTTTTAAAGCACGTATTTGTTAGAAATTGAGGTGCTGTATCTGTGGGTAGCATCAGGTTGGAAGGTTTTTTCCTCTGGATATGGCAAATGGCATGAGCTTCATTTTAAGTCTCCAGTGCAGTAATATTCTGATTTGGGAGAGATTCTTGGCTTCACTTTATTCAATAACAAACAAACTAAGTAAGGTTAAAAAAAAAAAAAAAAAGGCTTTGGTTCATGCCATTTTTTGGGATCACTCCCTGCCAATTCTAGGAGCCTTTGCACACCGTCAGACTCTCCAAGCTCTACTTAATCCTTTTCAGCCCTTTAATAGAGATGTTGAAAGCAAATCAATGGTCTGTACCTCTCGGGCTGCTCTCTCCCCTGCCTGCACGGCCCCCTCCATGTATCCGCTCCACTGGGTGGCTGTCTCCGTGCCAGCAAAGTAGATCCTGTCAACAGGCTGGCGAATGATCCTTCAAAACAAAGGGAGAATGTCAGATGACAAGTAACAAGGAAGGCGATGATCCCTCTGCAAGCAATTTATGGCTGTGATGGAGTGCTTGGCTTCAGCCCTCCAGGATCCCTGCAGCCCTGGGTGGGGAGCACGGTGCAATGAGCTGTCCCTGCACAAACACCTACTGGCTTCTGCACACAGGACTCAAGATCTGAGGGGGAGAAAAATCTAAGGCATAAATCAGCATGCCCCACTTCTGAGCTAAGTAATACAGGCCTTATTTTAGTGCTGGGATAAGGGATAATCCCAACAGCCTCCAGAAATGCAGTGCAGCTGATAGATTTATTTCGTCTGCATGGCAGGTTTGTTGTTATCCTGCCGTTACAGAGGAACGTGGATTACGTTTTTGCAGTGACAGGTCACTAATATCAGCTTCTATTTGGAGGCTGGACTGGACTTGCCTGGATGTAAGTTCTGCCAAAAGGGGATGGCAGATGAAGGTCCTGGCTTTCAGGGACTTGCATTCACCCTGTAGGGTCATATAAACCAGTGCCTCAGATGTGTAAAGCTGCAAAAGCCTCCCAGCCAACTGAGCTGTAGGTAACAAGCTCCCTTTCCCACTGAGGATGTGCTTGGTGTAAGGCTCACATCTAATCCACAGTTAGGTTTTCTTTGTCTGCATGACACCAGCTTCCCCAGGCCAGAGGCCACCACTACCCAAGTGTTCAGATAAATGACAACAGAAGAGTCTGTGCATGAGATTATTTCTTCCCACACACATCTTTGCTCAGACACAGGGTGTAATCCTATGTTGGACACGTTAAGGAGCTCCTGGGCTTCACCTGGACCTGGTGCTCCACCTACACACTCAGTGGAGACTCTTCATATGTGCTCTCAAGGTCTTAGTGTGCTTTAAAGGCATCCATTGCAAACACTGCACAAAATACCATAAGTAATCCACTGGGGAAAGGTTTTGTGTCTCTAGCACGTCTCTTTGTGACTCTGTGTTTTGTTTCCTTGAAAGTCACAAGAGAAACTCTGCTCTTAACAAGAGTAACAAGACCCTTGCTAGCTGGGGAGTAGGGGAGCTGAAAGAGGCATATTCTACATATGCCATAATTTTATTGCATAAAGTATATCATTGCACGTGAGCTAAGAAATGTGAATTAGAAAGAAAAGCATTCTCTGTTTTACCTTCCGTAGGTATACATTATGCCTGGTGGGAAGTAGGCTGTGTAACAACCCCCCGAATATTGCTCCATGGTCCAGTTCTTTTCTTCATAATGCACGGGCTGTAAGTACCAGCAGACATTACAGAGTGAAACACTGGCAGAGAAATTGCAAATACAGAACAGATTTCTTTTGAAGAGGGGAAAAAAACAGTCTAAGAATACCTGTCTAAGGAGTGCCATGTCATCTGGCTAATGCTATCCATCTGCACAAAACAAATTTTTTTGCTTTTACAGAAACAGCAGCCTCCCATGGGGAAATGACAGGACAAATTAAAACATGCCCTGCCTTTTATTGCACAGAGTGAGACTGGCAGTTCTTTTCTTCCTGTACTAGATGCTGCTGCCCTCCCCTCGGGAGTACAGATTGTATGGCACAATGTGCAATTTTAGGTACACATTTTAGGTGCCAGGAACTTTGGCTTCATCATCTAGAAAAAAGTAACAACATTAGTGTACAACAGAGGTGAAAACAAGCATTCATTTCTTACTTTTAAAGCCTCTTTCATTCCCAGTGCCCTGGCATATGCCTCACAGATCTTCTTTTTCCTATATGAAAATAAAATAAGAGTCAGAAAAAAAAAGAGGAGGGGGGAATCTCTCAGCTCTTGCTCTCCTTATAAAAAAAAATAAACAAATTTATTGCAACACACTGGAAAGAAAGTTGTGTTTGGCTTTGTTTTTAAGTCTGATTTCAAGTTCTAATCTTAGCATACATATTTCAAATGCTGATGCCTAAAAGTTACATCCAAAATGGACCCAGGGAGTGGGAAATGAAGGTTGATTTTGGCAATATGGTCTAAAAAAATAAATCTTTGTACAGTTATTTCGGGATGCAGAACCAATTCTTTCTCATGTTCACTGGTGTAAGACCAGAAGAAAAGCACTATAAATCAGTGAAATCCCTACAGATTTACTACAGCTGAGAATAAAATATGAGCTGAAGAATACTACTCACATTCCTAAGCAGAACTCCTGTTTCACTTGTACAGTACCAAAAACCACACATAGAAAGCACTGTTTGTTCATTTCACTGACTAATGGAGAAACTGTACTTTTGTAAACACAGAAGTTCAAAAATTTTATCACCCAGTCTGAATGTGAAGGAGACCCAAAACTAGACACATCAGCACTCCGTGTATCCCTGGGGTGAAACAACACTCAGAGGCCCAGAGCTGATAAGCCATAGCATGGAAGAGTGGGCAGGACTTGAAAATTTAGAAATATCCATAACTGGGTGGATATTAGCATTAGTGTCTTGGCCTGTTTATGCTAAAAGCTCGATTTTTGCTCCACTCTCCAGTATTGGTAGTCGCACTGAGCGTGTGAGTATATGCACATGCACTCACATATTCACACACATTCCTGTGGGGAAGCATCCCAGAGAATCGACTTGCTTCTGAAATATTTACAGCTTCTGAACTCTTACCTCTCTTCCTTACTGAGACGGGCCAGTTTTACAGCCTTTCTGGCAAGAATGAAACTGAAAAGAAAAAAAAAAAAAAAGCACATAAATATCACGCAGTGTCAGCTCCCCAGATGATTTGCAAGCTCTTGCTTGAAATGACTCTAAAAAAAAGGATGTGCTTGACATTTTGTCATCATACCTTGGCACTTAATAATTACAGGTCACACTGGTGAAAAGGCCTGTGCAGGGTACTCTGGGGAGTTAATTGAAAGGGAGAGTATGAACTCCCAGAGGGCAGATGTACAGGACTGCCTGGTAGCTACCAGATGAGAAAGCTGCAGATTGCAAGTGTTCTCAAAGCTGCCAGCACTGGCCTCATTTTGCTCTGTGGGAATGAACTCCTGTCCCCACTGATTCAGAACAGCAAAGTTGTACCCAAAGTGGGCAGAGACACGATAATGCCCAGCAAACCAGGCCTGCACTGCCCACCCTCTTAGATATAAATCTCATCCAAAAGGACTGAGACCCCGAGTTTTCTTGAGCTTCAGAAGTCCAGCAGGCAGCTGAACATGCCACTGCCTGTGTCACCTGGTGTTAGTAAGTGATGAAAGCCTGATGCTCTGACAAGCCCTGCACAGTGTCATGGACCGGTCCTGGAAGAACTGAGATTGATACTTATTGAATCTTGAAGGAGATAGATTTGGCAATTAGTTCATCTGACCTTAGTGGAGGGGGATGAAGTATGTTCCTGCACTCTTTTAGAAAGCTGTACAAATCCATAAGGAAAGAGAAATCAGGAAACTGTTTGCTATATGGCGTTTGTGGGAGGCTTAGTGCTCTCAGGTCATGGAAGTTTGTAAGCGTTGAACATGGCCATAAACATGTACAGTTCAGTAGAAGTGGTAAGCTTTCCCTGTCAGACACTTAGGGAGTACTTGCCTGATGTTTATATTGGCCTTTTTTTTGGCAGTCTCACCACAGATTACAGTGGAAACATTTGTAAAGATGGTTTGTCCATTTGGTTTCACCTCCTTTAAAAGCCAGTAAATGTTGCCACATACTTTCCCATCTGTTTGTCCAAACTGTAACTTTTTTACTTGTCAGTTTCTTCAGAATCCTGATTTCTTCACTGCACAGTTGCTGCCCTGCTCAACCACCAGCTGGGGTTGGTTGGCCTGACTCAGCTTGACGCTGAGAGGAAGCAAATGAGGATTCCTTGGACAACTGCATTGTCCTTCGGGCCTAGGTGCTAAACAAAGCCCAACATAAACCAAATACAGGCTCACACTTCTAAATCTACTCCTCAGCAAAAAAAAAAAAAAACAAGAACAGAATGCATAAAATGGACTACAGCTGAATTCAGCAACTCCTTCCCAACCATATCCTCCTGCTGTTTGTAGCAGAACCTTCACCAAAAAGCTTATATGGGCTAGAGAGGTACAAGAGGATTGTCAGAAGTGCTCTCCTCCACCTGTGCAGACTGTGGGAGTGGGCAACACTGATGTAGCCTGGTCCTTTCACCTCTTCCTCTTTCTTTCACTCACTCATACAACATGAAATACATGTCTGTAAGTAGGGGCTAGAAACTTTTACCCCATAATGGCAGGGAAAGATCCATCAGGTTTTGTGTCATCTATGGTTATTCCAATTGGAGACTCTTCATCTTCAATGATGAAGCAACCACAGTAGCCTAAGAGGGAAAAAAACCCAGAGAATTGTCAGAGAAACTTGTTGATGATCATTGTTTCTGATAGTAATGAGCTAGGAAAATTATCCATAAAAGGAATTGTACAGTAATTCCTTTGTTAACAATAATACCTACATGTCTGAAGTATTTCTGTAACAGTCTCTCCACTCTCTTCTCTCTGACTCTGGGAAATTGTGTACACAGACTTATAAAAGTCTTTTAAATTCCATTATTACTTAGCAAGGAATTCCTGGGAATTGCTACAAGTCAGGGCAAAAAACCATTAAAAATAAACTGATCTAGCAAGAACTATGGTGATTCATTCCATGAGCAACTTTGGTCTAAACAAAATGCAGTGTAATCACATCTGGTCACTGCAGGCTCAAATCTACACTCTGTATTGATTTTGCTGATGATAAGATTGTTAGGAAAGTTGTCCCATAATAACAGTAATGCAGTGGAAACATGGACTGTCTAATACAGTATTACATTAGGACATGTTTCAAATGAACATGCAAAAAATCTCATATAGAAAACAGTGTATAAACCTGACTATATTTCTGTCTAATCCCAATGGCCATTTTATTCTCTGAAACATGCAAAAAATATATTACTTTGATTAAGAAATATCCTCTCCACTCTCAGCACTGTTAAAAACGAAGTGGAAACTAATCTATTCATACAAATAGTTCTTCAAATAGTATCAGCCAAAGCTGGGAAAAACATGATATTGCAGCATGGAAAAAATATCTTGAGTTAAACAAAAAGCTAACCTACTTTTCCCAGTCCTCTGAGATATCAAGTCTGCAGAACAGAGGATTAAAACCAGGGAAAGGTCTTGCTTACACCTTAAGCTCTCCTTGTCATCTGCTGCAAATTCTCTTCGGCTGACTTAACTCTGTCCCTGGCAGGGAGAAGCAGGGGACTGCTGCAGCAGAACCACTTCTTCTGTGCAATGCAGGTTTCAGCAACGCTTCCCAGGGAAACCTTGCTTGTTTTCTTGGTCATCCCACCTCAGCAGCAATGAGATTCAGGATCCTATTTGGCTCTGGACTCATCTTTGGGACAAGGCAGGCATTCAAGCTCAGAGGAAGAGTTCTCCATTCTAAGGAGCTTTACTTTTCCCTTTTCAGTGTGTTTTGTTTTGGGGTTTGGCACATTTAACCCTCCCTTGGATTTATTTCCTGATTGATAGACAGCAGAGCTTTGAAATTTGCACAGCATGGGGCTCTTCGCTTTCCCCACCTACCCTTCCTTGTCCAGAAGGCTTCCTTGTAGTACATCATGCATTTTATGACAGACCCCATAGGCAAACGCTGAATTAACTGGTTTCTCTTTGGTGGCAGCTCTGGTTTGTAGTGAATCTTCGTTGTCAGGATTGGAGGGATGGCACTGATCACATACTTGCCCTGAAAGGCAGAACACAGTCAGCACAAAGCGCCGCCTCTCAGCAAGCTCACCCTGCAGGACACGTTTGAAAGACACTCTTAATGGTTGTTAATATCTCTCCCACACCTGACTCTGCTACGTGGTTTTCCCACACAGATATTTCCAGGGGACCAAAATAATTCTGCCATTTCAGAAAAAAAAAAAAGGAGTTGGAACAAACAGACCAGAGTTGAACGTTGGCTAGAGAGGGGTGGAGAAATGGGACAAGAGAGATCTTATGGCATAGGTAAAACTGCCTTTTATCATCCCCAGGAAAACATGACCCACATTTGTCCAAATTATAGGATGCTAAAAAAAGATCATGTTTGTGCATGTTCACAGGACGCTACTGATGGTGGACAGGACAAGCTATACTGATGGTGATTTCAGGTTTCCTGAAGAGGCTCCCTCCCTCTTGCAGGTCCTGTGTCTGACAGGAGCAAGGAAGGATGCTCTGCTTCAGGGCTCAGGGTGACACTACATCACAACACCGCTGCTCTTGGGTGCTCTCAGGCAGGTGGAGCTGCTGAGGGCAGGAAGCCTCTCTCCTCCAACTTCACTGTCAGTCATAATGGAGGCAGACAGCAGTTTAATTCCTGGGCTTAAAAATCCCTGGGGAAAGGAGAGTCCCTCCTCCACGACATCTTTAGGCCAGCTTCCCTGTCAAACAGCCCTTCCCTTTCTGCTAGCATTCTCTAAATATCCCCCAAACACTGTCACCAGTGAGACAGGGTCTTGCAGATCCTGACTATCCTGCACAGGCTGCTATGGCACGCTGGGCACTGCATACAGAGGAGCTGCTGCCCCATGGGTGCCTCTGTGGGTAATGGTGTGCTGATGGAGCATTTCACAGCACCCCTGCAGAGGCAAAATCTTACTCAAGGTATTTTAAATGTCTTCTTTTTGTTGTGCTGCAAACCACAAACTTAGATAGAAATAGGAAGGTGATTTTCCCTTGCTTTGAACTGGTCACAATGCAGAACTAAAATGTAAAAATACATGAACACGTAAAAAGCTAAGGCAGAAAAGTCAGAGTAATGACAGGAACAAGGTAGCAGAACACCAAGAAGAGACCCAGTCATAAATGAATCTGTAAAGCAGGTTTCACAGAGTGTCAGCCTAGTCCAAGAAATAGACACACACAAATGGGTACTTCCTGATTACATCTGGCTCAGAGCTACAGCAGATGTATTCCCCTACTAAATGCGTACTCTACTTTTTCTGATCGAATTACCTCATATATCTCATGGTTTAGAGTCTCCACAAGGACATTATCACCTGT
This sequence comes from Myiozetetes cayanensis, assembly GCF_022539395.1. NCBI lineage: Eukaryota > Metazoa > Chordata > Aves > Passeriformes > Tyrannidae > Myiozetetes > Myiozetetes cayanensis. The sequence goes on along the minus strand of NW_026087742.1, from coordinate 110,512,808 downwards.
CTGATCAATACTGATCACAGGTCTCTCCAGTTTAACTCTGCCTTTGAGGCGTTCCATTATTTTCTCCGATATCTGACCAGAACCCCCTTTAAACTTCCTCTCCTAAAAAAAAAAAAAAAAAAAAGAACAAACAGAAAACAAACACAATCAAAAAAATCAACAGCATTAATCACAACAACCTTGAATATGACTTCTGCTCACCATCATGAAACTCCAGGACAAATCTGCAAGCCTTAAGGGCGCATTAAGAGACCCAGACTTCCAGAAGACTGAAGGCATAAACCTGAGCCTCAGTGTGGATTGCTGACTAAACCACTTTTGCAATGCCTTCCCTAATGAGCTGGCTTAAAGGCTTTTGAAGTCTGGAGAACACACACATCTGATGCAGGTATTCTAGCTACCATAAATATATCACTTCATTCAAAAGAGGTTTTTAATATTTTACCCATCACAGCACTACCAAAACCCTCCTGTTTGACAAAGAAACCAACTTGCATTTGTACTGTGAAAGACTGCACCAGCCCAGAAGCAAGACAGATATTTAACTGGGTCTAGTCTCAAGTGCAAGAGGCAATGGGCTTTATCTGTCCCTGGGAAGACACAAAGACAGTGCTCTCTGGAAAAAAGCACAGTCTGTGACACACATTTCCCTGTCATGTCTGTGCAGAGGCTCAGGGGAAGCACTAACCCTCTTTTATCTATGAGCCACCAGTGTTGTATCAAGCAGCTCACTTTTACATATAAGATGCTGGTACTGGCAGGGAGGAAAAGGTCCACAAACTCTTGTGCTGAAAGACTGAAATGGCTGCCTAAGGAAGTTTTATAAGGCTTGTCATGGCCACTAAGTCAGAAACTCTTAGTGTTTTTACTCATATTAATTGGGGTGAAGGAAGAGGGAAACCTTATTGAAACAAAGACAACTTATCCCATACAGGCACAAAGAGAAGGAAGTACTCTTCCCAGGCAAGCTTTCTCCTCTCTACATGTCTTGTTTAGCTATGAATATCTTGGGATTAATTTTCTTTTTAATTCTTGCTGCAGTATCTAGCCATTGCTGATGTGGGACTGCAAACATGATTGAGGGGCTACTGAGGAGGAAGGCTCTTAGGTCTGGCTCCTCCTCAGGACAGCATTAGCACTATTTACATCCTTCCTGACACAGCAGACAGATGTAGACAGAAACTGCATCTCTCCAGGCAGTTTCTCTTAATGTCTTCCTATCCCAGGACACTGGGGAGGGTATGGTGCTGTCTCCACTTTTCCAGTTGGTAGCTTAAGTCTGACATGCTGCACATGCTTTCTGAGGCTGTGTTAACTGAGGTAGGAGGCTAATAAAGGGTGCCAACATGCTTTTCTATTTTCATTAATTGCAGGGCTTTGATGGGTATAACACCCTACTTGCTCCCTGTGGCTTCAAGAGAAGAGGAAGAATATGAGACATTTTGTACCTGGCCCCCATTGGTGATAGAGAAGATCCTGGCTGTGCCCCCACACTGCCTGACATACCACAGGAACCAGAGAGCGGACACTTCATGAGGCTCAGACGTGACGTTGACGTTCACAAAGGTGGTGGCAAAATCTCTAACAGCTCTGCATGGGACACAGGAGCAGAAAAAGAGAGTGAGAAAATATGAATTCCTGAACGCTTTCAGGATTTTCTTTGTTATTCTCAATAAGGACTTCTTCCCCAAAGTCAGAAGAGTCAAGATGATTTATATCTCTTCGATTTTTCAGTCTGTAGCGACACTTTTTTAAAAGGTTTCTATCAGCACCTCCTTCCCAAAGTATTTACCCATTCAGTTTGAAATCCCACTGATTTCACCTTAGTTATGTCTTTAAACAGTTTCCCAGCTGCTACTCCTTTCATCAGAACAAATATTTCTCTCAAGAGCAGAATACATTTGGTGCTCAGTTAGTGAAACTTTTCTGCATTTCTCCTCCATGGGGAGCTCACTGGGCACATCCATTCCAAGGTCTGAAGGGTCCTGATGGACTGACCTAAGCAAGACATTCCCCATCTCCCACGTAACACTGCTGCACAGATCTTTTGTGAAACCAAGAATCAGACACAGTAAATAAGCCAGACAGAAAAAACAAACTGGCAATCACTGCCATAAATATAAGGAAAGGGTCACCACAGCAAGTCCTCTGAATATAAGCAGAGATACAACAACAGGAATCTGAAGGTCTGGCCGTTCACATTTCTTTAATTTGTGGCTACAGATTGCTAAACAAGACTGAGATAATTTTGCAAAGAAGGTAAAAAACACTTCAACTTGAACGAAGTTTCATAAAACAACATGAATTTATTATCTTCTGCCAAAGGAAGGAACTTTACAAGTTATCTGGGCTAAAACATGTAACTGATAAACTTTTATAACCTCATTTCCCTCAGTATGAAGTCCAGTCACCCCTATTTCATTAGCCAGGCTTTGAAAACATCCTGCATGCAAGAACCCTCTGCCACAGTCCTGAAAGCATCAAGACACTAAGCACCTGTAGCAGGTTCAGGCCTAAGAAATGTGAAGGTAATCTCCAGGACCAGAAGATGCTGATCTGTGACACATGGCAAACAAATCTTCTTTATAATCCTGGCCCAAGTAATACAGAAAATGCTGTGGGAGGGCTTTTCTGTTTAAACACTATGTTTTTTAACTATGTGTACAAAAATGTGGCTTGGCTTGAAGATCTAAAATGGTTTTTACTGAGTTTTTGAATGTGTTTGAGCTGAGCACATGCACTAAAACTGCCAGAAAACCACTGGCACTAGAAGCTACCTTGCAGTGAAGCCTGTTACAGGAGGGATCACTATAAACACAGTTCTGCTTATACTCCACCAGCTCCCTGACTAACAGGAACACTAAAAACTAGAAGAGGAAGAGCCAGTGCAGTTGCTGCAGTAAGGGTTACTTCAAAGTAACCCAGTTTGGAGGCAAAAGGCTCATAAAACTAATTCTAAAGAAAACTACAATGCCACAGAGAGCCAGTCTAAATGGCCATAGCACATATCACACAGAGCTGGAGCAAGATTCAAGCCATCAAAATAAATTTCAAATGGAAAGTTTTGGTCAGGAAGCTGCAGGCACAACACTAAACCGTAGTCAGAGCGAAAGGGTGAAGAGTGCACAGCCACACAAATAAAAGACAGTGAATATGAGTGTTACAGAACAGAACAGGGGCCAGCACAGCAAGCAGGGATATGAGGGCTCATATGAGCACACTTCTCTTTGCCTTATAATGAGAACTGATTCAAAAAAGGGAAGGAAAAAAAGAGAATTTCCAGTTGTCATCACCTCAATGTATTGAACATTGTTCCTTTTGTTATTTATACAATGTGGTCCCTCATAGACACATAAAACACACTGGCCATTTTACAGGTGATACAACACCTTAAGCTCTCTTCCTGCCAGCTGAGGTTGATGGTCCACTGGACCTGCTACTTACAAACAAGGAGGACCTGTTGGAAGATGCAAAGGTGAGGGGGAGCCTTGGCTGCAGTGGCCATGAGACTGTGGGTATTAAGATCCTGAGAGGAGTAAGACAAACAGCGGAATCGCAGCCCTGGAATTTGGAAGGGCAGATTCCTCAAGCACCTGCTTGGCAGTGTCCCATGGGAAAATATCCTGTAGGGCAAAGAGCCCCAGGAGAGCTGGCTGCTGTTCAAGGACAGCTTCCTGGGCACAGAGGGAGGGGGCACTGCCACAGGCAGAGCTGAGCAAACACAGTCACAGGTTTCTGGGAGAAACACAGAGCAATGGCCTGGCTCAGGCACAAACCTACCAGGGAGGCACAAGGCAACAACAAAGGTTGCCTCAGCTGCCCTTTGTTTCCCTGCAAGAGTTTCAGAGGCCCAGCAGACACTACTGCTGAAACAAGGAGCAGCATTTGGACTTATCCAGAGTTTCCAGTGCCAACAGCTGCTTGTTCCCCACCCTTCAGGTCTCAGACAGCCCCTTCCATTAAGCAGGCAGAGGGAAGCTGCTTTCCAGTGGCTGCTCTCCAATGCACCAGTGGCACTTTCCTGCTCTGTGGTACATGCCATGCAGCTCACACAGTAAAAGCAGACACATGATAACTGTGGAGGAGCCAAGAGTCAGAGGACATCAATCATCAGCTCCCAGCCTGACACAGGACTAGGGAAGTCCCCTCACCTGATTCCATTTCTGTGACCTTTATTTGACTACAAAGCAGAGTTTTATTTACACGCTGATTTTCCTGACGTCAAAGGCACATGCTTTCCAATGGTTTGAAGTGACAGCGTGGTGGGAAGAGCCCACAATGTCACTCCTGTGTGCACAGGCCTGTTGAGGCAAACCCCGGGCTTCCCCAGCACCTTTAATGCCACCTGCCAGCCAACCCAAACCTCACCTCAAGCACCTCCTGATCTCTCACTGCCTGTACCCCTGCTGAACTCAGCTGTACCACAGAATTTGCCAGAAAGCCACTACCATGCTGCAGCTGGATTTCAAAGTGGTTAGAATTACATACTTGGTCCAGCAAATCTTATTTATCAGCTGTTTCATGGTCATTTTGTCCCATTCTTCAGCATGTGGAGCATCCCACGGTGCATCAACAGGAATCTGGAGACAGAGGTGAAATATTCAAGAAATTATTCAGAACTTTATCACTGCTTTGTCCCTGTTAGTAGCACAGACTTAACTGATATATTGGCCAGGAGGTAATTTTGTCCCCTGCACATGGATATCCATTTGGAATAAATTCACCAAATGGAATAGTTTCCATTCACACCTTTGGGATGAATCGTACCATGACCACAAAATCTGGCTTTGTCTGAACAATGAACTATATCTTTATGATGGGACTCATCTGGCTTTTAGTTCTCCAGAAGCGAGGTGTCTACTCCAATTTAGATGTCTTGAGTTGAGGGGGAAATTCTTTCTCGAGCCAGAGATTCAGTCAGTTCCAAAATGGGTATCCAAAGGCCCCTACGTCTCTCTGGTAACTACAGAGCAAGAAAAAAGTGTCTAGATACTACTGAATTGTTTTTAGACAGGTAAATTCTTAATAATAGTTCTTTGCATGTAAGTACCATGACATGAGAGGACACTACCCTATATCCGAATCTTTAAAAAAAAATGTATTATTTGACAAAAAAAAAAAAAAAGTGTAATATACACAAATTTGATTCTGCAAAACCAGATAAACCAAATGAACTTTGCAGGAATACAGCTAGTTATGCCTGGAGGTTCTGGCAAGGTAGGGCCCTTGGTTTGTAGAAAAATTATAAAGCAACTGATGAATATTTGAAAGACAGTATCATGCTCCAGGGGCTGCAGTCATACTGCTTAAATTTTGAACATTAAAAATAAAATTACAGTGAAGTCAAACTGAATCCCAGGTTAGGCAGTTTCAAAAAAGAATCATCTTTACTCAAAAAGGTTGCCACAAGGGAAGTGGAAAAAAAAAAAAAACCTTCTCAGCTCATGGAATGGTTTTCCTTGTCATGAGAAAGTACATACACTGAGTTCAACCTCTTTTTTTTTTAGATATCTTAGACACCTCCAGATCTTTCTGTCTCCTCTCATAGAATCATAGAACAGTTTGGGTTGGAAGGGACCTTTAAAAGCCACCTAGTCCAACCTCCTCTCAGTAAGGAACACCTATTATTTCTGACAGTTCCTGGGCAATATAGATATCTTTCCTGATGGATGTTTCTTTTCTGTTTTGTTGTTGAGGGTTTTTTACATATACTAAAGAAGCAATAAAAAAACATGCCAGAAATCAAATCAAACCAAACCAAACCCAAACTGATTTATTCACAGTGGTCTGAACATTATAGGAAACATGCAATTTCCACAGCCTACCTCTTTTCCCATCTTGTCCATGGTTCTCCAGAAGTTATTGTAATCCAGATAAACAAAGGGATTCCATGATGAAGGGGAAAAACCCGTGAAATTGCGCGACTTTCCCTAAAATACACATAAACCCACAAACAAATAAAACAAAGCATATCTTCATTATGGATGGACATAAAATTCTCAGTCATGACATGGTTGTAGCTAAGTAGGAGGGAAAAATCCAGCTGGACTGATATTAAAAAGGACAATATCACCTTTTTTATTATTATTGTTATTCAGAAGGGATGGGAAGGGATACATTTGAGCAGGTTGTCAAATTCTCGGATAAGGAAACTCAAGCAATTGGCAAAGAGGTAATATTCCTTGTTCCTGAACATTCTTCATTATTACATTTGAATCAACCTAACACTTGCCTGCCTGCTGAAACATGCATCCTAAAAAGTGCACGGGTCTAAAATTGCATTGCATTTGAGACTATTTAAGCTCCTCTGTGTTACACTTCATCTACAAAACCAAACATATCTTTTTATTATGCCATGTCCCTTGGGAGAAATCCAGTTTAAAGGAAAGTTTGCAAAAAAGAAAGTTTCTGGCTGCAGGAAGAAAAACATCCTACTCTTGCAAAAACGGTGTCAGAATTTACAATGTGTATGACACAGAGCTGCAACAGTGACTGAAACTGTTATAATCTCAAACTGACTGTTTCAGATAATCCAGATACAATGATAAGCAAAACAATCTAACAGCAGCTGCTTCTCTGTGATAACTTTAATCTGAAAGAGGGCTGGATGAGCAGGAAACATCTTCTTTTATTAACTTGCTTTGAACCTTCTCTCATGTAAGTCATTGGGCTGGGCTCTCTATTGTTTGCTCTTTCAGATGTGCCAGAAGTTTGTGTGAGGATGCAGAGAACATGATGGACCATGACAGGTAGGACCTGGGGTGCTGAGCAGTTTGTCACCTGCTTTTCAGTGCAGTGTACACCATGGGAGCCCACCACACCTGGCTGGTGGGAGCCACAGTCCACAAGAAAGTGCTGTAAATGCATGAGATGGTGACCCAGGGACAGAGGACACAAAGCAGCAGACAAATGCACCTTCCTCCCACTTGTCAAGAGAGAATTTATTGGTCTTCCCTCTGATAATTGTGTGTGTGTGTAAATACTTATGGGTTTTGATGTTCTTCAGAACAGTTTTCTGCAAAGACCATAACAGGTGCAAGATGAAACTCAGAGACCATAGTGAGCTTTCAGACTTGGAAAAAGCAGTAAAATATCCAAATTCCTACGTTTTGGTCAACTTTTGTCAGCTCCAGGACAGATACAATAGAAGAGACAAGTGTATGTGGGCAAGGGGCCATAACAAGACTTGGCCAACACTGCTTGGTCCCTCTGTCCTCAGAAGAGGACTCCAGTGGTGGCCCAGCTCTGGAGTCTGTCAGAACCACTCTGTGCTGTTCCTCCTCCTCATCTTCAGTGAGGGGAGCAGCAAAGCCACTCTCCTGTTCCATCTAGGAGATGGAACATCTAGTCTGCTCTGGGCCAAGAAAAGCACCAAGCTGTGATCTCAGCACTCAGTTCAGCTTGAGATCCAGGTGCCTAAGGTTTGTGTTTATTTTTTTTTGGTGTGTGGTGGTTTTTTTTGTGTGTTTTTTTTTGTTGTTGTTGGTTTTTTGTGTGGTTTCTTTGTTTGTTTGTTTTCAAATTTCCAATAAACACTGAGCTTTCAAGTCACCAGGATGACTCTGGAGATGGCTGGTTACCCCTGGACTTCTGGATATGCAATCTTAACCTTGTGTACCATACACTTTTTTCTCTCTTTTATCTCCATTTCATTCTGTTTTAGAGATTTACGCCAGAGGAAAGCGAAGGGGGGGATGGTGCTCCAGCCTTCTCCAGGTGTACATGTGCATGCAAAACACTTCTGCCATGGCAAGAGCAGACAAACTTCTCCCATGAACCACCAGCAGGGGACTCTTTCACAGGACACTGCCTCTTCCTTTTCCTGGAGTAAAATTTCTTGCTGCCAGTTTGCAGCACTCTGTATTCAGCCACAGAAAAGAGGACCAAAAAGTGTATGCACAGGGATGCACTGCATGTTACAGCTTTTGCTGTCATAAACCAATTCCATATCAAACAACGAAATCCTGACACAAAGCAGTAACATACTGCTAATCATTTTCTTCTGAATGCAGATAAAAACATTTAGTTTCTAAAAAAGATTGTCAAATACCACTCCTTCAAAGTTCATTTATTGCTGGACTTCTTATTCTGGTTGGGAACAGTGGTGCCACCCAGGTGTATTTCCTAACATGTCTTAACACCAATAATCCTGCCCTTAAGCCACCCTAAGCCAGGTGAAGATAAGTTATTACTGAAGTCTCTGTCATGTCAGTACTGCAAGGGGGCAAAGGGAAAAGATAAGCCTGCCAACCAGGAGTAGCAGTGAAAACTTCCCAGTTTATCACTGTTCAGTGACACCTCCTTTCACCAGGCTTTTTGATAAGTGACTGTGCTTATATGGAGTGGTGTAACCTGCAAACCCCCCTCCTATCCTTAGCTTACTTAACTTAAAACAAGAAGCTCTTCTTTAAAAAGAAGGTAAAAAGTTAACTTCCTCTAAGGCTCCTGTCCTCCTCTTGCTTTCAGCCAAACCTATTCCCTATACTGCTGGAAAAAAAAAAAAAAACAGCCCAAGAAAAGTCTCTCTCAGAAACTATGATGAGATGTGCATCAAAACAGCTTTTCCAACCCACAGCATAAACTCTACTGAGTTCAACAGCTACAGACTGAGAAACTTCCAAACTATCCTGATTGCTGCAGATGGGGCAACTAGTGAGAGAACTTTCTCACTGTTTGGCTAGCTAGTATTTTTCTCCAGCTTTTCTACTCTATATGAGAATTAGTCCACCATAACCACAAACTGCTGAGGACTGATCAAGAAATCTTACCATCCTGGCCACTGGTATGACATGTACCAAATGTGATATTCACTTATCTGCTGTTTGAAAAAAGAACAATCCTTTTGTTGCTGCTCTGAAAATATTATTAATTAGTCCCACATCTTTGGTCAGTGGCACAACCCAGGGAGATCAATGGGAAAACATATTTATTCACCGACAACTATTAAATGCCAGCTGATAATTAACAGTCTAAAGTTGTATTATTTGTTGTTCTCTTCTGAATGCAAAGAAACCGTAACTTTAGTAAGACTGGAGAGCAATGGCAGGAAGAGCTGGAAAAACAGAGCAGTGCTAATAGACCTGGAAGAGGCTAAGACCAAATTCAGAGAGCTTGAAATAGTTCACAGACACACTAACCCCTTGGAGGTGGGGCTGCACCTACCAGACATGGCAGCTGATCAAGGGAAAGCCCAATTCTAACAAATCCCAGGAAAGCAATTCCCATTGTTCATCAGGGAGCACAAGGCAAACAGCCTTAGACACATCAGTTTTTCAGCTTTCTCTCTTGCACAAGTATCTCCCCAGCAGGGAATAAATCTAGCCCAAGTGACCTGGGGCTGGTAGGTTATTAATTTGTTTTTAATATTGCCTCCCTACTAGGGAGAGAAGCTCTGGCTGGATGTTTCACAGAGGAGCTCACTGCAAACAGGTAAAGTCTTGCAATATTCTGTTTTTAAACAAGTTTATGGTGTTCTGGATGTACTGTTTTGAGAACAACTGTTTTCTTAACTGAAAGGCAAATAACCTACTGGCTTTTTTCCCATGCTAACACATGGCTGCTTGACTGACCCACAGAGTTTATCTATTTTTTCTCATTTCCTAGTGTGTCAAACACTTTCCTGCAGAGCTCAGATTTGAGTCCTGCCACAAGTTTGGATTAGTTACCTCACACCAATCCAAAGGAAACAAGGTCCTCAAGCACCATACTTCAATGGTTAGAAAGAAGGCAGCAGAGGAAGATGAGCTCTGCAAGGTCTGTCTTTTTTCCTGCCCAGGGCTACTCTGGAGCTTCCAGCCATAACTACAGGAATTAATCCCAAGTCACCCCAGCCGTGACACCACCCCAAGTTTCAATTTGTGCCAGAGGAGCTGACAATTTTTCCAGTCTTGAGAAAGGCAAGTCTGGCTCCTGCCTGCTGTGCAGGGGACAAGGTACAGGTCAGGAAGCCCAGGAGGAGCATTCCTTGTGCCCCAGAGCAGGGGTTGGTATTGCCTTGGGCCGTGCACAGCCCACACAGGCAGAGCAGTGGCTCTGGGCAGTGTGGGACCTGAGCTCCTCCTCTGCTCAGCATCTCCAGCAGGTCCAGCCCTGAGAGCATTGCAATGCCTGGGACTCTCTGTGGTTCCTCGTGTCCAAAGTGCAGATTTATGGGGATCTGCACAGACTCACCTGCTGCACCCTAAGCTTAAGGCAAGGTGTTGGAAAGAGAAGACAAGATGTCCAGTGTGAAGCACTGCACAGAAATGCTCATCTTTTTTCAAGTGTTGCTCTGAGAATCACTAGCAAAAAATAATCAGAATAAGTCCTTATTTACTAATGTTCTATATACTGGAGCTGGGTGCTGCTGCCAGATCTTAGAGGACTTCAGTTATATGAGAAGCTTAATACCACATCAAGGCTCTAATGCCTTCACTTTATAGGGTCTTCCTATAAAAAGAGGGTGAAAACGGCACAGAGTGACCTGTGTAAAAATAAAAAGCTGCCTGCCTCTTCAGGGAAGGGAGAACTCCAACACACCTGCCTTTTCTCAGCCCAAAAACATTCTTGCTGAATTACAGGACAGTAGACACAAAGAAATTCTTATGTAAAGAAAGTCCAGGGCTCATAGCAAACACTACAGTCTGAAGTTACAGATTTGCAACAGCAGGATACAAAAAAATTCCTGACTGACACCAAAGCAGTTCGTGTTACCATGCTAACTGATGGGAAAGAATGAGCAAATAAAAAGAAAATAGAATAAACAGTTACATATTTGGATTTTCAAATAAACTGTAACTACAAAGGAAAACTGCACAAACGAAGCAACGTGGTTTTTAAAGCTTCCAGTACGTGGAGTTTTTCCACACACATATGGGAAAAATTCCTTTCAGAGAAAAGAAGCTCATTAAACCCCTCTGGGGATTTCCACTTTCCCTTGGCTGCTTCTGTTGCTAGGATAAGCCACTTCCCCACTTTCCCCTGACTCGATCCAAGCAGTACCCTGGAAAGCTTCAGAAAAAGCCGAACTGAACTGATTACTATGGCAAACAAGAGATCAAAAATCTCTTAGTCTGAGGGTGCTGGAGATGACATACAGCTGAATGCCTGTCACAACAAAATCTAAAGCCATGCTTAGTCATTGCTCAAAACATTCTCTGTCGCCTCTGACAAACCACACAACGTTGCAGACTCTGAAGAAAGCCCTTGGGAAGAGACCTTACTGTCTGGCCCTGGCTACAGGCTCCTGGACAGCCACCAGCTGACAGAAATAACAGATGAGACACAAGGAGGAAAGTTTGAAAGGTCTAACTAAAACCTGAAAGGCAGCAGCTGGCCCACAGTTGATGGTGTCTTAGCCCAACGTGTCCATCTTTCAGATTAACCTTTTATTTCTGGGGCAACGATCCTTTAATGTCAAACCATGTCTTCTCTAACATTTTCTGTCATCTGGGAAATACCACAGGTGCTCGTGTTCCTGCAAAATCTTTAAGGAATATGAGGAGCACATTTACAGCCAGGAGGGCACAAATCCCTACCTGGCCAACTCACCATCGGGCATGATAACAAGGTGCAGGAGGTAAAATGTACAATCCCTTGGATCCCTGAGCACTGACCAACCCAGTCAACAGCCAGGACTGCACAGATGGTGTTGTAGAAGTGGGATGCAAGACAGAGTTCAACAACACATCCCTAAATCATGGTGACTACACAATGCCTCAAGGAAAGAGTAAGGAGAAGCAGCTGTGGAAAACCTCAGGAAAAGAAAATAAAAGACAAACCCTACAATTCATGGGAAGAGGATGTGGGAGAAATGAGACCTACTGGAGGAAAAGCATCATTATTATTTGTCCAGTGCTTAAGTCTGTTCATGGTGGTAGACTTTGCTGTCCAAAGCCCCTTTGCTGTCCACAACTACAATTCCCTTGGGACCCGGATGAGCTCAGCAGGACCACAGTGCCAAATCCAAAATTGATCCACAGCCTGTGATCCAGCTGAATAGCTCATAATGCTGCCTCTTTCTTAGAAACATGCTTTCACTTCAAAGAATACTTACAAAATCACATGGTCATTAGCAAGGACGTGCATAATACAGTGTGGGACAATAAAAAGCTGCAGCTTCAGTGTCAAAATGGATTAAAGGCTCAAATTCATGTAACACAGTAGAGCTTTTTATTTAACATAAAGAAGATAAGTGCCTTTTAGGATGCTAAGAGATCCACGCCTGAGCTTAAACTAAATAGAGTGGGACAAACATTCAGCTGGTACAAATCAGCCCAGCCCTCTTGCTGTAGAATCACACTGATTTTATGTGAAGGCATGAAAAATAACTTTTTGCTATTATGGAGTGACTATTCAATTATTTAAGATGTGACCATTCTATAAGCATGGCACCAATCTCCCCAATAAGGGGTGATTGCAGAACCAGATTATGAGACTTTGCAGCATGAATACATTGCTCTAATTCTTGAAAGAAAAAGTGGGAAGGTAATGGAAATGAAACCAATTAAGGATCCATCACATAGCCTTGACCCTATCAAGTATGTCAACTCTTACTCATATAGTCTTCAAGTCTTGTTCTGTAAGGCCTTTTTTGTGTCTCTCCTTACTGTTCTCACTCTGCACTGGTTTTGGCAGTAGGTCCTAATTAGGACCTGAGCAAAAAACCAGTGTGTTAAAGATCTGAGACAAGGGCTGGAAATCTTCTCTGAAGACAGGTTCCATTCTAGTTTGCTTTAGTCACACCAGTACCTACTCAAGACCAGTCACCTGGGCTCACATCTCAGACACAAAGCTTGCAGTGAGCCTTGGTAGGTGCTTGTTTGGAGATAATGTGCCAAATGTATCCCAAATTTTTTAACTCCTCTCATTTCCATTTTATGAACTCTTTTGAAAATAGTATAAGACCCAGTGATCCCAGTAAGTTAAAACAGAATAACAACACTTAAAACAAGTACTTTCTGGATTACTAAATGTGAACTTTAAATGAAACCCTCCTAACGACTGTCAGTAATTTCCAAAGCTCACGGACACCTTTGGTTATCTCAACATGGAAGATGCAATACTTACCCCCTTATGATGGAACATATGGCCCTCAACATTCACTTTGTAGGTCTCAACACCCAGCTCTTTTGCCAGTCGGAGAATCCGGTTTTGGGTAGGTCCCACATAGGCACCACCAACATCTACGTAATTAACGTGCTCATTCTGTCAAAAGAAGGCAGGAATCATGAGCTGTGCAGAAAGGTCCTCAGTGCAAACATCTAGAAGTAGGAGAAATTATTCCATGCTGAAATGTGCATGGAATGTATGTCTAAGACATTCAGGAGGAATTTCTTTGTGGAAATGGTTGCCAGGTACTGGAATGACAAGGTTGTGATTGGCCAAAGGTTGGACTTGAAAACATTAGAGGTCTCTTCCAACTTAAATGATTCTGTGACTAATTCTGTTTATCTAATGGCCTAAAAGTAGGCAGCATTGAGATCTGTAATGACACACAGAGTTCACAGTGCCTTCACTGTGTGACACCCAAGTGTGCAATTCAGTTTAACTCTCTTTTACATTTCACTAGTTTTCAGTATTGGTTTTTCAGTCTCACAAAAGACACAAGAATATGAAGAAATATCCAACCCCATCAATACTTTGGTTAATCCAACTGAATTTTTTCAGAATTCAAGTTACTTTTCTTGTCACTCCAAAACGCTTCACAAACTGAAACCATCTCCAGCACCAAAGCTTGTTTTCTTTCTGTAGATACCTGCTTAGAGTTAATGCTGCAGGTGCTGAGCCCTGCACCACAGTTTTCAAGGAGATTAATCTCCTTTCCAGCACTGCACACCTTGCCTCCAGCCTGGAGCCATCTGGCCAGCAGCCCCCAGCCATGCCTGTCATCAGAGGTGCTCAATGCCCCTCTCAGTCCAGCATTGCACTCACTTGGGAAGCAGGAAGAAAGCAGGAGGTTTAAGGGATGCATACTATTACAGCAGGCTGATTTCCCAAGACAGCAACTCTTTTTAACACTGTTTACAGTGAGTATTTTAAGCCAGGCATTCTCAGTGTCACAGAAGGATGGTGTTTATACTTCGTGTTTCACGCACAATGATTACTGCTGGAACACCACTGTTTGTCTCTGGTTCCCCAGCAGTGGCATCTCACATAATTTAAACCTCCCTCACTTCCAGGGTGGGAAACAGAGGTCTGTATCACATTACCCTGTGCCACAGGTAACCATTTATTTCATTTTCTTTTTAATGGCAATCAAGGTGCAGTTTGTTTTCACAAGCAGGAATATTATTTTGGATAATTTTAAGACGTCTTAAAACATGTCTGAGCTGTAATGATGCCTGGTCTTCTTACAGAGCTCTAAGTTGTCATGCCTGTTACAGCATGAAAAGTGAGATGGGAATGAGAGGAGAAGTGCTTTGACACTCATGTTCTCAGATGATGGTTTCCCTGTGTAATGTGAAAACCAAAGCAGATCCTGCCTTGGACACAGACTAAGGACTATGTGGGTGGAATTCACCTTAATATAGATGTTTAACACCATTTTAGACAACCCAAGCTCTCCAAGACTTCTGTGCAGGGCTGACAAATTTAAGTCATGATCCAAAGAAGACCTGCAGCTTGATGCCAGGCAAGATATTCCTAGGGCAGCTAAAATGGAATTACACACTTCTGGTTAGGCACCCAAATCCCACTGGATGGCTCTGAGAGTGGCTTCCAGGTCCAATTTTAAAGGACCTCCTATAAAGAAAAGCCCACTGGCAATCTGTCCAAACAGAGCTCTGTTACTTTTGACAAAAGAGATGGTACCACTGATCACCATCCTCTGGACTAAGCTGTTCAGCCAGTTTTCATCTCACTGTCTGCTCTACCAATCCATACTACATCAGCTTGTCTGTGAGGATCTTATGGGAGCCAGTGCTGAATTATTCAAGTCTAGATAGACAACATTCACTGTCCTTCCCTCATCTACCAAGCCAGTCACTGCCTCTGTCAGGTTGGTCAAGCATGAATTCCTCTTGGCAAACTCATGCTGACTGATGACCTCCAGATTAGTTGCTCTGTCACCTTCTGAGGATTGAGTTGAGGCTGTAGTTCCCTTGGGTCAAAATAATTGGTCTTTGTAAAGATAGGAGTGATGTTTGCCACATCATAGACCAGTACAAGTGAGAGCCCAGCATTTCAAGGAGCACTTACCCTGATAGTGAATGTCCTTCCTCCAACTCTGTTCCGGGCCTCAAGGACCACCACGCTGACCCCAGACTCAGACAGCAATTTGGCAGCTGACAAACCTACCAGAAGAAGAGAAAGTATATTAAAGCAAGTGGCAGCAATCAGCCACATTAATGGTCCAAAACTGAACCAAAGCTTCAACCAGAGAGTTCAGTAAACTGCTGTCAAAAATTCCTGAGAGGAATTAGAAACTTTTCCTGCTGTCTCACCACAGAAATCATGTGGCTGCTGCTGAGTTGCGTGTTGTAACCATCTCCACAGGCAGTGTTCATAGTCTGAAGTTCCCCCTTCGGGTCAGCATTGTGGCATTTTAAAAGCAGTAAAATCTCAATTATTAAGTGACACACATCTTATTCTTCATTTGTGCAATGCATAGAAAGGCAGCACCCAGCCTGTGGGATCTGCAGCGCTGAGGTGACAGAAATAGTAATGTCGCAGCAAGAAAGGCTTCCAACGCCTTCACTCACACATCAGCTCTCTACTCCATTCCTCTCCAGCCTAGTTCACATGCAGAAGGAAGGTCTGCTTCACTGTCAGGATTCATTTTCAGCAATGGAGTTTGACCATGACAACCAGAGAGGCTGTATGTAGACACTTTATAAAAGGAATTATGGTCTCAGCAAAAATCATCTAATTATGGGACTTTGTGATGGAGCCACTAGAGACAACTGAAAATTCAATAGGACAGGAGACCTCTTTCCTTTTGACAAATGGGATCTGAAATTGTAAAAAGCAATCATGAGTTGGTAAAATCAGATTGTCCCGTTGCCCTGCAGGCCAGTTTGGCACTGAAGCATTGTTTCTTTGGAGTTGTTTCCCCTCCTTAAGTACACAAAAGCCAGCCTTATTGATCAGAACTTCCAAGATACCCTGCAGGAAGGAATAATGATATTATACTCATGTTTATTACACTAACTTGAAATGTGATTAAAGTCAACAGTGAGCCTCTACAAAGAATGCATGTCTGAAAGGACCAGAGGAGAGGAATCATTCTGGGCAGCATTAAGTGTGCTCATTTATTCTAAGGACAATACAGAATAGACCATAAACTTCTGTGCAGTTTGGGGAAGTGGAACACCAATTCACTGGAAACCAGAACTGAGGAAGTTCAAAAGTCTGACATAGGCA
This sequence comes from Myiozetetes cayanensis, assembly GCF_022539395.1. Taxonomy (NCBI): domain Eukaryota; kingdom Metazoa; phylum Chordata; class Aves; order Passeriformes; family Tyrannidae; genus Myiozetetes; species Myiozetetes cayanensis. The sequence continues at coordinate 110,496,467 of NW_026087742.1, read as the reverse complement.
AAAATTATACATACAACTTCCATACTCATCTGAAAATAACTTTACATCCTTGCATCATATTCTTTAGATTGCTGCTGGAGCAGAGCTATACTTAATTCTTCCATCTGTCTGATATTCTAATTTTTAAAAATGCAAGCCATTTGTCAGTGGAGTGGATATCTTATAAATTGATCTAATTTATTTCAGTAGTTTTGATAACTTTTTTTTTCCTCCAGGAAAGTCTTGAGAAACATATTATAATTTTTTTTAAAGTTGATTCTTTAATCCTTTCAGTGATGGCATTCATGTCTTCCTCAAAGTAGAAACCGTGAGTCTATAATGTTGGAAACACAAACAGCAGTATTTTCTTACCAATATTTACATTTTTTTATATGAGGAAAAATGATTTTTCAAAATATACAGCAGGTTTTGTCACAAAATATTGGATTTTGTACACCCATAAAATAAAAGATTGAACTCTCTATTCTGTGTAAATAACACCAGACACTTAGGCCTGAGTGGGTAATTCTTTTGTAAGAAAGTTTACTGTAGATATACGTCTTAAAAAAATGCATAGTGCATTATGTGTAATCCTATGGAACATAAAGCAATAAAAAAAATCGGGCCTAGGTATGAAAAAATGTGGTATGAAAATCCTCAGTGCCTAAGACTGTTGTTTCATGATGTGTTCAATAGCTATATTGCTGCCACAGTTGTTTGGGATTAATAATGGTTGCACTGGACTGAGTTGGAAGTTAAGCTTACTACTGGATTATAGCTTAATTAGGTGATATATCCAAATAAAGAAGGGCTGCTAAAGGATGAAGAAGGTGTTGTAACGTGGCCGAGGTTCTCTAACCTGTTTGCCTGTTAAACTGTACTCCTTGCACTCCAGACTTACAGGTTGTTAGTTTCATGATTGTTAACTCAAGAGTCACCTTGGACACTCATCCAGAAAGAAAAAAGGCTTCAGAGTTAAAAAAAAAAAAAAAAAATGGGAAAGAGCAAGAAATACATTGGGACACCAGAGAGTGATCGCTGAGGTGAGAATGAGAGAGGAAGGAATGTGGCCTCCTTTCCAGCTCCCTGCCCCATGTCCTCCTGCTCAGCTCCCCTCAGCTGGTCTCTCACTTCCCCTACAACATCTCTGCTACTTCCCCAGAGTTCCTTGTGCACCTTCAGGAACTGCCAAGGGCGAGGGCAGCAGTGGATCCCCATCCCTGAAAGCACGGAAGGCCAGGTTGGATGGGGCTCTGGCTTAGTGGAAGGTGTCCCTGCCCATGGCAGGGGGTTGGCATGGGTCCCTTTAAGGTCCCTTCCATCCCAAACCATTCTATGTGAACACATCATATCAAGCTGAACCCAGAACTGGGCTGAGACCTCTCGGGTTGCAGCCAAGACTCAGGTGAGGTAATTAAAACACACTGGTGTGTGTTGGTGTGGCTGCAGCACAGACATGCCTGTCACAGCCAAGGCTGCATCCGTGCCCCAGTGACATCTCCATCTCCTCCAAGTGTAGCCTTGAGATAAAGCTGCAAACCTCCCTGAATCACTGGCTGCACTCCTTCCAGGTATCACTCTAATTCTATGAATTAGGAACATACTACTTCCCTCAGCAAGATGGAAGGAGCCTGCCAAAACCATGCCTCATTTGCAGTATCTGGATGTAGAAATTCACTTACTGTTAAATGAGAATAAACAAGGCAAGACATCCTCCACAAGGGTTTCTATGGCAATCTCACCAGCAGCTCCCCCGTCTGAAGATGCCATGCAGGAGAGCTCTGTTCCTATTGATTTTGCAGCACTGTTAAGGGACTCAGAATTACTGCCACTACAGATCATACTGCTGCCACTTTCGTTTCAGAAAATTGTCATAATCCTACCAAGTAAAGCACTTACAAGTGCATCAAAACACTGGATATACAGTTAGAAAAAAAAACCAACCAACAAAAAAACAACAAACAACAAACAAACAAACAAAAAACACACTAAGGTGAACCGATGCCAATCTGCAGACTACAAAACATACCCCATGCCTGAAACACAGAGATGCTGAACAACACTGAATTTTGTATGTATCCTGATGAAAAATACAACAAAGCCTGTCTCTTACTTCATAGGAGAGAAAGGTTCAACTCTACAGGTACTGCACAACTCTGGGACTTAGGAGACCCAACCTTGATCCCCTGACGAGTCCTGTAATGGAGAAAGGGTTCTCTATTTTGTAGGGAAGCATACATAAGGGTAGACTTATGAGAATAATTCCAAGTTGCCTCAAAACTGAGGTTGATACAAGGCACATGAGCAGATATGACTTCTGTAGCACAAAGAATGTGAGTTTTTAAAAGATTACTTTGTTGGACATGTGATCATAATTCTATCCTAATAAATAGTAATTCTATTTGTCAAAATCTAGGCTCTGCAAATCCAGAGCACCAAGCAGATTCACTGACACACCACAGTCAGAAGCAAAAATCACCAGCATCTTTCCCTTGTAAGAGAAAGCACTCCTCACATGGTGTATGCTGAACCTCTGCAAAGCACTCAAGGGCAGTGAAGGGGAGTGATGACAGCCTGATACCATTAAACTTTTAACCTTTCAAACTGAGGCCACTCTCAATTTGCCATATGGAGCACACCAAAACGAAGGCAGAGAAAGTTACCTGTTACTACTGAAAAGGAAACTGCTGGTCTTCTAGATGTGTTGTTTGCCTGCTTGCTAGCTTCTCTGACAAAGTGCACTTGCCTTTTCTGGATCCACTATCAAGCTGAAAGTGTACCAAACCCAACCTATTAATGCATTCCTTCATAAAACCCTTGTTAATCCACCCTACTGTACATAGCGTGGGATAATTATATTGTGTGAAAGAAGATTAGCTCATTACTGTAGTGTTCCAGTGAGCTTTAATTGAGTAGCATGGGGAAAAAAAAATCTTCCTGGAATATCCCTGCATTTTTCTGATCTTAAGCAGGGAAATAATTTTAAGACTTTTTTTGCTCATTATTCTAATAGACATCATTAAAGTGAGAGAATTGGCAATATATCTTTATGGAAGTTCCAAAGTAACGGTATCCTAATGCTGTGATTATTTTTACTGTCTCCTTGATGGAAACCCTACATTTTCCTAAACGCAATTGAGCATTTAAATCCAGCAGTGGCCACCTTAAAATCAGCTCTCATTTTTTCAGCCAGAGGTCTCCTTGCCAAGTAAACATGTCATGAGATATGCAAAATATTTCTGCCATGATCACAGGGTAAAATACTGCTTCCTCACCTCTCTCTTCTCCTTCTCCCCCTTCCCCAATTTTACTGTCATTGGAATTTTTGTGCACATCATAGTATTGGAAGAAGTTTCCAAATATAATTAAAATGTGCTCAGTTATATCAGACTGACCAGAGAAGCCAGCAGCAAGATACAGAAGGCTCAGAGTGAAAGAACAGTTTCCTTTCACAGACTAGGGATTTGAAGATTTTAAATTGCCACTGTAAACATAAACCACCCTCCAACAACACTATTAGTTAAGTTACAGCCCCTTAAATTCACAGAACAACAAAAATAGACAGTGTGGATCACAAGTTTACATTTATTTCTTCTTCAGTATTTCTTAATACCATAACATCACCAATTTTCTGTTTATCAGAAACTGTGTTTCATCTTTCACATTATAGATTACAGAATACTTGATACTGGAGTCAGCCTGGTTTCATGTAATTTTTTTCATTTTCAGGTAAATGGTTTTAATTTCTTTTTCATCAATTCTTTTTCTTTTTCTTCTAGAAAAAAACCACAAACAACAACAACAAAACCACAACCAAAAACCAAACCAAAAACCACCCCACCTCCCCACAAAACAAAACCACACGATTCAGTAAAGATTTTAACCAAAGGGGAATAAATATTTTCTATTACACAGTACATTGTCCAAATGAGACCAAGCCACTTAGTGGTTTCAATGGCACTACTGTCTAAATGCTTTCTACAGATGCAAGCCTTGTTCTGAAGAGCACAAAGACAGTTTCTCATGGACAGTTTTGACAGAAACACAGTGGGCAGGAAGAGGGAATTGTGCCCTGGGAATGAATCCGCTCTCCATACACTCCCACTGAGAGTTTCATGTCCAAAGCCCATTGAAGTAAATATCTCTTCCCCAAAGTAATGCCCTCCTCCCAAAACAAAGGCAGAAAAAGGTTGGCAAGTGTAAGCATTATTAGTTAGAAATGCAGCACCCTCCTTCCCTTGAAATATTAAAAATGAATAGCACCAGCAAGGAACAACAATGGTTTGATGCCACCTGATTAATGGAAACATCTAAGGTAATTATCCACATTTTATAACTATTGACCATTTTTTTAGTCTGTGCAGAATAAATTCCTGTTAACTAAAAGTGATTTTCAACTAAATAAGTATGTGAAAAAACGTTGCTGCTGAGTTATGATCCATGTCACTGCCACAAATTTCAAGAATATAAGCACTGGTATTCCCAGGAAAGACACAATGCCTGTCCCATGCCTGTTTTTGTTATGCTGAGATGTTTTGGGATCTGTCCTAACCGCCTGGCTATTGCTTTTCTTCCTTGAGGAAAATAACACTTGAAAGATTTCAGACCTACCCAGCTTACAGGAGTACTCTTTCCTACCTTTCAATACCTTTCACTTAACCTGAGGCATGGTGCAAAATCTGCTCCTCAAGGACAAGCCACAGGTTAACAGCACTCTCTTTAGAGCTCTGAATTTGCTAACCTATGAATCATGCTTGTGTACACTTCCTTTGTGCCAAAACCAAACCTGACACATTCTTCACCCAGGAACAGAACCAGCTGTCACTACTCAGGTGATCCCCTGGGTTAGGGAATGTTTATAAATTAGGCATTTGCCATAGAAATCCAAGTGAAGAATATGATGAAAGGTGAATTTTTGAATTATATTATCTACTAATATGATAGAGAATAATATGAAATTATATTTTTATATATATATAAATTATATAATCAACACATCACAACCATATTTTGGCCAAAACTAAATACAAAGCACTGGGCCTAACACAAAGGAGTGTGTTAGTCAAAACCCATGACCAACATCATAAGGTTTTGCATCTTTAGCAGCAAAACATTAGAACACATTATGAAAAAGGAGGCAAATGGAAACTGGTACTTCTGCTGGTTTGCAAGTACTCTATAAAACATCCATTACACTTTATATGGGGTCCCTGCTGTAAATTTTTGTCATAATGACAGTTTGCTAGCAGTACACCGGGAACTGAGAGCTCTGTGAAACCCTCCTGTTTATTTCTGCATCCCAAAAAATGATCTTTAGGAATCTCTGGTTCTAAGTGACAATATATCACCGATTATAAGCTTTCCAGTTGGATCCAGGGAGAAAGCTGGAAGGAACTGGGTAGATGGAGCCCAGCACAGGAAAAGAGCAAAGAGATGAACAGAGGATACATTTTAGGAACCAGCTGTCCCACAGGTCAATTCTCAGGCAAATTCAGAAGTAACAGTAGAAAGGAAAATCTACTGGAAACTACTCCAGATTTATACAAGTGGGAATGATTCTATCTTACACCAGCAACTGTGTGTTTGACAGTTTATCTGACACCGCCACCCACCAGCAGCTTGGAATGCTGTCAAAACAAACAGAGCCGTATACAACATAACTTGTGCTGCCATGATAGCAAGCAAGGAAAATCTGCATTTCCTCATCATTGTCTTTCACTCAGAGAATGCAGCCAAGGCGTAGGTAGCTCTAGTGGTAAAGTTGTCCATCACACAGTGTGGAGATGGAGATGCCAACACAGAGTTCTTTTCCATGGAGAGAAAAAAAAAAAAAAAGTCTTAATAATATATCGTATGTTTCATTTCAGTATAAAGACTAATCACTACTATTTTTACATCCCAGATTTTCCTACAATTTGTGGCCCTTGGACTCCTCTGTAAGTGCAATAGAAAACAGTGCTGTCTCCTGTCTGGCAAATCTAAGCATCCATTTTGTAGAACCATTCAATCTCCTTGTTTTTACATAAGAACAAACATCTTTTTATGTGGAAATAGTAGCTATCCATGTCATAGAATTATAATCTTAAGCGTAAGTTTCAATTACGTCTGTTTTTCCCTTGTGCTTTGTACTTGTGACATGATGTACTGAAATTCCTTCCAAAAGATATTAGCATACAAGTTTTCTTGGACTTGCCTGCTTCTGGACATACTTCTCCATATCTGAGGCCTCTCTGGTTTGCATTATGTAGACAAACATTATTAATTCTCCATGACATGTCTTGATAAACTTGGCTTCCATGCAAGGTAAGGTTGGCACTTGAATCCACCCCAAACTTCCCACAGAAAAAAGCCAGGGTATTTTGCTTATGTGTTTTTTATTTTCCCTTCCCATTTCTGACAAATTTGGAACTATTTCAGCTTGAATTTTCAGGGTGTGTTTTTCAGGCTGATTCTTTTCTGCTGGAAAATCTTGGTCAAAGTTGACTGGCTATTTCTAAACATCTACTGGAAAAAATATTCTTTGATTCTGAAAACTCGTGGGGTTTTTATGTTTTTTCTTTCTGTTCTGGAAGTTCTAGCAGCAACTTGAAATTTGGCAAGGAGGTAGCCTTTGAGTCAACAGCACACTTTGTTATCCATGTGAAAATATGCCCTGATAAGGTCAGTTAGAAAGTTTTGAGAAATTACAGGTCACGTGTAGGCAGCAGCCATTTCCCAGACCTGACAAGCTGAAAAAGCTGAGGTTTCTGTCAATACTCTCTGAGCACTTAATGGTGTCCAGTTGTTAATGAGCAGTCCCCAAGCAGTGGCTGAGCATCCAAGACCTCCTTACAACCCATCTTGTATCTCAGAGTAGCTGGGCACGCTGTATCCAAGGGCTATGGAGCCAAAATCTGAATCTCTCTGTAATTGTGGCCTTACCTTGCGGAGAGGTAATGGAGATGGGATGAGGACAGTGTGTTGGGAGAGGTATGGCAGTGATTTGCTGCAGAAAAGGGACAACTTCTGGAAGCTGTCAATACAGTAGTTAGACCACAACAACTGCAACAAGTGTCCTCACCTAGGGTAGCCCCTTAACCCAGACAGCAGAGGACTCTCTGATGGGATGTCAGGGTTATGATCCTGCCAATTAATCACACACTCATCCATGACACATCATGTGCCATCAGCTTACTGTGTTTCAACAAGTGAGGGAACAGCATGGCCTAAACCAAAACACACAAATAAAAGGTCAAAATCAATCCAAACCAGCACAGACTCTTCAGTTCAGTAGAAAACCCTATAAACAGGAAATAGGAGCAATATTCAAGGCATATAAATAGAACCTCCCTGTGGTTATGGGCAAAGTCTTTAACTTCAGGCATCAGTTTATTTATTATGCTTTGGTATAAAATGCATTAATTAATATTAACTGTGTTACAGGGGACATTATCTATTAAGAGTGACATAATATATGCGCCTGAGGCTTTTACTGGCCACAATCCACATTTTTAACATGCAAGCCTGTGTGAAAAGAGGAATCTAGCCCAAGCTCTGCAGATCCCTCTCTGCAGGGGTCCAAGTACACTTGCTGATGCAGTTTGAACATGATTCCATGGGGTACAGCAGGAAAATCTCAGCAGCAGAGGCCACCAGAGCTGAGTTCTTCTTTCAAGAGCTTCCCCACTGAATATCACTCTCTGCAGAAGCTCCTTCTATCCCTTATTGCAGCTTCCTGCAGGCAGAGTCAATTCTATGTCCCTGAGAATGACCACAGACAGACATGTGCATACACAGGCCAGGAGCAGGGATGAGAAGAGTGTGTTAGGCTGTTCAGGAACTGGCCTTCAGGACCATGCTTTGCTTTTAGGAATAGATAACTCCAGAAGTGCCATTCAGGATTTGATCTTAATTTTATAAATACTGCACAAATATTTTTAAAAGTCATAACCTCACTGCTGGGAAGCTCACACTTAATATAACAAGCACTTTGCTTGTATGTCATATGCATCTCTATTTCTAGTAAATAATTCCAAAGTTTCCCATCCTTTCTTGCAACCACCAGGTAATGACTATTTAAAATACAGAAGAAGGAAAGAAGACGGATGAGTCAACTGCAAATTCAACTTCAGAGACAGAAACAGCAAGTCAAGACTGGAGTCAGTGAGACACTGAGAGGAAATCCTGTCCATACTGGAGCATGTTTTACTATGTATCCCACCAGATGCAAAACTCTTGCAGAAGTGAGGTGAAGGTGTATTGATACTTGAATGGTAGTGACAAAGAAGCTGTGCAAAAAGCAAAACAGACCAGAGGCTGATCAGAGTTGTAATGCCCAGCTATGAATGTCACTGTAAAGATGGATTAATTATTAAGTAAGGAATTTTTTGTCTATTTTTCAAAGGCTGCTTTCTTAAAACAATGCCTGTTCTAATCCATAACAAGCAACACCAATTTCTGTGCCACTGACAGAGGGTTTCCATTGGCATGAAAAATGTTCCTGTACCCCCTGAGTGCTGCGATGTGTTTATTTGTCTTCCTCATGCCACTGACAAATTTTCAGGGACTGTGAAAATGCCTTGAAATTTCCTGCTTGGCTCCATTGCAGTCCCCACACCAGGTTTTGGTCCAAGACATAAGTGTTCTGAAGCAGCTTACTGATTCTTGTGCTAGTGGGGCAAGATACCACTTAGAAATGCTCAATGCATTTTCCAAAACACTGCAACAGGCTGGAAAGCTGGAGGAGTAAGACACCCTGAAGGAAATGAGAGCTTCTCAGGGCCCAAAAACACCATATCAAGATGACATTGCCATCAGCTGCACACAGAATGGGTGGTAATTCCCTAAGGACACTCTGTGCTTTACAGGAACCTTAAGGATGAAGACCAAATGTCTCTTTCTAGCAGGAAAATTACCAGGCATCTGATAAAACTAAAAAGCAAGAAAATCTGGGTCCAAATTTTTTACTTCTGTTTGGTGATACTGCAGATTATTTGCACAATTAGATACTCACAAATAATTATTTAAACAATTGCCATTCTTCTAGTAAATGAAATAATGTAATTAAGTAAACCATTTGCTGTTTCACACGTTAACTCACTGCAGATTAAGGAAAGGAAAGCCTCTGACTCCTTCTCAATACTTACAAAACCTAACTTTACCTACAGAAATAATGGCTGTAGTACAGCCGAAGTCACACAGTCACAAAACTCACCTTTTCTAAATCATAAGTGAAGCAAGGACTGTTTGAAAACTGAAATCTGGCTGATGCTGCCAACGCAGTATTGACCTGATGGACAAACTAAATATGGATTTTTCTCCAACACAAAAACATTATCTTAGGTATCATAAGAACAATTAATTATTGGGTTTTTTTAAAGCAAAGGATAAGGGGCCACCATGCACTTGCTAGTGTCAAAGCAGAACTGAAGAGTATTTTGGGAAGTGGTGTCTGGTAAAGTCTGAGGAGGGAATTGGGCTGCCTGTAATTGGCACAGCTCTTCCCACAGCGACAAAACCCAACCTACAGATACTCCCAGATGTTTTTCCATAGTATTTATCAAAAAAACCACCTGCCAGCTCAGCAAGAGCAACCTCAAAGAAACCCACCAGTCAAAATGCAATCTGTTTCGGGATGCAACAACCCCAGCCTGTATCCCTGCATTCTCCCACACCTGTGCACCCCGCAAAGTCCGTTTTCCTGCAGATCCCTCCGGCTGAGCACGAAGTACAAACCAACGCAACCAGCAGTAATTTCGCCCTAAAACACCGATTTGGCTCATTTCCCCCCTTCTTTTCCCCAAGGGCACCCGAAGCCCCTGGAGACCCGACACTCCCGTTATCCACCGGCGTTATCCATCGTTATCCATCGCCATCCCCGCCGCCTCCAGTCCCGCCGCACCGATGGCGCAGGACGCGCTCCGGGACCGCTCCCGCGGGGAGGACCGGCAGGTGATCCCCCCGAGACCCACCTGAGATGCCGCCCCCGATCACGACCACGTCGTATTTCTGTGCCATGGCTCTTTCCCTGCGGTCCCGCTCCCAGCTCCGGCGGCGGCGGCTCCGTCCAGGCTCTGGCTCCGGGATCGGGACGGCGCCGTCCCGCCCGCCCAGGCCACGCCCCTGGGCGGGGTCTGGCAGCACATCCACCAATAGAAGCGGACATAGGGCGTGGTCTCATCTGACCACGCCCCTCCCTCGATCCGGCTCGACGGGGTGGGAGCGGGACTGGGAATGCTCGGGGGGGAACCGGGAATGCTGCATCCCATGGGCACGGCCCGGTACCGCCTCGGTGTCGCACCAGTCCAGGAGGTTTAACAAGACCAAGTGCCGGGTCCTGCACTTTGGCCACAACAACCCCGTGCAGCGCTACAGGCTGGGCACAGAGTGGCTGGAGAGCAGCCAGGCGGAAAGGGATTTGGGGGTTCTGGTTGACAGGAAGGGGAACATGGAATCCTGCCCTGTGTCAGGAATAGTGTGGCCAGCAGCACTAGGGAAGTGATTCTTCCCCTGCACTCGTCACTGGTAAGTCTGCAGCTCAAGTGCTGTGTCGAGTTCTGGGCCCTTCAATTTAGGAAGGACATTGAGGTGCTGGAGCATGTCCAAAGAAGGGCAACAAGGCTGGTGAAGGGACTCCCAACAGAAGTCCTCTGAGGAGAGGCTGAGGGAGCTGGTGTTGTTTAGTCTAGAGAATAGGAGGCTCAGGGGAGACCTCATCACTCTCTACAACCACTTGAAAGGAGGTTGTAGCCAGGTGGGAGCTGGTCTCTTCTCCCAGACAGCCAGCTATAGGACAAGAGGGCACAGTCTTAAACTGTGTCGGGGGAGGTTTAGGTTGGACATTAGGAAGAATTTCTTCACAGAAGGAGTGATTGGGCATTGGAATGGTCTGCCCAAGGAAGTGGTGGATTCACTGTCCCTGGAGGAGTTTAAGGAAAGATTGGATGTGTCACTTAGTGCCATGGTTCAGTAGACAAGGTGGTGTTAGGTCAAAGGCTGGACTTGATGATCTCACAGGTCTTTTCCAACCTGATAGATTCTATGATTCAGGAGGGATGGCAGCAGGCAGGCGGGAGTGTGCCTGTTTCAGGATGCAGCGTATGGAACAGCCTGTGCTCACTTAACCCCATGTTAGTTACTCACAGTGAGTGTGGGAGAGGAGGACATTCATAGAGCTGGAGCTTACAGCAACATACAAGTCTCATCTCCTACCAGAATCAAGCTGTGCTCCATCCATGAGCCAGGGAACTAAGGGTTAACCTCTCCATGAAAATGTATTTCAAAAGACAATGCCTGAAGTAATAACTGGTTGTCAAAATTCTGTTTGTACTTAGCTACTATTCCTGCTCTGGAATACCTGATGGCTGTGATTTTTTTTTTTCCCCCCATGCATTTTACAGCTTGTACGGTTTTTATTGACAAAGTACAAATATCATCTCTATGAAGTGAGTAAAAAAAGATGATAGAGAGTCTGTCCATCCATCCCCTTCCAAGTAAGCGCAGAAGACCTTTAAAATTCACACAATTACAGAAAATCCTAAGGCTTTTTCATGTTAAATATTGATACAAGTTCTGAGTTGCCCGATTCTGCAGTCATACTCCATGCCTGGGTATGACCAAAGAACCAAATGAGTCTGCAATACTAAACTGTGCCAAGTGAGTGAGATGTACACCTGTTGGAGTGAATCCAGAGGAGGGCTACAAAAAAGGTCTGGAGCACCTCTACTATGAGGAACATTTGAAAGAATTCTGTTTGTTCAGCCTGAAGAGAAGGCTCCAGAGAGAGCTTATTGAGGCCTTTGAGCACTTTAAGGGGACTATGAGAAAGATGAGGACAGACTTTTCAGCAGGACCTGTTACCACAGGACAGGAGTAATAGTTTTAAACTAAAAGACAGCTGATTTGGGTGAGACACAAGGAAGAAATGTTTTACAATGAGGGTGGTGAAACACTGTATGAGGTTGCCCAGAGAGCTAAGGGATGCCCCAGCCCTGCAAACAGTCAGGGTCAGACTACTCCAAGCAACATGGTCTAGTTGAAAATGTCCCTGCTTGTTGCAGGGGGGGAGGAATGGGTGAGCTTTAAAGGTCCTTTTCAACCCAAACCGTTCTATGGTTTCTGACAGCAGTGACTAAATGCAGAAACATCCATAAAATCACTAAGCAACAGTACAAGAGACAGAATAATAGGTATTCTAAGAACAGGTACTTTACAAAGTAAATGTGCAGAGCTCAGTAAGTGTGTTGCAAGAGCTGCAGACACAGAAGTGCCAGACACTGTAGCAAGTAAGAACAACACAATCCCTGCTGCTCTGAGAGTTCATCTGCTGACACAGAAGCTCATTATCACCGAGATTGCTGCTGCTCCCATGCCAGAGCAAAGTGAGCAAAAAGGAGACAGAACAAGACTGTGAGAGTGGTATGTGTTCTGAAACAGAAAATGTGAAATACCAACAGCTGTTTGTGCTTACTGGGGAAAGAATATCTTTGTTTCTTGAGGGTGATATGGATATTCCCTCCCACAGCTCTGCTGGCTCTGGTGAGAAGGTCACAGAGAATCTGATGAATAAAAAGCTCCACCAAGGGGCACCTCCCTCAGAATCTAGAAGCCAAGTTTGGAGGAAAGCAGCAAAAACATCCCCTGTGATAACAACAGGAAACTTGTGTGTGTCTAGATAACTTGCTAATAGATAAGCCTGCCAACAAACCTCTAACGTTAAAAGGAGCTGTAGCAGTCTTGGTAAAGAGCAATGGAGGTTGAAGTGGTTTTACCCAGAGCAGCTCTAATGATGAGACATGATATAAAAGTGTGAATTGTACACATTGTTGCTGGCTTAGCCCTTATAGTAAGAAATGAAAAAATTTGTAGGAGGTTACTAAGAGGTAGCAATGGCTGTCAGAATTGTGTAACTGCTTAGTCCTTGGCATCTGTGTGAAACAAATAAGAGACCTCAGGATAATTCTACCTCCACTCATACAGACTTGCAGATATCTAGGATTTGGAAAAAACAAAACAAAACAAAAAACAAACAAACAAACAAAAAAAACACCCAAAAAAACCCACAAAATAAAAAAACCTAAAAACAACAACAAAAAAACCCCAACAAAACTAAACCAAACCAAACCTAAATAAAAAAAAGAAACAAAAAAAACAACAAAACCAACCAAACAAACAAAAAAAACAAAACAAGCAGATGATGAAGCCTTGCTTGAGAGCAGCAGGATGAGCCCAATTGATTTGCTGAAAATGTAAGAAGCCAGGAAGGAAGAAGATGATTTGTTGTATTGAGAGTGATCCTCCTTTCCTAAATGTGATGACCATGCTTTCAAAGAGAAATTTCAAAGTTGTCAGAAATCGGCAGAAAATAAAGGGATGGCAAACTGTACAGTAAAGGAAATCTTATTCCAAGCAGATAAAATGTTATTTGAAAATATGTCAATTTTTGCTCAGAACAGAGAGTTGAATAGTAAGGAAGTGCTCACTAATGGGCCCTTTTCGTTATGTACTATGAAAATTAGAAAACAACACTAAAGGTTGAACATGGAAGTTTCTGTTGCTGAAACCATTTCCTAGGAATCTCTCTGGTTGATTTACGTCAGCTTCAGTGAGTGAGTTGTAGCAACAACAATTGCTGAGCTTGCAGAATGTGCACGATCATTAACGTGAAGGTATAGAAAGTCACAGGACTGACACAGACTTTCAAATGGAAAACTACTGAAAGTTGCTGAGAAATACAGTGGAATACCCAGAGAAGGGCTTTCACTTGAGATCATAGCCATGTCAACAACAACAAAAATTGGCAAGTAGCCCCAAGAATGGACAAAAATGGATCAATTTGTTGATCAAAGGACATGAAGAAAAATATCAAAAGGCAAAAGTGGCATCACCAAGTCCTTTAGTATACTACAAGTGTTTTTCTTTTAGTTTTGCCAGCTACTGATGGAAGTCAGTCAACTTCTCAGGTCATGCCATCAGGAGTCACAGTTATATGTTTTATTTTATATCTGCTTGGTAGCTCAAATGATGAGTTAAATCAGTCATAATCATTGCCAAAGACACAGATGATTTTCATTCCTTCCTGATTTCACCATTACTTATTTTGCTGATGCTTCTGAAAATTGGAACACAAATGAAGGGGAAATCCCTAAAACAAAATGCTTTTGTAAAAATAAAAAATATTATCTGCTGTACATACATGTATGCACAAACATGTAATTACATGTATGTACATATATGTACAGACATGTATACAGTACAGACTTTTTAGCTATTTATTTGTTTTATGAATGTATTTTGAGAGGTAAATAGAACCTAATTGCTGTAAGGCAAGAATGCATTATCACTAGAACACTGATTGTAATTTTTAAGGTCATAATTACCACCACTTAGCCACATCTCAAGTCATATAATTCTTGTATCTTAATGATATCAACAGAGCTTCTCTAAAATACCACAGAACAAGTCATCTAAAGTGTTCCTGTCAGCTGAAATTTTTGCCATTAACTCATCATCTGTGTTGATTAGCACTCCACTCTGCAGGCACAAAGATGAGCTTTCCAGAGAGTACCAGAGCCTTTTGCAAGGCTTGAATCACATAAATTTACTTTTGCACACATTCTAATTCTTGTAATTATACGGTTACAGCTCTGGGTTGCAAATACGAAAAGCTGTGAAAAATAACCCAGACTCTCCCAGATATCAGACTCAGCAGTTCTGTTGGCAGTCCATTTGTGGGACAACAGTGCACATGGTATAGACTAATTTCAGACCTCAGCTGTAGGTGACACTGTATTTTCTAAGAACAGTTTTCTATTTTGGAACAGGATCTTAGACTATCTAAGGCTGAATTTCGGGTCAACAGTTAATTTATACTGCTAATGGTGGTTTCCCCCTTCTTCTCCCCTCCCAGCTCATGGCTTTATCAGTAATGGAAATGATAAAATACCATGTAGCACATGGAAACAGACAATATTGCACATCATAAGTAGGGGAAAAAAAGGGAAACTTTCTATAAAATGTTTCAGGTTTCAGAACACTTTCCTCTGAAACAAACTCCAAACAACCAAACCCAGATCAAAGTGTCTCCAAGGGTTACATGAAAGAGGAAAGAGGGAAAACACATACTTCCAAGCAGCAGGGAAAGGGTACTCCAACCTCCTGCCCAAAACAGATCCAGGAATTTTCTAGTTTGAATGCATTGAAGGACAGAATTTCCATATCCTCTGTGAGCTTCAGGGTCTGACCACCCTCAGAGTGAACCCTCTTTTTCCTCATATTGGGTTAGGATTGCCCACGTCTCCTGGCTATGCTTGTTGCCACTTTTACATCACAGGGCACTCTGGGTTCTTCCTGTTTGGGAACCTCTTCTCTTGGAGGTATTTCCAGAAGCATTAAAAACATGACACTACACAGTAGGTCTTGAAAGTAAAACATCACAATCCCATGTCCTCAGCGAGTCCCTTAGGGAATACTACAACCTCTCCACCTCTCTCTGGTTCACTGAATAGGTGATTATCTAGATCAACTGGAATGGTCCCAGTGGGGAATTCACAAAGAGATTGTGCAGCATACTGGTAAAAATTGGCAAGAATCAGATTGGTAGGCTGTGAATGGCATTATAGAGTAAGAATTTTTACAGACTGGGATGTATATTCTTAGCTTTCAAGATCACTTTCCTCCTTAGATGTGTATTCAAAACCATCAGGAAACAATCACCAGTCTGCTACTGGAAAGCAGAGTTCAGTGGTATGAAAAATGTTTTTGTACACAAAGATGGCTGTGGCATATTTATTCACCTCTCTTCATTTTTACTGATGTATTTTCAACAGCTATAGTGACTTCATGCTTCCTGACTAGCTCTATTTCAGGCACTGTGCTAAACTCTAATCAATGAGTAAGCACCTTGAAGCAAATAATCATCACTCATGGCTATTAACATTTGATTAGTTCATCTTACCTTATAAACACAACCAGGAACCTTCTGGAATATAAACACAGGGAATAAAAATTCACTGCTCACCCTCTCCTTGACTCATTTTTCCCACTCTGTCAATTACTGAGCATCCAACAAACCTTCTGGTGTGATGCCTGTCCCACGTGCAAGAAGGTGGCAGTGGGACATGGAAAGGCATGTGTGGAGTGGGATGCTCTGAGCCAGCCCCCACCACTGGCAGAGCTTCTGCTCTTCAGTGACCAACTGACACCAGACCTTCTTACTCACTTTCCATCCCCTGTGTCACTCCTGAGACCCTGGATGCATCATTCATGTGACTGCCCCATGTTTAGGGAATTTGGGGCATGGGAATAATAGGCAATTACACGTCAGGAGTCTTCTTAAAGCCACGAGGAAAAGGCCAACTATAACTATACAACTGTGACAGTGACAGGACTTGAAAAAATGCCATGAAGCTGAGTTGGTGGATGTTTAGGTTGGATATCAAGAAAAAGTTCTCCACCCAGAGGGTGGTTGGGCACTGGAACAGGCTTCCCAGAGAAGTGGTCACAGCACCAAACCTGACAGAGTTCAAGAAGCTTTTGGACAACACTCTCAGGCACATGGTGTGACTCTTGGGGTGTCCTGTGCAGGGCCAGGAGATGGACTCGATGATCTTGATGGGTCGCTTCCAACTCAGAGTATTCTGTGATTCTGTGATAATGCCCCTATGTAAATCTGCTAAAATATATTTAAAACATTCATCTAGATTTCAAAGTGCTCTTCTACACCTGGGAACAGAAAAAAAAACAAAATACAAGTTGAGATTTACTCCCTAAAGGGGAATTTTCTGTTGTGAACCATGAAGTTTTCTCTTTCCCCAGAAGAATCTGTTATGTACTCAGCAGATATAGTTTCACTACCTCAAAATACCAAAAGATATTTTGACTCTACAGAAATGTGGAATAAAATTTTAAGTACTTTTTAGTCACCAAGGAATTAGGTAAATCTTTTCTTTCTGTGCTAGGATATCATCAATAATTTAATTTTGTAAAATATTTCCAGCTCTTTATTTCATTTTATAGTATAACATACTTAGGCATATAGGGTACAATAATTCAGAAGATAATTTGAGAAGGAGACTGAATTACCTCATTAAAATTTTTTAAGTAACTTCTCTGCATAATTGTGCAGTCTGACTAAAAGAGTTATTGATCTTTTAACAGCATTAAATGCTCCTCTTTGTGTAAGCCTCAGAATTGTCAAATACTTTTAAATTAAAATAATTTTTCAATTATCTCAAAAATTTGAGCATCATATTGATGAACATTAGGCAAGCTTCGTCAGTGGCTGAAATAAAGCACAAACCTCCAGGTACCAGAAGCCAGATATGTTCAGATAGAGTGAGGAGAGTTTGCTTCCTGATATCAGAATATATATACACAGTACTTCAGGAAGAAGTGGGTGAAGTGCCATAAACCCACTTTTTCTCCAGACACAGACTTCTCCCACAGGCAGCTTTTCTGAAAGAAAACAATGATTTTTTAGAGATCTGTGTAATTTCATAGCAAGTTAAGTTCCAGTACAGTGGCACCAGCAGATTCCAGACCACCTCTTGATAAACATCTCCTGGGGGCTGTACCAGGTGTTCACAAAATATTATTGTTGCCTTTGAAAATATACAAGCCCCCTCTATGGGAATGTTGGTGTGTTTTTTTTTTTACAGAATATCTGAAAGAAAAATAGCTTTAGATACGTCTGCTGCTAATAAAATAAATAGAGGTAATTCAAGTTAAAGTTAGCATGTATGACTAAAAAGATTATGCTGGTTACGCATTTTTAATCTCTTTGGCTCACGATTTTTTGTCTTTAATTATGTGTGTTAGTTCAAATGCCAGTGTTAAGACAGACATGAAGTCCTTCCCTTTCTCTCTAATTTATCTTCATGACTCATTTGCCTATAAAGGGAGTTGATTGTAATAACTATGAGATAAAACATATTCACTGACTGCAGTAATAAGGACTTAAGAAATATGTATGTATCGTTGTTTGCTTTCAAATAAAAGACACCCTGAAATTATTTCAATAAGCTTAAACTAAATAAATCCTTCAGTAACCTTAGTGTGGCTGACACTTTAAGCTACAATAGAAGGTCGAGTATGAAGTCAGTAGGGGAGAGACTGCAAGGAATGTCTAGAAAAAGGGCTCCAGGAACTCCTCAAACCTCTGGAGCTCATCCCATCTTGGTGGGGGAAGACCTTGCTGACAGCACACGTGGTGCTTTCATGGCCCAGCAGGAGCAAGCTGGAGGCAAAGTGGCCCTGCAAACAGTTCAGAGCATGGGCTCCCTTTTGAAAGGAGCTGCCCAAATAGCTGCCAGCAGATGTCTGCAAGATTTTTGCCCAAAAGTCGCGCAAAGACCCCAAGCAGATGTATAGGTCACAAAAAGGAGCAGTCTCAGCCTCTGGACACGGGGAGAAATTTCTCTGTCTTCCCTGCCAGACTCAGCCCCTCAGCAGCCACGGGTTTAACTCTCAGCCTGTGCATTTCAGGACTCTGACTCTGTCACTGTGCACCGCAATCACCCCGTGGTATTTCTGAGGGCATATTAAATTGGTTTAATTCGATCCTTAGTTTAGCAGCTCCTGTTGGTTTGCCCAGACTCGCTTTTTAGGCTTTAGTATGAGTGCAGGTACCTTCTGACCTTTGGAGGGGAAAGGGGTTGGTATTACACAACAAGTGCCCCAGCTAGTGAATAGGACTTTATGTGAAGGCCTGAACTTTGGTCATGATTTTTAGAGCACTGCAGATTTATACTGTGCAGTGTCATTGCTCCTATCAAGTGTTCTCTGTGCCCTTCACCACCATCCCACTATCAGATAATTTTTATGCATCAGATTTTAAAGTGCACTTTCCGTGGTATTTACTAAATGCTCCTTTAATTACCAGCTCCATAAAAAAAGTGGTTTGTATATAGCTCATGGATTGCTGGTATCATTTGAGGTTTGATCAGAGCTTGTATAAGAGATAACAACAATCTGAACATGAGAGAGAACAAGTATTGGTTATAGATCACAAAGCCTGGCTGTAGTTCGAAGAGGCTTTTAGAAGTAGAGCTGCCATTATAGGAATATGGAGAGATCAGTGGAGATCATTAGTGAAGACATATAAATACCAAAGAAGTACAATCAGATTTGATCTAAGAGTAAGAAAAAGCCTGGTGGAAACACTGGTAGGAATAAATAATGCACTTAAGAGCCATCAAACTCCAGCCTTTGATACGATAACAAAAAAATAACATCAAAAAGCTTGGTTATAACTAGATCAGAGAAATTTGTCGTGCCCTCTCACTGCCTATCAGGTAAAACATCATTGGGAGTCTACAGAAAGCATCCAAAGAAATAAAGGTTGTTCTGAGCAAATCCTGTACAGGGTGCAGTGGACTGAAGCCATGTGCACAGTTCCATCTCTCTTCTGGCTAACTGACCATTTCACTGAACACTAAAACCCTCAGCACTCCTCCTGAGAAGCAAATTTACTGCAGGGGTTTGGGAGATGAACATACCTTTCTGCCAGCCCTCCTGTACCTGTGCAGTGATCCTGGCACTTTGCAATCAGACCCAGCCCTGAGTTCCAGCAGGTAGAAATCAGACACATACCCCCATCCCTGTCAGATGGACGAACTAAGAAGGAAAGAAGGGCTCATTTCCAAGGTGCCATTTCTTCTTTTCTTTAAACTTCTTCAGTGAAGTTACCCTGTAAATTTAGCACACTTTCTAATGTGACCCAAGGAACCACAATCTTGCAGTAAAAAAAAATAATGTTAACTACCTGTTTTTCCTTTTGCAAATCTATTTGGAACATCTGAGATCCTAAATCATGCTCATTCCTAAGACTGACTTAGAGAGAAGTGCGTCCTTCTTCCTCTCACAATTACTCAAATTTGGACAATTATTAGAAATTGGTCAGAGCAATGAATTAGCAGATTTTCTAATTAAGAACTGTAAATAAATTGGTTACAGTTAAAATCACAAGAATTGCTAGTAATTTCGTTGACCTCTGTTGTAACTATACTGTCTCAGCAGTGTTTATGATAATCACTATTGTTTATCTGGCAATATCAAACATTCTCTAGAATATTATTGATTACTTCTGCTTTATGCAACTTAGTAACATATTAAACTTTTTCACTGCTTCAGAGAAAAAATGTCTTAATCTGGATCTAGATTTAAAAAAAAAAAAAAAAACACCTCAAACTGAAAATAATCTCTGATCAAGGTAAGTCACATCAGAGCTCTGTTTAGCATTAGTCACCACCAGCTTCAAAAAGATTGTTCCAGAAGGCAAATGGGAATCCCTGCCTGCACACACCTCCCTGATTAATAAATACATATGCAGCCCTGCTGCATTCAACTGCACACAGCAAGCAGTGTGAGCCTGCAGGCCCTCACAGGGTTATACACGACACAGGCAGAGAAAAGCAATCAGAGTTCAATTTGTAGTGTCAGGGTACCAGAGAGGAAGGACAGGAGAGCTGTTCTCAAGTGTGAGCTGCTTGCTGCTTGCCTCGGTGCTGGTGGTGATTTACCTCCGGCCAAAATGCCAAGTACAGATGCAACTGTGATTTACAGCAGTGGGAGG
The DNA here is from genome assembly GCF_022539395.1 of Myiozetetes cayanensis. Lineage (NCBI taxonomy): Eukaryota > Metazoa > Chordata > Aves > Passeriformes > Tyrannidae > Myiozetetes > Myiozetetes cayanensis. The sequence goes on along the minus strand of NW_026087742.1, from coordinate 110,475,937 downwards.
CAGCTGTATTTGTATTCTGCTTCCACCTTTGGCACACACTCAAGTACAGTGCTGTGCTTCTACTGCCAGTGCAGGTGCCCAGGCAGGGTGGCAAAGTCCTTGCTGTCAGCAGACCATGAAGCTGCTCATTCCTCCATAGGGCTGGAAATGAGGGGAGCAGCAGCACAGACGAGTTTGCATGTACCTTGTTCTCTGGAGTCATTAGGAAAATTCATTGTCTGTTGTCTCTTAATGGGTCATTTAAGAGATAGGGCAATTGGGTGAAAATTTTCTGAATATTTTTGAGTGTTTCTTAAGGGACTGTAAAAGTGGTTTTCAACCTTGTGAGTAGTGTTTATGAGCTACAGGCATCATTGTTAGTTCAGTGTTCATCTCTCACCTGTGAGGACTGAGGGAAAAAACACACATGGGAGTGTACGTTTACTTTGTGTTCACAGTGAGAAAAAAGTTACCTGATGCTAGTCTGGACAGGCATGTGCAGTGTCCACCAGGGCTACTTCTCACCATGAAACCCCCCTGTCCACCAGGCTGGATAGCCAGTGCCAGGGGAGGCAGCAGGGACAGGGGACAGCATCATCAGTCTGGGGTGACATGATGCCTACTCCAGGATTTGGAAGTGCAGGCATGGGGCTGAGAGGAGACATTCACAGCACCTTCCCTCGTGTGTTTGCAATGCATTAAAAGGGGACTGGAAGAAAAACAGTGTCTCTAAAAGCTGATTTCTCTCCCTTCTGAAGAACTTCTCCACCTGCTGCAGAGCCTGGGGAGGACAGCATAGGCTGAAGTGCCTAGACAAGCCACAAGGTGCAAGCACCATCAGCAGACTGTGGATCTCACTTAATATTTTTCTGTACCCTAATTTCTCTTTCTGGACTTTTATCTACATGGTACAGCCACCTGAAGCTTCCCCAGCCTCTAGTAATTTCAGGTGCTTGCCTTACCTAATGCAATGCCTCACTGTAAAGACTATTTCTCTGTATCAATGTACAGTGCTTAAGTAAGCAAATATCTTTTTTTGTTGTGTTGTGGTTTTTTTGGTTTGGTTTTTTTTTTTTTTTTTTTGTGCTCTTTGGATTTTGACTTCTGGTAGATCTGAGTTTTACTATCTTGAATGCCATAGAGCCATCAAAAGCAGCCTAGAGCAATAAACAATTCACTATGTTTGCTCTCTAGTGTGAAAGTACACTTTCTGAACTGTGAGGTTTTATATCTGCCTGAACTTTTTAACTGCAGGATATTTTGTGTTTGCAGGCGTTGAAGTTTACACAGTGGTGAATCATGGAGTCTTTTGAAAGTATAATTCTACCTCCTCGGCAGTTTGACTGGCTTTCAGATATATTTCTAAAGAAATAATACCCAGTTATAATTTCTTTTTCCTGAGAAGACATTTCTGTGGTGAGGGAATGACTATTGACAGGAGATTCCTGGAAAGACGATGAACAAAGTTACAATGAAGTATGAGGTGTGCAGTTCCTGTGTATTTGTGGGCTAGGACATAGGTATTTGTGTGAACTGCTCCCAGAACTCTTTGTCATATATTTTTCCATGCCTTTTAAACCACCAACTTTGAAAGATCTGTGCTTGTTTTAATTTTGATAGATACTCTTTTCTAGTTTCTGCTTGCCACCCCCTCAGACTCCTTGTTTGCCTAAGGTGTGCTGATCACATTCAGATCCTTTAGTGACTAATCTGATGAGAAATGATCCTATTTATTGCATATTCTTCTATCAGGAATATGCTAGATCTTTTTATCTCGTTTTCCACAGAAGAAAAATATCTGTTATTATGCTGTGTAGTTCAGATGCTTGTGGAGTAAAATGTACTGATTACCTGTATTTTTAAAGATTTTTTTAATATATGTATCATTCAATTCTATGCAATACAATGGAAAATCGTTCTTATTACAAAATCTGTGGTTATCCTGCCTGCTGCAGTCAGTGGTCAGTGCACATGTGGGTCTGGCAGGTTAATATTGTCCGAGAACAAATGGCCATTTGGATGCAGCAGCCTTGACCTGGGAATTTGGGAAACGTGTTGCAGTGATCACTCACAGCCATGGGACAGGTGGGGGATTCTGGCTGTCCAGGACAGCTACACAGAGAGACTTGGGAAGAGAAGCAACTTCCAGGTGCAAGGATTGATGCAGTCCTCCTCACGGCCTTGCTCCAGGCAGGCTGTGGTGTTTCTGCTACTCCTGGTTGAGTGTCTGGGCTGCTGAGCCACTTGCTCCCAGTCAACTTGTTGCAGACTTGGGTCCATTTGGTGACAGATCCCATGGAGCTGTTGTGACATGGAGGTGACAGGCTGGTTGCTGATGTCTGTACCACCTCCCCTCAGCTGTGTCCCCTGCCAGCACCACACTAACATCCCCACAGGAAGGTCCCAGGTCTTAAGCCCAAACTTCAATCCATAATTAACAAAGGGCTTTCCCTCTGTTAGGAAAAAAGCCTCAGTCTAGGGGCCAACAGCAAGTAAAACAGGTTGCAGGCAAGTGTAGGAGTTGTTCCTGACTAACAGAGCAGTTCCTGACCCGTAGGGTGTGCTGGCTGCCTGGCTCCTCCTCTCCAAGCCTGGAAAAAAAGTTGGAACTCGTGCTGGCAGAGCTTTTGCTTAAGCACCCAAGTGGACTGAACAGTTTCAAGCCTCCTGTAGGTGAAAAGACGTCACTACATTATTCCTGTGACACCCACAACCAAAAGCATCCCTTATTGTCAGGCCAAATAAGGAGACAGTGGCTCTGAGTACAGTGCATCTCTCCTGATTGACCTAATGAGAAGACATCTAGGTTGTCTGTATAGTTGAGAGGGAGAGAGAGGGGTATATTTCACAGCCACAATTTATTCTACCTAAATAGTACTTACAGGTTAATGTGTGACAGTGGTAGGCAATATAAATACATAAAACTCCCCAGAAAAATAGAACTTTCCTTCGGTGACAACTAGAACTGGAAAGGCAATGACGTGGACCAGATGAGTTCCTTCACAGCATGTAGGGATGCTGCCTCTGGGTTCACTGTCACTTTGGGCACATAGAATGATGAGATGCACAAGCACAAGAGACAGTATTGGGGCTCCTACTTATATTTTTGCACACTTCAGTGCTTCTTTGGCATGGCTGAGACTGGAAGAGGAATTGTTGAGATCCCAAGAGAAAAATTTCCCGTTCTGTCATCCCCAAGACAGATGTGTTGACTTTATTTGTTCCCTCTGGGAAATTTCTTTATTGAGCCCGTCACCAAGTTTGTCTAGATGTACAAAGACCATCTGGATATTATGCTGAGATACGTGGACAGCTCAGGTAACTATCCAGCTTTCATGCTTCTAGTTTGACCTGCATTTTGATGGTTGCCAGCCACCAACCTGCTGATATTGCAGCACAAAATCTGTCAGATGAGTATGTTTAGCAAGCTCCTTACAGTGATGACTGTAGCCAAAATCTCATTCTTATTCCCAGATACTTTAACAGAGGAATTGTGTAGGTATAGTATTTTTTATTCATATATATGTGTGTACACGTGAGCACACAAAATTCTGAAGGTTCAAACACACGTTATCCTCTGCTCATCAGGAATTTAGAATAAACAAAGTCCACACGCTAAGATCAGTTCCACAATCCATAACACCAGAAGCTGACAAAGCCTTTAAAATTGAAAATGCTAATTCAGAAAAGGAAAAACCTATTAAAAATAAACCATTGCATTAACAAACAGAATATTTAGGAAGTTGACAAATGTGTTTTCTGGCTCTCTAGCAGAAATCCACTCCAGAAGGGCAGCAAGTATTTTTAAGCACCTGTGAAAGAAAAGAAGAAAAGGAGTGAGGATGCTTTTCTCTTGAGTAGGATTGTAGCTATGCATGTAGCAAACAGCAAAATCCTGGACTACCTGTTAAATGTGAGCTTATGATTTAATTTCCTAAAAGTAATTTCTGAATTTTCTGATTTTTTTTTTGTTTTTAACAGCTGTAGTATGTTTTTTTACAGATAATGCAGCAGTTAGCTTAACACTTTTTACTTTTCATGAATAGCAGGTAGGTGCCTGCAACACCCACTGCAGAAGCAGGCAAGCAAGATAAAAACGTTTTTCTTAAACCTTTCTCATTTCTGAAAATTGCATAGGATAGGCAGAGAGTTAGGGTTAAGTTTAGACTTCATGATAATTTCAGCCTTTATGGTTGATAAAGGCCATAGTTCTCCCTGATTACTTTGCACTTTCATGCAGCTCTGGCCACTGCCTATCTGATTAGGATGGGATATAAAAGCTGAGATACTACAAAGATGGCTCTTCTCACAGGAGTCAGCATTCACTTTTCCTCCCAGAGGCTCAGCAGCTCCAGGAAATGGGTTTAGTCCCACTGTGTGCTGGGAAGGAGAATGGGGTGACCATCACGGAGACCTCAAGCCTCAGAGAGACTCTGCATCCTCTCGTGCCTCCCTCTCGTCATGGTCTGGAAGTGCTGCCAGGAGCAGTTTCGAAGCCCAGCAGTCTGTGTAGGTGGCATTCTCCTTGCACAGCTCCATCTGACCTGTGAGAAATGACCTCTCCATTGATAAGCTCTCCCTCTCCAGTTGTCTGTGAAGGCAAAACTGAAGCCACCTGCTGATGTACAATTCCTGATGACCAGAGGTGTGGGCAGGTGACCTAAGGGAACAACAAGGGCAGTGGTTACCTCCAAATCATGGGGTACACTTGGTTTCATTCTCACAGTTTCCAGGATTAAGGGTGGAATATATCCAAGCACCATCAGACAGGCCCTATTAAAAAGAGAAACGGGCTTAAAATTCTTTGGAACAAAGGAAAACCCCAGAAGGAAAAGAGGCATTTCTGCCATTTCTTTTGCATTGTTAGCTCATACTGAAATTACAGGTGCAGCTTCTTCCCTGCAGATAAGAACTGCAGAAATGTGCTTCTTTAATAACAACATGGTCCAAGATTTACATATAATCCTGAGAACCTGGAATCCAAATCTTTAAAGACAAATTATCATAACTGTGAGATTTTTGGTGGAGGCAGAAGAATGGGCTGTGCTTGTTGTTGTGTCTCAGTGGTATGGAAAATCCAACAGTTGTAGTAACTTTAAGAAAAACCTGGAAATTTTTTGGCATGGCTCTAGGAAGAGTAATCCTGAGCTTTCAGTGGTTGTTTTCTTTATTCTTGTTTCTCTACAGTCAGCCCTGAGGCACCTGGTACAAAAATACAGCATTTCTAGTAGTGTAATTATGATTTCTGTCCAAGCATAATGATTGATGTAAAAATGTATGGTACCCTCAGGAACAAGCTTGTGGAGACGAGATGCTTTATGACAATTAGAAATACAGATGTTCTTCCACACTTACATAGTGCTTGCACTAATACTCTTCTGTAATAAACATTTTCCTTCTTTCTTTCCACACTAAAGCACAGGCTGGATTACATGTGAAATATTTGTACAATATTTGCAAATACGTTATGCAAAATCCAGTTAATGCACAGTGCTGGCACTGTAAAATCTAATATAAATCAGGTGTTGCTTTCCTGGCAGGGACAGACACAGCTGGCACAACAAATGGCAGGTTATCTCCCAGGGGCTGCAGCAAGACCAGGTTCCCAGGCTGCCTGGACACCGAATATGTCACCTCCCTCAGGGTGCTCCAGCGTTCAGGACAGAGGCAGCGGCCCAGGCGTAGGACAGGTGCTATTGAGGAAAGTGAGCCAGAGGTGGAGCTCCACTTCTGTTTCTGTTTGAATTCATTGAATGTTAATAGCCACGGGAGTGGAACAAGCTTTCTGAGGCTGCTGATCTCACCAGCAGCACTGCTCTTCACTAGTCTTTTGCAAGAGTTGTTAATTGAAAGTGATGCTCAACTCCTTCGCTTCAACTGCGTTTAACAGGGATATTTTGCAAACATGGCAATGAGCAGGAATGTGATAGACTTCATATTCCTAAACATACCAGGAAAGGGTTGTCTTTACAAAGATTAAGCCTGAATCATGATGCTTTCCAAGGGAGTTTATGATCTCACATGTAGCTGGAGAGAGAAAGAGAACAGGGTATGTTCTTCTGTGACAGCCACCATTGCAGCTGAGACATCATAGCTGATATGTGGATATTTAGAGATAAAACCATAAGCTGGCTAAGCTTACCCTAAAGAATTAACATCAGGGGCTGTAGGTGCTCCTTGTGACAGACCTGGAATAGTGGATTACAGATATCTCACAGGCTGAGAAACATAACATTCCTGTGGTCCAACATAGCTGGCTTGAATTAATTCTCCTGCTTCCAGAACATTGATAAAAATCTCAGTGGTAAACCCTAGCCAGCAATTAAAAGTAAGAAAGATATTTAAGTTTAAACTGTGACAATACAGAATCACTCTACTGCCTCTTTCTTTCCAGCTTCTGGTACTTGACTCCCACATTTGGAGACAGACTTATCAGGACCTATTGTGATAGGACATGGGGCAATGGTTTTAAACTAAAAGAGGGTAGATTCAGATCAGATATAAGGAGAATATTTCTTATGATGAGGGTGGTGAACACTGGAACGGGTTGCCCAGAGAGGTGGTGGATGCCCCATTCCTGGAATATTCAAAGTAAGGCTGGACAGGGATCTGAGCAACCTGATCTAATTACAGATGTCTCTTCTCCTTGCAGGGGGTTGGACTAGATGGCCTGTAACAATCCTTTCCAGTCCAAAGTGCTCTATGATCAGGCTGGACTGTGTGATTTGCCAGCTTGGTAGGTACTGAATCATGTCCTGGGGTTACCCTGCTTGCCCAGGGGTAAACATGCAAAGTAGATGCCACTCTGTTAACACTGGACACCTCTGGAGAAGTAAAAATAAATGTAAAAACCGCCTGTTTCTCAAAGTCAGGTGATTTCTTTTCAAAAGTGGTAAAGTGAAAGGAAAAAAGTGCAGTCTGGGAAGGCACAAGGATAAAGTTTTTTGGTTGCAACTTTATTTTGGTTGAGAATTTCTCTCTCTGGGAGAGGCCTCTGAGGTACAAAATGGAAAGACAGTATTTTAGGTGGTTTTCCCAGCCTTGGAGCTTGTCTGACCACGTCTTATTATTGACCAGAGTTTCTTTCTGTCTTTGATAGCCTGTCTGCCATTGGTAATGGCCTTACACCCCTTCAGCAGGGTAAGTGCTGTAGCTGAACCTCAGCAGCCTCCCCTCCCATCCTGACAGTTGCTCTTCCTTCCCAGAGACACCTGCATCATGTTCACAGTGACTCCTCTGGCAGCAGCACTCTTGGACATCTCCCCTTCCCTCTTCCTCTTCCCTCCTCACACGCCTTTTGTCTGCTTGATTTGGGGGAGGGATGGGGCTGTTTCCTGACTAGTTTTTGTCAATGTGTGTCTTCACAAAGTGGATTGGGGATGGATTAGATCATTTCCACTACTCCTGAGCAGACTCCTTGGGGTGCACACACCTTAGGGACACAATCTGTTGAGGGGTAAGTAAGCTATGAGCAAGGAGGGCACTGTCCCAAATAACAGGACAGCTCTTGGGATGCCCTGGGCACTCTGCCTCAAAACCATCTGGGAAAGCCTCTCCAAGGAAAGCAGCTGAGTTGGGTCTGGGGGGATGCCTCCTGCAGCACCCAGGTGCAGAGCAGGCTGTCACCTGGCTCCATGCCACCTCTGACAGGCTGACTGGAAAAGCCAAGGCATTTGCTTTTCCAATGGGTCACTTCTCAACTGTGAAAACGCCCTCCAGCACAAGAGCACATGGCCCCTTCGGCTGACAGATAAGGAAGGGGGCTTTATAATGAGGCTTTTAAAAAGCCTTGCAACACTCTGCTGTGGCAAAACCCTTTGCTACCCAACATCTTGTGTTTCAAGTTTTCAGGAGACACTGTATGCTTGTCTAAAAGCTTAATAAACAGTTCAGTAAAGGCATTAGCATCTTCCTTCATGCCTAGCTGCCTGCCAGAAAAGCAAAACTGCAGAGCTGTACTGGATCTTTAACAGTACTCATGGACTTTAGGCTCACATAAAGATTTTAGACTTTAACAGACATGATGTTTTTTATTTTGCTTCCTTTTTTTCCTCTCCAGTTATACTGTTAACATATTCAAACTCCCCGACTGAGCTCTTGCTCGAAGCCAAATCATATAAAAAATATTGAAACTCAAAATGGCATCATCTCTTTTTAAAAAGATGTCACAACTTCTAATGCCACAATAACTTTGGAATCATTTGTGTCTTTTGAAAGATCTGATGATCTTTTCTCTCTTGGACACCTTCTGGGAACTTGTGTTTTCAAGGTTCCTACTGGACAACTCTCCATAGGGACAGCGAAAACCACTCTGGTGGCATTTCTTAGTCCTGAGTCCCACATATCCATGACCTGCAGCACCCTGAAGCAGAGTATTCTCTTAAAGGCTGGGCCTGACCAACCTCCAGTATCCTTGACTCAGACCTATTCTAAATTAATTAAGTGCTTAATTCCTATAGATAAACAAAAAAAAAAATGTTGTTTCTGCATTGGACATTATTTTACCACTTTGATGTTCTCTAAGATAAACCCTGTGCAGTGTGTTTAATATTGATAGAGATTGTCTGGGGATATTTTAGGCTGATGCAGTGAGATTTGTACACTCCCACTAGTTGATACTCCAGGACCATGAATTCTGCAGACAAGAAGCAATTAGCTGGGTTTGGCTTGAGCTGAGCTCTGGTCCTGAACCTCAACACTCCCACTTGCCAGGGAAAATGTGGATCTGGAGAGGGACACCTGGCATGGCCAAGCTCCAGCTGCTGCAGGGCTGCAGAGCCCAGGGCAGGGTGTGAGCAGGGAATGGAGAGAGAGAGAGAGACAAGAGGAAGGAGAGGGGTCTGGAGAAAGAGTTATAGGCAGGCACAGGAAGCCGCCTGGTCATTTCTGCCTGGTTATCTTCCAGCATTGAGAGAAATTAGTGGTTCCCCTTGGGAGGGAACAAAGAACTTCATTTCACACCCAACTTTCAGTATTCATGCACAGTCAATTAAAGTGGTCTAATCTCGTGTTTTTGGGGTTCTTGGTAATGTTTGCTTTGTGGGAAGAGCTCTATTTCAGATTACTGTATATAACCATTACAAATGGGCATTTTTCTAACATGTATTTCATGGTCTGATTTGTGTTCTGCTTGAGAGGGGCCAGCTAAGTACATCAGGCTGTGATGAACCAAGCTACTTGCTAACTGAGAATAAGTATGGTGTGAAACAAAATTAAGGTCCAGATTTCCAACAGAGCAAAGTGTTCTTTCCAGGGGACAGTAAGATGCACAGGGGTTAAGGATGCATTCTTGGTTGAAGCACAGGAAAGGGAAGAGATTATACAAAGCACTGGCACATTATCTGGTGTGCACATCTCAAATACTTCAGCACTGTTGAAACATTTTGGGAAATAGTCACTCTCATATTTGTTGAACCGAAGAAAAGATGAATCCTCTCATCTTCTTAGCTTTGACACTGGGTTTGAAAATTAGACTGTGCTGACCTGTGAGTTTTGGGGGACACATCTGCAGAAGATCAAAGCCCAGCCAGGCATCTGCACTGAGTCCCCACACAGTAAACCTTAGGATGCCTGGGATTACTTACTAACTCAGGAGAGCCCAAGGAAAAGCAGAACAGAACAAGGAGAGGCATGTCCAGGATGCTCTGGATTAGATGTAGCTCTCATCAATGAGTAAAGTGATGTTTGCATGGCAATTCTCTCATTAATGCAGGATCAGGTTCTTGTGCATGCCCTCTCCTCCTCAGCTCCTCTAGTTTGTGCTCACACATGGACCAGCCCCCACTTGTGCTGTCAGAGTGGTTTGATGAGTTGTTTGGCAGGCTGCATGGAAAGTGAACTGATTGCTGTAGTGAAGAACACCTGATGTCCCACACGCTGTATGCTAATTGTTGCTAATGAATTGCTGAACAAAAAGGGCTTAAACTTCATGATTTGGATCAATGTCCACTGTTCATTCATCAGTGGACACCACTGATAATTTCAAGCTTCATTAAGCAACCAATTACACTGAAACCCCTATTTCTCATGCGTGACTTGGATTACCAAGGAAAGGGAGTAATGTAGAAAAAACCAAAGACCTTGACTGACTTTGCCAAAATGTCTATATGGAAAATGAACACAGGGATCAATAAAATATTCAACTTGTGATAAAAGCTTTCATTTTGGTGCAGTCCTGACAGGGCTGTTGGGAAAGAACATCCAGTGGATTCCAAAAGGAGTCTGAAGAACATCTGAAGCAATCCCCACTATCCCTTCTCAAATACCAATAAGAACAAAGCTGTGCAGAGGTTTAGAGAGAGAGAGTTAGTGTGAAAAAATTAAGCACTCATCTGAGAACAGACACTGGACCAGATTAAGGTGACATTGCCTGGGCCTGGCTGTAGAGAAGTGATGCCCACTGAGACTACAGCCTGAGCTGAGAACTTGGTTAAAAATTCAGCCCCAAAACTGCAACCTCCATACAGAGCAAGAATGTGAGTACCTCCCATTGCAGTCTGCTCCCAGTTTTGGAAACTATGCTTCTGAATAAGTCATTTTAGGAGTACATCCTTGCAAAGAAGAGCCAGGTTTATCACCCAGGCTCTGTTTTCATAAAACCACAGAATCGTTAAGGTTGGGAAAGACCATTAAGATCATCAAGGCTAAATGTCAACCCAGCTCCACCTCCATGTTTTAGTTCACCAGCACCTCAGGTGCCATATCCACATGTTTTTGGAACACTTCCAGAGACAGTGGCTACACTACTTCCCTGAGCAATCTGTACCAATGCTTTAAAACCCCTTCAATGAAAACAATTTTCCTAATATCTAATTTAAACCTCCCCTGGTGCAACTTTAGCTCATTTCCTCTCCTCCTGTCAAACAATGGCAAGTTGATAAACATGCTATGGACTTTCTATTGGTTTATGGTTTTGTTCTCCTCATTTACCACAAATGCTCTGTTTCAGTGGGGTATGTCTCACGTGGATGGGTCCAATCAGAAACCACTGCCAAGATGGGGCTTAAGACATCAGCAAAAGTATTAAAAATCAAGATTACTTGTTTAATTTATTGAGCATTGTAATAACCAGAAACCCTAACAAAAATTGCATATAATAATAGTACACCTACCCAGAGCTCTCAGGAAAAAATTTGCTCAAGGTAAGTTATTCAGGGAGTCTTAGAGATAACAGTTAAAAATTGTTTTTCGTTCTGAAAATGTCCCTAACTTTGACTTCCCTGAAATAAAAATAAACATATGCAAACTGAAACTAGTTGGCTCCATTGAGCCTATTAAAGGAATCACAAAATGCTCAGATCTACTTCACTGTATCAAGCAGCAGAAAGGGAAACCAACAAGAACACCAGACTGAGATAGAGCAAACATAAAGGTCCACATAGATGTGATTAGTAGCCCACTGCCCCCCTTTCATCCAGAAAATATGAAATCTACAGATAATCACCAAATTCTGCATGCATTTGCTGTCTTTTGTTTCCCAAAGATACCAAAGTGTGCTACAAATGAGAATATATACCAGTAGTTACTTCCACATTGGGCTGGAAATCAGGAACCTTTTAACCTCACACCACAGTAAAGCTGCAGTGGAAATTTCACTTTGGAGGAGGGATGGGGCAGGGCACAGAACTGTGTGGTGATTCCTCCTACCTTTGTAAAGGAGAGTAATTGATTATTTCATGGCCACAGATGCTCAGCACATCCCTTCTATTTTTTTTTTTTTTTTTTGGTCCCAAATCATCCCACTTCTGTATGGTTTTGATCCCTTTCTCTAAAATATGTGCAGCCCAAATGCACCCAGATGTTCTCTGGACCAGCCAAACAAGATGTCGGTGCTTTTCAACTTGGTGAAAAACTAACAATCTTGCTGTCTTTTGAGATTTTGGGAGCTTGACAAACAACACTCAGAAGCCCCCGAAAGAGTCTTAGAGAAATCACATTATGCAATGGGAAACCTGTCTGTGCAAGACTACCTGTTTATTTATTTATGCAAATACACAATTTATAGCCACACTGGTGATTTGTTGTTCCACCGTGACTGGTTATACAAAGATTAGGCAGAGCAATAGATTTTAACCAGAGTGTCAGCTTGGGTCTTTCATACCTCTGTTTGGCTATTATGTCTAACAGTGAAGATACTGAAATAAATTGTTATTGCCCACGATAAGCAATAACGTCCTTGGGAAGAGCCTCTGCACTTGAGGAGGTTTTCCAGCTCTGGTGAGTGTTTGTACTGGAGCTGTTTCTATGGTACCTTCTTACCCTTTACATTTGGAGGAAAATAACTCAGTGTAAAATGCTTACAGGTCCCTCTAGTGCCATGGCTATATTCTCCAAGATCTTTTGTACCAACGCTCAATTTTTTGTCTATCATCCTTCCAAGACCAGCAGCTCTGCAGTGCTGTTTCCTTGTGATGCCAAAATTGCTGCCGAGCTCCAGGGTACAGCTGCACAGACATGCTGGGAGCTGGAAATCTGGGCTCTACTGATCTGAGAGGACTGTGAATGATAACAAATAGGATTTGCTCTTAGAATCATAGAATCATAGAATCAACTAGGTTGGACAAGACCTCAGAGATCATCAAGTCCAACCCTTGATCCAACATCGCTGTGGTTCCCAGACCATGGCACTGACGCCACATCCAGTCTCATCTTAAAAACCTCCAGGGATGGTGAATCCACCACCTTCCTGGAAAGACCATTCCAATGCGTGATTACTGTTTCTGTAAATTTTTTTTCCTAATATCCAACCTAAACCTCCCCTGGCACAGCGTAAGACTGTGCCCTCTTGTCCTATTGCTGATTGCCTGGGAGAAGAGACCAATCCCCACCTAGATACAACCTCCTTTCAGGGAGTTGCAGAGAGTGATGAGGTCTCCCCTGAGCCTCCTCTTCTCCAGACTAAACAACCCCAGCTCCCTCAGCCTCTCCTCACAGGAATTGTGTTCAAGTCCCTTCACCAGCCTGGTTGCTCTTCTCCGGACCTGCTCCAGCACCTCAATGTCCTTCCTGAACTGAGGGGCCCAGAGCTGGACACAGAACTCCAGATGTGGCCTCACCAGTGCTGAGTACAGGGGAAGAGGTGAAGTCTTGGGAGCTCTTGCACTCCTTTTCCATGGAATGATTAATTTATTGGAAAAATATTGTCCACTCCCCTAGCTGTTCCATGGTCCCTGGCAGCCTGGGGCCAGGTGGGATGCAAGCGTGGGCTTCCTCATTATTGCTGATTTGCAGCCTTTCCTGTGGTTGTAGCCCTAAAGAAATGCCTCCAGAGCACAACAGCCTGGAAACATCTCAGACCACAGAGTGTTACGGCTGTAGGGATATGCACACAGCTTACAAATAACCACTGAATGGAGTTCATATTGAACCCTGATTCTTAGGTGGGCCATTTTTGCCCAGGTGAGTCAGGAAGATGCAAACCCTCCTTTCTAGTGCAAGCTCACCTGTTGTTGTTCCTGAGAGGGTGACATGGTGCAGCCAGGGCCTGGTTGGCAGGGTGTTTGCATCTGAAGGTACTTCAGCTGAGAAGCTTAAAGTTTTGGTTTTTAGTCCCAGTCTCACACTGGCTGAGTCCCCTCTCTCTTTCCTATACATGCAAGCAGAATAGGCAGGCACAATTTTACCTGTTGTTCAGGGTGAGAACCTGACCCCCCCCAGCTCAGCATTTCAGAGCTATCCAGGCACCCAGGTCAAGTTCCAGCAACATGGACTTGCCTGAGGTGACAGGAAATATTTTTGGCAGGACAGGGACACCATCAGCCTTTTTAGCTTTGACCCGATGAGGTCACAAGATTTAAAGCAGTGTCTGGAATCTCAGACTGACTCCAGATTGCCTTTCTTGGAGACTTGCTACCAAACGGGCAATTTCCTTCTCATAAGAATGGCTAAACAACACATGCAATTTGGGTCTGCAGGGCAGCTTTCTTGTTGTTTTTTTTTGTTGTTTTTGTATTTTTTAAATTTTGTTTTTGTTTTGTTTGTTTGTTTGTTTTGGGTTTTGTTTTTGTTTTGTTTGTGTTTGTGTTTGTTTGTTTGTTTTTGTGGTTTTGGGTGTGTTTTTTTGGTTTTTTGATTTTTTTTTTTTTTTTTATGTGTCTGAAACCATAAAAGAGCTTTGATGGCAAAGAGCTCTCATGGGAAAGCTCTCACACACGATGCTTTCTCCAGCAAACTGCCTGGGAGATCCAGTACCTCGTGAGTGTTGGGTTTGAAGGGAGAGTGTGCTTGATTCGTCAGACCCCTAATTAATCAGCACAGCAGAACCAGGGTCAGTTTGCCTTGGCTGTTTGCCTCCCCCAGGAGCTTTCCTGCCGTGCGAGCAGTTGGAATGGCACCCGCGTATTCCAGCGCCGGGAGGCGCATACAAATAGACCTGCAAATACCTAAGTGATGTATAATGCGGAAGAGAAGGAAAAAACCCCAAAGAGCGCTGTTTCTGCCAATTCTACCTGCGTGCGCCCTGCCTTTGGAAAGGTCTGTGTTTGCCTGGAGAGCAGCGGGGAGCCCGGATTTTTTTAATTTCCCCCTCCCCCCACCCCTTCCTATAGGAATAAGGTTTCCTGGTCCCGGAGCCCGCGAGAGGGCGGCATCGGCTCGGGAAAGCCGCGGGCAGCACCGCCGCACCCGGGGTTGGGACCGGGGCCGGGCTGCCCGCGCCAGCTCCGCGCCGCCCCGCCCGCTCCCGCATCCCCCAGCATCCCTGCCAGGCACTGGGCGACCGCTGTTGCAGAGCCCTTCGCACGCATCGTACCCTCAAATGATAAAGAGGACGCTGCATCGCCCCTGCTCTCCCCTACCACAAAAACAAACAAACAAAAAACCCACGAACAAACCGAAACCCCAAACAAACAAAATAAACAAACAAAAAAAACCAAACAAAAAAAACCAACCAAAAAACAACAACAACAACAATAAAAACCCCGCGTACAGAAGGTAATCGCAGGGCTGAGTCATCGGTCCTCCCTCCAGTAAACATGGAGAGCTCCCAAAGTCTGTCACGTCACACGCATTCGCGGAGAGCAGGTCCGCGCGGTTGTAAGGACAGAGCACTGGCGGACAGATGTGGTGCTGATGCGAGGGAAAAGCATCCGCGCTCCCATGGCAACCGCGGCTCCTGCGCCGGGAGGATGCTCCGCTCCGCCGCGGCGCGGAGGGACCTCGGCACCCTCTGTTTTGCGCATCCTTTGGATTCTTTGGGATGCGGCAGGGTTTGCTTACAGCTGGACTCCTCCAGCAGGTGTGTTATATTTAGTTTCACCCGGCTGCGCCGCGAGCTAATTGGAAAACCAAACCTGCAAATTTCCTATAGTATGAAAGAAAGTTAAATGATGTTTCCTCTGTGCCTGTCTCACTTAGGAATCCCTACTGCTGGATTTCAATTTTTTTTATCCCTCTCCTGTGGCAAGGAAGTAGAAACAGAATTATCCCCATTTTGTTATTCCTTCAGGGAAGACAATGGGAATCATTTGCTTTTCCACAGACATCTGCCCCTTGATGGTTCTGTCTTTACTAGGAAAGAGCTCCAGTTTCAGCTAATTCCTTCTAAAAACCCACTAAGTGAAAGGCAATTTTTTTTTCCTGATTTATAAGGGCAATGTAAAGACAAAATCCCACAGATCTTTCATCACTTCTGATTGTTCTGTGTACAAGGACGTTAGCTTGGTGTGCCTGACTCAAGACTGGGACCCCACTGCATAGAGGCTTGTTTTTTTAAAATGGCAGTAGAATGACTCCCTCTCTCTTGCAAAATGGGTTGCCTGAACCTATCTGCTGTGGTCCTGATACAGGAACACATTTTTTTCTTTTTCTCTCTGTGGCTGTACCAGTTCTCCCACTTCCTTAAGCTTATAGCATTTCCAGTGCATCCCTTGGAAGTGCAGCCCTTCTGTATCAATTCAGAGGCATGTAATTTTAGTTTAGTTTCCTGACTTTCTACATTTCTATAATACATATAATCTAAAATTTTTACACTGCTTCCTTTCTTTGTCTTCTGATCTCATCCCTGACCAAATCAGGCATGAAAAAACTTGACATCCTAGTTTGGCTGGTGAACTGTGTCATCCTACTGCAAAGAATCCCTTGGTAACCTGTAGTGCACCTCTGTGTGCACACACACATCCATGCACACACTTCAGGTCACTTTTACACGCTCTACTTTGCACATTTTGGGAGGCAAATGGTACACTGGCCTAAGAATTAAGTTTTATAGTCTTTTGTATCTATGGGAAATCAGTGATATGTAAATCAAAAATATAGAGAGGTCAGTGCCAGGGAAAACACTGAATTGGAAATGTCCAAAGAGTAGAAAAACATCCATGGATTTTTACACAACTTTCCATATTTTTTGCTGAGAACCACAGAAGTTTTTGGGTGGGTCATTTGATATTCTCGTAAGATCCCTGTGTCCAACATTGACACATAGAGACAGGAAAAGTTTTCTTTGGTTTAGTACAACAACATTATACTTAGATAAATGGGTCACAATATTTGGTTTGCTGCACCCAGCTGCATTACACCAGAGGACTAGATGAGTCTCCTTCGAGGACAAAAGAAGGTCACATGTTCATTTAATTGAAATTGCTCTTCTGAAATGGCACAAACAACAAGAGAATGAATGCAGAAATGTTCAATTTCTGTTGCATAGAAGCAAAAAATGCACTGCTTTTCTCAAATGTTGTAACTAATACTTCTTAATGCTGTATCACTTTCTTGTCCAGTTTACAGCAGAGTGTTCTAATACAGCAGCTCTACAGTCTAAGGTCAATCATTTTTTGGCAGAAATTTACGACTTTTGTGATTTTTAATTTATACAGTTAATATCTGTTCTCTCGGAAGAAACTTCATTTTTCCATGGAAAGGCTCTGACATTAGGGTTTCATGCCATTAAGGTCTGTGATTGATTTCAAGGAACTGCAGCTATTTTTATGCCTCATTAATTTAGATGTTCATTGGAGATACATACATGGTAGCAGCACCTGTCTGCCTTATCACAGGCATTGCATGGTACTGTTGAGGCATCCCTGATGAAAAGCATCCAAACAGTGGATAGTGAGGGCTAACAGGGCTCAGCATGAAGGAATTTTCAGTAAGGGAGCAAAACCTGCCACTATTACAATGTCCCAATCCCCACTCATTTTTTATGCGTAGAATAGACAGTTGAAAAATGAAAAGAAGGTAAAAAGCTTTAACAGTCCTTGGGCAGATCAGGTCTGTGGAACAGGAGACCAGACATCTTCAATCTTGACACTGTGAGGTTGAGAAAAGCAAGTGATTGACCCAGCTGATAAAAACACGTGGTCAATGCAATTTTTCTCATGGACTTCATTTCTGTTGCTCCGTGCAACATGGAGGAGGGAATAGGGAACACAACAGAGCTGGCTGGTTGAGATAGATATGTATTCAGCCTCCTCTGAAACTTCTCTTAATGGACATGGCAAACAACAGAACTTGGGACTTCAGGATCTGGTGATGTAACATGTGTCAATCTGTACATTCAGACCCCAGGCTGTTGGGCTCATGGCAGGGCATTCTGGCAAAGCCTCCCTTCAGAATACATGGAGGAAAGTTTGCTTCTACCAAACAACTACTGAAGAACAATGGTTGTTTTCAGTGTTGTCTTAGATAGTTCTACTGTTAATCTACAAAACTGGGAAGTCCTTTCCCAGCGAAGCATATAAGCACACAGTTAATAACACACAACTTAATAGTCCCAGGGACTCCAATCAAATTAAGCCATGCACTTACAAGCTCTGCTGAACTGGAACCAGATTGCATTAGCTTGCTTTAACCTCTCCACAGATCACAAACACTAAGCTGGAAACACCTGCCTTGGAGGGCAAGAAGAAGCGATTCTCTGACCGGCGCCTGCTGAGGTGGGTCAGGCTGATACCGAGCCCGGGGTGTGGCTCTGGGTTTCAGCAGACCAAAGGGTTAATTATGGTGCTATACTGAGATTTTGAGACATGAAGTCAAACGAACTAGAGGTCTTGGCCAGCCTCTGTTGACTTTGATAAACATGTTCCTGCATACGGGAAGAGGGATCTTCTGCATGTAGAAAGCGATGGTCGTAAAAGGACCTGTCAGCAACACCCAGTCTTTTTATGAGAGGTGAGATGAGATGAAATAAATGTAGGCTGGAGTGGCACCTGCTTCTGATGTGAGCAAATTCAGTCCTTTTTTTGCCAGTTGAGCTTTGCTTACACTAATAGGGAGCCTTATTGACACTGCCTAAACTGCCTTCCGAGACTGCAACACCCTGCCATCAGCACTGCAGTTCCTCAAATGGACAATGTGAGCTTTACAATCAAATTCTTTTTAATTGAAGTATGATTTTTTATTTTTTTTTTTTAAAATCTGAAATGCTAGTGGGTGGTGTGCTGGAACCCTGTTCATTCAACACCACAGCAGAGCTCAGATGAAACACTCTGTTTCTGTCCTATGTGGATGCCCAATGGCATGAGGTCCTTGAGTGGCATATTTCTACGTGAGTAAAATTAAACATACTCAGCAATGGAAACCTGTCAGGGATTGCTGATGGCATCCATTTTGGAAGCCATTACAGCTGCATCTGGGACTTCACTTTCTGGCAATTTGCAGGTATCTGTGGACCATGTCAAAATAGTCAGATCCAGTCTTTCATGCTTAAAGCTTTTAGCTGTGTAAGGACCTTCTCTTCACATCATTTTCATCAGGGTTTTGTTCTTTTTCTTTTTTGAGAACCCTTAGTCATGTACAGCCTTCACTAGGAGACTGAACATTAGATTAGGGAAACCTTGGAATGTGAAATGGTTGTTTCATGGGCACCTGGTTCAAACTGAAGCCCTCCATGTAATGAATAAATATCTTTGAACATTCATTTTTCCACATTGAACCGCAGTCAGTCTCAAAACGAGCTGCTAGCATTTATTTATCAAGGCTTGCAAGAGGGCTCCTGGTGTGCAACCGATGGACACTCACAGCCAATAAAACCCATCTCCACGGTCTAAGAGGGACTTTTTAATAGTGACCAGAGCCAGACAACTGCTGACACGTGGTTTTTCTCCCATGGGGAGCAGTCTGAGCACTGGGGCTACTGGAGCTGTGCAGAGCCCAGGGAAATTGCTGGAGCAATTTTCCCAGACATTGCCTGGGGGAGCCCAGGGATGATGGGCTTGTTCCTCCAGCCCTTCTCGTGCTGTAGCAGGGATCAGTTGCAAGGTCTGGTCTATGGCACTGCCTTACTGTGACAAGTCTCCTTTTTTATGTGCAGCAGGAACCCCTGAAATACAATTTAGTGCAAAGCAGAAATCTGTGCTTTTAATAATTGTCACAAACATTGGCAGCATAAACAGGTGCCTGTTCAGCTCACCCATAACACTCTAATAGAGACAGCACCAGAAAGCAGAAATTAGTAGGGTATAATATAATGTAATAAAATGTAATAATATTATATGAACCTTAGTGATAGAAAGGAATAAAAGAATGATCTCTGAAGACAAAGCAATATCCTGGCTCATTTTGCATAGTACAGTGAGTGGCTTTTCAGCCCATCTACCCAGAAACTGGCAGAACAGAATCAGATGACTAAAGGTAACCGCACATCTGAAATGACAGCAAACATCCTATTTCACAATTACTATCCAAGCTACACTAAAAGACAAATATTTTCACTTTTAAATTTGCATATCACATCAAAGTGTCATTTGAAACCCATATTTTGACCAGGAAAGCATAGAAAATCCCAGTGTTACTTGCTTTTTTCTGGGCAGGGAAGGAGGGAGGGATGGGGCTGATCAGACCTTTTGCATTTCCCCCGTTTTCAAGGACTCCTTCACCACTTTGCCTTGCCTCCCATACTCTAGAAGTGTTTAGTGTGTTACCAGCAGTCTTCTTTAATAAAAACCAATGTATTTTTAAAGATTAGTTTCGCTTGCTACTTGTTACAATGGCTGCCTGCTACTTGCAGGCTGCTCTTCAGAGCCTGCAATTTTATACAGTCCACATCATCTAAATCTATATCAGCACTGGCTCATTGAGTTTCTGTTAGCATATTAAAGGAATAAAATGTAATATCAAAAGTATCTTAGACTTTGTTTCATATGAACATTTTCTAAGATAAAAGCATCAGATGCCCTGACAAATCAGCAATAAAATTCACATCAACTTTCCTGGTGCAGAATCAGGCCCACAGAAAATCCTGAATGATTTGGTCTACAGACTTCAGCCTATGAACATCTCACCAAACTCATCTCACAGATAATAAGGATGAAGTGTTATTTCATCAAAATATGAAAGCTAGTCATGAAGGAAAGCCATTATACAGTGAAAGTGCTCAGAATGTGAATACTCCATCCAAAACCTTTTGGCATAAGTCTTCACTCTGCTTTTTTGTCCTTGGGAGTCTATGTCATTTTGCTGATATTTCTTATGAAACAGTAGCTCTTCTGCCATCATTAACACATGGTTGGTGTGAACTGTCAATTATTCTCCCTCACGTTATTGTGGAGATCTCAGTCTCCTAAGAAAAGTCAGTGGAGCTAGTTCAGACTTGGCTAGACTTCTGCAAAGCAGGATTTGACAGAAGGCAAAACTATTTATGTAAATCTGAAAATGTCTCAAAATTTTCCCGGTGAAATGACACTGACATGAGTTGTATTCATGATGGTAGCATACGTATAATAAACTATAGACGTATTTGATAATTCAAAATAACTTTGATACCTCCAATTTTAATCTGTTGTAGGATTATATCTTGCAATCCTTGATTAAAAAAAAAAACTTATCTCCATTTCTCTTCCATGTGGATATATTTTACTCAAATTACACAGCCATTAGGCCTGATAATACTAGCAACTCTTCAAAAGTTCAGTTTACAGTCCAACAGCTCCCCAGTCATCCAGAGTCTCCCACCATTAAAAGACTAATACATTTGTGTGAAAGAAAGAAACCCTAAACAAACCAAAACCATTTATGTCAATTACATGGGGGTTTAAAACGAAATAATTATTTTTCTTTCTGTCTAAGGTCACACTCCAAAGAAAGGTGAACTTTAGACATGATGAAACAGAAAGGCAGTATATGTAATTTGATTGCTTTTTTACCATTATTTTTAAAATTAAAAGTGATAGAAGACTTTCAGTGTTCACATGGGACAACCCACATGGCCCACTTAGATGCAGGTGGATCCACCTATTTTTCCAGCTCGTGCAGCCATTTTGAGCCTGTGCTAGTAAAACTTGACTTTTCCTGTCTGACTTTGAGCAACAGAAAGCTTTTCAAAGTTGCATTTCTATAATGTCTTCCAGCGAGCACAAGTCTGTTCCCTGCAGTGGGTTCATACTTGGTCTTGTTTCAGTACTTAAGTTTTACTTTGTGTACCTGTAATCACACAGCAATGAAAAACTCTCCCTTAAATTACCTATACCTCCCTTATCTTAACCTGGAACCTAGACATCAGCTGAATTTTTTTTTTTTTTTAATATGGAATTCAACTTACAGGGTGCTTTATCTCTCTGCTTATGTGGGACACCCACACACATGCAGTCCCTGTTTTGGCAGGAATGTTGATTCATTTAGCTGCTGTTTATTAAAAAGTAACATACTTCTGCAGACAAATGTTTATGGGAAAGTTCTCAGAGAGAGCTTCTTTGGCTGTCTTCAGATCTGAGAGTTTTAAATGGAGTTATGCTGAGGAGTAGAAAAATCTTGCTGTACAAATTGGAGGCAGCCCATATTATCACCATATAGACACAAGCAGACACATATCCCACAATTCCATGATTTCTAAGCCAAACACTCCAGTGGTTTAAGCATCTTGGTGATTATTTGCAAATTATTTTGTGCTAGAATTGGTCACCAAGCTCAGTTCATGCTAAGGAGCCTTCCTTACAGCAGAGCTTCCCTTCAAGCTGCAAAGGAAGATAACGAGTTCCTTTTTTTTTTGCTTTTCACTTGCTCAGGAGTGGAGTTACATTGGCTGCCCACAGAGTGCCCTTTGCTTTCCACCTCATGACTGTATGGATCTGTATTTAACATTCACAGCCATGGCTCTCTTCTCTCCTGGACAAGACAGTTAGAGGTGCAGTGCCAGTCTTCTCCCACTGAACTCTAGAAACATCTAATGATCTGTAAAGAACAGAGTGAAAACCTGCTTCCCTTCCAGCCCTGCAAGCTGCACTCTCACTAGCCAGCACCCAACCTGCTTAAAATTACACTAATAATTTATGACTGGCCATGGCCACACCCTACCTGGAACTGGCCCAGTTCTTCTTTAAACTCAAGTAGGCACTGGAACAAGCTACTGCCTTGTATATGTAAGGCCCCAAATTATTTTGTTTAGTCAGATCACAATCAGTGCAAACTTCCCTATGCAGCTGCCAAGTAGTATTTTGTCTTACCCAAAGGGAGTAGTGTTTTGAAAGCAACCATGCCCTGCTAGTCTGCTCTTGGTGTATCCACCATAACTCTCCCATTATTCTCAGAGTGGCATTTGGGCTAAAGAAGTCAGGCCCTTTGTTACAGTACAGACCTTCCTCATGGGAATCATTTTACTTAAATGTAGCTGGTGCTGAGGAATGTATGCATATACATCTTTAAGTCCTCCTGGTTACTGCTGCAGAACCAGATCTTTGCTCCCTATACCCCCACCAACCCATTTATACAACTGTACAGCCACAGTTATTTTTGCAGTGTAGAAAGGGCCAGAAAATTACAGCTGTTGCTCACTTGGAGCACTTATCTTTCTTCCTGAATAGTTCCACTCCGTTCAGCAAGAGATGACTCGATGTGAATGAAGAGGAAGAGTTTACCCATTAATTATTGTGCACAGCTGAGATTGTCCTTTATAACTTTAGCTTCTCTTCTAATTTGAAGGTGCATAACCATGGACTCTGAAAAAATACACTGAAAAATATGTGTCCTTTTTATAGAGTTTTCTTCTTTAGGAAAGAAAGACCTTTAGGTGCACAACTGCTTAAGATTCATGTTTCCTTAAGTATCAAGAGAGAGTGAAACAGATGCTGGCATGCAGTTCTTTCATACACGAAGATACAAAATTGCAAACCCAAAAGGAGTAAGAAATGCTCCTGGTACACAAACACCGCTGGTAATCAAGAGGTCTCAGAGTTGTGCATTATTATACTGTGAGTAAATGTGCACTGTCTTGTCATATTGAAACAAGAGCTGTATCATACCTTCAGCAAGGCATAATACCTGTACACATTATAACACACACACAGAGAAAAAAAAAAATAATTGATCTGTGATCTTCAGAGCAGCCTCTGACCCAACAGTGGTTCTAGCAAAAATACTCATTTATCTACTTGCTCTAACCTTAGTCACTCCCTGAAAACATTGCAGTGGAGTCTGCTGAGTGCTGTTGTCACTATGTAAAAACGGATACAATAAAATTAAATGCATACACATGTAAATAAGCATGCATAAGATCCAGTAAACTGCATAAAATGTTGAAGAAATTCATTGTACAGAACATACAGTGTTGGAGTGAACAGTTTATGTCCTCATTTTTGTATATAGTTGAACAGGGAGGTAGAGGTGCTGAATTAAGAAATCAGGCAACCTAGGTACTGTTCATTGCTCTTTCACATCCTTCTAATATTCTCAAGGCACAACCAGAGGATGAACAGTGCCACTCTTAAGAAAAGCGCCTGAGAGACAGAATTAATCACCTTCTGAAGGGATCTCCTACCATGGGGACTAGAGAAGAAGCCTGTGCAAAACAAGCTTATACCAGATCCTTAACTTTCACATCGCTGAAATTGTGAGATGAATTCCTCTCCTGCATTAGTCTGGGCCTGCTTGGAAAGCTGAAGATAATGACACTTCAGTCTCTAGAGTGCTCAACTGAAGATCACTAGTGTAGGTATTGCAGTACTGTGATGAAGTATAGAGGTTTCTGGAGAATATGAGTCAGAATTAAATAAGTCCACAATTTCACAATGTTTAGGGAATATATTTCAATTGGAGGAGAAACAGCAGGAATTATCTAAAAAGCATATTTTGAACATCACTGAGGTATAAGGAAATTCATGCCTCTTAGCAAACATCTTAATGTTCAACTCTGGGAGAACAAGAAGCCTTGGCTGCAAATACATCCAGAAGCACATAATTCATGCCAAGGTATCCAGTGTAATAAAAATATATCAAGTATTCCAGAATAATGGAAATCACAGACTGTCATCAGTTTGTAAAGAAGTTACCAGAGTGGAGTCTTTTAGGGATTCTCATCAGGCTGAAATGACTGGGCATTGTACCAACATAAATGTTTATTACTGATAACATTTGTGGGAATATACACTTAAAAAACCCACATCACTAGGTTCATTCACAAAAGCTGTTCCTCTGCTCCTCCATGGGTACTATAGCCCAGACTTTCTCTCCCAGTCTGTGTGCAGTCCAACCTCCTTTTTCCTCCCAGCCAAAAAAGCACAGTCTGCCCCACGTGAGGTTTCACTTTCAGAAGCCGTGTATCTATTTGTCAAATTTATTTGACAAATCAAACAAAATGAGAAAAAAGGGCTTTGAATCTCAAGGATCATTTCAATCTGTGGTATTGTCAAGGCAGCCCTAGTTAGTAACAGATTTTGAAGGCATTAGAGATTTTGTACTTAACAGAAGTATTGTCCTTGGAACATTATTCTTGCACATTTCCTGCACCTCAACAATTTGACTTCTGATTTCAAGGTCTTTTTTTTTAAAGTATGTTTTTCTATAGGGGTAGAATGGACAAAATCCTACAGAAAACTGCTGTATATTTACAATAGAAATATCTCCTCTCACAAATAATACTTTAATATAATAATCTAAACTAAAGCTTTCAAAACAAAAACCAAATCTCTGAAACTGTCCAGGAATTCAGCAAACAGCCCTTCCTCCTGAAGAGAGACAGGTCCCACATGGGGAAGGGACAAGGTTGTCTCGACACCAGGGTTCTGTGCTGGAGGTGGCTCTGCTGGACACAGAGTATGAGACAGGAAGAATATTCTTGACCAAATGCAGGCACATGAACTGGGCTCCCTGAGTCAGCTTCCTTCAGCTCAGTCCCTATAAATACCCCTGTGCATGTCCTTATCTTCTCCCTGCTGTAAAATAACTTCCCTTAGCCTAAACCTCACTAAGCAGAATTTAAGCCAAGGCACATGGCATTCATTTGGACACATGAAGAGCAAGTTCCAGTCAGTTACTGAGAGCAAACTGGGTCAACCACCCCATGTTTACCAGCTTTAAAAAATTATGAAATACTTCAAAAAACTTATGAACTCCGGGATTCTCTGTTAAGTAACTTCTGCAAGGATGTGAAATGAAAGGCTGAATCTGAGGGACCTTTGACTGTCCCTGCACACTGGAAGCATAGGCTTTCTAAGGTATGTGAATCCTTTGGGAATATTCATCCAATAATGTCTTTTATTTTCCATTTGTCAAATGAAGCTTTGAAAACCAAAGCCCATTTCCCACACATCTCTGCCCCACTCCCAAACACCTACTGTTACAGGTCATGAAGGGCCTTTCCTTTCGGGGACTGATGATGGAAGGACAGAAAGGAGGCTGTGGCAGGTTTTGGAACAGCTCAGTCTCAGGGTCTCCAGGTTGTGGTTGACCCCAGGCAAGCAATCACCCCTGGAGGTGATGGAAATGCTGGGAATTACAACATTTGATATCATAGCCAGGGGTCTCAGGGCTTGAGAGACAGACTGGGATCTGAAGTGCCAGAGCACGTTGCCACAGTACAGAGTTTGGCACAGGGAAGGTGAAGGAAGGGTCAGAAGCTTTGGAGCTCTCTTTGGGGGGAAAAAAAATGTATAGGGGAAGCTGTGTGGTCAGCTGTCTTCTCACAGCTCAAGACCTAAAGCTCTTTCATCACCTCTTCGCTCATTCCACGAATAAATTGGCTTCAAGCTACTCAATAAGTCCTGCCAAATCATATCAAGCCCACTAGAGAGGCAGGATGGACTGGATCTTTTACATTTGCATATGGGTTTTCGAATGGGAAGGTTGTTAGGACCATCAAGAAGTTCATTTGTGGTCAACTTTTTCATGGAAAACAACCTGTCAAGAACATCAGCCTAATTATAGCGGATCCATTTCTGCCAAGATATAATTAGTAGTCTCACAGTGATATCAAGTGCTGTGAGAGTTCATTTTGAGATGAACTTGGCCTGAAAGACCCATCTTCAGAACTGTTATTTTTGCAAATATGTTTTATGATAGGATAAAAATTATAATAACTCTGAACTAATATTTTAAATACATTTAAAATGAGTTCTGTATTTCTAGCAGGACTACACATTTCATAGCATGGGTTTCCCTGACTTCCAGCCCTGTAATTTGGGGTGGCCACTGTCGTTTAGTCCCTTATGCAGGGATCAAGGGACAGGATCAAGTGATGAAGTGTAACTACAGGAAATTAAGCTAAATGCCAGGTGGGAAGCAAAGAGGGAATAGGATCCCTTCTCTTCACTTGCCCTCAACTTAGTCAGCTGTAAGCAGTTAATGAGACATGAGACAGTGTGAGTCCTCCCTGCATTGCTGCTTCACCAAGGGCCATGTCAGCAGAGTGCTCTGGGAGCACAGAAACATCATTTTGGGAGCAGGGCTGTGGGGTCAGCCGTGGGCTGAAGGGCTGACACCACAGGGAACACTCCATTATAGAAGTCTGTGCCTGCGAAGGGGATGGCTCAGCAGCTCAGATCCTGTTTGGTGCCTCTGTGACTAACAGCATAGTGAATGTTACGGTGACACTGTCCTGGTTTTTTAGAGCCTTGCCATGATGTGATGGCACAAAACCTCACTCTGTCCTGCACCACTGCAGTGGTACCCAGTGAGCTGGGTATCTTTCCAAACAACTGCTCGAAAACAGACCAACACAAAATGTAACATTTCTGAGACTGGCTAAACACTGCTTCCCTTCTGCATTTTTAAGTACAAAAAAATCTGGGTAAACAGCCTTAAGTTCTCATTTTTCAGCCTGCAAGTAAGTGCAAGCTGAGAATGATTTCAGCCCTACTTAAAGGGAGAGCTAAGGATTTCCTTTGCTGGCCAGAAATCTCTTGTAAGTTAGAATTAAACTATATCAGAGCAATTTACAAAAAGATAAACTCAGGCATTTAATTCCCTATCTGGATAACTGAATACGGTAAAGAAGCTGAAATTAATCTGCATCTATCATCCTCTAGTATTAGGGCTGGCAGGGTAACCTGCTCTTATGTAATTGGACTAATAGCTGTGGTTTATTAACATCATTAAATCAGTGCTGCCTAGTAAACTTCCCTTTTATCTCACAACGCCGCCTTATCTGCCCCGAAGAAAGGGACTGGTTTCCTAGAAGTGCGTTCTTCCACATCACATGTGAATCAGGAAACAGGCACAGACACAGCCAAATCAGGGTGCAGCCCTGGTCATTTTAATGAGGAAGAAGAAGCACAGATTGCTGGGTTTGATGAGCAGCGTCCCAACTATTGCTGTGCTGCTGCACTTCAGCTGGCGGTGGCTGCAAGCAATCCCTGACAGTGCAGATACCCCAAATCCACAGTAATGCTTGTTAATCTTGCAGAGAGGAAGCGCAGTTGTAACAAAGGAAAAGAGCAGCTTGATCTGCTTTACCATAGGGTGTCTCAAAGCAAACGAAGATTTTGTATTTATTGTCTTCTTTCACAGTAAAGGATTACAAGGGGGAAACACCTACTTGTCTTGTGCCTCAGCCATCCCCATGAGTCTGAAGTCTGTCAGGCTGCAATTTGCACAGACTGCATTATCAAAGGAGATGCTGCACTAGGAAAGAGGGCTGGGCATGCTTGGAGGCACTGGATGTTGATCAAGATGCAAGTAAATAAATAGAAACAGGAATAAAACCCACAGGCCTGAGGAGTGCTTGCCTCCCTTGGTTTGTTATTTGAGGTCTGGTGGATAACTTTCCTAACCATTCACTTTTATAATTGGAGAGAAATCTTCAGTTCCTGCTGATACTGTCTCTGTTTTCCAGCTCTAACTGCTCTGCCAAGGTAAAGTCCCCTACATTCCCCACACCTGAATATTTACTTCCTCAGCAAGGGATGCCATATAAAGGGCACACGAATGTGGATTAAGGTAAAGAAGTGATAGTATATAGAAATAAAGGAATATGAAAATCAATAGAATAGCTGTGCAAGCTGTAAGTAGAAGACAAAAGGAGAGAAGAGAAAAACCGTCCTGACTGGAAAGAAATGGAATGTGTGTTTTGAATGGGCCTACAAAGACCAAAAACACTGGGGAAGAGGTGAAAGAGAGGAGAGGAGCAGTAAAACATTCACATTTCTGAATCATACACACCTTGGGCCTGTTCAAAAAAATGTGGAGAGACATCTCTGCAACTGTAAAAGAAAGGCTCACCCAAAACCTCACATAAATGGGGGATTGCTTGGAGTGGAATTCTGTTCTGTTCCATCCCTTCCCTAACCCAGCTCCACTCCCCTTGCTCCTTCCACTGCTCAAAGATGTGTTTGTCATGAACAAGTGGGAGAAACAGGGCAGGTCTGCTGGATCCCCACTACAGCAGTATGGTTATACTAGTTAAACTAGTATGGTTAAACTGGTATGGTATCAGCAGTATGGTTATACTGCATGTAGTGTTATACTGGTTATACTGGTTCCAATACATGCAGCTGTATCCCAGAATGGTTGTGGTGAGGAAAATCTGCTCCTGTTCCTTTGGAGGTCATGAGCCACCTCACCTCTGGCTGTGGCAGCTGCATGGCAGCCTGTGCTCTCAGCCTACTGACACTGCTCCTCTCATGGCCCTTGGGGTGTTCACAGTCATGGTCATTTTGTGCATCACTGCCAGTCACTACCAAATGTGTTTTCAGAAACAGATCAGGAAACCTTCCCCATTCTCAGAATTTAGTGTGGTGGATCAGCCAGTGGAATAGTCTGGCAGTATTCCCTACAAATTCCCCTGAAAATGATGCCACCAATAACTGTTTGCCAGTTTATTTGTTGTGGTTTCCTCACCAAAAGGGGTGTCAGGCATTGGAGCAGGCTGCCCAAGGAAGTGGTTGAAGCACCATCCCCAGAGGTATTTAAAAAACACATAGATGGGGCTCTTAACGATGTGGTTTAGTGGTGAACTTGGCAGTGCTGGGTTAACAGCTGGATTCCATGATCTTAGGGGTCTTTTCCAACATAAATAATTCTATGATTCTATGTTTTTCTCTACCTTAACAGTGAACTCCAGGCACCAGTCAATACCTTATTCATGTTGATGTACATTAGACACAAAAAGCACAGTTGCATCAGTGACGTGGCTTAATAAAAAGTTAATGCACAGTGAAGTCTTTTCTTTTGGTGATCACAATAATGACAGGGCACAGCTGTGGTCATGCCAAACAAAATGCCCTTTACACCAGCCTTGTCAAAGTTTTTTGTGTCACTTACTTTGATTAAGGGTTTTTCAGTGGAATTGCTGCCAGAACTTTCATTCCCTGAAACAGCCAATATTGCTATAATGTAAAAAAGCCTTTTTATCTATGTTAGTGCCCAGGTGACAATACTCTAGCAGCCTGGCACTGCCAGGACTCACAGACTTTGCAAACCAGAAGGCCAGAAGAAGAGGCGCTCCAAGGTGGGAGATGAAAGTCCCAGTGATTCTCAGTGCCCAGAACAGCTCATCCTCTCTCTTTGGTCACTGGCTTATATTGCCCTATGGACCTGATGTTGTGGTGTAGTGAAGATATTTCAGTACAGAACCATTGTTCTTCAGAGTTCACTTTCAGAAGACATTAAGTTCCACATAACCTGACTTTCAGTTCCCAGAACAAAACTTATCATTAGCTATGCTGTTGTATCCCACTGGTGTCATAATAAACTAACACAGAGTCAGACTCATGTATTTGTTGTTGCAGGTTGGGCCACAACAGGTGTCTCAATGGTATATATGCCTAATTAAGGGTGGTTTAACTCCTTTTGCAAGTATTTGCTCTCCAGTGGAGAAGACCTTTTCTTTCCACACATTCTTTTCTTTAGCTATGACAGTTTTTGAGATCAGTTTTACCTGGAGAAGAATAGTTCTGTCTTAAACTAGTATCACTAATTATTTCCCTTGCCTTCCCTTCACTTCTGCTCTCCCTGAGCATATCACTAATGGTAAATGTGTTTGTGAGCATGTCTTTCAAGACACCTGAGAGCTGCTACAGCACTTCGAGATGCAAAGGCTGCATTTCATCAGAAGGAAATTCTCTTTATTATCGTCAGCCCCGGGGGTCTTTGTGCCCATTTGTTTTTTCTTCACTCGGTGCTCTCCGTGTGCCACCTGCAGGCTAAAGCCATGGAGTGTCCCCATGGGACTGCTCCCAAGGTGCACAGTGACAGCCTTGAATTTCTTTTAATTCCTGAGTGTGAGTAAGGCCCAAAAGCTGCACGTGCCCTACAAATTTGGGTTCTAAACCAGTCTCCTTTTGTTTCTGTCTTCATCGTCTGTGTGGATAAGCTGCATATTCTTCCTTTTCTATTACACCCAGGTTTGATTTAATCCAATTTTCCTCAGGTCACGTCCCAGAGCAAGAATTCCAATTTCAAGGCTGTACACATTTGCATGGCTTTGTCTTTTGTCAGAAGGGAAGGAAAGGAAGGCTGCTATTCCTATCACAAGCTACTGTGCGATTCACCCCACGGGATAGTTTCCACAGAGCAGTTCAGAGTGGAAAAAGCTGTCTGGCAGTGAATAATCAGGTTGTTCATTAAGGAAAGTTCTAGTGGAGAAACCTTGTGTCTAGATTTGATGAAAACTTAATGAAACACGCACAACATCCCTGTGATCTGCAGCTCATTTTGAACAGGAGCTGAACTCAGACAGGTGCATCTGAGGTTTTTGATAAATGTTTCATTGGTATTTTTGCATGACCCTACCCCTGGAAGGCAGCAGGGAAGGGAGCAGTTAAACTGCCAGGTGCACAGAGGGAACCAGGGCAATGGGGGGAAGAGGAGTCCCTCAATGTTTTTGAATGAGAAACAGGACACGAATAAGAAAGTGAACATAAGAGCTTTTTAAAATCCAAAGTATCTTGGCTATCAGGTCTAATAAAATGAGCTGGTAATTGGTTGAAGGAGAGTCTAATTAAGATGCCAAGATACAGTGAAGAACATGATCCTGTTTACAGTACTGCTAGTGCAAGGCTAGAATAAAATGATGGTTGATGCACTTTTTGCAATCTATTGTTTGTCTGAAAAGCTTTCTGTGGTATCCGTGTTAAATCCAGCCTGTGAACAAGCCAGTTCAGTGTGGAAATGGAATAAATAATGTGCATCACATGACTCAATCCTAGTTTTGACAGTAAATACATTAGAAAGTCAGTTAGATGCTATCTAGGAATGGTGGTGGTGGGGGGGGGGGGGATATCTAACACCACCAAATACTCAGACACTGAAAATTTGCAGTTTATTTGTTCCACAGCTCCTACTATCATGTAAAGTAACCAAAGCCAAACCTTAATGCTAAACGTTTGAGAGTTTACAATTGCTTTTTCAGCTATGATGTGTAAATTATGAATGCATATTTCTGTTCTGTATTCCGTAGTTAATAAAACTCAGCCTGCTCGGAAATAGGCTTGTCTGTTTAGAAAGGCAGGGTATGTGTGAAACACAAATGGATAACCAACAGGCTCACAGTTCTGGAAATAACACCTCCTGACAGCGCTAGGATAGAGCAGCTCTTTAACCAGGGAAAGGCAGTCAGGCTTGCTTATGCAGCATAACATGCCCTGGCTGCCCTAGCAAGTGAGGCCCTTTTCAGTGTTTCACCAAGCCCAGTGAAAGATCCCTCCATGAGCAAAGTGCTTCCCAACAGGCTCATTCCTCCCTGTATCTTATGGCTGTGCCGTGTCTCAGGCACATCACGTGCGTGTTTCCTCAAATACTCAGCAAAACTCAGTCACCGACAGGCCCTAGTTAACCTGGAAACAGCACAAAACACTGAGCTGGTGGAAAGTGAAAATGCAAACTAAAAAACCCGAAGAAAAGTTCATTTCCATTTTCTGTGGCACACTACCTTTAAAGGATGAAAGAGCACCTTGAGTTCACGCAGGTCTTTTCTATCCACATTATAGATGCTTCCAAAATCAGATGGCCACTGACTTGTGAGAGTCCAAGACATTATGGCTGTATATTTCTCTAGTCTATTTAAGTGTATAACTCGGTCTGGTCTTTCTTGCAAGGTTCCCTTTCCAGTGGTGATTCGGTTTCAATGAAAATAAAGTGGGTGTGTTTAGTTCATATACAGAAAGGTTAAAGACTAAAACCCAGGAGTAATCAAAAGGTAAGATGAAGTAAGAGGTGGAAAAAGAATGGCCAGTTTTAAAGCAAGATTGGGTGTGCTCAGCAGCTCCCAACAACAGAGCTTTGCTGTGGAGGTTTTTCCCTTGAAATCTTCCTGCCCTGAGCACCACAGGCTATGGGATTCTCACCTGCCTCCTGGGCAGAACAGGTAGGTACCTGATTTCATGTTTTCTCTCCTGATGTTTTTCTTTTTCTTAAAATTCTCTTTTACCTGCTGGCAATTATTTGCTTCTTTCAGACAGGTTTTGTAAAGTCACGATACCACTGGGGAGTCATTGGTAGAACAGTTTCACAAGAGTTGCTGACCTGATTGCAAAGTACCACATTAACAAAACAGGACTTTTTTTTCCCCTTGCTCAACCTACCAGCAGAGTTCCTGCTCGATCACTCATTGTGTGGGAGAGGAATCCAGACACTGCTGTTACTCACTGGCCTGAATAGAAAAAACCCTTCCATATGTTTTTTCTAATGTGTGTGTACACATAACAAACTGAACTCTTAAATCAGTTACTCTGAGTTTCTACTCGTAGAAAAGGGATGAGAGTAGGCTGTCTCTGTCACAGAGAAAGAAAATGGCTTTTAACTTACTGACATCTAATTTTATCTTCAGCTTTCATGACAACATTTTTGATGGACACATCAGCCTAAATATGCAAGATTATTGCAGCCGAGTTAGCACAAATCACAAATCTACTGGGGCTGGAAAGCACTATTGTGATCTCTCTTCTTTCCAACCTTCATTTCAAGTACATATTATCGTAGTGTGTGTTCATGGCCTGTTTTATTCAACTGTAATACCAGATACCTGAGATTCAAATACCATTAATCCATTCATATCTGGCTATCCTAAATACAAAGCAATATTGTATTTAGGATACACTGTGCACACTAAATGAATGTGTTTAATTACCTTCAGTACATTTGAATGAAGCAGTAAGAAGGAGGTAATTGCCCAAGGAAGAAAGGACCTGAGCCTTACAGGGGAAATACCTTTTTGCTGGGAAAATGAACACTGGAGAATGCCAAGAGTGCATTTGATTTGAAAAGTAAAGGGAAGATATAATGATGCTGGACGACAAAGAGCCATGCTTGGGAGGGAGACATAAGGAAACCTATTTTTTTTCAGTGTGTGGAAGACCAGAACTTATAGTAGTCTGGCACTGATCTTGACAACAAAATGGCTTTCAAGGGATGTATTTTCACTGTGCAGGGTTTAAAGGCAATACCATAGGAAATGGAGGCATTAAAAAAACATGGTTTCTGAGAGGCAATGGGCGTTTAGTGGGGAGAAAATGGGTTGTGGGATTCTGAAGGCAGTGACTCAGCTGTGTGAGCAGCTGCCAGCGCTAGGCAGGCTGAGAACACAGACCGAGGCTGGTGGGGGCCTCACTGCCACCCCCAGCATCACGCACAGGATGGATCCATGCTTTTCATGGGGGTGCCAGGCAACAGGACATGAGGCAATGGGCAGAAACTGATGCAAGGAAATTTCCACTTGAACATGAGGAAGAACTTCTTTACTGTGCAGTGACCGAGCACTGGAACGGATTGCCCAGAGAGGTTGTGGAGTCTCCCTCACCGGGGATATTCAAGAACCATCTGGATGCAATGCTGTGCTGTGTGCTCTGGGATGACCCTGCTTCCACAGGGAGGTGGGATCAGATGACCCACTGTGGTCCCTTCCAACCTTACTCATTCCGTGATTCTGCAAAAACATTGTGAACCCCCAGCTTAAAAAATAGCCTCCAAATGGGCACTTGGGGGCAGTGGTTGCTCGGCTGTAAAGGAAGGCAGAAACAATTCCCCAGTTGCCGGGCGGGAACTGCACGAATGCTACCTTAGGCAAATAATTGTGATGCAAAGGCAGTGCCGGCCAAACCACAATATCTTCAAGTCTCGAGGGCTTCAGTTTTCAGAAACACTTTAATGTTCTGTCACAGACCTAAATTATGAGGTGATTCCTTCGTTTTAACTTGCCTTAATTTCTCAGGGCAGCATGTACCCATGAAAGGGCTCAGGAAAAGAGGTAGGTACTGTCCTTCAGAGTTTGTGCCTTCCTCTTTATCTCTTACCTGTATGTGGCTTTGTAGAGAAGGAGAGAAAAAGTCTGACTTGGAGAAGGCTGCAGGTGACAGTTGTACCAGGACTCACTCCAGCTGATGTTGGAGTAGACATTCTGGTTTTTACCTGTCTCCACCTGAACAAATTATTTAATTCCAACTCCTTAAACACTATTAAGGGCTTTTAGGTGGAGCTCCTATACCTCCTTCAGACTGGTAAACACCGAGAAGAAGACAGCATAACTCATTCGTGTGTCCTGACACTCATAAAAGAAGAGCCAGCAAACAGGTAGGATGACAGGGTTTTGGAACTATATGATCTTTAGGGTGCCTTCGAACCCAAACCAACCTGCAATTCTGTGATGAAAAAGGGGACGGGTTCAAAACTTGCTAATAGGCTCCAGAAAGTCCCCTGAAAAATGCATATAGCCAAGGCTGTGTTAGTTCTTCAGCGTGACTTCTCCTTTCCACAGGGAAGAAAAGATTCACTTGGCAAGGTTTCTGTGGGCAATGAGAGGAGTGCGCAGATGTGCATGGACAGATGTGACTGTCCCCACCTCCCACCTCACCAGAAGTCAGCTGGACACAGACTATTTTTGAGTTCTAAGGCCATCTGTCTGGGCAAACATTCCTCACAGCCCTGGCAAAAATACCTTTTCTTTCAGCCAGGCTTCTTTAGGAAAAGGACCAAGATGGAACGAGGGTCAATGCTACAATAAAGAGGGATGGTGCATAAGCAATCAGGGCTTCTTTAAAACTTTGCGAAAAAACATGGTGAAGTTGTTAGGATTTTATCACAAAATGTTTTATGAATTATAATTTCCAGGTTCAAAAGGACAACTAAGAAAAATGTCAAGGCCCCATTCTTCAGAATCATCTGAGGAGGCAAAAGCAATCCAATGAAAATAAGCATAGATGATTTCTATGCTCCATCTCCAACAGAAATTTAGGATTAAAATTAACACCTCAAGGTTTAGTGGTGCAAACAAATAGCAGAGAGTAGATTTATGGCATTTTATAATTTAATTTTGTTCCTTTTATTCTGTGCCAAATTGCCCAAACTCTGTGATGCATTAGGATATAAAAAGCACAACTGTCAAAATCAAAGCACAGTATGGATGAAAAAAAATCCTTTAAAATTAAAATAATCAGATCTCTTTGTCCACCAGTTCTGACATCTCACATTCATAATTACAGAAGAAAGAGTGAATTAAGGCCATAAGTGCAAAACAAAATCCGTTTTTTAAGGTATATTAAATTTGTCATGTTTTATGCACAAATCATGGCTGCTAATTTTATGCTAATTTAATTCTTCATTTTTTTTTAATAGTCTTGGTTTTGGCCCTCTCGGCTTGTCAGCCAGTGAAGGACCACAATGTTTCACATGAAAGAAACTCTGTAGAAAGGCCAGAGAAGCACAGCCTTTAGGGGCCTTCCTGGCACGAGTCCTCATGGACCTGGATTTCTGCTCCCAACATCCATCTGACAGGAGAGCAGCTGGAGGTGTCCTGTCTGACTTCAGGGAGTACAAAAGGTAGAAGTGAAGTGCTCCAAGCAGGAATGCTGCAGGACGTGGCTCCTCCTGCAGCGTGGCTTTGATGTTGTTGTTCTACAGGAGCAGTCCCAAGTGGAGACATCTACAGAATTAAAAGATAACTGAGCATCTGATTTAAAGACTATTATTTTACAAAGGCTTTGCAGCAAATTGTAGCAGGAGTCCTGTTTGTTTGCTCTGATAATTCCAAGTCTTATCATTCTTGCAGGGTTAATTTTATTTTATATTTTATAATTTCTGGATGACATTAAAACTGAGCACTTCCTTTGGTCCATTAGTTCAGCACATTCCTCAGCAGAGAACTGGATATGAAAGGTCATGGCCTAATCTCAGTAAATTCAACAGACACGGCCAACACTGGGATCAGTGCTGAATCTACATACGTGTTGCCAGAGGCAGATCCAGAAACTGGGTAGAAAAACATGGAAAGTTTGTAGATATTCAACTATCATCCATCACTGCTTGGTAATAAAGCAGAAAGAGTGAAAGAAAAAATTATTCTGAAGTAATCTGGTTTTGTTGGCAGAAGAAAAGTAGATGCATAATTAATAATACATAATGCAGAATTAACAGGTCCTTAATACCTTCCTCTGAAAATGGTAGCAAGGATCTGGGTTTCATCAGTTTTGCATCGTCCTGAGCAGGCCATTTACCTGTCTGTGCTGTAAAATTAACTTTTCTCAATTAATGCTAATATCAGTTCTTTCTGTTCTAATCAGACCCTTCCAAAAAAGCAATAAGTAATGTGGGATTAGCATTAATAAGAAAAAAAAACAACAGAAAAAAACCAAAACAAAACAATCAAACAAACAAAAACCCCACAAAAAACCCCAAAAAAACCAAAAAAACCCCACACAAACAAACAAACAAAAAAAAACACCAAATAGAAAAAAGAAAATAAACCCAAGCATATTATGCCTGCTGGGTTTTTGCTGTTACAGTTCCACTTCCACCTCCACTGTTAATAAGGCTCTGGGTAAAATTGGTTTCTTTGATGAT
This sequence comes from Myiozetetes cayanensis, assembly GCF_022539395.1. Lineage (NCBI taxonomy): Eukaryota > Metazoa > Chordata > Aves > Passeriformes > Tyrannidae > Myiozetetes > Myiozetetes cayanensis. The sequence continues at coordinate 110,439,049 of NW_026087742.1, read as the reverse complement.
AGAAAAAATAGTGATGTACTTCTAAAAGATTCTTTTTTCCTTGCAGAAACTGTTATAAGCAGAGCAATTGTGTGGATGCAATGGAAGGGAAATGTCAGAAACAGAGCGAGAATCTTTCCCTCTCAAACAGCAGTGCCCATGCAAATAGTCATCCAGGATGGGTAGAATTCACAAAAACTTGACTACCTTAGTAGCCTGAACTCCTTTGCTTTGTAGTGCATCAGCTGCATGGAGATGTAGATAAAAGAGTCTGGAGGAGCACAGACTGTGGAGTGCAAGGGCCACCTCACATTTAACACACACACATGCACACAAACCCCCTCAGAAGCTAAAGAAGCTGCTCTGAGTGCATTACGGACAATTTCTAGCTCTGGCTTTCTTTGACTGTCACAAAAGGTGTGAATTTAATCCCTTACGGGTGTCAGGGGTTTGTTGACTGGAGACAGCTTTGAGGAACAGAGCACTCAAGTGTTTTGTATGTTGATGCTTCATGCCTGGATAGAGAAGAGATGATAAAGGCGCCACAAGTTTGGGTTTTACACACTGGATAAAACGCACTAGAGAGGTTTCATTATTACTGTTCTTCAAAAGCTCTCTGAGGTGCAGCTTCACTGAATGTGATGCATTCAAGCCATCAGGAAAGAAGAGTTGTGATATTTCACAGATAGGGTAAGGAAATGAGTAAATGAGATACCACTGAGACACCTCTCTGTACATGAGAGGGCTCCAACTCTGCAAGAAGAACTCTACTCAAACTACTGCAAGAAGAGGATGTGTGAAAGAAAACCTCCTCAGAGGAAAGGGGGAAGGATGAGGACAGAGCCCTCTTCAACCAGAGAGCATTCAGGCACTCAGGCAGGGTATCATCTCTCCTTTGCTGTGATCATCTCAGTGCTTTCCAGGCCAGGTGGCCCTTTTTTATAGTGATCAAAGGAAGACCAAACTACTGCTGTGTCTAACAACCATCCTCTCCTGCGTCTCCCCCTCTTTCAAAAAAAGGAGAAGAAAAAAAAAAGAAAGAAAAATAAGTTGTTTCAGAAAGCTAAGACATTTGTGTATAATTTCCAAAGACCAAACACTGCTTGTAGAGCACAGGCAGCTCTTCCCACAGCCTTTGCTGTCCCAGCTTGGCCCCCAGACTGCAGCAGACCTACATCTGACTGAATCTGTCCCTGTAAAGGGCTGCAGTCTGGCCTTTTGCCGTTCCCTAGAAAAATTAACTCTTCAGAAGGGTTGTTGCAAACAATATGATCCTGGGACTGGAGCTCTGTAAATGAGGTTTTTAAGAGGGGCATGGCATTTGTTAGTGTTGTAACACAAGAACAAATGAAGCATATAAACAGTTTATTCTCATCTGTCGCAGGAGCTGCCCTACATAAAAGCCAGATCACCTTTGGTCATTGCTAGAAGTATTTCTACAAGAAGTAATATGGGCAGTCCTAGGATCACTGTGTCTCTTTTAAAAAGGCATATGTGATTTCTATTCCCAGGTTTTGAATGAAGAAGTGGTTTGGAAATACTCACAGAACAGCTTGGTGCAAAAGTAGAATCATGTTTAGGCAAACCAGAGCATAATTAACTGCAATTTTTGAGGATTGTAGGTTTGATTAATCAATTTGATAGTATTCTTCTGGGGAATGAGCTCCATGCTCACACTGTGTTTTGGTTTACTACCCAAGTACAACAGGTGCCTGTAGTCCAGAACCACAGTGGTTCACTTCCAGGGAAACAAAATCCAACACACATCTTGGTGCTCTGGCTGGTGGCTTCCGAGACATTCCCTACATTACTGTTTGCCTCAAATGCTTCATGCAAGATGTATGTGACAGGGGAGAAAGATGTTCCTCTGCTCTGTCAAAGTTTGGGACCTGCATGCCAGAGATAGATGAGTTGCTTGGTGCCAGCACTAAACAAATGTGACATTTGTATATCCTCCATCTCTCATACTGACAAAGCATATGGCAAATGTACTACAGGGAGTAGATTTTTCCATAAAATTTTTCCAGATGTATCATCTTTACCACTCCAGCATCAATCCTGTTTGCTCTGCTGAGGCTGCATCATCAATGACACGATGTCCTCTTTCTTCCAGCCCTCTCTTTGTGTGTCTTGCCTACTGACAGTTTTGTTGCAAGCTCAGAAATACCTGCCTAACTATTCTGGATGCTGCTGATTCATGTGAAAATTAAGCAGTAAAGTTCTTCAGGTGGTTCCCAGCACAGAATGATTCCCAGGATACCCAGTGGGCCTCTACTCTGCTCCCTCCAAGGACATGGGTCTGTTGTTCCCCAGCCTGTGATCCCATTAAGGGGCTGTTCAGTGAGGCGTTGCTTGTGTTGTGCTCACCAAGAACACAGCAGGTCTCAGCTCTACCTGAAGCCAAAGAAGAGGGCTCTTGGTGGCCTGGGCATGCAGGAGGGAGAAGGGAACAGAAGGGATCTCTTCTAGGGACCTCCTTGGCCTCAATGTAGCAATGACATTATCAGGGTTGTCTGCTGCTTGTGCAGCTGGGCAGTGTAAAGGTGTGATATGGGGGTGTCTTGGCATGAGCAGCCCTGCAGAACCTCAGCTATGCAATGTGTTGGTGCAGCCAGGGAGCAGGGCAAGTGTGACAAGGGATGTGCCCAAAGGCCACCCCAAGGGATGGGGACTGTGCTGAAGGTCTGCCTCCAGGGGAAAGCTGGTGCTGAGAGAGAGGGGAAAGAGACAAGAGTTCAACACTGTTTATTTCTGCATTGTTTGCTTCAGGAACTTGTCTAGTGGCATCCCTAATGCATTTCTTGGATACCTCTTGCTATTAAATGATGTCAGTCACACAGGATCTGAAATCGTCTTATTTCTTGTCAATATCAAGCTATTACAGCCCAAATTCTATAAAGGAATTGACACTTCAGGAATCAAATAATAATGAAATCACTGTAATAGGCAAACCCTGTTTGCATTCAGGTCATGTCTCTGAAGGTCTAGCATTGATTTTAAATTCTGCAGCCCACATTTCCTGCTTGTGCCCTGGTGGGCTGAGAGATGGTGAGCCTGCTGGAAGCCCCACTGGAGACACACATGGCTGTGGCAGCAGGACTGTCTGGGAAGAGAAGGGAGGCAGCCTCCCTTCCTTTTCAGAAGGGAGGAGTGTGGGAGAGAGCTGGTGCAGGAACAGAAGATCCTGTTCTCATCAAATGACATCGTAGTGCAGAGCAAAAGCGTCTCTCCTACAACAAAACACCGTATGAATACACTATGTGACCACAGGAAAAAGCCTTTTGTAGGATGCACTTTACTAAATCATGGAAACCCTTCTAAAAACAAATTTTACTCAGCAAGGTTTTCCGTAACATCTTCACTAATGAAAATGTCCTTACTTGAATACTGGATAGCATTTGTTCCTCCAGAATTTTGCAAATAGCAACAAAGCAGGGTTTGGGTAGAGGTTGTGGAGTTGTGGTTTTTTTTTTTTTTTCCTTCTTTTGTTTTACCCTGAAGGAGAAACTGCTCCATGCAGTAACCAAGGTAGTCACTAGTGTTAAGGTTGCTACACTTTGGAGGCCAGCCATTAACAGGACATTTGGCTGTACCACAAATTATCTGGATGCTCTTATTTGAAGGGCAAATAGTCATGATTAGTTTTCTTGTAGACACAGAGAATATTTCCTGGAAGTGTTTGAGTCTGCCTTTTCTGTGGCCCAGAAAAAAAGGATTCAAAACACAGGATCCCTGTAGGTACAAAATGTTCTTTATGTTTTAACACCATTATACTAAGAATTCACCTTGTTTTTCCTTTTCTAATTTTTTCACTGTATTTTTCTCTCAGACAGTATCATGAGAGAATATATTGCTGCAAGTAAAACAAAAGCTTTTATCTAGGATTTCTCCATGCTCTAAAATTACAGTTCTATAAGCCCAAGTGATGGTTAGGTAAGTGGTTCAAACAATCAGTTGATGAGCAGTTCTTCAATAAATTCACCACAGGTAGAGCACAAAGTTCATCTTGTTCTCCTGTCCTCCACAGATGAGGCCTTGAAATTCCCTTTTGAATATTTTTTTTTTTCATTTTTATTCTAAGGTTGTTTGTGTTTTTAAAATTACATTTTATTTTTGTTATCACAGTTGGTATAGAAGAATGAACATGGTTTTATGGTTATATTTTATAAATCACACAATATATATGTGACAAAAAGAAGAGGGCAATGGAACAAAGTCTAATTGGAGACCAGTAACCAGCATTGTAGCCCATGGGCCAGTACTGGCTTCAGTCCTGTTTAACGTCTTCATTCATGATCTGGATGATGGGGCAGAGTTTTCTCTCAAGGAGGATGCCAACGACCCCAGACTGGGAGGAGTGGCTGATATTGCAAACAGTTGTGCTGCCAGGGCTGAACATGAGCCAGTCATGTGCCCTTGTGTCAAAGAAGGCACACAGTACCCTGGGCTGCATTAGGAGAGTGGTGCCAGCAGGCCAAGGGAGGAGATCCTTCCCCTTTACTCAAGCACAGGTGAGGCCACACGTGAAATGCTGGGTCCAGTTCTGGGCCCCCAAATACAACACAGACCCAGATATATTGGAGAGATCCAGCAAAGGGCCACAATAAAGGATCTGGAGCACCTCTCCTGTGAGAACATATTGAGCAAGTTGGGACTGTTCACCATAAAGAAGGGAAGGTTCAGGATGTTTCTCGTGAATGAGAACAAATACATGAAGAAAGGATGCAAAAAAGTGGAGCCAGCCTCTTCTCAGTGGTGCCCAGTGAAAGGACTGGAGACACTTGGCAAAAACTGAAACAGAGAAGGATCCACCTGAACACCAGAAACCAGTTTTTATGTGTGAGGGTGACTGAGCACTGCCACAGGCTGCCCAGAGAGATGATGAACTCTTGATCATTAGAGGTATTCAAAAGTTTCCTGAGTACAGCCTTGGGCAACCAGCTCTAGCTGGTTGCAGGGAGCAGGGAGATTGGTCCAAATGACATCCAGAGGCCTCTTCCAACCTCAATCATCCTGTGATTCCATGGCTGCATGTTATAAACAGGAATTGGGATTTTTGAGACACACAGTGCCTCTATTATGATGTATTCCCATAGCATATCAAAACTAAACCATCTTGCTGTAACCATCTACTGTTCCAACACTATTGCATGAAAGTTAATAAGAAGTAATAGCAGAGAAATCTCTTAAAGTCTTCTTCATAGTCATAGAATCATAGAATAACCCGAGTGGGAAGGGACCCACAAGGATTATCTTGTGGGTCCTTTGCAGAAGTCCAGCTCCTAGCTCTGCACAGGACGGCCCCAGGGATTCCACCAGGTGCTTGAGAGCATTGTCCAAGCACTTCTTGAATTCTGGCAGGCTTGGTGCTGTGACTGCTTCCCTGGGGAGCCTGTCCTTTTACTGCTGAAGCCAACTGCCACAGGGAAGGCCATGGTTCAAAATCACCTTGTGATCAGTTCTGCGAAGAGCAGAATTCACACTAATGGATTTACTCCTTTCCCCTTCTTCTCTCTCTTTCCTTGTCCCTCTCAGATTGCAGCCCTATATACTATGAGCACATCAGAACACTCTTAGTCAAAATCTGGATGTAAGCAGTTGTGTGGGGTCCACACCAGCCCTCCTCCAGCTCATTCTACCAAAGTCCCTCCAGCCTTTAAACTCCAGGGCAGTCGCAGCCCCGTATCCATCACAGTGGAGCAGGAGGCCGTGGGCTGCCTTTGCACGCCTTGTATGTCTGACAGCAGTGGTCCTACCCTGCTATTTAACATCTGGAGTCAGAGCTGCACTAGCAATTTTATGCTGTGTGTGTTACTGCTGCAGTGCCTCTTTCCAGGAAAGTGGAAAGCGCGGAGGGAGCGGATTCGCTCCATGAGTCACTTGGCATGTTCCTGCTGGCCAAGCGAAACGTGGGGTTTTAGCTAAGAGCTGCTTTTATGGGAAATATGGAACATGACAGTTGTTTGGGTTGGAAGCTCCTTCAATGACTCGGGGCCAAGTTCACCCAGGAGTGTGCATGCTCCAAAACACTCCCTGGAAAGTGAGGCTGGAATGTTTCATGCCTTTTTGGTCAGGTGTTTGTCTACACCACAAGCTTGCTAAATCTGCCTTTGGTGCCATGGGCACCCGCTTGTTTCTATCTCTTCCTCCTGCCCTTTCTTATTAACATTTTCAATGGGTTTCATCTTATTTTTCCCGTAAGAGAGTTTGCAAGAAATGAGTAAACACTTATGTTGCCGTTTTTCATCTATTTATTTTGGCTGTTTGTTTTTGCTCTGCTTTAGAGAGAACGTGGTGCATAAATAAGCTATGACCTGTCATCCCAGAGGGAGGAAATGGTAGACCGTGCATGGAAAATATCCTCTGGTTTTCCTCTTGTAATTTCAGTAATGACATCATATTAAATGATCAGATTTTTCCTGGAAGACAGTTCAGCATATTTCCTTTTAATCATCCAAGGTGCATATGCTCAGACCTTTACAGCAAACCTGAAACCAATTTGAGATACGTATCTTTAAGTCCTTCAAGGTCTATATCATACCCCATTTAAACAACTAATTAAGGTTTAATTTCACTGTAGTTTTCAGATACAAGGCAATCACTGTCTCCTGCTCTGCTGATAAGGACTGCAGCAATAAAGACTAACACTCCAAGTAGTAATTTAAAGACAGAGAAAGGAGGTGAGAGTAAAAGATTTCCCCCTTTGAAACCAAGTGATTATAAGCCTACAGTGACCAATTCCTGCTGTGACAACTGTTGGTAAAAAATAAATGAGATATTCTTAACCTATAGGCTTCACTGAGGTGAAATATTTTTTATTGATTTTATGTGATTCTTTCTTTCTCAGTGGTTTTGGCTTTTTCTTTTGCCTTTGCTTTGTTTTGAGGTGGATTTTTTTCTTGCTTAGGCTAACAAAGGGAAAGTTAGCAGCAGGGGCAACAGATACGAAACCAGAAGTTTCCCCCCACGCTGCCCAGTTGGTTATTTTAGCACTCACCTGTGAGCACCCTTCGCTGCAGAAGGGGTGCCTTTGAGAAGCCATATATAATACCCTTCCTTGAGCATGTCTGCAGCAGAGGCTCAGCTATCAGGTTTTCAGAACCTGCAGTTAAGCAGGATGTCTGGTGTGAGATGATTTTGTGACACAGATCACTATCGGCGAGAAGCTAAGCTGAAAATTACTTATTTCGTTTCACACAAGACAGGGGATGGAGGCAGGGCTAGAAAATGAAGTAAAGCACTGGAGCTAAATTCAGCAAATTCAGATGGGAGTAACTTGCTGACTTCACCAGAGACTGGCTGCTGATTACAGTATTTGAACTAGACTTCCCCAACTGCGTAACACAATCACTCCTTAGAGTCCTAAGTCAGGATTTTACTAATTAAGACTACATGTCTGAATATGCAGATGTACACACCAATATAGCCAAAACTTGAATTTGTTCTATTGTGTTGGCTTTCCTTATTTACATTTATTGAGGGGAAAAAAAAGAAAAAGAAAAAAAGGAGCAAAAAGGGAGGAGACGCCACAGATACATTCATAACATGCCAGACACTTGCAGACATTCTCATGACACATAATAAGCTAAACACGGAAAAGTTTAGGGGGTTTGATGACATAAATACAAAGAAATTAAAACAATTTCAACATTAGATGTTTCTGGTGCATTAAAAGGTAATGCCACTGTGATTCCCAATGACTTTTATATATTAGCATCTTATTTTTCCAATACTATTTTTTTCCTTACGTAAAGACTTATTGCAAGATCATACTGAGAAGAAAAGGAGTGGAAAACTGCCCAGATGAAACTGCATATGAAGAATGTGAATCCAGTCCAGACACTCAGCCCAGGTCTCCATCTACTCTCCTTGGACAACACCTGCAGTCAGTGGAAGCTGGTCAATACACCTGGTGCATTCACCTCACCCTTAAACAGATGCTCAAGCAGAGCAACACACGAGCTGCTCCATAACTGAACTTATTTCTTGCTTTCTTTTGACTACAGAAAGCACATAGTAAGTAGCTCAACAGTGGACACTGCAAGTTATATGAGATTAATCCAACCTAAAGTGTCCATCAAATGCTCACTGAACTAAAGACATGAGTTTTGCGTCCTCCCATCCTGTTAATTTCTAGCAGACTGTAGCTGTTGTTCGTGACAGTAGAGTATAAAACATCTTTAGGCACATATGTGACTTAAATTAACAGCACATTTTTAATATCTGTTTTGGAATAGACTTAGTCACAGTTTGCTGTGCTCCACACAGTGGATAAGAGGCAGAAGATGAAAACCCCTTCTGTTATTGATAGTATGGAAAAATATTTTCTCTGTGTTCTAAATTAAAAAGATTATGGAGAGAAAAAGAAAAGGGGGAGGGTGTGGGAAGGCGGGACGGAAGGGTGACATGATGGGGTAGGTAGAGAATAACAAGAACAATGAAAGGATCCTGAGACAAATTCCAGAAGCTGAACTCTGTCACTTCCTTTGGCCCCAAAACTCCTGGTAATGCAGTTCAAGGTCCTGTGCCTCACTTACACCTTCTGCTGATTTTGAAGATCTGTTTTTGGAGGAGGGTGGCTGCACCCACACACTGGTGGGGACTGGCCAGGATCTCCAGCCTTGTGCAAAAGCAAATGCAGTCAGTGCCATACAGTGCTGGGTGGGCTGGGAGAGCCAGTGGATATGAAGCACCAGGTCCCTGATGGGTTAAAGCTCTGCTCTGACTTTTCCCCATCAGTATGAGGTTTGTGCAGTCTCAAGAGACACCCTTGGCTTGGTGCAGCACACAGTGCTTTAAACCAAAGCCAGGTCTCAGCTGATGTTAGGTGTGAGCTCTTGAAGAAACAGTCCTGACAAGGTTATCTTGTGCCAGGAAGGATCTCTGCTTGTCTTGGTGAACCTACCCCCTTGGGGTGCATCATATTGTGTGTTCTTCAGTCAGACAGGGTTGCTTCTTCTCTTTGAAGTTAATGTATTATTTCCATCTCCCAAATTAACGTGTGTTTTTTGATTTTACTAGGTAGGAGGAAGGGCTACAGCTCAGACTGTGGCCAAATAGAATCATAGACTGGTTTGGGTTGCAAGGGACCTTAAAGATCATCTACTTCCAAACCTCCCACATGGCCAGGGACACCTTCCACTAGACCAGGTTGCTCAGAGCTCCATCCAACCTGGTCTTGACCACCTCCAGGGATGGAGCAACCACAGCTTCTCTGGGCAACTCTTCCAGTGTCTCATCACCCTCACAGTAAAGAATTTCTTCCCAATATCTACATAAAAAGTTTATAGGAACTTGCACCTTGGAGCTGGGAAGGAGAAGAGCTTGGGGCTTGATCTGTGAGAGTGGACTGATGGCTTTCCAGGGTGGTTGGAGGATCCCCAGGACCTGGCTGCCAGGAGAGGATGGGTTTTCGCAGTCTGGCTGTCTCCTGTCCTCTCATGAGCTGGGACCCTGGGACCCCCCACCCCAGCCCACCCACCTGCCAGCACAGCCCTGCTGCTGCCACACATGGTCACCCCGAGGGAGAGGCTGCACAGGTTGTGGTGGGAAATCAAAGGCATCACTGCTGAGGTTGCTGAAAGCTGTCCACGTCTAGAGCTTGGTGGTGGTCGTCCAAATGAGGTGTTTTCTACATGGGACTTGAGGGTAAAATAAATATCTCGTCAACAGCTTGTTTGATACACTTGTGGTTGAATAAAACACATTAGGCTCAGCCAAAAATAATGTTTTAAAAAAAAGTTTGCTCTGAACAGGGAAAAAAAAAAGTTACATTTCCTAAAAAATTGAACAATAAAAATGTGAGGTGGCAGGGCAATTGATTCACACAAATCAAGGGGTTTAATTTTGATTGCAACCATATTTTTGTACGTGTGTGCATTCCAGTCAGCATGAACTGCAATACAAAGACACTTTGGACCTCAGAAAACAGAGTTCTGGTTACATAATTACAAGGAAATGTATTTTCACAGTTTCAAAAATTCTCTATCACTGTTCTGAGCAAATATTTGTATTGAAACCCATGCTTTGGATTTAAATGAATAAGAATTTGCTGACAGGAAATATTAAATCACCAACTTCGCAGTCAGCCATAGTGCAAAGCTTATCTGTAACTCATTGTTCTGGTATTCATATATTAAAGACCAGCATTTGACCTTCCTCTGAATCTTGGCAAATCACACCTTTAGTCAGGCGTTAAAGAAGGGGAATAAGATAGGGAAAGCACACTCCATGCCTTCTCCAATTGAAAACTAAACTTGCTTTTCAGAATAATAAATTTAGACTAAAATCCAAGACTGTATCAAGCCTTAACTGCCTATTAAGATTAATTTAAACCAAATGTATCATTTTTAAAAGTCTAATTTCTCCATTACCAAAAAAAAAAAAAAAAAATCCAGGCAATCACTCCATAAATAAATACAAATTTGTTCTGGCATCATCTGAAAGAGCCCCTCCCCCAGGCTGGCCTCTTGTCACAGCCAAATGCTTAATAGGTTGTGGCTGGAAAATCCCAGGGAAAGCTGGAGATTTTTATGAGATGAGCACTGATTGTGCAGGAGCCTCCAGCTATTGCTGACCTGCCTCTTTCACAGAAAGAGGATTATAACACAAAAGAGTGCTAGAGATATTGTATGAAAAATACATTTTAATTTCTTTCTCAGCAAGACAAAATGGGGAGAAGGGAAAAGGGAACAGGCAGAGGAGCTACTTCTGCAAGTGTTTTAGGTGGGGATTCCTATAATATTATTATTATTATGTTGTTACTCAGAAAGTTCTTATGAGAGTCCTATATGGATGCATATGAACAGATCCCTGGTTCCTCAGCCTTCCTTTATCTCCTCCAGACATATAGAGTCGGTCTTTTGCATACATAAAACCAAAATACTCCCGTAAGTATATATATTTTTCTGGCTTTTTCCCATTATTTCACTTCTGCTACTCCCTCCTTACCTATTAGACAGATTGAACTAAGAGAAATACACTACTTGTCTCGCTAATTACTGTGCACATGGAGATGTGTCAGCCTGGGCTTTTCTCTTAATTGTTGGCTGTCATGGGGGGACTGTTCTTGTTGTATTTAATGTCCGGGAGCTTCCTGCCTTCCCATCTTACACTGGAGAGGAGGAATGCAATGCCTTAGACTCAATATCTTTGTTAAGTGCTCTCTACTCCTGCTCCTGCTCTCTGACAGCCGCACTCACCTGGTGATTGCAGCTGTTCCTGCTCACCCATTCTCAGCCTCAGGTTTCTGCCCAAGTCCCCCCCCTTCATCCTCCCATCCCCCTCCAGGCTGGCGCTGATGTTGCACTTCCAGCAGCTTGTTCACCTGTATCCATGACAACCAGGATGACATCAGCGTGAGGACTCAACATCACACTGAGGACTCCAAAGCAATTAAATGCTAATAACACCTTTTTAATTGCAGTTGAAATATTTCTGGTAGCAAAAAAAAAAAAAAAAAAAAGGTGGATGGCTAAGGAGATGTAGAATGTGGAGGAAAAGAAAATCTCTTTCCTATCTGGCTGCCTTTGCAGTGATACCACATTTTCCCCAGGCACCTCAGCAGCCTTGGCTGCTGTCAGAAATATCCTTTCATATCCCTGAAGCAGTCTCCTGCATCCTCAGCACCACTACAACTGGCTGCAAATGTCTGGGTGGCCACTGATGTCTGATCAGCTGGTGAGGTGGGCAGAGGAGTGACACCACTACTGCCCCAATTCCCATTTAGCTGGTCAGGGAAGCACACAGCTTTCCTCAGGCCAAACCTCTGCCATCGCCTCTCAACAGGGGCTGAGCAAGACTCTGGCCGTGGTGCACTCCCTGCCCCTGCCAGAGCGATGCTGTAGCAGGTAAGGGGAGGAGGCAGGTGTGCTGCTGGGATGTCACTTCTGTCCCCTTGCAGGAGGTTCCATACGGACACACAGGCACAACCTGACCTGTCTCTGCTGCTTCCCGTGCCCACCCTGGCCAGGGAGAACTGCCTGGAGCAGGACAGCCCCCCAACAGGGCCCCTCTCAGGGTCTCTGCAGCGCAGGGCTGGTGACCCGTGACAGATCTTGAGGGGCTGCAGAGCTGACAGAGCTGAGCGGGGCAGAGCTGCTCCCGTTTGAGAACAGATGAGCTGTTCCTAATGCCTTATCCTCCCCAACGTAGGCAACTTCTCCGAACGCAGGAATTTCCTTGGCACGGAGCAGGAAGAAAAAAATAACTTCCACCTAATCAGATTTGTGTACGAGCAGCCCTCCTCACTCGCTCGCTGGCAATTGGTATTAACAATGTAGGTCAGGTCAGCGCCTGACAACCAGAGGCTCTCGGCAGGAGCCTCCAGGCAGTGGGGGAGACAATCACATCCCCCAGCCCTCATCTCCCATTTCAAAACCTTCTTCTCAAGTTTCCCTTGTCACACAAAGCCAGGGAGCTTCCCCAGGCTGGCTTGCCTCTGAGAAGCACCACCATGGTTCCTGGGCTGCATCGGTCCTTGGCATCCCTGGGTGAGTGGGGTGTGCTGAGCCCAATTTACTGGTGGTGCCAGGCTCTGGTCACCACAGAGAGCTGCTGGGCATCTGCACCTGCGAGGCTGCACTTTATCTGCTCCCTGAGGCTGGGGAGCAGATAGCTCCCTTATCTACTGCTCACTTCTTCGAAGCCCCTGGGGTGTGACTCTTTTACACTAACTAGGTTTTTTGAAAAGGGAAGGGTACATAATCTCATCACCTTGTAGCTCTGAGACATTTGCACTGCAGAGAACCCGTTTGTCAGTCATTCATCATACCAGACACATTATAGCTTCAGTTCATTGCCAGCAATTCAGGCAACAAACCCACCCCTCTTGGAAAACAGATGTCCCACTATATCATACCGGGCCAGCTTCACACTATCCTAGTTCCTAACTTTCCCAGAGAGCAGGTCTTCGATGTCCTACAGGACACTTTTCTCCCTGTGAAGCTGTCAGACCCAAGGACAGGGTGAAACCAAATGCAAGGAGCAAACCTGTCTTGGTAGCTGGGGTGGGAGGTCTTGGCTTACAGCCAAGAATCTCAGAAGACATAAATCTTACAGTCCTCATCTGGAAGGGGAAACCTGTCTATTTGACAGAGCTGCCCTTGTGCGGGAAAGAAAAGGTAGAGAACAAAACACAAAGAAAAGAAAGGAGAAAAGGTGGAAATTAGGGTGAGAAATAGGAAGAGGGACCAAAGAAAAGAGGAAAAAATTGTAATGGAAAAAATAAGTCCAGTTACACTTGAGAAGAAAGCAAGCAGGGAAGAAAAATAAACTTTGGAGCTGTTCTTCAGGGCTTCCCTCAGACTGTTCTGTGTGAGGAGCTCAGGTATCAAACTTTAGATTATACGGGTGGACTAGACTATTAAATCAGTTGGAAGATCAACTGCCCTACTCATTTATAAGAAATTTAATGGTTACAGCCACTGCTAGGGATGCTGCTGGAATGTTATTTCATGGTTTGATGTAGTTATTATCATTTATCTCTATAAAGAGCCTGGTCATCTATCATTGGTATCTGGCACTGTGGCTAGGAGTTAGATTGCTGACAAAGACTAAGATGTTGAACCATTTACTATTATAATAAGGGACAAATTTTAACTTAAAGAAAGCAGCTAATTCATGTAACGATCTCTGATGTTAATCCATGAGGATTTATGTTGCTTTTGTCCTATCTTGTTTGTGTGAACTCCTTTCACCTATTAGGAGTGTAACTGCACTGCCTGGCTGACAGTGGCCTTTTAGCTGAACCGTGAACTGATTTAAATTGAGTATTGGACTAGTTCCCTTTGTGCTCTGTAGTCCTATAAATTGGGGAAGGTGTTTGCGGAAGAGTAGCATAGACAAATAAATGTTTAAATCCTTAGCTGGTTTGACTCCTTCTCTGCAAATATTATCCCAACACCTTATTTCCAAATTTACAAATGTCAGTAAAATACTGTAGAACACTATATACCAAGTGCTACAGATGTTGTTTTAAAGTGTGCTGAGGGAGAACAGCCAGCTAGACTGGGCAAAAATATATGTACCCAGTGAAAAATTAGAAGGAAATACAGAAAAGGAGATTTTATTTTTTTAATCTTCTGATATTCTGGGAAAATCCCTCCTGGGCATAGCATCCCCAACCTGTGATAATAGATGAGTGCTAGCTGAATGACTGAGCTGAAGGAGGTTGGATGGAATTTTGTTTGGAAAAGAACTATACATGCTTAGTTTTAGTTGGAGAGAGGGAAGGATGACACAGTCCTTGTCCTGGAGGCAGGGGAGTAGGACCAGTATGAACTCAGGCTCCTGCAGGAAGAGTGGAGACTTGTTTTCGAGGGCAGCTACTTTAACTGTGAGGAAAGAACTGGCTTGGGGAGAGCTGAGGCCTCCATGCTCCTCCTTGGATTGAGGTGGAAGAGAGGACAGCCAGCTCCCCTGCAGAGAAGCTCTTCTCTGTGAGCAGCAGCAAAGCTGTTTGCTCACTATTTTCCCTTCTGTCACCTGAGGAAACACTGACCTCAGATACACCAAAAAGAGGCCCTAAGCAGGAGCTTGCAGGGTGAAGGCTGAACCTGCTGTGCAGCTCCCAGCTCAGATCCTGCCCCCAAATGTTGTGTTTTTTCCAGCTGACCGGGACTCCAGTGCAACCCAAAGGAACAGCACTATCCCAGGATAACTGCACTGCTTCAATCACAGCACCCTTCTTGCAGTGTCGGCTTCCACAGCCTCACTGTTTTCCATCTGTTGCTAACCATCCACGGCAAAACTATGACTGACTTCAACAGGGAAGAGGAGCAGAGCCTATTAGCATTCACTGCCTCTGCTCACTGACAGTGCTGTGTGTCACATTATCTCCTCACTGTAGGCATCCAGTGTGCCGTCCTGCAGGATACATCCCATGCATTTTGAGCAGCTGGGTTCTGTGTGCTAAGGCAGGAGCCTGCCAGCTCCCTTTCCCTGGCAGGCTGTGTCACGGCATCCCTTCTGCATTTGCAGGGGCGTTCAGCCTGTGAAACCCTGCGAATTTCCATCGGCTCACCGGCAGAAGGGCTGGCTGGAGCTCATGATTTGTTCCTGGCAGGCAATGGCTGGAAGTGTGAGCTTAGAAATCCACCAGAGCCTTCATGTGACTCTTACAGAGCTATGCCAGGAGTTGAAAAAGGCTGGGTGTCTAACATCAACTCCCAAACGCAAAAGTGAGCATCTAAATTAACACCCTGACTTTGGGAGCCGTGGACAGCTCAGATCGTGTGGAACCAAGAAAATTTGTTTATGTGGTTCAAGATGGGTTCAGAAGTCTAGTTTTGGTACCCAAATCTGAAAATCTCATTTTAAAGCCTGTCTAGGTGTCTATGTACACTTAGCAATCTATTCAAGATGATGCTCACTTGAGCCATTACACACCAATACTGGGAGTGAAATCAAACCAGCAGATGTCTTTGCTGCATTAGCACCACAGCACACCAGTCCTTCCTGGACCATTCAGAAGAAGAGAGCTGGTAGAATAAAGAAAATGGCAGCTGGACACTTTGAGTTTCTGTATGTGTCACCTGCCCCACATGCCATACTCCAGGTCCATTCTCATGGAAATCACAGACAGCCTCAAACAGCTGATTTAAACCCCACCTTACCTAGATGCTGTGAACTACCTACCTGGTTGCTCAACTGACTGTAGAAATGGGAGAGGACTTTGTGCTTTCAAAGCTACATTTAATTTAAGGAGAATCTCTGCAGGGTTGTCACACGATGGATGCCCACAGCATCTTCACACCTCATTTCAGCCCCCCATCCACGCTCAGCCCCAGCCTGGGTCTCCCTGGGGGGACAGATGGACTCTGCGTTCCCTGGGCCCTCAGAAAGACTACCAGTCACAGAGCTGGCTCATGTAGGCAACAAAAGGGCTTTGGGTTTTGGTTTTGCATCATTTTTTTCAAATAGAGACATGGATTGAGAGATTAACTAGCCTCGGTAATGGCCATGCCTGTCGCATTCGACTGCTGGGAATTAGCTTGTCATTCTGTGCCTGGTTTACAAATGGAGGAAAAATGGTCTGGTCTCCATTCAGCTGTGCCACTTTTCACCCCAGAATTGCCTTTGCAGCTCATGTTTGAGCTGCAAGCATATATTTTCCTCTTTTCTCATTACACCTCCAGCTCTCTCAAATATTAAATAGCAGGTGCTCGGAATAAAACATACTATTCTGACAAACATTTTCATCATGAGCTAAATTGGCACATAGTAACTGCTTTAAAATACTTACTGAGTAATTGAATACAGCAGTACAGGTTACTATGCAGATGTCTGTCTCTAATAGTTTACGATTACACACATTTCCCTGCTAAAGGGAGACACAGTTCCACAAGTAGGGAAAAAAAAAAAAGCATGAATAAGAAGAGAGAACAGGTGTGCTACCCCCATAGGATATTCTTAAAAAACAGATGGTTGTATTTTGCAGAGGTTTTTAAAGAAAACTTTAAAGAACTATGCAAATTTTTGCCATTGCTTTTTTTGGTTTGCATATTTCTCCTCAGTTTCCTTCTCTATCACACATGATTGCAAATCTGTTTCAACCTATAAATAGCTTTCTTCTTGCAAGCAAAGAGCTTTGTAACAGAAAGATATATGTTCCAGAGATGGGGGAGGGGAATTATTAAAATTATTCTTTATCTTTTAGGAAATTCTGGGTTGTTACGCTCAGTGCTTTACATTTGGTTAACGTGTCAGATCAAACCCATAATCCCCGCCCCAAGGAGTTTACAGGCTCAAAGGGACACCTTCAAACTGTAAATTACATTCCTGGCTGAAATGGCTTTACCCACCGTTTTGACAGGTAGCACTTGTTGCCAAGGGCAGAAAGCAGAGGGAAAAGATGTTTCTCCATTTTGGCACCTGGGATTGCGGCTCTGCAGGCACCCTGGGCACAGTCGGTGTCATGGCTTGCCTGCCAGCCCCCTGCCCTTCCTCTGCTGTGTGCTGAGCAGGAAGGTGTCACACCTTCACCTGCTGCTCTGCCCTGTGCCAGTGGGATTGTCCTTCCTCGTCAGAGGGTGTGAGTCTCTGCTCCAGTGACAGTCACGGCACTGACAGCACCCTGGCCGAGGTGTCCCTGCCTCACGTTCAGCTCAGAGACAAGGAGCAGAGGCATGCTCTGGTCAGTGCCTGAGATACCACATCATCTCCTGCAAGTCTTTGCCCAGCACAAAAACTGTTTCCAAGTGGGGTTTCCTGAAGGCAACACTTTCCGTCAGTTTCTCTCCCAGTTAAGAGTAGTGGTGACTTAAATATGTAGATACAACAAGTGGTTCCAGATCCGTTCCATGAGCGTACTGAATGAAACTTGCTCTGAGTTTCAACAGCTTCTGAGTGCCCTGTGCTGCCACGTGGAAGGACTGGTCTTTACTGGCTGTGCCTACTCCAGCACAAGGTGGGTGTCACAGGGTGGTCTGGGTCCCTCATCATCTGTAGTAATTACCTAAAAGAGCATGCTGCTTTTTTCTCTAGTATTTGTACTGTCCCATGGGGTCAAATTCTTGGCAAGGGATGACCTGTGCAAATGCCCAGTCCCTTCCTACTTTGGGCAGTGAGAAACACCTCAGACCCATAGGCAGAGACAAGAGTTTGGAATCACTCGTGGGGGCTGTACACTGCATGTACCAGGACCATCATCCATCCATAGTTGTAAGACAAACACTCCTGGGTGATCTGTGTCCTGGGGACCAGCCGACTCTGCCTGCGGCAACCCTTGCCACATAGGTTTGGGGTTGAAAGAGCAGACCCAAACCCTTTACTTCTCTCCCTCCTGCACACCAGAAATGCTCTGCTTTACCCTTCTGGGTCATGCCCACAACCATGAATTCACCTTCTCCAGGAGCATCGCTGCTTGTGACCATGCTTCCCTGAAATATAAACAACCAGTACCCCTTTCATGGAGTGGTGGTGACTATCAATATCTCGGCTTTTACTAGGCTTTTGTTTTGCTTTATCTGTTGAATACCTGTTAGATAAAGCGAATCAGACCTATTAAAGCTCTGCTATATCTTTATATGTTGGCAAATGCTGTTGAATCCCAAATTAGTTTCTAACTGTGCAAACAATTTTGGTTTTGGTTTTCTGTTTAACAAAATAATCAGCCAGTAACAACATGTGCTGTAGTGGTGCTGTTCTGTAATTTAGCAGTGCTAAATAGGATTCAGAAGCTGATGATGCAGCATTTTGCAATAGGTGATTTAGTATTTTAATGCTTTTTCTGTCAGTCCTTTGTATAAGGAATAACAGGAAATGGCAGTGACATATCAGAACCTGCATTTCACCACAAACTGCTTAAGTTAAGGGCCAGTGAAGTGTGACTAATTGCCAAATATCACTATGCCAGGTCTGTCATGTCAAGATAAAATGAATTAGATATCCATCATTACAGGATGAGCCATGGACTCATTACAAAGTACTGTCTCAGTGCAATGGACATAACAGTGTAGGACAAGCTTAGCTTGGCTTGTTTTTTCCTCACAGTGTGTAAACAATCCTCCAGAAAGGACAATTATTCTTACATGAGAAATATGGGCTTTTTGCTAGCCTGGATGAGTATTTATGGCACAAGTAATCAACATTAATAAATCTCTTCTTTGTCAATACTTTAACCTTGTTAAGGTGCCTTCAATATTTAAAGCAGTTGGATGATGGGTCACACTGCTCTATCCCAGCCTTCAGGTGTTATTTATTCTGCATAAATTTTGATGCTGTATATCAAGGAGGTCCAAGTCAGACCTAAAATGCTGGCAGTGTTTGAGACCTAACAGATCAGCAGCTTCTAAGCTGAGCCTCTGCACAATGCAGTCAAAACTTGTTCAATCTGCTTCCTACAAGGCTCCTGAGAAGGAGCCATTCCCTTCTCTCCTTCACACCTCAGAGCTCTCTATTGTGTCAACAAGTGACAAGCGAGAGTAATGTTTGCAGTGTGTAGAAAAAGTCTGTTTGGAAGATCTTTGGCTTATTGGTTGTTCAGCAGTACTTTAGATCAAGTGGCCACTTGTGACAACATCTTAGGGCCATACAGCTCGTGCTGTTCTGTAGATATTAATCAGGCCATTACATCTAACTCGAGGTGTGAAATTTGCCTTATTTTTGCAGAGCACCCTTCAAGAAAACAGAAATGGAAAGAGATCAACAGCTGTGAAAACTGGGTACCACGCTCAGGTACCCAGATCTGGAGAACAACACAGAGGGACTGTTCTGACAACAAACATTCAGATGAGATTGCATGCAACATTCAGATCCATGGCAGGAAAAAACAGGCTATAGCTTGGACTGAATTTTTACAAAATGTGGTTTTCAGAAACAGTCTTCCCTTAGAGAAGAACAAAAGAAATCATTATCTTCAGAGCAGAAGATTATTTTTTATCTCTCCTGCCCTGACACAAGCTGAGAAAAAACATAGAGGGCAACTAATTTCCCTTCCCTGGGGGATAAGTTGGCACAGGTCCAGTAAAGTCTGATTTTTCAATAGTTGAAGAAAACCCTGGGGCGTCTAGTCAGTGATGGTGAAGACCCATCCAGCTCAGCATAATCAGTAATGCTCATGGGAACGAATGTTATCCTTGAGAATCTGTGATTTGCTTGTAAATGCTCACAAAAAACCAGGACACAGAAAGATAGCCTTTTTTTTTTTTAAAGTTTGAAGGTGGAAATAAAACAGTAAGCCTCATGACATAACTTGATTTAAAAAAGCCCGTTACAATTCATCTGAGATTAAACAGTGGAGTATGAAGCTGATCCTGCCTTGACAGAACAGGCCTGTAGGACAGTAGGGCTTCCTGGCATCTTTCAGAATAGGTAGCAGAATAAGCCATAAGGAGTAACTGTGCCTTCATGTACAGGCTTTTATGCTTTTTCTGATGTCCACAGAGGCCATCAATTGGTCTCTGCCCATTGACATCAAGCTAGTCCTAGGAGTGATGTGTTAAATCTGTCTAAGAAAAGGACAATAGAAATGGCTGTTAACACTACTGAGAGGAAATTCAATTTGGCTTGGAGCAGAAGAATCATCATGACCAGGCCAGATGAACTAATATGACTGCAGTTAAAGATATATTGCTGGAATTACAGCTGTATCAGAAAAAGAAGGAATTTTCTTGTATCAGGAATTAGAAGGTCTTTCAGAGGGCAAACAGCTTGCCTTAAGCTACTTGACGAGAAACACTGGATTCAGAATTGAACTCCCAAATATTTCCTTCAAGTCGGTCATTTAGACATTACAGTGTCTTTCTTGCCAGTGGATGAGTCAATAATTAATGAATATTCTCATTACTGAAATACTTAAAGACTACAATATCAAAGAATTAAACTAGCATTGTGAAAGAAAATATGAATAAGCTTATTCTTACCTGCAGACCCTAATATGAACTTAAACTAAATTACTCTATACTTTGGTTTAAATTTCCACTGGTTCCCTCTGGAGCTGATTTACCCCACTATCCTCTGATGATGCAGTGTGTTGTCCCAGTAACCTTCTGAATAAAGTTACCAAGGTTTGATTGGCAAACACCAGGATCTAGTGCTATACCAAGTATCTTAATCATCCATTTGGCTTCCACTACTGCTGTGGAAGTTACAGGTCTCCTGGATGATCTCTGTTATAACTGCTGGTCCTATGCAGAGGTTTTGTATACAGCTATTTTGGTGGCAGAACTGAGTCCCTGGTGTAGTGTAATTGCACCAGAGGCCATAACCAAATCCTCTTTTCTGCTCCGGCCCACAAATTCTTGTCTCTGTCTCAGCTGCTTTTGCAGCTCCTGGAAATCTTCTGGGTCCAGTGCCTTGTCAACCTCTGTAACTTCTTATTGCCTAATTATCTGTTCCAGTATAATCATGAAACCTTTTAACATTTTTCTTTCTCCCCAAGGAAAATAGATCTCAATCACTAGAAAGTGACCTTCAGCTTCTATCACGAACAATGAAACGAAAAGCTTTCTGTGCCATATCAGTTTCATCTGTACTTTTCCATTGTCATGCCTTGAAGTCTCATTAGTTGCTGGTGATTTCTCAGGGTTTTAAAGAATTTCTTTCTGTTTATCCTAATTTTCTTGGCAGTGTCTGTACTCTTTATAAATTTATCTGCCTTTATCAACTCCATCTCTGCCTTCCTCCTCTGCTACTTCCATCCCAGCAATTGTTGTCGTAAACCACTGAAGATCCTTTATTCATTTGCCTCCGTCTCCTGAGGTCTCCAATGGTACATGCAAGCTCAGTAGTACATTTCATTCCTTGGAAGGATTGTTTCATTTTCCTTCCCGTGAGGAGGAATGAAGGAGCTCCTTGCAGGCGGGTACGGAAAAGGCTTACAAGGTGAAATTGGAAGTGTTGTTTCCTGCCTGTCACACAGACAGCACCGAGCAGGGTTGCTGGAGTGCAAGGGAAGCCACACAGCGAGAAGTGCCAGCGGGGAGGGATGGCCTTACCATGTCCTTTACCCGTCTGCTCCCAGATGCAGCTTTCTGAGTGGCTCATTGCGTGGCTTTTTATCTCTTAGTATTAATTGGAGGGAAAATACTCCCATACTGATGTAAGGCAAAGGCCCAGACCTGCAGTCTGGGGCTTTATTTTGAATTTCTCTGCTGTAGCATCTTTACTATCAGACTGAACATTTTTTTTTTTTCCCAGCACCTCACCCCAGTGATTTTCAGGGAAACTTGCTGTTTCACCAGCTAGTGTGGGTAAAACTGCACATGCAGGCTCCCTTGGCTTTATAACTGTCTGTGTTCTGCTTGCATGAGACCAGAAAGCCCTGAGGTTGTTTGCAAGACTGAGTGTTCCCTGAGGTCACAGACTGTATTATCACTTGAGCCAAATCCATCTCAGTTATTCTGATAGAAGTGACCCTTGAAACTCAATTGTTTTGACTTTTCTTTTGGGTTTTTACTTTTATTTAACTCCCAGGCCTAATAAAATTATAATCATGGCTTCCCAGCATTATTCCCCTTTATTCTGTATATCCTCTCCTTTAATAGTTCCTTAATTCTCTGCAGTTAAAAGTCTTCCACATTTATGTTCCTACTCTTTATGTCTACCATTTTTTTAGTTTTTACCATCACTGTATTACACTGAATTGTTGGGTTAATTGCTGTTTCATTTGGCAAGTAGGAAAATAAATAATTAAGCGTTTGGGTCATGTATTGAAAAAGGGTTATGATTCTAGACAGAGTCCTGAAACTATCAAATTAGCAGTTTGTCCTTAAACATAATTTACATTTTCATTTGTTACAGTTTTATTCTGACTTGGCTTTGAAACACTCAAATACTGTTTTTAGGAGAAGTCCCTGGAAAGCTCCTCTATTCTAGACAGGAAGCCTTTCAAGAAAGCAGCTCAGTTAATTCCTGTGCACCCTTTGAGTCGGACTTGCAAAGAGGAAGATGTGCTGCAATGACACATGATATAACCTCTCTGGCAAACCCTGTACTGTCAATGACAAGTAATCTCGGAGTAGCTTAATTGTAAAACTGTCTGAAGAAAAGAAGAAAAGCATCTTTTCCTTGAGGATGTTACGGCATTGTGCTCTATTGTATGTAAAGAGATTTTGAAAGGTTATTTGTTACAATAGTCAGGCATGAGTCTATGTATGTGGATTTTTCTACAGAATCACATTCCAGTTACACTGGGTCCATCACTCAAATGTAACTACCTTGCTAGGGCAGTGTTTACTAGTTTCTTCTGCAGACACTGAAAGTACAGCTGTAGAGTTTTATACTGACTGACTCATGGACCCAATATTGCACCCCTTTATTCCTGTTTAGAAAACTTAGATGGCTTGAGGGACTTCATCAGACATCCTGGATGTGAGTAAATTCACCCAGTCACTCTGAGGGTAAAATTTTGTATATATAAAATTCAAAACTTGCTGTTTTGTCTTATTAATTTCTTCCTCTTAAATTCTTCACAGGTAATTCACAATAAACACCTTACTATATACCTCCTAAGATTTAAAACACATGCCAAACTCCACTTTCTCCTGTGGAGACAGGAGTCTGTAACCAGAGGAAAAAAAGACCCAAGACTAAAGATAAAGATCCCAGTTTCACAAAATAATTTGACTGTAGAACATTCATATTTCTGTTAAGTCTGCATTGCTACTTATGCCTCTTCTTTCTGCTTTTTAAATCAAGCTTGTTGAAGTGAGCAAAGGGAGGATATAGTATCTCAAAAATCCTATTTTCTTGAAACAGTTCAAAGTAATTGTGCATTGATTCCTTGGAGAAAAAGAAATGCTATTTATCAATTGATTTTAAAAGCTAGAAAGCAGTGGCTCGAGATCACTTGCTGGCTCAAGAAGATGGGGATTGAAAATAACAGAATAATAAACAGCCATGGCTTAGTCACATAGATGTGAGGCAGAGAGTCAATGTCCCCCAGCAGTGCAGCTTATCTGCTGATGCAGCTGTAACTGGGAATAAAACTGCCTCAGCCACTAAACCAGGTCTGGGCCTTCGGAGCGATGCTACAAACTCGGAAACAGAGGCTAGGACAGAAAAATGAATGACACACCTAAAGAGAGTTTTCAGCTTAAAATATACATTTCTTTTCATGTTTCTTACACCCTAGACTTTACTTGAGAAACTACCTGAATGCCCAGAGCCAGTCATAGTGCTGCAATAATGAACACAAGCTAGGGATGGTGCCTGCTGCCTTCAGTATGCAAGACAACCTGGGGAAAACACCAAACAGAACACTCACCTTGAACTAAAAGCAACCTAGAAAGGAATTTGTAGATTAATTTAGTCCACATGTTATGGTCTATCATGCTTTTCATCAGTAGACCCCATGGAACACCTGTGAGACTCCACCACCGTCTGCATGATCCCAACATTCATTTCCACTACAAGAAAGGCTGTTCACCACCCCACTGTCCTTGGATGGTGAAGGAAACTCCAAAATGCCACTCCCTGGCTCAGAAGTAAAGGCCTTCTGCTTTTTTTGCTGCCTTGGATTGTGACAGCTGGTTGTGGTGAAGGAGCAGCACATCCTGGGATGTGCACATCGAGGGGAGCAGCACTTGCTCCAGACAGCTGCACAGGGCTGCAGGGGACACCCACGAGAGAGAGAGGAGCTTCTGCTTGAAGATTTATCCCAGGGCCACATTGTTTTCTTTTTCTTTGTTTCAACCAGAATAACTTCAACATGAGCAGAGGTATCAGCTGTTCCCAAAAACGTAGCTCCCCCAAATATCTGTGAAGGAATGATCAAACACTGTGAGTTATGCAGAGCTTGCCAATCCCACCAAGGAGCTCACTCCGTGCTATGCATGTTGGAGGTTGTGTGACAGGCAACCGCTATGCCCAGCTAAGGAGTTGTGCTGCAATCAAGAAGATAACAGCTTGTCCACCCTCACCCCTTTCACCTAAGAGCAATATTGTTGCTGCTCTTCTTGCTCCGGGCAAACGTTTTTGAAGACCTTGTTTTGTGACCAATTTGCAGAAGTAGCTCAGTGTAAGGGGTTGCTGAGCTCCTGCCTGCAGCTTCTCCAGGTTAGTAAATCCTCTCTATGTTGGTCACAGACAGGTCTGTCAAATGTTTAGCATCACATAAAGATTGTTAAGCAGCACCATTTTCGCAGTCCTACCGTGAGATTTTCATATGAAAAGAAAAATATCTCCCTTGTGGCTACAGCATTTTGTTACAAATTCTTGGGGGTTTGGATGAAAAGAGCTATAAAGTTGATAGGAAATAACATCCAAGAGACCTGTGAAACTGCACAGTAATAATAATCAGATAGCCCTGTTTTCCCCATGCATTCAAATTGTGCATTCTTGCTTTGGTAGGATTATTTTATGTGTGCCTTTTCGCTTGCTTCAAAACAGGAGTGACTGAAAGGAATAGCATCATGCAAAAGGTTATTATTTTGTAGGTAGAGTGGCAGTTTGTAATTCAAGGGAAATAATTTCTACTTACAAAATAATTGCTGGGTACTAAACATCTTATCATGTACAGTTTGTAATACCATTTCATGTAAAACATAAAGTGCATTTTCTCCATATCAATGATGTATTTCAATAAAATATTCAGACTATCATTTTTAAATGTTGTAGAATTACTCAGTTCTTTGCATTAAAATGTCTTTTCTTGGAACTCCATATACATAGTTACTTTAAATGTGGTTTTATTAAACATTACAGCAACTCTGAAAAACTCACACTCTTTTTCTTGTGGAATACATCAACTTCTCACTGAATATCTGAAAAAAAAAATGAATGCTGCTGATACATGTCAAAATTCTGGTTGCCATTAAGAACTGCTGGTTTTACAATTGAAGTTGTACATCTCAAGGTAATTAAAAAAAAAAAAATTGAAATATGTAATTGCCCAGAGAAAAAGTGTAGCTAGAAAGTTTCTTTGCATCCAGTCAGGAGCTCAGCTTCCCCACAACTTCAGCATCTCTGGTGCAGAGTATCTAAAAAAATCCAGAGACTCAGCACAGGGTGTATCAGGTGCTGTCCTTTCCTTAAAATCTGGCTGCAACTGAGTCTTGTCCTCAGTTGGAAATCCAGTCCATTCTTGGCAGAAAAGTCTCACTTTCAGCTGTGTGTTAATAACTTTAACTAGAACTGACCTTCAGCATAGTTTCAGCAGAACAGCCGAAAGCTCAGTGTTAGCCTTGAACCTCTTGTTGTTGCCTTGATGAAGAACGAGCGAAGAGGGTTGCACACAGTCCTCGTTTTATACTTCCATGTAATCTTTGTATTTCATTAAAAAAAAAAAAATCACATACATAACATTATACATAGACCCTGCAAGAGAGCAGTGACCTTGGATTTATCCTTGTGGGTAGATTCCTCATATGAATACGTATTTGTAAGCTGAGCATTAATCTTATGCTTTCCCCACTGTATCAGGTGGGTGGCTGAGAGAAGCACAGACGTGTAACAGGGGCAGGGAAAATCAATGGTGTGATTTGAGCAGAAGAAATCAATGCAACAATGCAGCAAAAGAACTGAATATAGTAGTGTGGATGGAGATAATCAATAAAATACATGTGCTTTCGTGGTGCATGGTGAGTGAACAGGTCCAAATGAAACATAAGACTAACCTGAACTTTTATTTGAATCCAATATAAACTGGATGTTTGGGGAGGTCCAGCTGGGCTAGTTTTATATAGACAGGCAGAACTTTTCCATCTTCTTCCGCCCCTCCCCACCCCCATCCTTCTGACCCCAGGGTCCCACCTAGCTATGTATGCCCAAATGAAAAAATGTTCAACAGCTTGAAAGAAAAAAAAAATAGATTTCTACCATAATCACACAGATTCAGATAATCTAGACGGACTGAATGCTGTTTATTCTGCTGGATGCTGCTATGTATTTGCTGCCTGTGCACCTTAAGGTGTACTTTTTTTCTGGTTTTGTAATGAAGTAAAAATCTTTCCCAACCCACTTTCCTCCCCAGAACTGGATTTCCATCTCTGGTAATTTTGTGTTTTGTTTTGTTTTGGTTGCAAGTTTGCCTGTAACTTGGTAAAAAGGTAGCCCTCGTATTACCTGTGAAGGAGGGGGACTACGCCTTAACCAGGACATGAGTAGAATCCTATTTGACTGCCTGCTTTTGATGTGCTATATTTATTTTCTGGGAACATTCTGCCCAGCCTTACCTTCTGGCTTGGACTCTCTATAACACCACATATTTTGTTTGTTCAGTTCTCCCTTGGGTACTGCTAAAACAGGTATAACCTCAAAATTGATTTCCCCCATGAAGGAACACTCTCTCCTCTTCTTTTGGCCATATTACAACATAATTTTTATCCCTTGCACGAAACTCCTGACGTTTCCCATGTTGGTTGAAAAGGTGGGTTTTTTTTTTTCTGGTTTGGTAGTGGACACAGGATATTTATGTTTCAGCTCTGGTGTTGTGGGTTTCTGAAGTGGTAAGACACCATCCCCATAAGCGAGGCATTTTACCTCAATTCTACTACACCTTTTAGTAAATTTAGCTCGTTTCTTCTGTGTATATTTCTGCAGTTCCATTTGATGTAGACTTGTACTGCCCAAGCAGTGTTTTGCTTAATAACTATCACAACACTCAACATTAGATAATCTGAGCTTCTTGTTCTAAAAAGCCGCTGGTATCGCCCATCAGCAGTCAGAGCTCCTCCTGAAGTGGGTCCTTTAAGGAGCAATCAGCATTCTCTCCAGCTGCTGGGGAGATCTCACAAGGCCTGATGGTGCTGAGACTCACCACTGGGCTTTGACCTTGCTGTTCTGTTTGAGTTTTCCCAGCCGTAAGCACCTCAGGCTCTTCTACAGCAACCCTGAAAAGATTGTCTCATCATCTCCTCCACACTGGGTCGTGAGAGCTGAAGCTTCCCAGAGATCTTTGTAGCTCATAGGAGTCATCTCAACAGAATACTGCTGAGAGACATGGTGTGTCAATCGTGTTGGCTGCCAGGGATGTTACCCTCCTGGTACAGATAGTTACTAGAACTTGACAGATCTGATGACCAAGGGCATTCTTCCCCCTGCGGCATTACAGTCCTGCCAGGAGGATTTAAATGTTTGTTTGCAGAGAAAAACAGAAATGTGGTGTTGCTTCTGCTGTAGCTGGCACTAATAATTGCCTCTGAACAGGCTGGTTCAGCAGATACTGCAAAAGCTAGGGAGGGGACTTGTGCCTGCACTCGGGGAGAATCCCAGGACAGAAAGCTTCACAGGAGTTGTTTTTGCAATGCTGCAAATTTTCTCAACCCTCGAATTTATTTTCAAAGCTCTTAAAAAAAATATTAATATCTTTTCTGATTCAGAAAGTGCTTTGCTGTGCGGATATTTGCATCCTCAGGAAAAGAGTCTCACTCGGACGAACTGATGCCACTTCCTAATTTAAATGTGTGTTTTTTTGTACTTTAGTGCATTTTCTGACCATGTTCTTAGAGCCCTGAACCACATCTGATGACTTAGCAAGGGCTGGTGCAGGGTGAGGGGTAAGGAAGGACAAAGGGACAAAAAGAGAGAAAGGTGTTTAACACATGACAACAGCAAACAGATCTGCCAATGGGAAAACCTGGCCACAGTTTCGGGAGTTTGAACTTCTGTTTGAGCTTATGTTTTCTTTCCAGGGAAAAGTGGGAGTGTGAGAGCAAGATGCACAGCTACAGCGTTCCTTGCCATGGGGCTGCAACAGGCCTAGGCTTGAAGATTTGGACCTGGGAGTGGAGTGGAGCTGCATCCCCAACATGGAGGTGTCTGCCTAAAGCAGATCTGCCCACAGGTTGAAGCACAGGCAGGAGAGAAGGTCCTTCTCCTTTCTCTCTTGCTCAGAGAACCTCAGAAGGACTGGGAAAATCAAATTCCCTGGTTTTAAACTTTGCAGTGTAATAGCTTCTTTTTGAAGCTGCCTTGAGGTCTGTTTACAGCTTCTTCCACTGACCTCCCACTGTAGTGATGTTGTAAGTGGCACCACTTTTACAGCAAGTTGAAGGCCTTCACTGCATCAACCAGGAGAAAAAAATGTCCATTTTAATTAAAAATAACCTTTTCATTTTCGAATGCATGTTAAGATTAGGGAGGAAAACACTGCAGTGTTTCTTGATGATTTGCACTTCTAATTTCCACACTGAGTCAAAAGCATTTGTGGGATTTTGCTCATCTGTGAAGATGTGCATTATAGGGGCAGAATTATAAATGTGAAAACGCAGTGATGGGATCTGAGGGCTAATGCTAATGCTTCACAGGACTGTGGGATAAGATCCAGATCTCATCTACTCCACAGCCAACCCAGCAAATCTCTCCCAAAGTCACTCTGACAACTTTCTCGAAATTAAAGATTTGCATCACTGTAACTGAGGACAGAATCATACCCTACAACTTTAAATCACATCTTCGGCATTTGTGCTGCAGGTCCAATTCCAAGGCTGTCAGAAGAGGATTTCAAGGTTCTATTTATTGACTAGGAAAGAAGGCTGCCCTTTCAGAGAACATCAGCCTGACTTTTCATTTATTTTCATCTTCCTTGGACGTCTGCAGAAGTAAAATCGACTTTGAAACAGTGAACTGGGGAATCTTTTACATGTGGGGAACTGCTCCAAAGTGATCAGCTGCAAGCAGCTACTGGAAATTAAATGTTTAGGTTAGGCCTGGGGATATTTGGGCATTGCTGCAGTTGTAATATTCATGGGGTTGATGAGGAGAGTGAGTTGGGAATGGAATGAGGGTTTCTGTTTGTTCATTTTCATAAATCGGAGGGTTTACTACTGAAAGTTTTACTTCTTTCTTCAGACATTCTATGCCAAGGACCAGCACTGGGCAAATAATTGCAGCTCATTCAAAAAAGTTACCAATGTCCCACAAATACGCACTTCCTGCTGTGTATCTTGTGTGAGTCCCATTCAAGTAAAGTAAATGGAGCTGCATAATGTTGATTTGGACCACACATCTGAACGTACCTTGTCGTGGTTTAATCTTCCCACTGGGCTGTTGGTGGAAGTTGCCTGGGGGTTGCTTTATATTAGCTGGGGTTCTGACGAGGAGGGTAAGTGCAATGAAAGCAAAGCAGCCAGTGTTCACAAATATGATATATGTGCTGAAGACAGGAAATCTTTTCTCACTCTGCATTTTAAAGCACTGTATGCAATGTGCATGTCACTCAGCATAGGTGAAGTTGTTATCTCAAGGGGTTGTGATTCTAAACTCATTTTAAATTATTTTAAACTTGGACTGGTTGAGGGGTTTTCCTGCTGCTTTTCCTTTTACAAAATGACATTTGCATGGAAAACTTTCTATTAAACTTTGTTCAAGAAAAAAAGGATGGGAGAATATTTATGTTGAGGTAAATGCTGACCTTGATCAGGTTTTATTGCAGCATTGACCTTTGGCTATTTTTGAAGTATTTGTTCTTTAGAAAGATGGTCTGAATTCATGGATGTTCCTGGACATTCTTCTTCTACTTCTTTCCTCTCAGGTAAATTTTGACCTCAAGGCCTTTCTGGGAAGATTTGTATTGAGGAAGAACTTCTCAGGGTAACAGGGATGAATTCTGTAGCATTTAACCTTCTGCTTTGAATATCAGCATGTCCTTAGTTTTGCATTTTAATAACATATACTGGTTAAAGGTGTATAGAGATGTCAGGGGACTCGTGGAGGTCATGTGTTAGAATTCAGCACCATGAAACACTCTTTAGTCAATAATATTTAGGAAACCACAATAAAAGACATAGGGCAAACTCTTCCTCCTTCTTTTCACTTCTCTGCCCCCCATTCCACCATGATTTCTGGGCTGGCTTAGTTAGATAAGAACTCTGAGGGAAGGTGGGCTTCCTTCAAACTTGAAATACACATTATAAGTGAAACAAGTCTAAGTCTCACCAGAAAGGCTTCAGCTGACACATCTCCATCAAAAGATGACATATAATTTATTACCCTTGTCAGGGGAAAACTGTCAGTGCTAGGTGAAAAAAAAAGATAAGAAGAGAAGAAAAGTAGAAAGCTTTTGATGCACATGTCAAAGATGGATGCTATCTCTATCCATATGGATGACAAGAAGTTCATCAGTAGTCAGCATGGATTCACCAAAGGTAAATCATGCTTAACCAACCTGATTGGCTTCTACAATGAAACAACTACCTGGATGGAGGAGGGGACAGCAGTGGATATTGTCTGCCTGGACTCCAGCAAGGCTTTGACACTGTCTCTCACAATGTCCTCCTAGGAAAACTGAGGAAGTGTGGATGGGATGAGTGGACACTGCAGTGGATCAAGAACTTGCTGCACGGCAGATCCCAGGGGATTGTAATCAGTGGCACAGGGTGTAGTTGGAGGCCTGTCACTGGTGGTGTCCCCCCAGGTTCAATACTGGGCCCAGGACTGTTTAACTTACTCAGCAATGATGGATGAAGGTGGAGGTGCCTCCTCAGCAAGTTTGTTGATGACACAAAGCTGGAGGAGTGGCCGATACCCCAGAGGGCTGTGCAGCCCTTCAGAAGGACCTCGACAGGCTGGAGAGATGGGTAGAGAGGAACTGTCTGAAAGTCAACAAAGGCAAGTGCAGGATCCTGCATGTGGCAGGAATAACCCCAGGCACCAGGACAGGCTGAGGGCTGACCTGCTGGGAAGCAGCTCTGTGGGGAAGGACCTGGGGACCTGGTGGAGAACAAGCTGTCCATGAGCCAGCAGTGTGTCCTGGGGGCCTAAAAAGCCAATGGTATCCTGGAATCCTCTAGGAAGAGCATTGCCAGCAGGTCAGGGAGGTGATCCTGCCCCTCTACTCAGCTCTGGTGAGTGCCTGTGTCCATTTCTGGGCTCCTCAGGACAAGAGAGACATGGAGCTCCTGAGGCAGGTCCAGTGGAGGGTGACAAAGATGATTAAGGAACTGCAGCATCTCACTAATGAGGAAAGGCTGAGGGAGCTGGGCCTGTTTAGACCTGGAGAAGAGATGACTGAGAGGGGAACCCATCCATATCTGTGAGTATCTGAAGGGAGGTGTCAGAGCATAGACCAGGCTATGCTTGGTGATGCCAAGCAACAGAATAAGAGACAACAGGCAGAAACTGATGTCCAGGAAGTTCCACCTGAACACGAAGAACTTTTTTCCTGTGTGAGTGACCACTCACTGGAACAGGTTGCCCAGAGAGGCTGTGGAGTGTCCCTCACTGGAGATATTCCAGAACTGTCTGGACACAATTCCGTGCCATGTGCTCTGGGACAACTCTGCTTAAACAGGGAGGCAAGACCAGATGACCCACTGTCCCTTCCAACCTTACCCAATCTGTGATTCAGTGCTTCCAGGAAAGGAGATGGCTTGGCACTTGCCAGCATAGCATTAGCTGCTACTTGGAGACAGGATGGATGAGGACTCCACAGACCCACTTGGGCTGGCCTGAATGCCAAGTGATAGTGGGTTGAGGCATCACTGTTGGTTGCCCTCCCTAGCTTGGTTGAAACCAGGACATTTAACCTGGAGGAGAGCACGGCCTACAAGGCCAGCTGCAGGCACTGTCCAACTGGTTCAAAAGCAGAAGCATCTGGTGAGTCCTGTCCAGCTCCTCTTGGGCAGAACATCTCTCACTGACCTTAGTGTTGAAGAGCACACAGGTGAGGAATCGGGATGTGTAAGCCCAGGTTCACGAACCACAAACCTGTACTTACGAGCTGTCAAAGTGTACATCAGTGCCACGGGTTTTGGAGGTGCACATCAGCCGGCTTCACAGTAACCATCTGTGTCACTCACTGTGTCCATGGGGCCCTCTCTGAGTTACAGAACTGACTGAAGAAACTGATTAAATCTTTGGCAGACTTTTTTTTATGCTGAGCCTTGAAGCTTCCTTGCCAGCAGCACTAAGGTGAGCTAAACCAAAGGTGCCTCAGGGATATGTATGATCCCAGCAATGGCTGGGCTACAGGGGTGTCCAAACCTCGAAGGCCACACTCTGTGAGAAGATGTTGCTCCCAACTGCAACAAACCAACAGACAATCACCCAAAGGAGTCCTTTGCTGGCCTTGGGCTGTATCATTTCCAGAAGTACTCTGTAACCTTTACAGGATGCTGTGGGTCTGGAGGGTGGACTGACAGTCTCCAGGCTCCTGGAGCAAATGTGCCCTGCAGGGCTACTCAACCACCTCTATGGGGAACAAGACCTGCCAGCAGAAACCAGGGCCTGCCAGAGCTTTGCTGTCGGTGTGGGGGGCAAGGTGGAGGTGTGGGTTGACAGCCCTGGCCAAGATGCAATGTCATGATGCCATCAGGGGGAAGAGACGCTGCAAGTGTAGGTCTTTGAGAAAACCTCACGATCACCTGAGGAGGCAAGAGTGAAAAGTACCCATCGTGTCTGAACCATCTCTGGGGACTGCAGGGATCTGCTGAAGGGGCACGTTGTGTTATGCTTCGTCCTGTGGAGCAGCACCTGGATTCACGTCTGAGTGCATGAGAAAATGAGGTTTAAGTAATCTGCCATTTAAAGAAATAACTGCTAAAATAATAGCATTTTGATGGAGCAAAGGCTATCTGTTCTGGAATGGCAGATATTCCTCAGTGTCTCTGCTGATGAAAGGCAAAGCCAGTATGAGCTTTGAGAGGCTCAGAAGTGCTCACTTGCTCTCTCTCGAGCAGTCTGTTGGCTATTTGTGGCATTTCCCTTATCTCCCAGAAATATTAATTTTACCACGTACGTTACATAACATGCTTTTGTTTCAGACCAAAGCTTCCCACCCTCCCTAAAATGACATCTAGTATTTTTGGTGCATGTCTGAACTGGAGGAAAACTCTGGGGAGATTCTAGCCAGAGAAGCACTGGAGAGAATATCAGTGTGTGCCCCCATCAGAGCTCTCTGAGATTTACATAGCTTATTTTTGCTGCTTATAAGTGAGGAGAGAATTTTTTTTTTTTTGCCAGGCCTGTGACACTTAAAAATAAATGAGCTGATTCTTAGCTCAGTTACAGGACTGCCAGGACTACCCCTGTGTGAATCAGGGGCTAATAAATACATTTCAGGGGGGAAAGCATAGATTTGCAGAGGAGATGGAAGGTTAACTTTGTCCAGATCCTTCTGGAGGCTTCAAAGACATCAGTTGTGAATCTGGGATGCTTCATTAAGAGTGGTTTCCCCATGAATAATGAAACCTAAAGCACAAAGGAAGACAAAGTGCCTCACAAGGCACGTGTCATAAAATGTCTATAACAAGTCAGATGGATGGGGAAAGAGAGAGACATTCAAAATTTGATTTGGTGTAAACGTATTTCATGTCTTGATGTATCTTTTATAAATACTGGCAATGGGCACTGTCCATCTATTCTGGATACCAAGACCAAACATTTTAATGTTCATTTTGCTGTAACTTCTTTTGAGCAAAGAGTGATCTCAAAGTAACAAGCTGACAAGACAATCATTATCACACAACAGAGGAAATCTGTGAAACAGGGCCATGAGTTAAACACCTTTTTTTCTTTAACACGTATCTGGAATATTCAAAGACTTCTTCACAGGAGCTGAAGGAACTTGTCTGAGAGCTGCTAAGAAGAAAGGGTCTTTCAGTGGCTACTCATAACCACGGAAGTTTCTCTGATACAAAATAAGGTGATCAACACCACAAACCAGAGGTCTGAAAAGAGAAGTCACACAGCCCCTCTGAAATATTCCAAAACCTAAGCTACTTTTTATGTTGTCCAGACCTCTGGACACATTTCTTCTTGCTCTCTGCACTAGCAAAAAAGCTTGGTCAGCCATTAGAAGTGATACAAACTTTCCCATTGAAATATTTCCAGTAGAAAATGCCCTTTTCACAAAACCCAGAATTTACACATGTGAATTTCCAATTTCCAGAAGAACTTAAGATTCTTCATCAAGAATATCAGAGTGACCTACCCTTCTCAGGAACTCTTTGAAATCACTATTTGGCTGGAAAATAACAAGGAATATTATCAAGAATATCCCAGGTATATGATGAAGAGGCTTGAAAATAAAAATAACAGTAACAAAAATTGTGCTATAGCTTTCAGACTGGAATCTTCCTGATGTTCCTTCTCATTAAACACTTTTTGGTTTTGACTTCATGTCCAAAAGCATATCCAAAATATATATTCATTGTAAACAAGTGTTTTGGTTTGGTTTTACAAGACTGGATTTCTTTTTTCCCAACCTTTCCACTGGCTGCTTCCTTCACCCACTTCTCTGGCTATTGCTAATGTGTGTTTTTTTGTCATCAGTGCCTAATGCCTGGACCTGATTTCATAATTCTGTCACTAGTGGTCTGCTCATTCTCTCTTAAAACACCTTTTGCAAAAGGCTAATCTTCCCTCACAAAGGACTGAACCTAAAAATAAGAAGGCCAGTGCTGCTCGCTGTGATAATACACTGAGTGTGACTTTCTGCCTACAGTACTGTAATTGCTATCTTTCATTCTCATTAACCCTGCAACATATGTTCTCTTTTCTTATTTTGCCTCATTTTAGTCTAGCTTGAGTCTACAAATCTCTATGCAACTTGTAGCCTTGATGCAAGTAATTCACTGAAGCCAAACAAGAGAGAATCACTCCACTAGTTAAAAATCTATGTTTTATACCACCAGACTGTTGTCTCCCTGGAGAGAGCATCAAGACTATTTTTCAGGAAAGCACTCCACATTTTAGTGGTACTGTATAAATACTGATTTTAAGAACTGATTTTGAGCTGACTGTCATGTTATATACGTCCTGCAGTGAGGAAGAAGTACCTTTAACCATGCTGGTTGGCTCTAGCCAAGGACAGGTCTGAGCAACCAATTGTATTGTGCATGCTCAGGAGGCAGAGCTGCGTTTTACAGATGGCACCTACATTAACAGGAAACAATCTTCAAATCCTGAATAGTCACATCCTTGATGTTTAGAGTTTCTCAGTCCAAGGCATACAAGCACTTCTCTTCCAGCTTACACTACTTGTTAGCACACTGCTACCTAGAGAGCCACTCTGCTGTCCCCTTATCTTAGAGATCAGTAAGCAAATAAACCCTCTGTACCATTTCATTTCTGTAAAAGAAAAAAAAGTAGAACTAGATTGCTACTGTGTTGGCATTAAATACTCATGGCCCCCAGGAGGGCTGGCATCCTCAGGACAAGCACAGAAAGCAAGCTTGGCTAAAGCACTTCCATCCAGGACAGCTGTGACTCCATCCTCGCTCACCCCGTCTCACAGATGACCATGCATCCACTTTTGCTGAGTCACAAGATCATCCTCAGCAAGAGGTGTCTTCCTTATTCTAGAACAGCCTGTCACTGGGTTTGAGCATCACAAATTACAGCCAGATTTATTAAGGAGGAAGGTTGGTAGCAAACTCAGCAGCCCAGGGCTAGCCAAGAAGCGACACAAGCAGAAACACCCTGTCAAAACAAAGCAAAACCTTCCAGCCAAACTCAGCTCTTTGCACCCAAACTTCTCCAGCAGCCTATGAAGGCAGAAGCCACCTGGATGAGGGGGGAAAGCAGACACAGCAAGGGGAGGTGGGGAACATGCCACTGGTGGGGCATGAACCCGATGGAGTGAGACCAGATGGACCAAACCGAGGCCCACCTTCCAGTGATGGCTTGAATCAGTCCAGGGAAAACTTCTTGACAACGACAACATCCTCAAGCCTTTGGAAGAAGTGAGTACAAATGGATAGAGCTGGAATCTGCCTGGGGAAACACGGCAGCTCTTCTCCTGGGACAGCGATCTGAGAAAAAAGCTGGGCTGTGTCAGTGGAGTCACACGAGCATAGAGACAGCACAAGCAGGGGCAGCAGCCAGCTCCAGGACAGGGATTTACTGTGTGCTCTGGCTGAGCAGCCCCTGTGATGCAAATTGCTGTAGCTCTGATTAATTAGGCCGCTAAACCAGATTTATAGATACCATATATTGCTATAGGAGCACAAAGCAACCAGAGACTTTCAACAACATTTCATCCTTATGGCCTGGTACACAGACAGTGTTTTCTTGGTTTAACCACTGTAACTGTGCCAGGTAGGAAATGTTTCCTACCAACTCATTCACACAAATAAACCCCGATTGTGGGCATGGCCATCTCAGCATAATAGTTTGTCACAGCTATCTTTCTTATTCAATTCCCAGACTAGTATAAAGCATTTACTGGTGCAGCTGCATTAAAATTAAAAAGGTCATACCACTTGAATGGTACTGATGTAATACAGCGTTTGTATGCATTCACTGAATTAAACCAGTGTAACCCCTCATCTTTAGAAAAAGTTTGAGCTATGGCAATGCATCAGAGTCTCACACTGTTTAGCATGACCAATAAAATACAGGGTATAATAAAAAAAAAGCAGAAAGAGGAAAAAATGAACTCCTCATGAATTTGTTTTCACTAAGTTAGAAAAATCTGCATTTTCCATTTAGTTACGTGATTACTGACTTTCCTGTTGACTGCAGCTTTGAAAACATTTTTCATTCCCATCTTTATTCCCTACAAAAAAACCCATTGTCTTCAAACAAATATCTCAGAGGGTTTATAGAACTGATTAAGTCTGATTCTGTAAGGGAAAAAAGATAATTGTGCGTGAGCCGATAAATGTTGCAGGGACAACTCTAAACAATCATGCATGAATTATATCTTCAACAAATGTAATTACCGAACAATTCAGAAAATGTGAAAAAGCTGCTATATTTCTGTAGTTATTTCCTTTCCTGGCCTGTGTTTTGGATGGCTTTCAAGCATCCCTGATTAAATCTGGCCAGAAATCTTCTGGTGGAGCCAATTCCCAATGAGAAATGCCGATTCATCAGAACGAAACACCGCCGAGTGTGGGAACCTGTCACGTTTGGTTCAGAATGCATGGGCTCCAAACCTTGCCTAGGCTTCAAACCTTGCCTGCTGTGCAGATTGCTGGCAGAAGACTGTCAGATTTCCTCCTGTCCCATCTGCACCTCCCACGGCAGCCCAGTGGGCAGACTCTGTGGAGGGGCCTGTAGACTTATGTCAGACACCTCTCCAGGTTCTCCAGAGATAAAAGGCATGAGGAGGTAAAAGCTATGAGGCAAAAATCTTCATTCTTGAAGTAGCTGAAGGCAAAGAGGTCAGCACCTGACCCAGCTTCCAGTTTCCCAATATAGGACCTGTACTCCAAAGGCAGACTGCAAAATCAGCACAACACAACTATGAAAGTGTTTACAAGTGACCCCCAAAGAGATTAACCTTTGCTTACAGCAATATGGCAGGCAATGTGTTATAAGCTCTTTAATACAGAATATTTGATAGTGTTCTGACCTATATTTCTGTTTGAGCACTCTGCTCTAGTGCTGTGTTAATCACCAGTCCCTATTGCTAGTTCTCCACCCATGAAGCTGGAGGGACAACAGAGCGTTGTGTGCAGTTACAGCCACTCTGCCATGTTTTCCATGTGCACAGTGGCTATCCTGGAGTGCTGCACACCCCATACCTGCCTGGGACTCACCAAGAGCAGTCTTCTGCTAGCCTGCTGGACCTCCCATGCCATGTTTCCCTCAGTAGATACAACTCACCTTTCTGGGTGTTATCTCAGGACACTACAACACCTGCCAAGGATGAGTGACAGAGACACGTCCATGGGGAAGTGCACCTTGGCACAGTACCCTGGATTCCCAAAGGAGGAGACAGGCCTGAGGGTTTTGCCAACACAAACATCCTCTAGGAGGTATTTATTTCTTACCCACTCGGCTTAAAGATGCAGGGTATGCCACAGTGACAGGACAGGAAGGAAAACAGAATCAGGTGAAGGGCTTCACTCGGCATTTTGCAGGTGTGCTTGTACTGTCAGGAATGTTCCTTTCTGCAGCAAGATATTATTTCAGTGCCTAAACCTCTTATGCTGTTGTTCTTGTGTGTTGTTCTTGTGTGGCCATTCTCTTGGCCATGCACCTACAAACTCCAAATAGCTTGAGAATCGCTGCCTGGTTCCCCCGTCCTTTTGCCTCACATTTTGAAGCCTTTAACAGGGAAAAAAAAAAAAAAAGAAGTCTTAGCTGATAACACTGTAGCTATTAGCTGATAAGTATTACCCAGTAATACTACCTGCATAAGGCTTGGCTACCCATCAGCCTGCAACACTTGTACCTGATTAAAGTGTGCTGCAATCAACACCAAGAACACCAAATGAGGGAAAAAACAATAGAAGCTGTGAGCAGGCCCCAGTGAAAAACATACTGCACTATGTTTTTCTGGTTGAGTAGGAGG
Organism: Myiozetetes cayanensis; assembly: GCF_022539395.1. NCBI lineage: Eukaryota > Metazoa > Chordata > Aves > Passeriformes > Tyrannidae > Myiozetetes > Myiozetetes cayanensis. The sequence continues at coordinate 110,400,444 of NW_026087742.1, read as the reverse complement.
AAGACACAGTGGGTGAAAAATCATCCTCATTGTTATGTTAATTTGCTGTACTGGAGAGACCAATCTCAGGGAATGCTTGTGCGGACACCCAGAAATAACCCTGGGAGAGCTTTTCCCTTTCCTATTTTGTTCTGTTTCTTTCCATCCCTTGTCTTTACCAAAGGATAACTGTGTTCAGTTTAGGCCACCAGCTATGGACATCATGGATAGAGCTTTGTGAATGTAGGTCTGTTACAGATTGTCTGTGGGACAGTGCTTCTAAGGACCCATCTGAACTGATCTGAATCCAGCAAAGAACATCCCAGATCTGTTGCCTGCTGTGGATCTTCAGCTCTGTTGGGAAACACCACCTATTTTAAAATTTTTCTTTCAAAACGAAACAGTGAGCTGAGGTTGAGTCATGGGATGAATATTCAGGTAATTTATCTTTGAGATAAGCAGGTTTAGACAGAACTATTTTCAGTTCAGTTTCACTGAAGATGGGATCTACAGGATGAGGTCGGAAAGCTCTAAGGAAATATTAAGCATCAGAAAACAACTTAACTTGCTTATAGCTCTTTACTTAACCCCTCGGAGCAGAAAAGACCTTTCTGCATCTTGTAGGCTTGTATTTGTCCGTGGTCTAAGTCTGTAGCTCACTGCTGTGTCTTTAAAATCTGTGAACACTTTCCCTTGAGTTCTTAAGTCTTTCTATAAATTAAAGCTCATCTGGGCTCTGATCATGTACAGCTTGAGTCAAAAGGAGTTAATGGTTAATTTAATTGGAAGCAGGATACATACCTTCTTTAGGAAAGCAGAAACAGGAAGGCGATAATTTTTACTAATTAAGTTCATTTGTTAGGAAGAAGAAACAGTGGAACTTGCATGATGCCATTAACCTTACACTAACTCAGTTTTCTAGTGCTAGCTGGCAATCAAAATTTCTATGGCTCTGAGGATATTCATTTGCTTCTGGGATTTGGTTTCAGCTGCTGATTTCAGATTCAGAGCCACTGGAGTTAAGTGAAACATTGCTTTACTGGGTTTAGGGTAACACTACAAGCATTTCAGCAAATACCCATTTGTAGATTTGAAAGTGTGATATCAAACAGTGTTTACAGAATGTTTTGTATTTGCTTGCATTTCTAATCCTGAGTGAAGCCTGCAGGGGCAGGTGACTGACTGCGAATTTCTTGCAGAATTTGGCATCTCTGTGTTGGATTTGGCTGTGTTCAGCCATCGAGGCTCTGATATCATATTGCTCAGATACTTAAATTTCTGATGAGCAAACTGTTCCAGGTGAAAAGGCCTGCTTAAACTGTGAATGCTGAGCAGCAGATAATTGGGTGTATGCATGTGTGAGGGGATGCATATCCAAGATTTAACTTCTGAACTCTCGAAAGGAAGCCTGCTGCTTGCTGCCCACAGGTAGTACAGGCTAGTTCTGAATTTTGATAATTTCTAGACTGAAAAAAACCTTTTATCTCCTGAGTCCTCCCATTAATGAAAGACAGAAGCACCAGTTAGGACGTCGATCATGTGTTGTGCTTCTGCACATAGACTAGATAAGTCAAAACAGGAGCTGGGGATCGTGGAAAACAAGATGACCAAAACTAAGGGTTCTCCAAAAGAAGAAGGGAGAGAAAAGGGGGACCTGGAATGAAGAAGGTGAAGAAGATCTTAGGTGGAGGAAAGATCCTGGAAGCAGGAGGAGTTCCTGGAGATCAGAGCAGACAGAAGACAAAAGCAGTGGGATGCTCAGCAGGAGCAAAGCAGGAATTGACATGATTTTGTCCAACCTTCCCAGACCAGCAGAGACCAGCTAGAGAGGGAAGCTGAGACATTGCGAAGGTAGTGCAGGAAGGGGAGTGACTGAGTGTGTTAAAAAACAAGGCAAGGTAAGAGCTCTGATCTTTGTGATTCTTCAGTAAATCCCAGTATCCAGATCCACTATGAGTTGCTTGATATTTGTCTTGCCCATGAACAAGCAGAAAAGAGGGGATTGACCCAATAAGCTTCTCATTATAAAGGATACCTTGAGGCTGAAATTCACCCAAATACACAGAGCGGTACACACTGTATGTATCACTTCAAAACCACAGAAGTCATGGAGCTGGGAACAGGACTAGCTCTGTTCTTAACTGGTATAATGGCTTTGTGTTGATCCACTGTCTAAGGATGAAATTAATTCCCTTCTCACCCTGGAAGTCATTATCAGTAGCAAAAGGTAAAGACTTTTCCTTACCAAAAAATCTCTTACTCCAGTACACCAATGTGAATGGAAAGGCAGGTCTCAGTAAGAAGGTTTTAATTATTGACCAATTTTCTTGTCTTTTTCAACCTCAGTTTCCATTAGAATAGGAAGATGGGGCATTGTCTTCCTCATATTTTTTTCTTGAAGATGAGTATCTTCCACCATCAGTTCAAGACCCTTTTTTCTTCAAGGTGATCCCAAAATTTAGGAGATGAACCCAAGGAGATTGAATGCAATGTACAGAGATTAAAAGATAGATTTTGGATATGTTTATGGAGGCATGGCTGCGCTATTTACAATGATACCTTCACATAGTTAAAATCCAAGTAATTGTAGACAATCTTCTTTTCTTTTGTTTTCCTCTTGTTATTTTGCTAAGCACTGTGAATTTCCAAGTGGAAACTCATTTGGGAGGCAGAAATGTTTTGTTTTCCTCTCGTTTGCTTGTCACATTGTTCTCCATACCACCCCACATCTGCTCGCTAAAAGAGCCAGCAGTGCTCAGATCTTACCAGCAGAACAGCTTTAAACCAGCTCTTTGACCCTGGTGCTGACAGTGCTTTCCCAGTAATGCTTGGAGATAACAGCTGCCATTCCAAATATGCTGCAATACAATCTCAGTCACAGAAGCTGGGACCTTTTCTTTAGAAGATTGCCTTGAATTATTCACAGGACAATCGCCTCCTTTTTACAAATATAACATGCTAGAAGTTGGTCTCTGTAGTCCATTGCTTAAACTGTGACTCTTCTATTGGCCAGAACTTTATGTGGTGATAAAGTCATCTCTAGACCCAGCAGGAACTGGAATTTTTCAAGTGTAGTGATTTCAGCTATGTGTTATGGACAAGGAGAATAAGGTGCTTACAACTTTACCTACCACAGTGTTTGGAGAAACATTTCTCCACCTGTTTCTGTGTCACTTCAAGTCTTTCTGCAGGTGCTAAGGGTCATCTAGAATTGGCACCATTACACATGATGGGAACTTAGAACAAAAAAGGTTAGTAATGAAATATTTGCTGAGATCCTGGCAACACTTCAGCCAAAGTTTGTTTTATTGAAAGTGATATTTCAACCTACTACTTAATGGGTTGGGCTACAGTTCTGAAGAATTTGGTGTAAGACCCCATGATATATTTCTAGACCAGGTTCAGGTGGCCTATGGATTTACTTGTACTGAGGTTGTTAAGCCTGTGAGGGAGGTAAGATGGAACCAAGTGTAAAAAAAAAAAAAAAAAGAAGGAAGCTTCAAGCCTTTACAAAACCAGTAACAGCAATGTCAGTGGATGTGTTCCAAGCAGAATCCCTAAAGGAAAGTCATCTTTAGATGAAGCATCGCTAGATTGTCCCGAGTAGGAGAAAGAAATAACTTCTGCTTTAAAAAATTAGCTAAAAAAAATAACATCTTATCTGCATCTAACAGCATCTGCTTTAGCCATTGTGTATTTCAGCTGGATATTCACCTGGTGGCTTCAGCAACAACAAGGCTGACCCTGTGGATATTTAAGAACAAGTTAAAATACTGAGATATTCAAGACTGATTCAAGCTGAAGAACTACTCACATAGCTTTGAAGGAAAAGAGGACTCTGCTTTCAATACCCCTAAAAAATCTCTTGCTTCAGCAATGATTTTGTTACTGTGAAAATCAAACAAAATTCCATGAAGAATATGTAGATAAGATTTTTAAATTATTTTGACTATTGAACCACTGTAGTCCAAGAATGTTTAGCCTGCAGCACCTTGTATACCACAAATAGGATATAACATTACCCTGTTAACACTAATAATCTCCAAACTGCAGAACATAAAACACTTGACAGCAGTCCTGAGATTATTTTGGGCTCTGTGAAGAAAAGCAGCTATTATAGCTATGAAGCTAAGAAATACTGTGATGTAAAATTTATGAGCTATTTACCTCCAATGCTACTTATAAATGAAGAGATCTTTGAAGAGCCAAGTTGTGGCATCACAATGTAATTTTTAAAGGGATCTAATATTTTTCTATGAACTGGCAAAGAAGGAGATATGGAGGGGAGAATGATATGGGACAGTCTACCCTTAGAGTGCTAAGAGAACCAGTTCATCCTGCCTCCAGTAAAACCAGCAGGTGAGGCAGACACACTTAATTCATGATTTCTTTGCCATTACACCCAACCTGTTACGGTTCTGGAATCAACAAACACTCTGTGTCCCTTGGACAAAAAAGAGCAGCCATAAGGAGCAAATGCTCACTCCTGTCTAATAAAAGGAAAATAACAGCTGAGAGATTTGTAAATGTTTGCTGTAATTCTGCAACAGAATAAAATGTTAAATTCCACACACTGCTCTGGTGCTCCCATCCTGATCATCATCAGTGAAAATATACCTCCAGTGCAGCAGCTGTAGCTTCTCTAATAAGATATCTACATAGAGAAAATAGGCAATCAAATTTCTGCAAAGTATGAAATTTTCCATTAAATTGTCTCTTCCTTTTATATAACACAGCTGCAACAGTTCTCACTAGCTTTTTCTATCTATGCCTCAGCAAACATAACTCTCACTTGCAGGATATTTTCCAAATGAGTCATTTGAGATTTAGAAGATTTCCTCTAAATGCGTCTAGACCATGACCCTAAAAATCTTATCCTCAAAAAAAAAAAAAAAAAAATCTTATCAAAAAAATTTGATCCAATCATCTACAACCATAAGTTAGGAAATAGAGAGTGTTGGAAATGAAGAACATATTCTGACAAATTAAATATTAAAGAGATGTAAAGAACATCTGTAACATTTGCTTCTAAATGAATCTCTGGTAGTTTAGTCAATGTGTTAATCTTCAAAAGGCCTTTGATGTTGTGGTCTGTTTGGCTTTGTCTGCTGAACTTTATAGTTTTGCTTTTAATAAGGCAGGGCTTCTGTGGTTTTCATACGAGTAACAACTCATTATTAGTAAACTGAATTGCTTGGAATTGCTGTAAATTGCAGTGTTTGCCTGCTAATTGATGGAGTGTCTGAAGTCCTGGAGGGAAGGTGTTATTCTTCCCCAGTGTTAATGATCATGTCCTGTTGCTAGTTTTGGTGGTGGTAACACTGATGCAAACTATGCCCATCAGGCCGTGCCCTTGTGCCTTCAGAATGAGTCTTTGGTGACTTAAACAACAAGCATACCTGTCTCAGGCAGATACACTTGTTGAAGTAATCAAAATGCCAGCCTCCACTTGCATGGGGCAATGGCTGTCATGGGAAACCCTGTAGCTGCTGTGGAGTCTTTTTTTGCCCCTCTTTGCACTGTCAGCCTGAGGAAGCAGTTAATCTTGAGTTAACTGGGTCAAACTTAGTGCTATGGTTTAGTTGATAAGGTTGTGTTTGGTCAATGGTTGGACTCAGTGGTCTTGGAGGTCTTTTCCAACCTTATCAATTTTATGATTCTGTCAAATCTGAGTGGATTACTACATCTGTGTGAAGGCCAGTATAAAACACTTCTGTTAACCTTTGAGGTCAACCTCAGCTATGTCACAGCAACTTAAATGATGCACTGGCTGAGTAGGCATCACTCAAAATTTGTATACATTCTTGAAGAGTTCTGTTTCTGTGAAAGGATTTTATTTTTAAGTGTCTTGGCATTTTTCATTCAATCTGAAAGGAAGTGTTTTCCGCTCTCTAGTTGTGACAAAACCTGTATGCCTTAAGACAAGGAGAAAGTACCAAAAAAACCATAACAAAAGAGAGGAAATTATTAAAAGGGCATAAACACTCTCCTGCCAAGACTGTCCTTCAGCCAGATCTTATTCCTAATGTCCTCAGGGCATCTCTCCTTTTCAAAGAAAACACAGGGAGATCAAAGAAGCTGGCCAAAACATCTGTTCTTTGTGCAGGTCTGGTAGTGAAACATCTTGGGTCCATCTCAACACACTCAGTTTCCTCCTTATTGCCATCTTATGCTGATACTTACTTGTACCTGTACCTTCTCATCCCTGTCCTACTGTACATAGATGTGCTTCCTCTGCATGAATTTTTCCAGGAGAAGAAGCAGCAGCTGCTCTTGGCAGGTGTAAATACTGTTTATCACATTCCCTTCCTTCCCCCCTCAAAGCACACACACACACACATACACACAGAGTGATACTCTTGCACATTAAATTACTGCTATTGAAATCAGATTCTGGCTTACTCGACGCTGACAATATTGTGTTTTATTGCTAAATGCTACAAGTAATTCCTCACACTCTCAGTGATTTATCGTGTAGCTCATCTACTCAGGGATTTCCTCCATCATGTAATATCACTAGAATTTTGCCTGAGGAACAACTGCCAGGGAGGACCTGCTGTTATACCTTGCTTCCTTCTTCTGGAACATAATAGCATAACATAAGTAAATGCCACAGAGCAGTTTGACATATTGTATAAGTACTGATTCAGTGCTGAACTGATAATAGATGCTTGTTGAGACGCTGTAAATTTTCAGAAACTCTCTTAGTCTCCTAATACATTTTAAAATAGGAAAATGTAAAAGCAGATGATATGTCTGTATCCACTACAATCCATCCACATTTCTGTATCCTTGCCTCTCATTTAGCATACACAGAAATTCAGACTGCAGAAAAGAAGTTTTGCATTTATACTGTTATACTATAAACAGCTTTCCTTTGATACCAGACAGTGAGTCTGTACTGGCATATATAACACCAAGCACATATATAACATAGTCCCTCCTACCTCCACATGCTTCACTCCCAGGAAGCATATTAGAAATGCCCAGGAACAGCAAACATGACTTGCTGAATCAAGGGCATATTCATACTCACTGAACAGAGAAAGGAGTGCAGCAAATGCACTAATTGCTTAGACTGTTAACATAAGGATAATAATGACCAACCTGTTTCAAGCCCAACCAGCCCTGAGTCCTCTTTCCCAAACTACCCAGTGGGAGATACACAGGGGAAGTTCATAATAAGCACAGACTGGTGTTTAGCCAAGCCCCTCTCTGGCAGTCACTGCCTTAGAGAGCACCTGATCTGAAGGTCATACAGAGACTGACCTGTTTAATGAGTGCCAATGGACCTGCCTTAATTATCTAATTCCTTCCAGAATCTATTTGCATTTTTGCCTCTGCAGCTTCTCTGAGCAATTAATGCCTTCTTCAGTTATGGGCTGTGTGAAAAAATGCCTTTTCCAGTTTGTTTTAAAATTTCTGCCTGATGCTTTGGCATCGAAGTCCCATTCACTCCTGTGTGATCAGAATCAGAGAATAGCCCTTCCTCATGCCCTTTTTCTAACCCTGTAATAACTTCATTCTGTTTTAGCATATGCCTTTTGCTTCTGCCTCTTTCTGAAGCCAAACGTGGTCTGTTTGGTCTTTCCTTCTGTGCAAGGCTGTTCCTTGATCAAACCTTTTGGTACCTCTTTCAGGTCTGCTTTTTATGAGATGAGGAAAGGACTGGCCCTGTGTGCAGCCTTCAGAATGTGTCTGCACCAGACACTTATACAGATGGCTAAAAGTGTTTTCAGTCTGGCTCTCAGTACCTTTCCTTAATAATTCCTAACAGCCTGTTTGCCCTTTCGACTGCTGCTGAGCAATGAGCTTGCAGAAACAACTCCAAGATTTACTTCTTGACTGGTAACAGCTAATTCGGAGCCAAGAACAGTATATGCATGGCTAGAAATGTTTGGGGCTTGTTGGTTTGTTTTTTTTTTCCAGATGCATTATACTGCATATATCAATGCTGAATTTTGCTTACTGTATACCAGTCCTTCTGCAATCAATCCCAGTCAGATTTAGAGTTGACTATACTTTTTCGTATTACCAACAAACTTTGCCACCTAGCCCTCTTTTCAAGCTTCCTTCTGAGAATATGGTGACACTCCAGCACATTTAATATTTCCCTACTATAAAAAATCCATCATTTGTTCTTCCTTGTTTCCCATCCTTTAACCAGTTATTAATCCACGTGAGGCCTTTCCAAATGACAGCTTCATCTCTTTGTGGATGAAACTTGTGGAGAGAATTCTGGAAACCCTCAAATACTATATCAACTGAATCACCTTTATTTATATACTTCCTTGCACCTTCATAGAGTACTCATAGATTTCTAAGTCATGACTTGCTTTGGTGAAAACTGTGTTGCCTATTCCTTAATAAATCTTTTTTTTCTCGATGTCTAGTAAATCTATTCTTCAAATGTGAATTTGCTTGGTATTAAAGCATAAGTTTGTTTGGTACAAAAGCCAGGTGTAATGCTCTCTATTTGCCCACATCTCTCTTGTAGTCCTGGTTTTAAGAAAAAAATAATTTGTGTTTCTGATATCTAGAGCCTAAACTTTGCTAATTCTCAGAATAAACCAAAGTCTTTAAATCCTTTACAGTTCTTTGAAAATATTTATTGTTATTTATTTGTTTGTTCCACACCTTAGTCCACTGTTCTTTCCAGCTTAGACAGATGTTTGCTGGATAGGTACCCTATCCAGAACTAAAGAACAGCAAACTCTCAGGTCTGTCCTTCACCTCTCTGTGGAAAACAGAAAGACAAAGAAATTAAAGTCCTATCTGTTGCAGGAGGAGGAAAGGATACACTTCCCACCAGAACCAGCTGATGCTACTTCATGCCTTCCTGTACCAGAAGGTGTGGTACCAGCTGTGCAGATACCTGTTTACATTGATATTTGTCTCCTCCAATGCTCATTCAGCTTTCTTGCAATGACTTTGTCTTCCCTGTGTGATGCTTTTACACATTGTTCATTTCTGGACCTCACCAAGTGTGGTAAATGTCTTAATTCTGATGCCTTTGAAGTTTTTGATGCTATGAAGTTTCACACGTTTATCAAATTGATTCTCACAAATTTCTCTATTATTTTTCTTGGACAGCCTTAACAAGGTTTTTCATTTCACTTGCTAATATGTTTGCTGCTGGTTATTGGAATCATTATCCCTTTCTCTCCCTGGCTCAGGACTTGTTTAATTATTTAATGCAATGAGACATAACCTGTAAAAGAGAGACTGAAAGAGCCTCATGTGAAGTGCCCTAGAATCTCCTAGGAACTAAAATGGTCATGTTCCACTGAAACATTGAAGGGATTTGTTGTTGGTTTTCTCCCACTTCAGCCCATGAGTAAATACTGGTCTAACCTGCTCCCTTAATTCCCCAAGTGCTTGTGTCTTTCCCCCCTCAACTCCCCCAACCTGGTGTTCCTCAGGGGTGCACAAGTGGCTCTCCCAGCACCAGTGTGCCCCATTCCTCAGGCATGGCTTCTCCCCCTCACTCCATGAGGGTCCCTGGCATCTGACCTGGGTCTTGCTTCCTGCTCCTGGGAGCCCATCACTGTGAGAGGCTCAGTGTTACAATTCCTTCCATGCTTCTCTAGCTCCAGCCTTCAGGCTGTGTGTCGACATTATCCTTCTCACCAAATGCTGACACTTTGAAATGAAAATACATCAGTACTAGTTAAGCTGAATATACAATCTTATGATCATGACAAAGTCAAGATTTGTCTTGTAATCTTTCTTTGTAGTGGTTTGTAAGGAAAAGTCCCTTCGGTGCTGACCCCATAATTAACCTTTCAGACTGGAATGTAGTCAGAGAAGTCAGTCTGTTGTTTGTCCCCTTCTCTTAAAAAAATAGTTTCTAAAGGATACTTGTATATGTATTCAGTAGTGAAAATCTCCAACCTGCTAACAAATATTCAAAATTTGCTGTTACCCTATTGCAGTGGCTCTTACTATTTTGGAAGAGTGTGATTTAATATGTGAAATAGAGAGGAAATTGCTTTTTCATGGTGTTTCAATGCTTCTGAAACACAGCTTTGCTGAAATTAAGCAAACTTATTAAATGAGTTAACTCAATCAAGTGAATGAGCCTCAATCTCCCATAAGACTTAAAAGGAACCCATACTTTCCTCCAGTATATCTATCATGGCCCAAGGGGTCTTTTAACTAGAGATTTGATTGAATCTTAAAGCAAGTGTTTTGTTATCTTCAGTTTACCATGAAAGTTGATTAAAGTTACTATCATTGTGGTTTTCACAAAAAAAGCAGCCCAATAGGTTTCTGAGTTTGACAGTGTGTGGGGATTAAATAAATAAATAAATTTGAATTCTAATTGACTCAAACTCAAAACTGATCTCCATAATATCTGGACTTATAGGGCATATTTGGATTATCTTTCCTTGAAAGGAACAGATCAGAGTTTCTTCTATTGAAGTGCTAGGATGCCATTGAAGCCTGGGCAACCTGAGGACTGGTAACAATAACCTGATCCACAGTCAGCATATCACCACTCTGATCATTTATTATGCCTTTATGTGGAAGGAAAATGGAATGAGGTTCCATGAAAACAAACAAAATGAAGAAATGCTTAGCAAGGAAATAGTCTGGTATTTCCAATCATTTCATGCTTCTCCTAAGAGAGGCCACCTGGCTGATTCTCTCCTAGGATGACCTGGAGGGAAAATGCCATGCCATACAGGCTCTACAGCCACAGATGGAAGTAAACTCTTCCAAAGTAGAATACAGATCCAATCCCTTTTGCTCTCCTCCCCTCAACGAGGAGCTTCTTGGCTCCAAGCAAGAGGGAGCAGCACCTAAAGGGATCTGGCTCTCACTCCTGCCTTTCTCAGGGGCTCAGACTTTCTGGATGGAAAAGGATGCACAAGGACAGGGGATGTTTTGGGCAAGCTCCTTTCCAGCGCTGCGTTCTGAGTGAGGGGGAACTCGGTCTTTTCTTTAAGAAAATCTGTTTGGCAAGATGGTTTCCTCTTTCATCTTCTCTTCAGCCGCAGAACATTTAATTCCACATTTTCTTCAGGAGGTCTAAGCCATGGGGAATCACTGTTCTTCACTCAAACCACATGCTCCCACCTGACCCCTCAAAAGAGAGGGAACCATCAGCAATAACAGGCAGAAGCTCCACTGAAGCAGTGTGGCCATGACCTGTCTCCTCACAGGCACCAAGATTTAATTAATGGTTCCTGCTGTAGTTGTGACATGGTATTACACTAAGAATAAAGTACTTAGGGGACCAGAAAGTAAGCAAGCAACTAAAAACCTAGGACTGTGGACTCAGTATACTATCATGAGGCCAGGCAAGTGAGCTCTGGGGTCCCATTTTAGGACATTTTCTAGGTTTAATCATAATAATGGGAACAGAAACCAGCTCATAACCTTATTCTCTTCACTAACCAGGGGGCAACATCAGTCTGGAGGGGAGAGGGAGCGTATGTCAGGACCTCCCCCTGGACTGGTACTCCTTCTTTCTTGTAAAAATGGAAGTTGCTTTTCATAAGCAGGGAACAGGAAAATGGCGTCTAAGTAACTGTTCAGTGTAAACACCAGCAAATTCATTATTCATAGCTGTTTAATGAAAGTTCTATGTTAACAAATCTTTTTTTCTGTGCATGGCTCATAAACTATTAGCTGCCTTTTTCTCTCTTTTTGTTTCTTCAATTCACGAGGTTATATGCATTGTAGGTGAAGCTTTCAAAAAAAGAAAAAGATCTGAGTGAGTCAGTGAATTTGAGCACTCACTGGCTGCAAGACGCCTTGTGCTCCATCTGATTCAGCTCCATAATTCATTGCTTGAAATTTTTCAGGAGAGGCATGTTTAAAATGTCACTTACAATATGAAAATTTGTTTTAATACAATTTAGTCTGAACATTTATGGTTCTCACAGTGTTCCCATCTGTGCTTATGAACCTTTTCTTTCCATAAATAGGTGAAGGAAACTGCATTCTGTTCAGCTCTTGTCTTCAATGAGAGTCTCACGACTTTTATTACGTCTATGTCCTCAGAGGTCATTGTGAATAACATCTTGTTGAAGCTGCAGTCAGAGATAAGAGGTTTATACATGGGATCCTGAAATAGGGCCTGGCCATTGTGATTTCACCAATTTCAGGATTTCAGTCTGTCTTTTAAGTGAGCTGACTCTGTCACAATGACTTCTCCAGGCCTGACACTTCCTCTGCTTAGTCCTACTATGGGAGCAAAGTAGGTGCATCGACCAGGCTCAACAAGACATGTTTCATCAACTTTCAACTCCATCTTTGTCCTCACTAGAGTATTAACAGCCACTGCATTTTAAAGTGGGCTGCATTGTTGATTATCAGGACTTTGTGGACATTGAGGGATCCATCTGCAGGCTTGAAATTAGGCATAGGCAAAAGTACTTGGGCTATTAGCATTTCATGGGGCTTCAGGCATGGGTAAAGGGAAACTGAAGCTGTACGACACCAATTAAGAACTCCTTTCTTTTGAACACAGTAATAAAAATACTAAAACTCCATAGTATGAGTGAGGAAAATTAGATCTGTTTTCTGCCAACAAACATAGTTTAACAGTTTTACCCTTCCACTTAGAAAAAAACCTCTCCTGTCCATGGTGTGTGTTGTGTTTAATATGCCTGTGAAGACCAGCACAACAAACCACTGAGATTAATAACCTTCAGCTGATAAAGAAACCTGCTGTTGAAAGGAGGTGCTGTAATCACAGCTGGCTGTGGCTCTGCAGCACTCTGCAGGCAGCCAGGAGGTCTGGAGGTGCAGATCCAGGCTGTGTCCCTGCTGGCAGCTCTGCCACACCAAAGCGGAGACAAGGAGGGATGAGGAGCCCGGCAGGGTCTCACCTGCCCTTCATCAGCTTCAATTTTCCCATGAGCCCCACTGCTTATGTCAGATGTGCACACTTTTTAATCTTGCTACTTAATTATTTTCATCATCAAAATTGTATTCATAAGCCAAGCAAAACCATTGGGGAAAAAGGACAGTGACAGTGCAAGCACAAGAGGAGGAAGGGCTGTACCACCAACAGAGCTTCTGCCAAAGCCTCAGCTGCCTTCACAGAGACAGATTCAGTCTCCACACATCTTTGCTGATACTTCAGACAGAGCAGGATGGCCAAATGACAAAAGCTCACCCCATTCTAGATGAGTCCTTCTTCTCTGTTCAGTGCAGGACTGGTCAGGGGTGGGTTGCTGCCATTTTCCTGGATGTGCAACTTGCTTGATTTGTTGCTGCCCAGGCTGAAGGCTCCACCACTTGCTCCAGTTCAAGCTGCTGGACTAGAAGCCTCCTATTGTCTGTCTGCAACCTAAATCTGCTCTATTGATTTAAAATGCAATCAATAATTACTGCAGCAAACATATTGCAGCAGACATGCTGCTGTTACGGTCCAGAAGAGATCTAAACATCCACAAACATCTTTTTGTCCAAGCCTTCTACAGCTGTTGTTTTCAGGTGCCTGCTCCCCTGGGGAACTTTCAGGTACAGTGAGCTTTCCCAAATAATGTGAAAGTTATCACAACTGTTGTGATTGTCTCCACTTCATGAAACAGCTGATTTGTTAATGGCCCTTCTGAAGAAGAGTTAGAGTGAAACTTAAGTTAACTTAGTAAAATAGGAACTTAGGGCATGAGCTGAGCCTGTCTGGTCACTCTCTGACCCTGTTGTGTGCTGTCTCTGTTGCAACACTCTCTCTGCTGAGAATGGACACTGCATAGGCTGGGGGCAACTCGCAAATGCATTTTGGGCTTCTGGAGAAGAGCCTGTCCATTTGAGCTCCACTGACTGATGGCCTCAAAATGGGCACGGTGCCTGTGCCTCTGTGATGATGCAAAGGCTTGGCAAGTTCACTGAGGTGCCAGTATAAACCAGATTTTCAGCATCTGCCTGTAGATATTTTTCTCACTCCACTGAGGAGAGCCGCAATGTAGCAGACACCCTGAAGCTGGGTGTTTAAGTTCAGGAAGTGAGAGAAAATTATGATATTATTCAGGAACTGATTGGTGTCTGCCAGTATCTACCACCACTGGCTGAGGTTTGATGGAATAACTGAGAGAACATGTTGAAAATGTGACAGCCAGTGAATGTGTTCTTCTTGAGTGCTTCAAATTGGGTCGTGTTTGCACAGATGGAGCACGTACCCTGGCTGGCAGGAGTACTGGTTGTGTCTCTTTGCTAGAAAGGGTTTTGTATCAACAGCTATCCAAAATATCATTTAACAGTCATCAGGAGGCTCTTTGTGCTAAAGACCTGCATTTCTGCAGAGCTCTAAACCTGATTGTCTGTCTCATCAACTTGGTAGTTGTGCATGCACTAAATCAACATATCTTACCAACATGAGCAGAGGGAAATCAATGCTTCTCTTAAAGTTTAGTTAGCTGGTGCAGGAAAAGGCTCTTTAAAACTTTGAAAACTAAAGAAACAAATGGGTTTTGGAAGGCAAGAGTGAATTCATGAATCACAGTAAGCTGCCTAAAGACCAGGATTAGGCAGTGAACTGGCTGCCTTTACAGGCATTACATTCTGCCTGTACCACGTCAGTACGTCTACAGGAGAAAGACTGTCATTCTGTTATGATGTTTAATGGTCTTTCCCTTGTGATAAAAGCAATAAAAAACTCCTGTCTCATAATAAGTTGGACCACTTTCTTTCAGAGCAGTCAGGAGTTAATAATAGGGCAATAAATTAGGAGATCTATACTGCAATGTCATCAATTCTGGGCTTATATGAGTGAATTTTTTAAGAAATGGTGGTAGAAAAGACTGCTGTGGCCATTTAGTAATCCTCTTGCTGAATGTATAATTGGAAATGTTGAAATTTGAAAGTACAGTTGGGCTTGAGAAGGAACTGTAATTCATCCCTAGTGATGAAGGGCCAGTGCTGTCCTGAGCTGAGGGCCAGGTGAGCAGTTGCAGGCCTGGCCTGGCCACAGCTGTATTCCCAGAATAAATGTTGTAATGTGGGAGAGATCTCCTGGCCCTGACATGAGCTAAAAAAGCAGCTTTTTACCCTCATCCTGATGAAGTCATCTCTGCTGGAGTGCATAATTACCACTGAATTTTTAAACAGCTGTAACACATAATATTAATGCCTGAAGAAAGCAGCAAAAGAGCATTTCCAGGGAAACAAACCATCACATTTCCCTGCTCCCTGACACAATGGGCTGAGATAAAACTAAAGCTACTCGAGAGCTAACAGGGTTTAGAAACCAGTCAAAACTGAGAAATACAACATTTACAAATGGATGTGATCATATGATGGATTAAACCTGTAGAGAAAGGCAAGTTTCTAGCCTCTGTTACCCATCTCATATTTGCACCACACCTCCACCGCTTCATCACTCTAAATCTGGCATCCTGGAGGAAGAAGTCAGAGCAGAGATAGTAGGCATGCAAGAGGTGACAGAGCTGGGGCAAGAAACCAAGATGGGTGGCAGAAACAGCTCTGAGAGTCCAGTTCTGCACACAACTATCGGTGTTCAGTTTTAAACACTAACCCATGTGGTGAAGTGCTCCAGTGATGGCACTTCTACCTTCATTCTTTCCTTAGTTCAGTTCTGACTCAGGATCAATGAAGAACTCAAAACGTCACAGTTCAAGTTCAGTTCCAGTTCAGTTGGTGGGGGAATGTGTCAGGCTGATGTTTGGTCCAGGTTTAGTGCAACTCCTTGAGCGTTTTTCTCTGAAATTCGTATTTTAAAACACTAGTGAAATAAAAGAAAAAAGAAAACCTGCATACTGCAACATAATGACACACACATTGCAGCTAGAAAGATCCTGATCTAAGTCTGGCTGATAATAACTGCAGTGGAGAACTTGGACCAAGGTAGTTTGATAAACTACACAGCAGAACAGTGGGCGAGGTGATGGAGCTGTTAGCAGCAAGAGATGATATATCTGTCTTTTTGAAATGAGAACTGACTGACAACTCTCTCTAGTGAATTCCAGGTTATTTCACCTGCTTCTCCCCACAGACATGACTGAGCAAAGATCAAGTCAAACAAATGATTAAAGGTTAGCTGCTGCAAAGTGTAGCTTTTCACTGCCTGAAACCCAGGGTCGAATCCTGGCCCATGGAAGGTCTGCTCCCTGCAGCACATGGGGACAGTCGTGCAAGAATGGCATTGCATGGTGTTGCAAAGGTTTGTGTAGCCCATTATTCTGTTTCCAGAAGTGGATGTAAGGGAATGGCTAAGGAAAAACATAGAGACAGTCAAGGCACATAGATTCATTTGCCCTAGCAGTCTGCAGCATCTAAACAGAGAAACATCATTCTTCAGGGGCTTTAAAACCACATCCTTGGCACTGCTGATGTGTGGCTCTAGCCCCCTGAGGCAGGGATCTCAGGACCTGCATGTGAAATCAAGAATCACTTCCAAGGCAGGTCAAAATGGCTCGAGCACATTCGCGTGTCAGTGTGTCCAAATGGCACCTCACAAACCTCGGCTGTGTCGGCACAGATTGCATGTCCAGGTCTCTGCATCCGAAATGTGCCCCCAGAATAGGAACTTGAAGAACCATTATACTGTAATTCAAATAATTTGATGCCGTCTTGGGAGCAGGGATAAAGTTTTCATCTTTACAGGTATGTGCCCAAGTTGCTAGGGTATAGATCCAGATTCCTGCATGGCATTTCATCTCCTTCATGTCTTCACACTGTCAGGGTTCCAAGAAGAGAGGATAAAAAGTTGCATCTCAGTTTAGTCCACACCTGAGAGATGTGCAGCATTGATCTAGGGCCACCTAACGTGCAAGAAGGACCTGTAGCACATTCTTTCATTTCCTATGTTGATCAACCTCACCTGTAAAATACTGTATAAAGCAAGGGCTGGGAAGTGACAACACTTTTCCCACTTTCCATATTGCAGAAAAGAAACAGCCATAGTAACCACAGAATCACAGAATGGCCTGGATTGGAAGGGACCTTAAAGACCATCTAGTTCCGACCCCTTTGCAATGGGCAGGGACACCTTCCATTAGACCAGGCTGCTCAGGTTTAGTGGGTGTTGTTGCCAATAGGGCTTACCCCCTGCAAGAGGCTGTTATCAGGCTTGGGGATAAACAAATGGGGTAAAACATTTGGTGCTGTCAAGTCTAGGATTTGTTCTGGGTCACACACAGAGTTGCAAGTCTCCAGAACTTGAAGGTCTGTGTGCAAGCATTTTAAATGCAGAGTAAGGGTTTTTGCATCTCAGTTCTGGAGTTGGGCAACTCTGTCCCACCTAAGCCTCACTTCAGGTACTCTTAAGAGCATTACCCTGCACTGAGATTGTTCTGTACAAATTGCAAATTAGACAGAAATTGTTCACATTATGCATTTACTTAGCAGTTGTAAACACGCTTCCATTTTGACCACAAAGTATGCCCTTAATTACACAGAAGAAGGTTACTTTGCTTGCTTTTTTTTGGTGTGTGTGTGTGAAAACAAACTCACTACTTGCAGTGAAATCAAAGCCAGTCACAGAAAGGTAACCTTTGTCTGAATCATGCCGTGATTGACTTTCCAATTATTTTTTTTCTTTGCTTTCTTGGAAAGTATACATTTATTTTCCATACCTTCCCTTTCCATGAAGCAGCTGTGTACTTGAGGTGACAACTACTTAGTAATGGCTTTATGAATCATAACTCATGTATTAATGCCATGCCCAGGCCACGACTTGGGAGTGAAAGGCAGCCTGCATGGCCTTGTTAACCTGTGGTGAATGAAAGAGATGGCAAGAGTTACTGAGTTCTTTGACTGTGACCTGGGGCTGCTTAAGCAGAACTGACCTGTGCAGGCACAGGAGAGGAGCCCTGCCTGCTCTCAGGTTGGTGAGACACACTACAAAGCTGAACTCTGAGAAAAGAGACCTAACAAAAAGAGGAGGAGGAGTTAATGTAGTTGAAAGAAACGGAACCTGAGGTACAATGATGTCCAGACAGGTCATTTCTGAAAGAATATCCTGGGTTTTCCAGATATGTCAGATCGTCCTAGTCCTAAGCCTCTTTAAAACCATTTAAACACTTGGATTATCTGAAGCTGGTGGAGGAAGCTTTGTTCAAGTGCTGAATTTCACAGGTTAACAACTGTGGCCTTTAGAGGAGGATGACATTTTAAAAAATACTAAGACAGTGGTAGTGCTTTTTTTCCCTGCTATGCATGGGACAGGAAAGCAGGGCGTCCTCATGCTGCTCAAAGACCTCAGACAGAAGCTTGCCCTTTCAATATAGGCAGTTTTAGATGCTGGAGAAAAAGCAAACTTCTGCCCTTGTTGCTAAGGTTTAGAGGAAGAGGAGATACATGAAAATCCATTCCTAAACATCTGCAGTGCAGAAGACATTAGCAACTGAAACATGGCAGATAAATGTGAGTAAAATGTGCCAGGCAACATGTGGGGTAGAAAGCATTTACTATTATGTTTAAGTGCTTGCAAAACGTCTCTTTGTTGTTCTATTTACAAGGAGCACTTTGCATACAGAACATCAGTCTCTCACAGAGCCAGCACGTTGCTGTGATAGAAATAGTAAATTTGCAACAAGAGGGATCTGGTAGGGGGGCTCTCAGCAAAGGGACTTTATCACACAAAATGAAAGAGGAAAACCTATTTTATACCGTTATGTCTTTGTCAGGCCCACATGACAAGAAGGCAGCTACTCCTGCTGCTAGGTGCCTTTGACAGCACTGTATAAAGGCATGCAGAGCAGAACCAGCTACCACAGGGATTAAATAGCCTGAATGCTTTATTTCAAATGATAGCTGCAGCCATCTCCCCTTCCTGGCACCCCTGCCCCAAAACCTTAGCAAGTGGAAGGGCTGGAGGGCAGAAATGCTCCAGAGGTCAAGACATTTACACTATTTTGGACCAAGGCAACAGCATCCTTTTGAAAACTTTTAAATTGCTGGGACGTGCTTTACCTAGGATGTTTCTGCAGGCAGATGTTGCAGTGGCAGCAGGTAAGAAATGAAGAGAGGTCATGGATCATAGATCATGAAATCACACAATCATTCAATGGCCTGGGTTGGAAGGGACGTTAAAGATCTTCTAGTTCCAACCCCCCTGCCATGGGCAGCGATTCTTTCCAGTAGACCAGGTTCTTCAGAGCTCCATCCAACCTGGCTTTGGCAGATCAGCAAGTCAAAATTTTTTTCCCCATTTCAAGGGACTTGACCAGAAAAGTGGTGGGAGATGAGGGCAACCCAGCTGAAGCTCAAGCTAGAGAGGTCAGGGCACATCTAGGCTTGCCAGATCTGTACCTCCAGTACATACCCACGCTTGAACTTCCACGAAAACTTGCCTCATCTCCTGGCTGCACACAAATATTGAAGCATCACCTTTGGGTGAGCTCCTGGGCTACCAGATCCGAGCTGTGGCACATGGGCTCAGCTGACATGAAACTTGCATTGGTACCAGTCAACCTGGATGTCAGTTTTGCTTTATTTTGATATCACTCAGGTCATGTATATAGGTACCTCTGGAGTAACACTAGAAGAGTGAAGTCTGTGGTCTAAATTAATCTCATATATGGTCTTTCTGAAATTGCTTCTAAGAGATACTTTGGGCCAGTGATGAAGTTTACTTCTTCTTATGATACAGCCTTCTTGTCTCACATGGTACAAGGGTTTGTTGCTAAATTATGTCCGAGTATTTTAATTGCTTAACTAAGATGTGGAAGAAATTGTTACAGGACATGATAAATGCTTTAGGTTGCTAAAATTTCTAGAGGACTGCAGACACAGTGCATTGTACTCAAGTTATCCAGATGTTACTAATTTTTCCATTTACGAAGTGTTGCATGATTCCATTTTATTTTACCAGAGGCTAGACTGTTAAAAAAATTCACATAGAAGTTTGAAATCCTGTAACAGTACAAGAACAGAAATAAATTTCTACTATCATGCCAAGATTACAGTTCACAGGTCATAGAGGGTTGCTAAGGAAGCAGAGTTTGAGCTTTGTAAGACAAAATGAGATTTTTCAGCTTTCAGTCCTCAGTCGTCTTGCTTGCCTGGAAAGAATTGGAATTGTTACTGTAATGAGCCTTAAAAATAATTAACTGTGCTCTTTCTCAGTTACTTTGAATACAGAGACAAAAAAAGAGAATGAAATGTGCTAATCCACTGCCAGTGCTTAAGAAACAGGACTGTTATGTATTCCACATGTAACCACAGCCAGGATTTCACAGCCATGCAGCTGAGCATGGCAGTATCTGACCCCCGGGCAGCCAGTCTGTCATTTAGCAGAACTTTTGTCTCCTTACCTGTGAATCGTCAAGTGCTTCACTGAGCAGTTTTGGAAGCCAGTCAGCTGAAGAGAGGAGAGGAACATATGGGTTTAACTGGTTGGTCTGGTGCATTTTGCTGATAGATGGTGGCGACTGCATCTCTCAGCGTGGAATCCTCAGGCCGTGAATACTCCCCTGGAGGTCGTCACCAAACCCAGGGACAGATGTGAACAGTGCAGTATCCTAAACTTGGGGTAAAACAACCAGCTTTCAGAAACTCCAGGGTGGATATTATTTAGCCCAGGCTGTCTATAACGTGGAGACCCTTCATGCCCCAGCAGTTGATATAAACCCTGTATCTGCTTTCTGAATTTCGTTAGTACCATTTAATGGTAAGGAATAAACACATCCTTTCTCCACTTTGACTACTGGGATTGGGACACTTTGAGCAAGGATTACTATATTACTATATTACTATATTTATGATTGTTCTGTGTCCAAGTCTGTGGGCGTACCATTACCACTTCATAGAGTGTACTCATGAAACGTGGGGCTTTTTTGAAGAATGATGTGGGTTCTGAAATGAAATATTTTTCTGCTACGTCTTCAAGGATGTTTGCATTCAGATACTTAAGTTGTGAAGGTAAGGACTCTCTGGTCATTGCTAATCAGAAAGAGATTAGAATGGAAAACCTGACCTTTTCAGTCAGAAAATGCACATTTGGACATAGTTTTGTTTTTCAAAACATTCAGAAGATTTTTATTTGTTTCAGCATGAAAGAAAAAAACAAAAATTGAAGCTTAAAAGTAATTTCAAAATTCAGCATTTACCTATAAGATTTAGTTCTACATTGCCTTCTTTTTGCATTCCTAAATATCCAAATATCCTCACAATAGCAAAGATGATGATGGTAATAACACAAAAATGTATAAAAGTCATGGGGTTTTTTCTATTTCAGGAACAAAAGGATTCATGGAGAGGTCTTAACCTCTCCATGTGATAGGTGTGATACAAAGTGATAAGGGAAAAAACTATCAACAAGTATTAAGAAAACTGTCCTATCTGACAGCAATAAAGCTGTCAAGGTCTGCAGTCTCACAGCTCACTTGGGAAAGCTTTAATCTGAAAACTTGTGACTCATTAACAGGGAGATTATTGATATTATAGCCTCGTTATAGCTCACTGCACAAGAATATCTGCATCGTGATTCCTCACTTGACCACACACTAAATTGTATTCTGTTCTGTCCAGGTTCTTCCAACAGACCCTTTTGTGTCAGAGTGCCCTCCATCACCTCATTAAGCAGCACATCTTACACCTGCACAGTTTGTTCTCTGTCTTCTCCCAAGGAGGGCATGTGGGTGCAGTGAAGTGTTCTGTGATGGTGACAAATTTAGATAAAACCTTATGCTATTAGGTATGGGGGGGGCAGGGGGGGGAGAAGAAAAAACTAAAGAAATCAACAAAAAAGAAAAACACCAAAAAAACCACAACAGAAAACAAAACAAAAAGCAAAAACCACAAAAACCCTGAAATGCATTAGACAGTGATCCTTAAAAAAAAAAAAAAAAGCCCAAGTTCAACCCCAGATTCTTTTGCATTGTGTAGAAAATTTCCACAGCTATTATCACCCCTGTTTTTTTCTTAAAAGAAACAATCACAAACATCACAAAGTACTTTCTTGTTTTCTTTGTTTGGTTGTTGCTTTTGGGTTTTTTTAATGCAGCTAAACCTGTTGGCTAAGAGACCTGCATTTCTCTTATTCATCCGTAATGCTCAGAAAGAAACTTATGCAAGACAAAAGGAACGCTTCTTACCCTGAAGAATATGAACCAATTTGAAAAATTAGGATAATATAGGTCAGTTTAGATAACAGGGATGGAAAATCATGGGGCTCTGTGTATAAAATTTGGCTTTTCCTTGGGATAATGATATTTCGCTTGTCCACAGAACAAGGTGGCACAGAGGAACAAGGAAGGAGTGTGTGTGTAGTCCTGCTCCATTCCCAACTTCCCATGCCCTGCCTAGGAGGACCACCAAGTGCTTGGAGAAAAATGAGCCCTGGAATATGTAGAAAGACAAGGAACAGCCTCTGGTGTCTGTTCAAGTTTCCAGATATGATCTGCACCTTTTTGTTTGGAGTCTGTTCCCTAGCTACACCTAAATGGATATGCCTACAAAGCATGTCTGAACCTGCTGCTCTGCTACATTTTTGTTATTTATCCATTTTTCTGATCCTTTACCAACTACCTTTTCTGGTGGCCTTATGCTGACTCTTTAGAGAAGTTATGTTAGTAATTTCCTCAGCATTTATATAAAAAATCTGTCAGAATGCCAGTTAGCCATACTTTCCTTCAGCCTAGTGGGGATAATATATTTTCAGAGAGTTGGAAATAACAAGTATTTGAACAAGCTACATTAATTTTCCAGAGTATCAGACACTGCTGAGACACAAGTGCCCCCTATTTAAAGTTACCATTCCCTCCTTAGACAAGACTGAGTGCCACAGAAACACTGTGTGTCATTAGCTCCTTGTATGTTCTCCTGCAAAGGGAAGAGGTTTCAAGTAAGAGCAAGAGTTTACTGGAAGAAGGAAGTATTTGTGTTTTAAAATTCCCAGTAATGTAATTTAGTTGAAGGAAAAAAAAAGTACACATTTAATCAAAGCAAAAAGAAAAGAGGAACAGGAGAGGATTAACTGTGGGAAAAAGTAGAAAAGTCCTCAACCACACGGATTTCTTTCAGCACTCAACTAGAATGAACAGAAATCTTTATGAAACACCCTTGAAAGATGTTGAAAAGAACTCATATCATCATTGAAGCATGAAGCCAGATTACTTCCTTCAGCACTCTCAAGAAGATCCTTTCTTCCCTGTCTCTGCAGATACCTCTCTTCCATGCTCCAGACAACACCGTGTTTGAAAAGACCACTGTTAACAGCAGCTGCAGAAAAAATGGACCTAAACAGCACTCCAGCTCTTTCTTCAGAGTAATGCCTCTCTGATTTACTTTTCAAACAAAAGTAATTCAAACTCTGAAGGAACTGTCTGTGTCCTTATAAACACAAGCATCCTCTGTAAGGAAAGCATCTCATCCTCTGCTTGGGAATGCGTGAAATGGGTACTGAAATGAAGCAAACAGGCTCAAGGACGTCCATGGTCAGAGAAAACCAAGAGAAGTGCACCACAGGCAGCCTCACAGATGAGTTTGTACTAGGTACATGAGGGCTGGCCCAGCAGTGCCCCATGAGTTCTCCTTCTGGGTGTTTGTTATGGCCGTATCTCTGAGCCTTCATCCATTTTCTGTGCTTGTCTCCTTCCTTGTCTCCTTCCATTGCCTAATTAAACTAATTACACAGGCCATGGGAAGCAGCAAGGCAGATGCTGCCTTTAGGTGAGTCTGTCTCCAGGCACCAGCAATTTTGTGTCCTAGGCACACCTAATCTATAGCAAAGAACCCGGTACATTTTTTTAATTTTTTTTTTAAGACATAGCAGAAATCATTTGCTCAAACTAAAGCATTACTAAGGAACATGCTGGTGTCTGAATTGTCCTTTCTAGTCTTCACCAGTGGGTCTGCTGAAGAGAAATGACTGCTTCTCATATCTCATCCTAATACAGGTGTCTAAAAATGGTCAGAGGAATTGTTCTGTAAAAATGCCTGTTTCCCTTCCCGGCTTCCTGAGACAGCTCAGGGTGCCTGAATTCAGCAGAGACCTGCACTGCAAAGGCTGAAATTTAACCACACCACCATAAGTAACCAAAACAACAAAAACCCTGCAAAAGGATGCAAAAGATATGCAGAGAGAATTCTAATTTCAAGTACACTTAAGCATTTGGATAGGTATTTAAAACTGAGGGTTTCTGGTTCTTCATGTAACTTGGTGAGAAGCCTACCAGTGCTCACTGAGGGAGCTGGGCCAGCCCATAATTAGTTGCTCCCCCTCCAAAAGACAGCACTCAGTCATCCACCAGAGGCAGGCTGGCTCAGCAGGAAATGATGGAGCACCACTTAAAAGCGTATTTTTTCTCCAGTGAACAAACTTGAGAGGATGATCTTTGTCCTTCCCCTCACATCACTATGATAGATACCCATTTTTGTGGGTACAATTAAAAATTGATTGAAAGTGCCTCATCACTTTTTTCTTCCTTTATAATAGAGTAGAATTATTTACCCAGACAGGTGTTTTTCTGATAGAGGTCATATCTCCAATCACTGGCTTTCTGTGGCATAAAAATAATCATCATTCATGCCATGGTGTGTCACTAGGACCTCTCTCCTGCAGATTTCAAAGAATAAAACCGTTTTGTAGCTTTACGCTCTGATCATTTTGTCACTCTAAGTTATTCTCATGACGGGTCGTAGTTTTACTGTTGGAGAGAAATGGCACTGTGTGAAAATGGGTTATAAATTGTGATGCCCATGTACTAATTTTCCAACTATTATCTCTTCCCTCCCCTTCAGTTTGAAGGGTTAATAAATATGTTGTAAATATTTTGTCATAACGTAACTTGCAATGAAACCTGTGGAGTGAAATATATGAAATATATGAAATATATGAAAATAGAGTAGTAGCTGGTTTGAGACTGTTTTCCTCCCTTATTTGAATCAAATCCCAAATTTGAATTAAATGATCAATGATTCAATACTTTCTGGAAAATGAACTGTTTCACCTCCTTAGGTCAATGTCAGATTGCAAAACAAAAGACACCTATGAATACATTAACACTTACAGGAGCTTATTAAGCTCTAATTATTTGTATGTATGTATATGTATATGTACATGTGAGTTTACATATATATGTGCATATCTATGTATAATTAGTACAATCCATCAGGAATACAAAGCTTAAAATTATTTAGGATCTGAAAAATATGAATTTCTCAAAAATTCATGCCAAATTCTTCTGGTTATATGGGTTGCATTCTCCTGGCCTTCCAAAGAGCTCCTGAAGTCTAAGGGAGCCATTATCAGGTTGCTGAGTATCATTAAAGGTACTCAGCACTTCAAATATCTCAGCCTTGTGTGTACTGGGCAAACCCTTATTTGCAGCAACTCTTTCTATGGATCACTGGACTGGAGTGAAAGATTTCACTGCTGTGAAGTTCAGGCTCAGCTGCTCTTTTCTGTATCCATTTTCTTCCTCTGAGAATATGGTTTTAGCTTCCCAGACAGGCCAGCTTTTTTTCTGATGATGAACAACATATATGAAAGCCTCTTATTGTTTCTCTGTGCTCCAAAAAAAGACCAAACGACCAAGAAGTAGGCTGAGAGACTTCAGGTTTTGAAATTCTTGAAGAACTCTTCTTTTTCCCCACTTTGTTTGCATATTTAAATGAGATTTGCATCAGTTCCAGATAAGAATTACCATTCTAGTGTGTAGGATATCTGCAACATACATGTGAGTACATTCTAGGGACTCCTGTATGGCAAGACATGTGCTCTTTTAGGGAGAAATTCATCTGAATTATGTAAAACATAGAAAATTACTTAAGGACTCTCTTTTCACCCTTATTGTCAGAAGAGCTTGAGGGGCTGCCTCACCTATAGACACTTTCCAAACTCTTAAAGATGTGGTTCATAATGCACATTAGGAATTTATCCTCTGGAAACACAAGCAGCACAATGAAGCTGTGTGACAAACCTGACAGCAAACTCAGCAGCTCCCATGCCCTGAGGGAGAAGCAGCACCTTGCAGCCCACCCTAGGGGGGACCAATCTGAGAGCCTCAAGGTCCTAGAGAGAGAGCAGTTCCCAAAAGACAACCTTCAGTGCTACTATCCTATCAGAAACTTTTCCTTTATGCCAATGAAAGCTCCCATCATGAGCCTCTGCTCTTTGCTAGCACAGCTGGGTATCAGTGGAATGTGATGGTTTCTTGTGTAAGTTGATTGTAGATCACTTCAGGTTTTCTGATTTTGTGCAGGAACCAGTTTTGTGAAACAGGAGGAAGCATTACAATTCAATTCTTCTGTCTCTCACTGCCTCCTATGCAACACAGCCTTCATTTGTTGCACAGTGCATGAGGCAGCACACTATGAAAAGAAAAAAATACCTATCTGCCCAAAGGAACAGAACAGAGTGTTCTTCACACTAAAAGCAACAGATCATGGATTTTGTTTCAGTTCCCTGTTGTAGGAGGGAGGCAGAAAGTTGTGTCACCACACTCAACCTTCAGGTTTAAAGTTTTTTTGGACTCTCTGTGGTTTGTCTCTGTGATTCAGGGTGCTCCAACAGGTCCCAGTCTTAGGGCCTAGTCCAAAGCCCTTTTGACTCTTTCAAAAGGTCCCAACAGACACAGTGCCATCTCCATGAGATACAAGTGCTGACTGACTCACCCTCTCCTCTTACAGCTCCAAGCCATGGGAAGGACATTTCTGAGGTCCTTCAATCTCCACAGGTGAGAGGCTTCACTCAGTCTGCATGAAATAAAAAGTGTAAGATAGGGAAGAATTAAGCACCTCACTAATATGGAGTGGAATCCCATGATTTGGGTGGGGTACCAGAAACCCGACTATAATGGGCACCTATTCACTTTACTGTCTGTAGAACAGGTTTAAAGACTGTCATAGAGAGCAACTGCTCACCCAGAAAGTTCAGGTGGTTATTAAATCTCTGGAAATTCAGCAGCAGAAGTGGAATGCATTGAGGCTTGTGGCCAGAGGCTGCTCTGAGATGTGCTACTGCACCGTCATTTATGTCAGTGCAGGAGCTGTGGAAGAATAGGAAGCAGAAGGTGAACCTTAAGACTTCTGAAGAATCGACTCTGCTCCTGAGATGAAGAGTTAATCTCTAATGTCAGTGAGTACGGGGAAGGAAAGTGAACAGGGAAGAAGAATGAGTGTGAAGGAGTGAATGTGGAAGGAATGCAAGTAGGTAAAAATCATAGAATCAGAGAATGATGGAGGCCAGCTCCCCTTACTTTTACCTTCTTTTTCAAAGTAGAAAGTACAAAGTTAAAAGAATAACTGTGTGGAGAGAGGCAGGCAGGGAAAACTCAGGGGATTCAGTGAAACAGAGAATGTGTTTTTCAGGTTGAACAGAGCAAAGGTGGAAAGCGTTGTTTGTGCCTGTCATGCTGTAACTTGTGGTCAGAGAGTGGAGCAGTCAGCTCCTATAGGACATGTTCAGTTTCTGCTTTTCTTTGTGTTTTGGAGTATAGCAGTGACAACTATATATTAGAAGTGCTGCAGTGCACCTCCCTCTCGAGCAAGCTCTGTGTGGACTTTCTCAGAAAAGAGCTAATATATCCTCTGAAAGAAAACTTCCACCAGTAGCTTCCTAGCTCCATGTTGAAACATTATATTAGTCCAAAATTGGAGGGGAATCATGGTCACTGCTGAATCCACATCGCTGCTTCCTGAATTATTTTGAATTCTCTAAAGAGGTTTCAGAGCCAAATATAAACTCGGCTCAGTTCAGCTTACTTCGTAAATCCGATGAGGTCACAACTTGGGAGAGCGTGACAGCTGGCTCCACCACTAAACCACACGTGCTTGTCTCAGGGATGAATTATTAAGCATCTGCTTTGGTGTGACATCCATCAGGGCAACGCACACACGGTTTAATCCAGGCTGCTGCTTGTGGGGCAGAGCTCCGTGCGTGCCTGCCACTCTCCTCCCAGCCCTGTTGATGGACTCTTGCCTGCCACACAAGCAGCAGCCCCTGTTCTGATTAAAAAGAAGACTTTTAATTGCCACTTCTCTCGAAGTTCTTAGCAGCAGGAATAGAGGTGGCTGTTTCACAGTGATCTCTTTTCAGGGTTCAGTTGGAAGAGTTGATGGAGGATGCTGGATGAATGCATTGGATTGCTCCTATTCAACAACTTGAGGGTCCCCATAATAACACCCCAGCTCAAGCTCTCTTTCCCTGCTGGAGAAGAACAGAAAAGCAGGCTCAATGGCTCTTCTGTTTGTGTTAGGCAGGCATCAGACTGTAACTCTCAGGGAACTTTCCATACCTTTCAACTTCAGACCAAATTTTGTGATGCTTTTGTCAGTGTTTTCAAGGTGGAAAGAAAGGTTTCAGCTACTGCATTTAAAATTCAGATATGCATGTTCATGTAGCCTCGGGGTAGAGACTGCAAAGAATCTGTAAAGTGGTGAATAGGAGATGGAATCTGTGCTCTCTGGTAAAACAGCTCTGTTTTCTTCTTTTGCTCTTTGTTTTTTATTTAACAAGGCATGAACATTGCCTCGCACTGCAACTGCACGCTAGAGAGCAGGCTGAGGAGCTTTGAAACGTAAATGCCATTCCTTTCTACCCTCCCTGGAGTTCTCTCATTTCTATTTATTTTCATTAGTAAAAATGAAAACAAATTAAGGCATGCAGCACTCAATAGACTAGGACTGCAGCAAGCACAACAGCCAGCACCTGGAGCATTTTATAACTCCAGTGGTGCCCCTACCCTTCTTTTGAACAAAACCCAGCTGACTCCGAAATGCTGGAGGTTGGAAATGTTGCCTTTTTTTTTTTCCCCCCAGTCATATGAGTCATTGATCTCTCAGTTCCTCTTTCATCCCCGAAGCCAATTCACTTCCCCACCGCCAGAGGTCTGTTTGCTTGAATGATCAGGGTTCAGATTGTCAGCTGGTTGAGCTGGTTTGCTCCGTTATTTTTAATACCTTCGAGTTTGGTTACTGATTACTAATAAGCCCAATTAAATTTGAAGAGTAATATTATCCTATGAATACGATAAGCACTTTGTTTCCCTCCTGTGCAACCTTCAACTTACTGGTACAACTACATGCATGTTCCTCAGTCTTGTTTTCCTGCCAAGTTCAGTTCATCTTGTTTGCCAACTCAGTTCCATTTTTCACTTATTAAAGAGGTTCTGCAAGCACAGGACATACTTACTTTGGTTACACAAAGGGTCCCGGCCTTTCCACATGTCAGTCCAACACTGACTGCTGTTTTCTTCAGTTTTTGCTGGGATATGTTGTTTCTATTTTTGTGAGTCTTCCTAATTGCCTGGAGAAGTAACTTAAAGCACAGCAGTAACAAAGCCAAGTGTCCTGGATCTCCCCTGACAGCGTGGCATGAAGGGAATTGCGCCTGAACTACGCTGGTCACAGAGCAAATGAAACCCTGAGATGGGGAAAAGTTCACGAAGATGAAACTAAGCATTAAAATATGGTGCTACAAAAATACTGAGGTTATTGGTGAAGCATCTGTCTTATTTTTCCTGTCTGGTAGGATGACAAAACTTGTAGATGAATAACTGAGGAAATGGAATAGAATGTAGAAGGTCAGAATGAAAAGTTCAATTTTTTTTCTTTCAAATTGTTTTTCTTCTCCAGGAAGAAACACAACCTTTTCTCAAAAATAAAACTAAAAATACCTTGAAAACTTCTAGCAATCTAGAAAGAAAATTTGATTTTACTACTGAAGAGACAAATATCAATTATGTCGTAGCCTAACATTTCAAAATGTGAAAAAGAAAAAACTGTATTTTGCAAATACAATTTAAAATATTGTTCAAAATATTGATCATTTTCAAAACAACAACAACAACGAAAAAGACTGGAGCAGCTCATTTTTTCTTACATTAAAAGGCTCTCCAACCTAGACTTTCAGCTGGTGAGACCTGCAGTTTCTGCCCGCTTTACAGCTTAGCTGAAGTGTATTTTCCTGCCAGTAGCTAAACCCTGTTGTGAAACATTTAATACAGTAGTTTGCTTCACTGAGGTGAGACACCTGTGACATTTCTGTGGCTACTGCAAGAGTTGCAGGGCACAGAAACAAGGTAAGGCTGCAGGTCACACCATTACCCTGGCACTAGCCATGCTGAATATTTTGCTGCAAGGTGGCGTGTCCAAGCCCCACAGTAACTCCAGCTGTGGCTGCAAGATTGCTTAGGGAGCTAATGGGCTTTGATTGCCTCTGCAGAGGGCCCCTTGGCAGCGGGAAGATAATTTCCCTACGTTTTTGCATCCTGCTAGCACAGAGAAAGCCTACAACAGCATAGAGCAAAGATTATTCTAGATGCTCGTACTTGCTACATTTCTTCCACCTACCAGTGTTTACTAATGGACCAGGCACTTGTGGGAATCCACACCTACGTTGTGCCAAGTTCAAGCACAGATGTTTTTTGGAAGTAGAGGGAATTCTAAGGCGTTGTGTGTAGTTCTGCA
The DNA here is from genome assembly GCF_022539395.1 of Myiozetetes cayanensis. Taxonomy (NCBI): domain Eukaryota; kingdom Metazoa; phylum Chordata; class Aves; order Passeriformes; family Tyrannidae; genus Myiozetetes; species Myiozetetes cayanensis. Next base: position 110,370,132 of record NW_026087742.1, on the reverse strand, counting down.
TCTCTCCCCTTGCCACACTGCCAGTTTTCATCCTCAGTTTTATTTTCTGCAGAGCTTCTTCCCAACGCCTTTTCTTGTTAATTAGGGTGGCACTGAGCCAAGTAAAAGGTTTTGGCTATTACTAGAGCTCCTGAGACAGCTTTTGTGGAAAGTTAATACAATTTCCTGCACCCTGTGGGAATGCACAGCCCTAAAATTGGATTGAATCTTCATACTCTTGAATCGACAAGGTCAGCATACTCCTTGAATCATTTCCCAGCTTGTAAAATACACATGGGATACCAAAGAGATTTACATTCAGTGAAGACATGATTATGAGCTGATCTGGCTCCTTCTTCTCCTGGACAGAAAGAAATTCCCACTCCTTGACCCGTCTCCACAAAGCAGTGAGCAATTTTGGTGGTCTAACTCCAATAGCCCTTCCTTTATATTCCAGTTCCCTTTTTATTACATTATTATTATTATTATTATTATTTTCTTCTGAAACTAAAGGTTACAGCTCTGGCAGGATATTTTAGCTGTTAACAGGTTAGTAAGGGGGCACCTGGAGGCACATTCCTTGATTCTGCATGCAAACTTTATAATAACAACAAATAATAATAAAAATATATATTTTGGACAGCAAACAGTTTCTATATCAGACTGGAACATTTACCACTAGAAAAGGAGCAATGGAATATTACCAGTCTGCTTACCCACATCTTCTCAAGTGTCTATAAGTTGCATTTTTGGTGGAAATCATTGCAGGTAAAAGAGCCATTCATCAAGTTTGTGACAAACATGTAATCTAGAGTGAAAGCAGAGAGAAAATGTATGTTGGTTGGGCTCCCCCCTCGCCTGACAGAATTTTACAATTTCGTCTATTTTACAATAGAATGATGTAGATAGGTAGAGGGGAAAAAAGGTCACCACCACCAGCAAAATCTTGAATTAATCATCAGAGATATTCTGTTGATTTAAAATTTTCAGTCTAACTAGCACATAATCTATAGACTATTTCAAAAACATGAAGCAAACATTTCGAAACAGAAACGTTAAAACATTTCATATTAAAGAATTTAATCAAATTGCCTAATTTCTTCACAGTCTTCTCATTACCCTTGAAAACAACTTTCTCTGAATTGACAAATCTTCATGAAGTGTCTCGGTTTTTGACAAACCAGTAGTTTTGGACAGAACCATTAAGCTACAACATTTCTAGTCCTGTGTGTAATCTTGCCCTGAAATGCTGCTTTTGATAAGAAAAGCTAATACTAATCATCAGGTGCCTGAGCTCTCAAGTGATGGATGACCAGCTTCCAGCCACCTTACAGCACCTGGCTGCAGCACTGCTGCAGTTCCCCCCTTCCCACCTGATGCTGGTGAGCACCACTCACACCCCAGGCACCTCTCTGTCTTTTGCTGTTTGAAGCTGCCTCTGCTCTTCCCAGGATGCTTTTAACAAAGGGGCACACACTAGGTAGGATCCTTTGGTCTAACTCAACTGTGTTATTTTTATCTGATCCTGTCTTATCCAGGTTAGCTCTTTTAGCTCTTCCTACTCTCCCAGTGATCCCTGGACAATTGAAAATGGATTGTAGCTGGTTTATGCATTCACTGCACAACTCCTACCATTTTTTTTTTTTCTTTCTCCTGGCCAGGGCACACAGATACACACAGTCTAACTTCAGAGCTCGCTTACCTTGACCTCTCGACATTCCAGAGACGTTCTAGGGATTCCTCAAGTACCAGATTTGATAAAGCATCAGTACTTCAGTAAGTCTTCCTAAAATTGTTGTCCACTCTACACTTTGAAGAAGAGGTTATAGTAACTGTAAACTCATACCCACCCAGAGGTGCTTAGTGTAGGTGACCACGTGAGCTGAACCTCACAAAGACCTTTTGGAGGAGCATATTTTCCAAGTGCTACAGGCCTGTCTTCATCTTGATTATGAATGGATGGGGAGAAAATTTATTGTATCAGCCACAAAAGTGGACTTTTCTGTGACCATCCCCAGCTTCATATTTCATTTTAAAATGAAATTTCACTCATGTTATTCCTCAACAGTTGGATGAAACCCCACTTTACTAACACTTTGCAGCAGCATTTTTCAAACTGTTTTGTGCAAGTGTCTGGGGCAGATGCATGATCCCATCAAGGGATACAAAAGAAAATCCTGAAGTGATGGCTACCACACTTTTTATCATGTCAGTGTTTTGCATCTTAACAATGAAGGCGGTAGGGTAGAATCTCCTTTCAAATTCCGTGAGTAAATTGCTTTCTTGTAATAACTGGATTTTCCACTGACAGATGGCAGCTACAAGCTGTCAATCATTTTAAATTCAAAGGATAGATGAAGCGCAACAAATGTATTGTTATTGCCTGCTAGGCTGGAAGTATGTCCAAGCTGGTGTATGGTTCCTTTGTGCTATGCCCAGTCCACAGATTTCACAAGTATAATACTTCTGCCAGGCACTAACTGGAAGGAAAAAAAAGGGCCACATGCAATTTCTTACGGACTTCATCAAAAACACAAACATCATCAGACCCAGATCCAGAGGAAGAAAAAGAGTCTGGGCACACAATAAACAATGTTCCCTCCTGTGCAAACAGTCGTTTAAGCAGATGGACCCAAACAAGCAAAACTTTGTTGTAGAGGGGACAAAAAGAAAATTTTTCCTGCTTTGGATAACTGATGTGATCTCCGGAACAAGAGCTGTTACCTTCCAGAGCACACCAGCCATCAGCCCTGACCACCTCCCTCCTCCCAAGGGCACAAGTGCCTGTGCTGCCTCCCCCCTGCACTCCGAGTTCCTGAGGTACAGAAAAACCCAGCAGGCTCAGAAAAGCCCAACACATGCCCCACTCCAGTGTCACATTGGGATCTTTTTCATGGTGAGGACTTGGCCAGGCTGGCTCCAGCTTCCCTGCACTGGGGCTGGCACTGGTCACTCCAGCTGGTCCCATCTGTCACCAGCTGCTGCCCCCAGCCACGCTGCCCTGTGGCCTTTGCTCTCAGATAACCTGGTCTCTGCTGGCTGTTGTCATTTTCCAGGACATGGAAGGACATTCTCAGCAGCCCCCAAGATGCTTCAGCTTTTCAAAGAAGATAAACACAGAACCACAAGGACTCAGCCCCAGGGAAAAAAACTGCCATGCACAAGGGTGTTCCTCCTCTTCCCCCCTCAAAATAAAGCAAAAAAATCACCCCAGAAAACGATTAAAATAACCATAAACCTGCCCAATCTTTGCTTGCCTAATGTTTCTTTATCCCAAGAGAGCTTTGAGTTTTATTGCTTCCCCTCTGTGTCCTGTGACAGGGTTATAAATGCCTGTTTTCCCAACCTCCACAATATGATGTCTGGTTTAGCATAAATGTTTCTGTTACAGAACATAGACGCATAATAAATATCTATTTGGACTTAATAATTTATCAATTCTAGTCAACTCTTGTATGTCTAAAACAAGGACTAAGTATTTTCGCCCTTTTTAGAGCCTCCTGGAAAGTGTTTTTTTCTCCTCGAAGCATTTGGGAGCATTTATTCATGTAATTAAGTGAGAAAAATAGGAATAGCCATTCTGAAAACAGCATATCTGTAAGAATGAAAGAAGCAGGAATTAGAAGTACTGTAATTTAGGCTTAACTGACTCCACTTAACAACGGCAGACCGTGTATGCTGCTCCTGGTCTGGAAACAGCAGAGAACGACACAGTGAAACCATTGAAAAAGAGATGAAAACTGCATTGCTTTTGGATCTTTAAGGAAATGTTGACTGGTCTCAGCCAGAATAGTTGTCCTGCTTTGATAGGTTTGTTGAACAATTCTTAATAGCTCTTTCTCCTTGTTGTCTTTTTAGACCAAACCTGGTCAGCCTAAAAGAAAAAAATGAATTCTATGTTTTTAAGCTGAAAGCACTAAAAGATAGTTCAAAATCACAGGCTTATAGGCAATTTCATGACAGAAAAAAAATTAATTAAACCAAAAATTATTGACATCTGAGTTGCAGACCTAAGAAAGAAAGAAAAGCAGTCCTTCTGGAAGACAGAGTAATTATTGCTATATATTGCTATTTTGCTAATTATAATATTGCTAATTATTAATTATATAATTATAATATTCCTAATTATTGCTATTTTTATCAAACTTGATAAAAATACCGGGAATTGATATAGCACTCTTCTCTGACCCATGTCCTTCACAACAGTGGTAGTATGGCAGAACAGCTCTCTGAATTGTGTATTGCTTTAGAAAAGAAGATTATTGTTCTTTACAGTTCTTACCAGTGAGTGGTGAAATTGGTTAAGATACTCTTAGTTGATGGTATTTGTACAGTACACTTTGTCAAAAATACTTTGGGCTGGGCAACAGGAAGGAAAGCTTCCAAATTCCGGTGACTTTTCTGTGGCTCTGTGGCAAGGTGCAGCCCCTGGAAGAAGAGGAAGGAGCTTGTTCCTCACCCAGGAGCAGCTCCATGGGAAGCTCACTCTGGGGATGCTTCTCGGGTGCAGAACAGGGCAGGACAGGCTCAGTGGAGAGCAGGAAGGCAACCTGCACAACCAGAGAAGTTTGGGAAAATAAGCTGAAAAAAGGGGGCTTCTTTAGAAGTTCTTTTGACAGGTCCAGGGTCCTGTCATTACAAATCTAGGAATCTACACAGATAATCTTCCAGTTAATGCTATACAGTGTCATAAAGGCCAGACCAGACACATGAGAAGATCTTTATTTTTTCCTACCTTTACTTAACAACTTTCTTATATGATAACAGGCCACTGCAAGAACTTATGTAGGTGGTGCAGATCTAATTATGTAAAAAATAAATAGACTCAAAGGCAGAGCAAGAGAAGCCACACAGGCACACGTTTTTGATGCCTCTAATTTTACACTCAGTATCTTCTGACACAGCCAAAATTAACATCAGTGCACTTCATCCTCTAACTCCAAGAGCTTCTGCGGCCCCAAAGGACTGGGAAACAAATATGTAATCTTCCTGTTCCAACAGGACAGATGTTCAGTGGATCTCAGAGGGCAAACTCTAGCACAGATCCTCAAGGTACCTCAGAAGCTTCCTTTATTTTCTCATACACATCCATGCCATTTGCTTGGCTGTAGGCACATCTCCTGGCTTCAGAAGATGGCCTGTGTAACATATTTTTTCTTTCCTAGAAGACCTCAGATCTTTCAGGAAGAAAGCCTTTCAGGGTTTACATGACAGTTTTAAATACACAACATTTCTGACTCAGTGGTTAAAACCCAGAACCAGGCTAAATGCTTGGAGACAAACGTGCCTGACTGCTCTGAATGTCACAAAAGTTTCTTGCATTAGATGACATGTGGTTAGATGAAAGCATAAAAACAGAAATCATGCTGTACAGGAAAGAAGTGAGGCAACCTGCTTTGAGAATATTTCCTGTAAAACACTCTATTTTTTTCCCATTTCCTTATCTGCCACGTACCTGAGACTGTCAACAATCTGATGGTGGCTTTCAGTTACAGCCTGCATAAAAACTTTTGGTGGACTTTGGACACAAGAGACCACCAAACTAGTTTTTTATTATTCCTTTCTCTCCAACCTGCCTTTGTGAGACCAAATTTTCTGCCCTCTGGCAAACAAGACCAAGTAGCATCAGCTGCTGAAAACAGCTTGCAACTGAAGGTTTTCCTCCCCCTTACTGAGATCTGAGAGGAAACAACAGGTACATCTCTCACACCGATAGATAAAGATTTCTTTTATCATTATTTTCACTAAACACCAAGGGAATCTAAGCCTAGTAATTAGAGCAGACCCACCAATCCCTGCTGGAGCCATTTTCAATGCCAATGATGATACTTTAAAGATATTTCTATTTTTGCCCAACTGAGTCCTCTGGCTACCAAAGCAACCCAAAAGGGTCACTTTCAGGACTTGACAGTAATAGACTCTTGCAGCACTCCCCACTAATAAGGACACTAATAGAAGATGACAAAAGTAAATAGGCCCAAGTTTTTGCTTGATTGCTCCATTTCATTATAATTCTTGCAGTTTCATTCTGCTTGATGCCTATCTGAATTAAACAACCAACCTACACAAAGCAGTGCCCTTCCTACGTGACCCATTTTTGGAAGGGTTCTGTAAGCATGTTGCTGCCCATGGGAAGGAAATTGTGAGCAACAATGCAGACAAGGCACTGAACTTCAAAGCAGACCACTGAAGTCACCCTTCAGTATTACGGCTTTGTTTTCACACTTTGTGGACCAGCGTCACTGCCTCCTGAGCACTCAGAAACACCCCCAGCCTTAAAGTTCAGGTGCAGAACTACAGGCAGGGGAAATATGCTCACCACCCTGATGGCCAATAGCCCAACCATGCAGAGACAAAGACACAAAAAAAGTATTTATTTCATCACAGGAAAATTATCTCAGGGCACTCCATTCTACACATACAATTTACTACAATTCAAATAAGATAAAATCTTCTTTTTTTTTTTTTGTTAGTTTTTTTTTGTGTTTGTTTTTGTTTGTTTGTTTTTTTATTTACTGCTCTGCGTGGAAAATGAAATGATTTTGGCATTATAGATTTTTTTTCCAGCCTCACTTGATCATTATAAATCAGATGGCCTCTCCTGAAAGCAACAGCCAACTCCATGCATTGGCCAAGACTTAATTTTTATTATACATTATTATACAACAGTTCTATCATTTCTTTATATTCTAGTCTTTAATAAGCTACTTTTTCTGTGGTGGGTTTTCTTCTTTTTTTTTTTCCACATTACTGCATGCATTTAGGCAGTTTCCTAGTCAAAAGATTCTCACTATCACAAGGACATTAGGTACAATTTTGACTTTAGTGGAAAGGATGTAATCCAGGAAGAAATGTAGTTAATCCATAAAATCACACAAAAGAATTACCTGTATAAGATCAGAAACAGACCCATAGTTGCTGCTAATTAAAGTGGCTTCTAATCACATTGTCTTCTCTTTGAAGGGAGGTAGTAGGCAAAATGCCCGCTTGTGCCTTTATTCCCCCCAATTGCCTTCCAGGGTTTGCACCAGTTCCTGTGGAAAGCATTAATTAGGCATAACAAGGAAGGCAAAGACTGCAAACAAAGGTTGGCTGGGCCGATGAAGTTTTGCCACTTACACTTGAATTCAAATATCTTTCCCATCAGTGATTCATATTATAAATCAATTTGGCAAGCTATCAGACTTTAAAATCAATTACAGTGGATCAAAAGCCATGTTTGCAGATAATGCAAGAAGGGACACTCTTACACAGCAATGACCTTTTAAGCTGGCACAAGCCAGTTTCCACTACTTGGCAAAGTATCCTCCCACAATGCTAAGTCAATTATATTAAACCTATTTCAGTCTGTTATTGACTATATAATGGGAGAGGACTGCTGAGGGCAAATCCACCTTTCCTTCCTCAGAAAGGAAAACCGCAGCCGGCCTGACAAAGTTATCATTCACCCCAAGTTTATTCTGCACACCTCCCCTTGGAGGAAGAGGAACAATAAAGAATCTGAGTGGTTATTCCATTTTATACATCACCAAGCTTTCCTTACAGTTCCAACGTCGTTAAATTACAACTCTGCAGGTGAAAACAATAGCACACTGTGTGATCATCAGCGTGTGTGCAGGAGGGGCCATTAGCAGAGGATACTTAGGATAGCAAAAACTCAACATTGCTAAGAATCTGCACAACCTCGTGAAGCACCATTAGCTTCATGAGAGATTATCTGGTGCTTCCTTGTTATTTGCATGGTGCACAGGGATTTATAGCCCAGACAGAGGTTGAGCACCACCCCTAAGGAGCATGATCTTCAAGCTGACATGTGCAGCACAGTAAGCACTGAGGGGAGAGGGGTACTCAGGATATTCAAAAATACAAGATATAGAAAATACTATAAGGTTACAAGCCCTGTGCTTTGCTCTGCTGCATGCAGACAGTTCAACATTTTTACAGGGAGATTTTCTGCTGCTCTTAAGAATCAAGTAATTTATGCCAGATATCTGCACCTTCCCAACATGGATGTGGCAAAAGAGGTGAAGTGTGGACCAAAGGGACAGAGTACGAGGGATTTGTGTGTTTCAAAGTGGGTCCCACAATAAGACAAGGCACTTACAGCTAATATATGGAAGACAGTAGAAGTAATAGAGCTCATTCATCAGTAGGAGCAGTGATAAAAACAACACTTCTTATTAAAAATAAAAATTAAAAAAAAAAAAGTCAGTGCTCAGGCAGGTCTGTACTGCTGAGCAGTATGATGAGATGGTTGGTAGTACCATGAAGAACAACAGAACAAGGTCAGACTACCAGGCTGAGAAGCAATGGGGGATTTTTGGTCACCATCAGACTTTCCTAGATTATTTAGGGTTTATGAAGGGCTCCCTGCACTGGAGAGCTGCTAGGGGAAGGAGTTAAGGAAGGCACACATCAGCAGACAGATAGTAAGACCTGAGCACTTCCACACCCCAAAGAGACCCCAGGGAGAAGCTGAGTATTTGACATTACCTATGCTGGGGGAAAGTGGCTGTTGATGGAGGTCTATGTTTTATCATCACACCTGCCAGTGACCAGCCTCACAGCTGCCTGCAAACACAGAAAGATGCCAAGTTAAGCCCTTTTGGCAAAGACATCTCTCTAAGTACCTTGCATCCATTGCTCTCACTTGGTTCAGTGGAGTCTGTTGCACTAAGCACACTGAGAAAAATAATGATTTCATAGGTCAGAGATAGAGCAATAGGACAGTGGTGAAGAAAACTGATGCAGAGAGCAGGAGAGACTTACTGAAGACAGACATGATCAATAAAGGGAAATAAGAAAAGAAGCCAGACTTAGCAGCCCAACCATCAAACCCTGTAGCTTCTCTTCTCAGCACTTTTCATTTACTTCTCAGGTTTTTAAACAGAAAAGCATGTTTATTTGTGTGGCTGTGGTAGTCCAAACAAATATGCCTGTCTGGCTACAGATGCACTGTGCACCATGAAGAGAAGGCAGCTGAATGAATTATGCCACCTTTGTCTCAGGCCATACATTCAGAGCAAGCTGTTTGTATGTTTCCACAAAGACACGACTCGGGTAGTTTAAGGAAATATTTTTTTCTTGATATCAAATATAATTTCTGTTTAAACTATAAGATAAAGTCCTCACATTGCTGTTAATGCTCATGGTGTTTTGGCTGTGAGAATTGCTGTTTGGGAGCCACTTTAAAAAGGGTAAAACTGAGACAAGTGGTGGTGTAACAGGAAACCTACATTAAAAAAAGAACCAAACAAAAAAAAACACCCAAAGCAAACAAACAAAACCCCACAACAACAACAAAAACCACATGAAACCCCAAAACCCCTGCATGCAATAGCCCTTAATGCAGCCAGTAAAACAGAGTTAGTGCTCTGGTGCCTCAGAAGGCACCTTGATGGTGATGCCATTCTCAGACTCAGTCTTTTGATTCCCCCAGGTATCAGCAGCTCTGTAATAGGGAATTACTCAGCTGTTGCCTTGTTCTCTAGTAAGCAGTAATGAAACTGAAACACGTCATCTCATACCAGGATTTTAAATCCATGCAGAACACAGTGTGCTTCTAGAAAGAGTGGGAAAACAAAACACGCAAAGGGTGGGGAGGACAGGGAGAAAAGAAGTGGGGAGGAAGAATTTTTGGAGGTTTTGTAGGCAATGTGTGGTGGAAATCAGCAATACTTGTAAAAGGGATTCTAGGATAACCTGGGAAATTAGAGAGAAAAAGTGCAAAAACTTTTTGATCTACAACTTTTTGATCTACAACCATTCTTCACAGGACGTAGCCAGAGGTATGTGTGAAATATTCGAAGCTTTGTCCAACGACCAACATAATGCTGGAGATGTCCTTTCCATTTAAAAAGATGGAGGTAACTGCCATCTTCTCACAATAGCTGAGGTCTTTCAAGCATTAGGATAGATCTGGGTCACCTCGGGGCGGGGGCTCTTATACTTGTTTAGTCATCCAAGGTTTCCTTTGCCTTGTTCCCGGAGCAGAGCTGAGGCATCATTGCAGTTCTCTTACCTGTCTCCCAGCTCTAAGTAGAAGAGACATTGTGAGGAGGAAAGCAGACATGGCAGGCCATCCCTAGGACCAATTAATTTGAGCTTCTGACAACACGAATTAGCACAGTTTAAGTGAGAATGTGACCAGTCTGGATTTGTAGAGTAGATGAGGCAGCAATTGTTCTGCATAGTCAAAGTCAATGAAAATGACAGATTAATAATTATTGCTCTATTACACTCTTCAGTCATAAAGCAACCCACTAAATCTCCTAAATTATCTGATTATACAGAATATCATGTCACAGTTTACCATATGCTTTCTTTTCTATTTTAATGGCAGTATGCCTAACAGTATTCTCAAGTCCAGTGATTTTGCTCTTTCCCTTGTTTAAATCTCATTGTTCCTATGCCTGTTGTTTGATGCTTCCTTCCTTCTTTTATTGTCTCAAGAAAAACACTTAAGGTTCATGGCTAAATAGCCCACTGAACAGCTTCATTAGGAGTAGCACCTGACAGAATAAGTAAATACAACACATTGGTTCCCATTCTGAAACCATCTAACTAAAAATTGAGCAGGTCAGAAATTTTCTGTGGGAAAAAGCCATTTTGTCCAAACCTAGGTGTTTTGTAAACTTGTCAAACTATGACAAATATTTTGTATGGAAAGTGAGCAACTAGCTTTCTCAAGTCTTCCAGTTTAAAAATAATTTTGAGTTTGACTGTGAGAAAAGGGGGGGAAAGTTATAACAAAATGACTTTTATGCAAGTGATGATGCTTTGAGAAGCCTGACTACTTAGTACTTGTTCATAATTAATTTGTTTGGGGGGGGGTGGGTGAGAAGGGTAGGAAAGAAATATAGCATCTGCTCAGCTCTTCTCGGGATGACCTACTTGTTCTGCTGTTATGTTATATCATCTGCAACTTGGGAGACCTCTTCCTTAGATAAATACTGTAGAAAATACTGATATTTTTAGACCTTGTTCTGTTTTTATATTGATATAACTGAAGAGTCTTGGACTTTCTGTTTTAACATAGGTGACAGAGAAAAACGTGGATGATTAGTGACTTCTAGGCTAAAGAAAACACAAATGCATTCTTAGGGATTACGTTGCCCAGAGTGCACAATTCCAGGAGGATTCAACAATAAGAAGCTACATTTTTTACCCCTCTAACAGCAAAAGGCCACCTGTAGCTACTTAATGTTGGGTTCACACACTCCAAAGCATCCCACCACTGATTCCTGTGGAAACCCTTGCTGAGATGCATTAATCAGATCAAAGCTGTTGTTAAATGTTGCTAAATGACTACCTAGTAATACCACGCAGGGCATCAGAGAGTGTCACTGCAGTCACTGTGTGCAGCTGCTAACACGACAGAGGAGCCATCCCTGTGGGACCTCTTGTGCGTGGGAAAGATTTGCCAGCTCCCATCTGACCTTGGCAGATGATCATTTAGATCACACATAGCCTGTATTTTCCTGTCACAAACTCCCTGACTGCCTCCTTGGCTTCCCAGTTAAGGTTTCTCCATGTACTAAGAAAATACTTCAAATAACACTATTGGTAGGAGGTAAAGGAGAGGGCAGGCAAGGCCTTCACCCAGGGAATGAGTGAAGCACCACCTCTCCTAGAGAGGCTGTTTGCCATCAAGTTGGCAAACTTGATCTGAGTGCTCTGCTCTTAACACCTTGAATAATTTAGCTGGCAAATTTACCACCAGAAGCTCTGGCAGCAGATCAGTCTGGGATTACATCATCAGCAGAGAAAATTAAGTGTGTCTTCACTTCCGGCAAGATAAAAATGTCCATCTGTTTCTGTTCTTTATTAATTCTGCCTGTAAGTAGAATACAGAGCTATGCGTTAATTAAATGCATATGACTGCCTAACAAACTTGTTACAGACAACTCTCATAATGGCTGTCTCTTCATTAAGCAGAGATTGAGAATGTCTAAAAGAAGGACTTTTTACAAGACATCATAGACAGATGACAACTAAGCCACTTAGAGTTTACCATAGCACTGTAGAAAATGCCAGGTACATGAGAAATTCCATCAATACTTCAATTTTCTCCTATTTTTGCTACTGGGACACGTGGTCCCACAGGAGGACAAAAGTCTCCCCTCCCCTTATTCTGCAAGCACAACAAGTGCATTTTTCTCCCTCTTGCCCACAAATACAGGGAGATAAAGCCAGTCAGGTTTGCTACTGATATAATTGTGTGAATCAATGAGCAAAGAAGGGCTAGAATGACAGAATAGCCTTCACATTTTCCATGTTGCCCTTCCCCTTGGGTCTGCACACTTTGCCTGTGGACATGCACCACTGGAGCAGGACATGAGAGCAAGGCAAGAAGCTGCATGGGATAAAAGAGCAGGGACCACCCAGGCCAACCAAGCCAACACAGCCCCTACTAGAGCTGAATGCAGCAGAGATGGGGCAGTTGTGAGGTTTGTATAGTTTGTGCTATTGCTCAGATGCCATGTGACAGAGGTGGAAGTAATCCTAAAAAGGTCATAAGAGACTTCATAAAGGCAAAAACCCCCACAATCCTACATTACACGAGAATCTACTATTTTACAGAATCTGAATAAGATACAATGCTTGCAATAATTTCATAAGAACATTTCCTAGCAGGTTAGGGGGAAAAGTGTCTTTTATGAGCACTCCTTCAAGCCATTATTACCTGTCAATACCTACTGTTAAATAAATTGGAGGGCAAAGAGAGAAGCCTCTGCTGGTATTGTAGATCTTAGCAACAGCTTTGCTTTACTAATATACTTATTACAATAGTAACAATAATGAACTACCGCAGACTATTCCCTGTGACAGTGTCTCAGCACATACCACCTCACTGCATACAGGCAAAGGACAAAGAAAAAAAAAAAGGCAAGGCGTATTTTACACAATCTTTGTAAATGAAGAACACAAGGTAGCACATTGCAGTTGATACAGCTAAATATATTTTTAATGGAACTGCTTTAAAACTGCAATGGTTTCCCAGACAGGAAGGCTAAGGCTCAGCTAGAATTGAAATTGGCCAAAGATGCCAAGTACAAAAACAAGGGAGATTTTCAGATATGTGAGCAATGAGTGGAAGGACAGGGAAGACACAGGCCCATTGCTAAACAGGGCAGGGAAACAGGTTGTTGAAAAGGCAGAAGTCTCAATACATTTGTTGCCTCTGTCTTTATCAGCGTAGCTGAACCCCAGATCACAAGATCGAGTAGCTACAACAACACGCTTGTTGAGCTCACCAGTAGCAGAGGAAGGACTACTCCAAGCCTATTGAAAAAGCTCAACCCACACAAATCTACAGGCCCAGAAGGGATTCACCCCAGGGTGTTAAACAGAGCCACTGACATTGTTGCCTGTAACATTTGAAAAGTCATGGAGCTCAGGAAATGTCTCTAATGACTGGAAGAGAGCAAACACCATACCCATCTATAAGAAGGGCCTGAAAGAGGACCAAGAAAACTACTGGCCTGTTAGTCTTACTTCAGTCCCTGGGAAAGCAACAGAACAAGTCCTCCTGGATATTGTTACTAATCAAATGGAGCAGGTGGCTGGGAAAGCCAGCACAGATTCACCAAGGGCACATCATCCTGTACTAACCCAATCTGTCTCTACAACAACATACCATCTTCTGTCAATGTGGGCAGGGCAGTGAGTGTTGCTTAGCTGGGCTTTAGCAAAGCATTCAATACTTTCCCATGGCTTCCTCCTGGACAAACTGGCAAAATACAGACTGGATGGGTGGCCTGTGAGATGGGCAGGAAACTGGCTAAAAGATTGCACTCAGAGGATAATGATCAGTGGCTTTTGCTCATGTTGGCAACCTGCCACAAGTGGGGTCCCCCAGGGATCAATACTGGACCCCACACTGTTCCACGTCTTCATAAGCGGTCTGGATGATGGAATTGAAAGCACCCTCATCAAGTTTGCTGATGACACCACACTGTGTGGTGAGGTGGACACGACAGAAGGGATAACCCTCTTATGGAGTCCTGGATAGCGTGGAAAAGTGGGCTAGAAAGATGACCATGAGGTTTAACAAAGACAAGTGCACCTGGGAGGACATAACCAAAGAGCACAGGCCAGACCCTGTGTGCCTGGGGAGCAGCCTTGCTGAACCAGAACTGTGGGTCCTGGGGGACAAGGTGAACATGAGTCTTCCTTAGGAAGTTCCTCTCAGACTCTTAAGTTAGAAATGCCAAATGTTCTCACAAGTGGTAACAGGGTGGCTGAGAAGTTAAACTGATGAATGGAGCTAATTACGTAAATTACACATTTTCTTGAAGAAAAAAAAAAAACACAGCCTAATGGCAGTGCTCATCAGAGAGCTAATATTTAGCAAAAGTTGCAACTACACAGAAGAGTAATGACTGAATGGTAAGGTAACAGCACCATTATTAGTTGTATTCTAGCAATTACTTAGGAATTTCCCAAGAGGTAGCATTGATTAAAGTTATTTTACAAGTATATTAGTAGTAAGTCTTTAAAAAAAAAAAAAAAGTCATGCCAGGTTTTTGTTGATGATTTGGGGGAACCAGAAAATGGGGGAAATCACATTTCATTAAGAAATGAAGCAAGAAGGAAAACATACAAAAGAGGTGAGAGGCAGCAAACAGAGAGCAAATGGAGTAACAGGTTAAGGTAAATAGAACCCTATATCATGTAGGCAATACCAGAATATATTTTCTTTTTCCCTCCAGAAGAATAAATGAAAGCCTGTACTATGAGAAATGCCGCTCTAGTGACCCTGAAGCCACGTAGCACAGCTGGCAGCACAAGGGTTAGTAGCACATACTTCTCTGTCCTGTCTCACCTGTGCGTCCCAGTCCTCAGTCAGAGAGGAAACAGTTCAGGCTCATTGCCCTCATGCTGCTCCCCCAGCTGCACAGGCCACAGGAGCTTGGGCTCCCAAGGACATGCACCTCTTTTCCCAGAGAAGAATTAATAGATGGATGCCAATCCCGGACACTCTTTGAGCTTGCAGATGACAAAACAGCAAAGAACACATTATCCATTCCACAGGGGAAAAACAGGTGTGCCCTTAAGAGCTCCCATATAAAACCTTTCAAGTCCGTGCCTGCTATATAACCCAGGCTAATTCTGTTGAAGCCCATAAAGCCACACCAGGGCTCCATTTGGGTTTTCCAGATACCTGATATCCATAGCAAACACGCTATTGTTTTCTCTGCCCTTTGAACAGGAAAATTACTGCAATTCTCCCTGACTTGAAAGCTCATACTTCAGCACAAAGCAGCTGTTCAGCCTCTCTGGTTTGTATTTGGGCTCACCCTGTGCTCCCTGCTGTCACATAGATGACAGAAAGGTACAACAGAAAGGTGCAGGACAGCACTAGGAAGGGGGACTGTAGGTCAGGATAGGCAGTGTGGCTGCTCCTGTCTGCCCAGGTTGCACTTTCCTCATCACCACTGGGGCAAAGCTGAATCTGGATGTGTTCATGCACACTCAGTCATGGGAGAAGCATCCTGGTCCCCTTCCACCTTGATAAGGTTTTGAAGAGTCCTGCAGTGCCGATGGAGAAATAGGGTGGTACAATCACCTTCTCCGCTGCACCATTTAATGGGGGTGGGTGTTTGTGATCTCAGCAAGCCAGAACCGTCACCAAGGGTCGAGGAGCTCACTGACACCCAGATTCCTCCTGATTCCCTATGTGGGACACTGCTCATATGACCCAGGTGCACCCCAAGGTGAGTCAGCATAGACAGCCTTGGCCTGAAAAACATTGTTGGGAAAGAACAACACAAACACATCCTTGTGGGATCTGTGACAGCCCTTTGCAGAGTCTCATCCACAACTCCTCCTTCCTCCTCCTCAAATCCCTTCTCTTGCCAGCACTGAAATGGGAGGACAACTGCACAATGAATGGCACTGCTAAAGGCTCCTCTAATTGCACAATCCTTCCCTGCCAGCCCCCACAGAATTCCTCTGTGGAAGAGGTCTGCACTAAATCCTGTCACTACTTCTCGCTTCCTTGAGATTTAAGATCAGATTTTCCCCTCATTTACATACAAGTCTAAAGCCATTAACCTCCAGAAAGCAATTCCTTCGTCTGGTGGTGCAAGGAAGAGTAGAATTAGGTCATATGGACCCAGTCAGTCCTTTTTTTTTTATATCAATGAAGGCTGGCAAGAACATTTTACTGAAAATTTAAGCAGCAGTTGTCTATATCCTTACTGCTCTTATTTAACCAAGTACTTACATCGATGCCATAGGACCCTGCAGTGTAACCTGCAGCAATGTGTAAGCTTTTGTGTGTCACACTCTTTCTGTCTAAATGCCCCTACTAGGCAGACTATTGGATTTTAACCTGAACCATGAGTTCTCATGCCTTTCAGGGTTCATTTGTTGGGTTTTCCCCTCCTCTTTTTAAAAAAATTTAGTTATTTAGTTCCAGAACAACATCAGCACCCATGCACTGCAGCTTACAGCCACGAACTGGGCCCTGCCTCTCATTTGGATTGTGTTTGCTGGTTATCTGGATTTGCTTCTTCAGATGCTATTTACATTTCAAAGCACAAATTCTTGCTGCCATCCTGCACACTTCTACATAAAGGCAGCTTTAAAAGTAAGGCACCCACTCCCCCATTTCATTACCCTCCCCCTTAGCATACATTAAATTATCCAGCCTTGGTAAAATTCGTTTCACCTAAATCTCCAGTTCCGCTTATCTTTAAAGGAATAACACACATTTGAGTGTCTCGGCTCAAAGACCCTGCTCTTTACTTTCAGTGGAAACACCCATTGAAAACACACCCAGCTTACTTGCTGTTTTTGCTCAGTGTTCCTTTGCTGCAGAGCACAACATGCTTCACTTTCCGAGCTCCCCTCCACAGCAGTGCTTAGCTATCATACCACATGATTTCTCAAGACAGCAACAGACGCAGGCAAAATTTAAAACATCACAATGAGTGATGTTGCTCGTGAAAGACAACAAGATAAGACCCAAATCCCCACATCTCCCTGCATTTCCTTGCATTTCAGGCAGCGAGTAAGTTCCTCTTCCCATTAGTCCTTCCACCAGCCAAAGATCACCTGGCTCAAGTATATAGCTTTTAAAACTCCACTGTAGACATTCTGCTACCTGGAAGCTACTCTAGGCAAAGGAAATCCTTGGCCATCTGGCTTGTTTGCCAGGCTGTCACATTCACAAGTTTGGGAGACAGTTTCTTTCTTCTTCCAGTTCAGTTTCATCTTTGAGCAAGAAACTGTCAGGCCACCAAACACGCAGATGTTCAAGACTAAAAGTCACTGCACACACAGCAACTCCAGCTTTTAGCAGGCACAAGT
This sequence comes from Myiozetetes cayanensis, assembly GCF_022539395.1. Classification (NCBI taxonomy): domain Eukaryota; kingdom Metazoa; phylum Chordata; class Aves; order Passeriformes; family Tyrannidae; genus Myiozetetes; species Myiozetetes cayanensis. Next base: position 110,352,834 of record NW_026087742.1, on the reverse strand, counting down.
CAGCTACAGGTACATAGTAAAGGACTCTTCTCCCTGAGCAACAGCACAAACAACAGGTTATGAACTGACTGTAACTCCCACCTCCCTGCATGCTGGGTGGGAGGAGGCAGAGCTGGGAAAGAGGGAAGGGCCAGGGGAAGGTGTTTTTTCAGATCTGTTTTTACTTCTCATTATCCTGCTCTGATGTTGTTGGCAATAAATTCAATTAACATCTCCAAGTTCAGTCTGTTCTGCCCATGATGATATTTTGTCAGTGATCTCTCTTGGTCCTTAACTCATGAACTCTTTGTTATATTTTCTCTGCCCTGTCCAGTTGTGGAGGGGACTGACAGAGCAGCTTTGGTGGGCACCTGGCATCCAGCCAGGGTCAACCCACCACAGACTGCTCATATAGGCAAGTCAGGACACACACCCTGCAAAATAAATAAAGAAAGGCCTGATAGATTCAATTTAGTGACTTCAGCTAGAAGGGTTTATTCCCATTTAACTGTAATTTATTCAGCCTCAACAGCTGTACTAAGAACAAGACTGAAACTAAACAGAACCTACTGGTTTTTCATCCTTCCCACCTCCACTTTTTCCATTTCCCTTTTCTTCCTTTCTTTTTAACACTTGGCTTTTTATCCTGGATGGTTGGAGCTAATGAGACCCAGCTGACCTGGCAGCTTCTGTGAGTCAGCAGAATGACTTTGCACCTCCCAGCAAGGTTCAAGAGCCACAAATCTGCTATAAGGAAAGGAATACTTCACCTCCCAGGTGCTCTGTGGATTAATTAGCATTTTGAAATCATGTTTTGGGATCCTCATGTGCAAAGTGCTAGAGAAGTGGCTATTATTATTCTTGCAAACCATAATCCTGGATTAGTTAAAGCAACTAGTCAAGCAATCAACAGAATTTGTCAATGATGAGGTAAGGAGTTACAGCCAGTGACATTTCTAGGACAGAAAGAATGAATTTTCTAAACAATCAGTATGTGCTGCATAGAGTGAATAATTTGTAATGAATAATGTATGCAGTTAAATTAGCCTCTTTGCCAGCTTGCAGAAAGTCCATGCACAGAAAGATAATTTCCCAACCTTATTTTGGGAATTGAAAAGGGAAAAAAATGTGGTTTACTCTATGGATGTATATTCAGCACACCTCCATTTCTGCTTGAGATGAACTGACAAAGTATGGAGATAGAGGCAGGTACAGGAAAGACATCTCTGTCCCACCTGGAGTAGAAGCTAGGAGGGTGACATGACCATAAAATCTTCAATCCCTAATGTATTCTCAGCTTGTCACGTTCAAATCATGCAAAATATTTGCCCAGCAGGGTTTGTGTGCTGTACACACCCACATGCCCAGCTCTGCTAACAGTAACAGAGCTCCTACTCCCTAAACAAAGCCATGTGTGAATAGCAGAGTCACTGTCCTATGGATATTTCAGAAAAACATGTTTAAATAGTTTCTTGACAGGCCATTTGGCTCTCTGGTTATTTCACAGGTTCTGCCCTGGTCATCAGCTAGGATTGCAAAGGACAGTGACAGACATATTACATCACTTCATCAGCTGCAGAATGGGAACTGTGGTGTCTTCTTCTCCTTCTGCTAATCCCGAGTGTCAGACCTCTCTTGTTCATGATCTTGTCAGACCTATAGTAAAGCTCGTGTTTTAAAGTCTGTAGTTAAGAAAAGTGCCCTCATGTGGAAAAAAGTAGGAGAAGGATAAATGTGAGATCAGGGGTTTCCTTATTTTCAGGGGGCCCCTTATTTTCATTGATTTTTCTATAGTTTTCAAACAATTGAACCTAAGAAATTCTCAGCTGTGGCTCACCAGTACCAGAATGTGAGCTCATGCATGAGCTGGAGTTCTCTCACATGGCTCGTAGTGTTCACATGTCCTGAAGTTACCATATTTTGGGAGGAAGTGGGGACTGGTTGAGCAGGCTCCCTGCCAGAGGGCAGCCACCACTTCCCACCTGTGCCTCCTGCCACTGCAGCTTCCCCAGGCAGACCAGGATTGCTCCCCACTGCTGCTGCAGGAGAGAGTCTGTCAGGTAACCTTGTGGCTAAAACAAGGCTTGAATTGGTAAAAAAAAAAAAAAAAACCACAACAAACTGATTTCTCATTGGGAGGTAGCATAGATTTGTGTCTCACCACTAAAATACATAGAATATGAATACTGAAAAATAAAGTTGCTGCTGTGCTGGCTCACTGACTGTACAGGGTCAGCTTTCAGGGCTCAGGATGTGGGGGTTTTTCAGCAGGCTGGGGACATCTGCTCTTGTGTGCTGGACTCTGATTTCTTTCCAATATCCTTTTGTGCTGTCATATTTGCAAAATATTTATTTAGAGGAAAACTGAAGAGGTGCATGAGTAAACACCACAAAGCCAGATCGTGAAGATTTCAAAGGAGAAAATGAAAGTCATTGCTTTAGGATAAGAAGAAATCAGCAAGGAGGAAAAAAAAAGGCAGATTAAAAGTATAGTCCTCAATAGGTGGATTTTGAAGGTGACCAGGAAAAGAAGATCAGTAAAAAATTAAAGCTGTATATTTGTGAATCAAATTAATGTATGAATGTGTAAAACTTGCCAAGCTGACACAGAGATGAATGTATATCCTTCTCTAAAGCTACAGCTGGCTCATCACTTCATCCTAAAGGGCCTCGCGTTGAGCGCCGATTCACAAGAATTCCACCATTCGTGTGGGCTCTCCCTGACAAATACAAATGGAACTCCCTGCAAATAATTGTCAGCACATGGGAAGGGAACAATTTAAGCATAATTTTAAGCAGAGCCATCCCTGCTCCCTCCATACACCTGGCACAGCTACCCCCAAAGATCTCAGCCAGCTCGTCTGTGCCTTGGATAGCTCTGTGACGAACCTTGGAGTTCAAAACCAACACAGAGCCAGGGCCACACAGACTAAGGGGAAAGCCCTGGTTTATGTGCAAAGGGAACAAGTTTCAGGGTAGAGGAAAACACTATTAATGCTCACACCTGCTGCAGTTTCCTAAGACCGTTCTTAACACTGCCTTCCTGAAACTCATGTCTATCCCCTTTCAATAAACTCCAATTCTCTGCCTCTAGAAACTGAAGCCAAATTAGAAACCAGGGCTCCATGGAAATGTTTTCAAGAAGTTTGCAGGTGGGAGGCATTTTCATTGTTCTGTAGTGTGATGTTGATGGGAATTTTCCTCCTTCTGTTTTTTCTCCCTCTTTGTCTGGCACTCCAGTAATTTTATTAGTTTCTTTCTTAGTAAATTGTCCCAGGTGGCAATGTATCAGCAGAAATAGCTGTCATGCATAGCAATACAGGGTCAGATTTTTTTCCTTTCTGAGTGACTCTGAACTGTCACTGTGCAGACTTTTCCTGGTTATGCATGTAGAAATGCATAATTTATTTGAGTTAATTCTGGAAACCAAGGACAGAGCTACAGGCGCTGAAGATGCAGGATGCAGCTGCATTTTGAGGCTTCACTCTGAGATCTCTGTTTGCAGTAACTCTACCAGGGCAAGAATCAGGGAGAGGAAAAGTTAATTTTTAAATTATTCTCTGTATCAGCTTGATGGGGTAAATTAGAAGAGCCTTAGGGTTGTTAAACTCACATTTCTGTAGAAAAGCCCATTGTTCACAGATGACGGTTCAAGAAAATGTATATAAAATGGCCATTATGACTTTAAGCGGCAAATTATACCTGCAGTGGACAACATTTGTCAGCATTAAAGAGTCCTCAGTCTCTCAGCTTTCTTTTCTTGGAAAGAGCCACGGGCTTGAGCGGGAAGGGCTGGGCTGGGGATTGGCAGGACAGAGAAGCACAGCTGGGTGCTGCTTTTTGGCAGGAATCCTACTGAGCATCCACCGAGGCCACAAGCAGGAAGCACATTAGCATACTCCCCATTTATTTTGTGCCTGTTGCCCTCACACAGGCAAGTTTCCTCCCTGAAGTCCCCGAGGTGTGGTGCTAGTGCAGCTTTATCTCCATGGGGCCAGGGTGCAGTCAGACACACACCTCTTCTTGGGGGATGCTCAGGTATAGCTTGCAGCCAGCTGTAACCCTGATCCCTCAACATCTGAACCAAGTCACTTTTCACACTTCCTGCACCCTGGTGGTTCTCAGAAAGAGAGGGGGAGAAGACAGAAGAGAGAGTTTTTCTGTCTCCCTTTCCACATGTCCATAGCTAGCAAGGTTAGTTGAGGGGAAGGGCGTCCAACTCAGGTAACCCACATTCTGAAGAGGCTGCAATCGTTATTTGTCCGTGTTTTCAGAAATACTTTACAAATACCTTCCTGACTGATTGCAAGAAACCCTGCACTGTCCTCAAATGCCAGCTCTCATCTCCACTCAGGGATTGTCAAAGTGCCTTCATTTTCTGCACTTTGATTTTTCCAGGTGCACCTCCTTGGATAATTAGGAAAGTGTTTTTACTTCTTGTTAGCAGTCAGAGGCCCTGGCTATGCTCCGATTAAATCTTCCTTTAGTTTACCTGCAAGTCCAGAAAGTTCTGTGCTGGTATCCGGCACTGGTCTTCTGCTTTTGTTTGTGAGGAAAATTCCTGTACCAGAGGAATCAAAAATTCAGAACTACACACTGTCCAGTTGCACTGGCAATCAATTGCTCATTAACATCAGCAAAGAGTTACTCATTAAAATCATTGCATATGTCATTGATGTCAAGGTCCCAGCTTGCCCATGATTCTGATCCATCTGAGAGAGGTGATCAGCCAAGGTCTGCAGCACAGTCCAGACTACTTTTTAGGAAAAAGTCCTGGATTCACAAGCAACATGGGAGCTGCAACAGGTGATATTCAACATTATCAACATTTGCATTATTTTGTCTTCAGAGTTGACACAGTTAGGGTCATCTTATCCTTAGCCTTCCAGAGCACTTTCTTATAAGAAAAAATTGCCACTGTTATGTGTCCTGAGAGATGACTGTCCTTCTTATGACTTCCTATGTAATGGTGAGCACTTCTTCAGCTATGATGATGACACTGAGAGGAAAGAAAGTCACAGATTATTCTAGCATGTGCTACATCTTCTAAGCATGACAGAATGCATTTTCTCAGTCCTCCTCATTACTGTCTTGGATTGTCCAGCAAGTACCACAGTACTTAGGACACAATGTCCATCTGTTGGAATATTCACTGGCTTTACACTGACCATTTATCAGCTGGGTTGACTCAGATCACCTTCAGCGTAAAGCCACAGAAATGTTGGATTCACAGTAAACTATCTTAAAATGTCTTATGAACTAAAAAGTTTGTTTCCTTTAGCTCTGAGATTGTAGTGGGAGGGAAGAGTGCTGTACCTGCCCTCAGCTCTGTGACTGAGAGGCATTTCCTCTGTCCAGAGCTCCTCTCAGGGTCTCTGGCTTCAGTACACACCCTTGAGGGGTCTCCATTATCCCTCAGATTTTCATGGCTACATTTTTTCCAAATTCTGTATCACACTGGAAGATGTCAGGAGAGTTCTTCTATTGTGCCTTAATTAGAAGGGTGATTGAGCAGTGTTAATTAGCAGAGGGTACTTACATATACAGTCTCTGTACTCTGGAGGCATAGCCTGAATCACACAGACATTCCTGTAGCACAGTTTATATTTTCCTGTTGAATGGAAGTGAGTCCTTTCCTCAGAAACAGCCTGTTTCCCAGCCTAGCACAGAGGCACACTCCATGAGTTACAAGCTGTTAGGAATTTAGAGAGGTACTGAGCCCTGCCTCACAGTTTTTCTTCACAGAGCATTTTTAACTGCTTCTTTTCAATCAAAACTGTCAAAATGATGTTGTAGAGCCCACAGTCAATGCAAAGTGAGTGTGTGGGGCTTCTTTACTACTGTGCCATTGAACAGAAAGATCAATTTCTGTTTTGGCATCCAGTTTAGCTCAGTGAAGCCAGTGGAAAAGTGTCATTGCTTTCAGTGTGGATTGCATCAGGTGAGAGAGCTCTCTACATCTCATTATGCAATTCATTTAAGCAACAGGCCTAAACTAGCTTTTTATGGCTCTTTCACTTACTTTATACCACCGCTAGAGGTTAGGACACCAAAAATCTCCATTTTGATTTCTTGATAAATTGTCTGGCTATTCCCAGAATGCTGATCACAAAGTGAGGGCAATATGTCTCTTCCAGAGCTACAGGGAACTTGACTGTAAGGAATCATCTATTCTGTGTTGTACGTGTTGCCTCCAGGTTTTTCAGCTGATTTGGGACAGAATCATATTTTCTTCTCAAATTAATAATTGAAAATGTCTGTGAGCCCAGATCCTTGTCCTAAATCAAAATGTTAGGGTTGTTTTACCTGCTGTGTTTCTCACACTGTTCTCCCCATCACCTTGACATGGAGTGACAGTTAATTCACAAAGTAGGATCATCCACCCCTGAAGTTTGTGTCCTTCCTTAGTGCAACCAAGAACTTCAACGTTTCTACAGAGAACAGTGTAAATCAGAGGGCTTGAGAGAGGCAGAAGACACAAAATAGACAGGTGGCAGCTTTCAATGTGGTTAATATATGTAAAGAGAAATTGAAAAGGTCAGAATTGTTTGTCTTAGAGAGAAAATAAGGACAATATGCAACTCTGGTATATAAAATCACATTGTATGGGGAAAGTCAGAAAAGAGTACTTGATTGCTAACAAGGGACCAAATGCCAGCAGAGTGCTCTTTTCAAAATAGAATGTTTTTCATATAATGTACCATTAGCTTGTAGAACTCACTGCCACAGATATCAGACTTCTGTGGCTCACAATAGCACTATCCAGCTACAACAGATAGACTCTAACAGCAATCAGGAGATGTATATTTACCCCTTGTTGGCTGGGAGGTGAAGGGAAGAAGCAGATGAAGGGAAAGGAAACACTCTGTGTGTTCATGGCAAAACCTTATCCTCTGTCCTAAACTGTAAAGGAGGAGCTGACTGTTCTTCCACCTTGTAGCTAAGATTTGGTATCTCAAAGTACAGAGATAAACAGATTCAGGGAAGATCTCAAACAATGATTTTCAAGGCTGAAGATCTGCTTTCGACAGTGCTCATGGAGGGAAGCATAAAGAGAGGCTCAGAGAAGGACAGTCTGCCAGTGTGTGGCATGTTTTAGCAGATACAGACACAGCAAGACAAAATGAAGCTGGAAATAACTGCACTTGGAGGAAAAACTGAACCCTGATGAAATAACTATGAGACTGTAGTTTTCTTGGACCAGTGCTCGCAGTAGTCCTAATGCAGAGCCCCAGACTGGCAGTGAGTGGTGTTTGCCAGGCTGTAGGCTTGATTTTCAGATATCTTGAACTTTAGATGGATATGCTTTTTCACTCAAGAAGTCTCCTAAAAACTATAGTGTTAACTTTTATTTCAAGATACTATCCACCTCAGCTCATGGCTGGAGATACCACATAGAATTCCTATGAATTCCTGGAGATTCTTCATAGAATTCCTATAATCAGTGAGTGACAGGGACACTGCTTGCTTCATGACCTTAGGCCCCCATTGACTGTGAAAGATAACATTAACATCTCACTGTACCAAAATTGTGTTCAGCCTTAATGCTTTCCGGAGAGTTATTGTCAACTTCTATGTACTCTTGAGTAGCTCAGCCACTTTCTCCACTGGTAATTGATTCAAAAGTATCAAGAATTGTTTAAGAGCTATTATGACTATTATCTCTTATACTGGTTTTTTTTTTTTTCCAGGGAAAGGCCTCTAGAGAAAATTCAATGACACTTCCTACTTTTTGGCAGTAATTGTTATTTCCGTATTAAAAAAATGAATTGTTGCCACTATCAGCAGTCCAGGGCTGGAAACCAACACAAAAGCAGACAAGTGGCTGGGGTGATATGAACATTTCAGCCTGCAGGATTTCTGAAGGACCATCTTCAAAGTGAAAAACAATGTCCAGAGTTACAGACAGCTGAAATGCTGAAGATGGACAGCAAAATCCACATCAGTGCCCACTGATTTCTCAGTCCCATTCCACATCCAGCACCTTCCTCTCCCTCCTTCCAGTCACATGAGGCCCCCATGTTTGGAGTCAGATGAGTCCCTGGGGCAGCAGGGAGCACACAACCCAGGCTGTACACCAGTATTTCCCCCTATAATGGAGATAGAAAGAGATTGTGCCTCTGGATAATAATTTTCATCGTTTTCCCATTCCTTCTCACTCAAAGCAAACAAACACGTTGCAGAATTCCGCGGTGAAATTTTATTAGTGCCTCCCTCAGAGGCTGTTGGCAAAAAAAGGAGAGAAGGAGTTTATTGAAGGACAGGGGAAAGGCAGGATACAGACAAGGAGGTTTACAAGCAAGTAATTACAAATAAAAAAACACTGTGTGGTCTTGAAAATCCTGGAGGAGAAAGAGAAACACGACATATATACCTTAGTTCATAAATTACCACATACCAGTCCCATCCATGTGACTACAAAGAGAAACTTTAACAGCTTAAGTCTTTGGCCATGCCACCATCCTCCCACTCCTGTGTTCTCAAAGCACAGCTCAGGGGAGCTGCACCTCATTAGAAAAAAACACAGTTGCCAATCCCTTACCAGAGGTGACTGTGAAGATACAGCTCCGTAGCTTTCATTTGTGTGTGCATTTTCAAATCTCATTTGAAACACTGAAACCCATAAAATAAATAAATTTTTAAGTATTGTTTGCTTTGTGCTGCATTACAGGTGCCCTGACATAGAACAATGCAAGATTGTGTGCTCACAATATTTTAAAAGGGTGCACAATATCTATAAATCCCTGTAATTATCAGCTACCTCTTCTTCAGCATTTGAAATGCAGAAAATCAAATGTAGCACAACATGAGTCATGAGAATTTATGGTAAGAATGGCCTTTCTGGTTTCTAGTGTTTGAAACCATTGTTTTGTTTTTAATCAAAGCTAGATAGATATTATTTTTTCATAATAATAAATTATAAAGGTGCACTTTACCTACCATAAAATATCCATCAGTTAGAAAAAAACATGGTACCATCTAGCAAATAAGGTATCGAATCATTGGTAATTCAACTGGCAAAAAAAAATCCAGTAATATTTTCTGATGTGAAATGTCAACGGATTAAATTATAAAACTGTTTGAGGAAAACTCTTGGTTTAAATGGTTTGGGCTTCAAATGAAAAAAAAAAAAATCCAGTTCATATTGACTTTGCCTTAAAATGTAATCGTAGTAGGGAAAAAAAACAACCACCAAAATCAAATTGGTAAGACTTGAAACAAAATTGTCAGTTGGCCTTAACTTCTTACTGTTTGTTTCAGATGATAAGTTACAAGTGGTTTTGACTTTTCCATTTTTCCATTATGATTCAGCATGAGAATTCTATGTGCTTCCAGAGAATAAACAAAAACCCAGGTACCTGGGCAACCTATAAAGTTTTGTGACTGTTGAACATCAACAGATTTTGAAAAAAATATTGCAAGCCAGACTGAAGAAACTGATGAAGCACAGAAGGTCATTGATGAAGAGATAATGAAATCTTGCACCCAAAAAAAAAATTGATTTTAAATGGGAATTTAATGGGACTGGAGGGAGTACACCCAAATGCTAACTTTAGCCTAGGGAGATAGATTAGTCTTCCTATATTTCCTCTTCATTTGGAGGGAACGATAAGATCCCACATTCAATCATCCTCTACAAGAGCTCAGCTGTAGCCTTTCTCCATCCATTAACTCAAAGAAGTCTAGGAAGGCTCCATCAGCGGATACCAGACCCCTTATACTCCTCACTCATTTACAGTTACAAAGGAGCATGTGCCTACTAACTGCATGTAAGAGCCTGCACTTACAGCTTGAACTAAGGATCACTCATAAAATTAAACCTGGGATTCCTGCAGACATCGGTTCTCTTGCGTCCAGCCTGACAGCATGTTGTCCATCTTTTTGCTGGGATGGAGAAGGCTGACTGTCTCTGAGAAACTACGTTTTGTTGTGCTTGTGGCCCCTAAATATGCCTTTTGCAAAATGGCTATCCTGGCACTGTGAGCAGAAAGGACCGATGGGTTCATCCACTTCAGCAATTCACTCTTGGTGACAGGAGCACATCAGTAGCTTGAAGGAGTTGATTTTGTGGCTCCTCACATCTCTAATATATTCAATTAAGTTGTGTTTATTCAGATCTGGCTGCATGTCTTGTGTCTTACTAACCTAAAAGAGGAGGGATGTTGATGCGTGGGGATGAAATCCATTGTGTTCCATAGAAGAAGATTTTGAAGGGATCTCAAATCTGAGCATAATTTTCTTCAGCCACACACTTTAAGTGGAGGGAAATTATTAAGCTCTGTTTATGCAAACCTTTCTTAGGCAAGGCTCAGGCCAGCTGTAACATACTACTAAGCACTTCTTGCACTAAAGAATCTGCATGGTTATTAACGTGACAATTCACATCTGGTGTTAAAAATTAATAAATAACTTGTCTGTCAGGGAGTGCAGGCAGGAAGACAGAAGTTAAGTGCTTCTAAATCACATTATGTCAAGCACAGACACTATCACAGTTCTGCTGCAAAAAGACACAGACTTAACTGCACTCACATCTTTTCCTGCCCTCACAGTTCATCTGCCTTCCAACGACAGCGAGCTCTAGGACATGATCACCTGTTATAAGAAATTGCCATGCAAACTTCAAACCTTTATGAAGCTTTTCAAGCCACTTCCATGCTCCTTGGGAAAGCCCAGTCCACTTGCATAAGTATGGAATTAAAGCATGAGCATAATCCAAAAAATGTGTATACAGAAATGTTTTTGTATTGCTCCTTGAAATCTTCAAGCTTCCAACCAAATTGAAGAAGACAGCTTTTCCTACAGTGGGGTTCTCATCTGAAGAGTAGGGTAACACAGTTTCCCTTCAGCAAATGTGCATCCTGAGACAACAAAGCATCATGAAAAAAAGATCTGTAACAGAACAGATTCTATGTGAAAGAAACAGAAATTTCTCTGATAGTCCTGGATAAACAGGGAAACAACTCTGAGATTTCAGACACAGTCCATAAAGAGCTCCAGCAACACCCATATGAAAATCAAGGCACCTCAACTGTTGGTCATGCCCTTTCCAGAGGGTTTAAGTTCTTAGAAATGCACACAAGCACAATGTAACCTACACATTAAAAAAAGACTAACATTGGGGGTTTTTTAATGAAATCTAGAGAGGCAGAACTGGTTCTAATGTATTTCTAGGCCTTGCTGGATTTTCTCTCAAGAACTATGCCTAATCTGCTCCTTGCAATTCAGATGTTAATGTCTTAAAACACATGAATGGTAGTTATTGTAAGTCTGAAGAGCCTTCTTACCAGACAGAACTCCTGTCAGTGCCTGACCTTCCTGGCGCCTTGCAGCAAAGAGTTCTATGGTTTAATTATCTCCCTTGTGAAAAGAGTTTTATTTGATCAGCCTGGAAATTGCTGCTTTTCAATTTACTTGAATTTTTTCAGCCACCAGTGTTACACTAGACAGCATTTAATATATCTTTATCATATTCTCCTTCATTGGTTTCCTTTCTAAGGTGAACAGTCCCAGCACAACCTTTCTCATATGAAAGGTTTTCCATGCCTCAAATAATTTTCTTTGCCCTTCTACAAACCTCTTCTATTTTTAAGATAGAGCAGCTATCATTGTACACACATTTAAGGTAAGGCTGCCCTATTTTTCTTATTATTCTCTTTCTAATCTTCATCCATTTATGTAACATTTTCTTTGTTTTTTTCTGGGCCTCAGTGGCATACTGAGCATGTGGGATACAAGGTCCCATCTCTAACCATCCATGGCTGATTTAAAACCCTGTAAATTGGGAGGGAAGGAAAGCAAAGGGAAGGTTTGGCAAGGGAAGGGAACTCATCTGTGTTATCACAGTATTACGATGCTTCAATTTGATTTCAGTGATTGAACCAAATCTTTTAGAAATTCCCAAGTGCACTTTGCCATTCTGGGTGAATATGGAGGAAAGGATGGCTACTTAATGCAAAGGATGCATTATAAAGAAATGGTGACTTGCCATACCACAGATAAGTTCAGGCAGTGCTGGTGTGGCCAGGTACATCTGTGTGCCCTTGGATCAGTAAGAAGAGCTGTCCCCATTGAACAACCCACCCAGCACAATACAAAAAAGATTAAGATAAATTCCCATGAGATGCTTAAAAAGCCAAAGAGTTCACTATACTCTCCCAGTCCCACCTGTTGATCCCATAGTGTTGTGTTTGCCTGAGATCTGTTGTACTCCCCATAATGACAGCCAAAGAACAAAGAGAGAGGCTGCTCAAGAAAGCCAGAAACTGAATTTAATATCCTGCCCACAGCCAGAGAAATTGAGTCTGGAGCCCATGGCTTCTTATTCTGGACACTAACCTCTCCCTGATGTATCTTACATGAAGACATGAATGGAAACGAAGGTGTTGCCCATGTCATGTAACTGAGCTGTGAGAGCATGAGATGAGAGGAAAAATGTAGGTTGGATATTTTTGTGATATATTGTCCAAACAATATCCATCTGGAAGGAGTAGTAAGAGTTTTTCCTGGCAAATCATCTCCTCTAGAACTAGCTTGACTCTCAGCTAACTGATTCTATGAGAGCAAAGTTATTTATGGCTCTGTCATAAATGAGGTTGAAATCCATATCTGCTACCAATTTAGAGAATGAGCCAAGTACTGACAGTGTCACCGCGTTCCACAAGTGAAGCAACATGCTTTTGCTTACATTACCTCTATTCCTTGGGTAACCATCAGATTGGCAATGGTACATTAAGTAGCAAATTCCTTCAAGCCAAGAGGAAGGCAGCATGCAGAAACGCAGGGAGAATTTGGGTAAATATCACCACTGTTGGCAGCTCTGGGGAAGGACCCTGTCTTTGCATCTGTGAACTGCACCTCAGCATTCTAGAGCTGGGTGAAGCACTGAGGGTTGTTTAGAGTGGGGGAAGGACCAGGCCCGTTCTTTGTTCACAGACAGGTCCTGATTATAGCCCCCTGCTCATCCAGCTCAAGCCATAGGAGGTAGGAAAGGGGCTGTTGGTCTGTCAGACACCTTGTTGGCCATTCTTTGGTAAGTTTCATTTTTTCTGCCCCTCATATTCTTTCCTCGAACATCTTGTATCTGCAAATAGTAATCTCTTGGCAGCTGATGATCTGGGCTGGAACTTTACAATGCCAGCAGGATAGCAAGAGGAAAAATAGGAGTTGCAATGCATCTCCAGTACTACACTGTAAAATAGTGCTCTGCACTCACACAAAGCCATGTACAGTATACCCAGCCTGAGGACATTTACCAGAGGAGGAGGTTTGTTCTGACGGGGAGGGAGACTCAAAGTTCAACCAGTCCCTTGGGAAAAAAATAAACAATTGGACCAAACTTGTACTGTATTTTCTGTCCCTCTGTGAGTACTGAAGGGTGAAGGGGAATCCGTCACGTCCTCCTTTGGATGCCCTCATAGAGGAAATGCAGTGACCCACACATCCTAGTGCTGAGCCACACCCAGTCCTTGACTGGCTGTGCAGGGGCAGGGAGGCTCTGAAGATGAGCCAGACCTGGAAAACTGGTCTCTCACCATCCCTTCTGCTAATGCTGGGATTCAGCCAGTGGCCTGAGGAAAGCAGTGGAAGGGATTTTTGGAGTTACTTTTGCTTCCTCAACCCTTCAGGCTATTTTTTAATTTGTCCAGGTTGTCTCACAGGGACAAAACTGGACCCATCCTGGACACCACTTCTGCACAGCACTGTGGACCTGCCAATCTGGCCCTTGGTGTCTGGAAGACCATAAGCAGTGTTATAGGGCCAGATGAATTTGATACACGGGTATTCCCATTTCCAGGAGAAAATTATGCTAAAAGCCGAATAAAAGTTTCAGAGCCCAGAATAGTAGCTTAATTTTCGACCCCCTTCCTGCTCATTGTCTGAGCAAATTCAGAATCCCCCCCAAACTTGTTTATACTTACTTGCTGCATCAATGTTTTTACTTCTCTTGCTGTAGTAATACTTAAAATGTTGCTGCAGCATATTTGGGAGGGCATCCCCATGGCTGCATCCCTCTGTTAGCCAGATGTTCATCTGCACGATGTTCAGCCTCAAATAGTTTCCTGTTGCCTTCTTTGGCTCACAAGTTTTTTATTCTGTTATGATCCATGACTGAATCCTGGAATCATTTAGGTTGGAAAAGACCCTTAAGATTAGGATGCAGTGAAGTTGGGCACTTGTTTAAGTAGTCTGACATGGGTTTTGATTTCTTCCCAATCCTTCATAGCCTTTGTCATTTACCTTACTACATTCCTACATTTTATTACCCAAATTGAACTGCTTTATGTTCACTCATAAAGTACCACCTACCTGATGATTTTCACTGTAGGGTTGTCCCTGGGAGCATGTCCTGTTGGCCTTTCATGTTGTAAAACAATTGTGTGCAATATTACCGGGCCACAAAGAACCATGATGGATAACTGGTTGCTAGTCTGAGTTTTCCCAGCTAATTTAGTTCCTCCAGCAACATGAAGAAAAATGCTTTGAAGGAATGCTCTCCAAACAACCAGTGTCCCCTCTTGGCTTTCTTCAGTGGTGCAAAGCCATTTATTACCCTCTCCTAGACAAAAAATATGATGTCAAATACATAAGCAGTGGTTCAAATGGTCATAAAATGTATTGGGGCACACTACAGATTTAATTGATTTCAAAGCTTAGATTTAGGAAAAATTTATAGTTAGGGACTTTATTTTTCCAAAAGCTTGGCTTAGTTATTTAAAATTGATTTTAAGATTATGATAAAATACATTCCTATTGATTTCTACGAGGAAAAATTCATCACTGCAAGAATGTCTGGTTCTATCTACTGGGTGGGCTAAGATGTGCACAGATCTTTTTTGGCTCGGGTCTTTGAAAGATGCAGTTATGAAGGACCAGAGGAGAGTGGAGTGTGTGAGGGTGAAGTGGAACCACTGAACTCACAGATTTCCACGTCTCAAGACAAAGCAAAGTGACCCAGGAAAAAAAGCAGAGACCATTCTGGTGTGCTGTGGATTTTGTTAATAAAATGTGGTTGATTGGTCTCCTTTACAGCAGAACAGAGAGTTATAACCTTTGAATAGCTTTGCTTCAGTCAACTTGCCAATCTATTTAGCAATTCTACCTTAAAATGTATGCTGTTACAATGTTAAAAATAGTCTTGTGAAAGAGGTGTCACTTAATTACATCCTCTGGGCTAGACTGTAATACTTTGAGTATCACAGTTCTTACTTAATATAAACTGGGACAGCAAGTTTCTATATTTCCATTTTTTATAATACATTTTTAAGGATGCCAATTTCATCTGGATTCATGTGAAGTAACCTCTGATTATGGAAATAATTCTTTATTAATCAATAGACTGGCAAATGCCAGTCAACATGAGTAAAAGAAATAATTTTTCTTTCCAGACCCAAATGAGTGTAAAGTGAGTTAAACGGGAGTACAACTCAGCAGTGACAGGCCAAGCTAAGTTAGGAGAATATTCTGACTTCCAAACCCAAGAACATCAATGCAAAGTAAAGATTACTTTAAAAAAAAAAAAAATGAAATATTCAAAGGATAAGAATGTCCAGATTATGCATTCTGGCAACTTCATCCCTGCTCTGCACTACATTAATGGGCATATAGGAAAAGAGAAACTATAAGTCATACAGGTCTTGAGCATAGTGTGATAGTACATAATGATTTTTAGTCCATTCACTCCTTGAAGGAAAAAATTCTATTAGAAATCACTATAAACTGAGCCAAACTATCTGAATTAGGAGTCTAGAGTTGCTTTTCTTCCCCAGAGGACAAAAAATGAGCACACCCACATTCCTACTTGTATACGTCTTTACAGAAGGACTGAGTGGACACTGCTTACATTAAATTCACCTGTTGCCTTTGGGGACTGCAGTCACAGCATTATTTTCTACTGTATTTGTAAGCTGGGAAATAAAATCAAGGTATCACCTAGTGACATGTTGGCTTGGGTATATATTTACTGCAGTGCTTTCCTGCATGTAATATATTAGACCTGCTCACACATTCCACCATTCCCTGTGGTAGGGAAGTTCATGAAACTCTTCCATTAACCTATGAAGTACAAGTTAGAGTTTTGGGGATTTTGTGTCTCTGCCTTCCATGGCTATTTGACAGCTAGAGCAGAACCAGAGCACTGATCATTAGCACTGGCAGGTCCTCCAAAGGCTTATGTTTAGAATTGCCTACTGTTCAGTGCTTTGAAGCAAATATCACTCTTACTTATATTGATTTCAAATGTCATAGAAATCTAGTCTGTGACTCTTTAAGATATGAAGGTTAAACTTTATGCCAGGGTCTAGAAATCTTGATAGCAGTAGCACAAGCGTGTGCAGAATGAGTTAAGACCATCAGGGACTCCTGAGCAAATCAGCAAGGAAGGGAGGCTCCAAGGGCACTCAGCACTCAGACAAGAAAAGACTTAAAGGAGCTGTATTCGCCCACAGCTCCATTTCACTTAAAAGGCTTTTTGGTAATCAAAAAGCAAGACTATCCACAGAGTTGAGGAAATTGTAAAGCTTTCCTAGTTTCTTTCTACCAGAGAAGCCCAATCCCAAGCCTGTTGCTGTCAAGGAAGGAGTCCCACAAACCTTCATGAGTTCTGGCTGACGCTGCAAATGACTTAAGGGCTCCACAGCATTAACTGCTAGGGGAAAAACATCAGTCTGTTATAGTCTGTCCTCACGAACCCAGAAAATATCAACCAATTTACAAATAGCTAATATCAGCATATCCTCAAAAATCCAATTAGTGGCTGTAACCTTGAATTTTCTCCTGGTCCAAAAATACATCTTGTTTCTTTTCACAGTGGGTTTGTACCCTACCCCCTCCCCAATGCAAGTACTTCAGTGGCTGACTTTTCCCATCTATGCCAAATTGAAGGCTCTTTTCTGTGAAGTAATTTTGTCTGAATTGCCTGTGCACCCACCCATCCCATCCCAATTTTAGTCCATGGCATCTTGTTTTCAAATTAGTTGCTATCTTAAACAGCTTACTGCCTTCAATCTGTTCATTTCAGGATTTCGTTTACCTCCCTGGCAATCTCCCATTTTACCTCATTTCTTCCTGAGGCTGCAGAGGCCAGCACAGGGTAATCCCTCCTCATAACTCAAAGTCCAAACTTCTAGAGTATTTAAGATTTTCCTCCACAACACCTTTTCAATTTCAAACCTCTAAGTAATTTTACCAATGCCCAGAATAGTACATAATATTTATATTTTCCAGGTTTCAGTACAGAAAAATAACCTTTACTTATGGTGCATAATACCACTTATGGAAATCTGGGGTGCTTCCTTCATAGCTGCAGCTCTGTGGCTCCTGCAAAAAGCATATACATGTATCATTTTGCTACTTATTGTTTCAATAGGCTTTTTCGTCACTGCTCTGGGAAAAATCTGGTTCTCTGAACACTCCTTCCCCCAATCTCTTCTTCCTCCTGATTTTCACTTTTTATGTACAAATGTCTATAGCTCTTTCCAGACAACCCTGCTTTGTCCTTCACAAGCCCCAGAGACAATAAGTGCTGATTGCAAGTAAGATATCTACTTGAAATGAATCATTCGCTCTACTCATTTAGTCCTTTTCTCTTCTTAGGTGAAAAATCAAAGTCCTCTCACACATAATTCACAATGGATGAAATTCACTGCTGAGCAGGCCAACCCAAAGGATGTGCAATTGCAGAATTGCCTTTAAAGCGCTGTTTTGAAGGTTTTTGAGAGCTTAGGGAAGTGAAATGTCACTGTGCCAACCCTTCTGCTCAGGGCTGAATTTCACTCTTGGAGAACTGTCTGGGAGAACAGTTTGATTTTTATTCATGTGCTTGTTGTTTGAAACTACTTGAAACGTGATTCATACCTGTATTCCATAGGTACACTGCCATATCATCAGCCAAAAAATGTAGAAATACTTGTTTCCTCAAAGGACTTGATTATTGATTTACTTATAGATGATTATCAGAGATAGCGGTTTAAGTTGTAAATGCTGCACTTTGCTGCGGGAGCAATAGATGTAGATCCCTCTCTTATTTCTCTTTCCTGATGGGATGATTCCCAAATCTACTGTGGGTTTTAAAGCTGAATCCCTCTAGAAAGACATGTATTTCAGAAGCTTAAAGGTTCTGGATGTTTTTGTTGTTCCTAATGTTTTTCAAGCAATTTACTTCCGTGTAATTCTGACAAGTGAATAAAAAGGGCGTCGACTTAAACCCAGAGCATTGATTCACATAAACATTTTTGGTTCATCCATGTATTGTGCATGAACAAACAGAAGATACTCAGCACAGTTATGGTTGCAGGGATACTAATGGTTTGCACATTGTTCTTCCCACTCACTCCATGGATGTTTTGTTGTTAAGATGACAACTGCATGAACTTTTCACTATCCTATTCAAGCTCACAGCTTTCTCTTTCAGGCAAATAAATTCATTATCTAGGAACAGTGATGAAAGAAAAAGACCCCAACAGTGTAACCCAGGGTTGGGACTGAGTACACAGGACAGCAGTGACAGAAGACAACCCTGAAGCTGAGGGTCACAGTGCAGGCCCCAAGTGGAAGGACAGAGGTCAGAGAGATCAGCAGCCTAAGGACTTATTTTTTCCACATAAATATGTGGAAAATAGGCATTTTTCCTCAGGACAACATAGCAGGATAAAATCTAAATGGGAACAACTTTGGAATTTTCCTGCTCCTAGCTCCCTTATCAATGTTTGCTAACACCTCATATCCATAAAACTGAGCTGTAAGGAGCACTACACCAGTTCACATCATTATTATCTGTTAAGACAGCTTTCATAAATCAAGATGGGCTTTCAAATTGCCCCCATCCATTAAAAATATTGCAAGGCCTTCCACAGAGAACAACATTAAGTATTTTTTCTCCAGCATACTCAAAGAGAGACGCTTGTGTTTGGCTGTGGGTCAGGGAGTTTCTTTCAGCCTTTTCCCCCTTCTTTATGTCAAGAGCTGCTCCCAGACAGCAATTTTGCAAGGACTCCTCCTTTTTTATGAGCCAGGGATGGTTTATTGGTGTGGAGAAGCTCTGTCCCTACCTGTGAGGCTCAGCTGTCCTCTCAGGCTTTGTGGAAGTTCTCCCTGACAGATGCTGGGCTCTGGGGCTATGGGGCAGAGTTGTCTCAACCCTGCTCATGCAGTGAATGCTCTGCCACATTTCTGGGGTGGGACAAATGCTGGAGTCTCAGATAATCTTTGCTTTTATTGCCACAGCCCTGATGTGAATGACTCATTCATACAGTGAATCTTTCCAATAGTTTCCATGTGGCTTTCTGTCTTAAATCCTGCTGCAATACGAGAGTGCCGAGCACCTTCCAATACAATGGAAATAATTTATAGACATTACGTCCCTTCATCCTTAGTATCAAACTCATTGCTTCCTTCAGGGAAAAGATGCAGTATACCAGTGGTGCAATGGAAGGCATTTGACCTGGCAACCAGAGTTCAGCAAACTTGAATCCTACAGCAATATGGATTATTAATGCCTGGGAAACTCAGTCTGAAAATCTTTTTGCAATCGAAATCTCACACTTCTTTCATCAAACCTTGTTCTGCAGGTCCTAGAGACACCACTGCTTTGGTGCAGGGGTAGGAGTGGCAGGACCCTGTCCTTCATGGCAGTAGGTTCCAAAGCTATGAGGCAGGGAACAGGGAACACCACAGTAAGGAACCAATCCCACTTTTATTCCACTTAATAGCACACAGCACAAAACCACATCCACACGCAGCTATAAGGACATAATATCCCTGCTATACCCCAAACTTCAGTCTATAAACTGAAGTTATCTTGTGGAAAGGCAACTTCACTGTTTAAAGGCATGTGCCAGAGAGTCAGACTGGCAGGTCAGGAGGTTTGTTTACAGATAGAAAGAAAGGTTGTGTTTTCTTAGAGGTGAAATGAAAGTTTACCATCCATTTTCTTAGCTAAGATTGGACAAAATATTTCACACAACAGAGGGCAAATGGTCTGTAGCACCTATAGCAGCCTCTCTGAGGCATAGTCTTCAAGCCCTCCAGACCAAATTTGGAATGACTGCAGAACTGAGTAACAAACAGTTTTCCTTTTCATTTGTGATATTCAAGTAATTTCTTATCTCTTATGATTTTGGGGAATTTTTGCATCTTAGAGACAAGAAGTTGCCATTCCAAAATTGTCAGTGAACCTAAAAATGAGCTAGTTTTGCCCCTCTCTTTTTCTTTCTAGGCATCAGTTATTGCCAACAAGCAGATTCCTGGCCCATGCTGTGTCTTTGTTTGCTGTGAAGCATCAGTTCTTTTTCAGTAGTTCCAAGTAAAACTTTTAGGTAAAATCACTCATATGAAGCTAGAACTTGACCAAGACTTCCTGTAAAGCCAATGAAGATTGATTTTAGACTTCAGTTGGTGTTGGGTCAATTTATCACTCTTCTTAGTGTTCACTTCATAACAATATTGGATATTTAAAAGAACCTGGTATGTTTTTCCTAGGTTAAGTATGTATTACTTTTTGCAATATTGCAACATTTTGGAGGTTTTGATACACACTGTTTTTAGACACTGTTGGGAACAGCCAGAAGAATACTGAAAATATTTGTTTGTTCGCTGTATTGATTTCTGCAATAAACAAGTCAGTGAAAGCTGATGAAGGAGTTCATATATGCAATGTATGAGTTATAGACACTTGCAACATTTTTCTTTCTAACTCACACCTCAATAACATTAAAGAAAATGTATTGTGTCAGTTTCATTAGTCTTTGCCTTCTCCCTCCAGAAATATGATGTAGATATTGATTTTACCAAATTAAAATATAATCCAAATCTCTGGCTATATGAATTTATCTATATTTTTTTTTAGAGTGCACTGGTTTTCTAACTATCATCAATTCTGTCCCCTGACCTGTACTTCAAACTTAAGTATATAAAAATGATCTATTGCTTTCTTATACAGGTGGTTGTTTATAGACATGTTATTGTCTCTGGAGCCTGGAGTTTGGCTAATTCTTATTGGGCTGGTTGGGCCTCAGCTCCATTAGTCTGCTTGAGCCTCCTGCTAAAAATGAGGTTGTTCATTTTCTGACAGTAAATAATGAAATGAAACAAATACAATCTATAATAGAATCAAATGTGAGTACAATGAGTCCACAATTCAATTTGGATTTAATATAGTTGCTTAATCCTGTTAAAGGGTTTCCTCATGAGAAAGATGCTTTAGCAGCCCAGAGCAGAGCTCAAAATGTGAGGAGAAGCAGCTAGAGCTGAGTTGGTGGTGCAGGAGGGGGTGAGAGGGGACAATAAGCTTTTGCACCATGTCACAGAGCCAAATCTGATAGCATCTTCTGGACAGACTGGAGATTGCTGAGGGAGTTCATGGAGAGCATGGAGAATGTAGCAATTACCAGGGTAGGAGACTGGTTTATGTTTTCTGCCTATTCCAAAAATTATCTTGGAAGATCCAAGGGGGCAGGAGAGTTATTGCACCCATCTCTTTGGATACACTTCACGTGTTTTGTTTTGCTGTGATGGAAGTATCTCGCAAGAAGCCAAACTTGTCATTACATGAAGCAAAAGAAGCTTCATCCGTGGGAGAAACAAGAAGAGAGAAACACCAGAAACGAGTTGTCACTACACAGAAGGAGAAACAGTCATTAATTTTGGGGAGCCATTGTTTCATCTAGGAATGATTAAGTCTTGCAAAAGACAAAAAGAAACCTATGAAGTTATAGAATAAATTCTATTTTTCAAGTTACAGTCCTTACACGTAAGTCACACTTTTCCTGCAGGAAAAGCACATATTTTTTTTATAGGCATTGAAGATCTTCCAACAGAATTCACTGTGGGGAACAGGTGGCATCTTATCACTCCAGGAAGAGAAGGACTTACTGTGCCCATAAAACAGACTATGGAGCTAGCTAGGAGGAAATTATCTGGGTTATTAGCATCAGGATGTGGAAAAACACACATCTCTACTTTAGAGGCTAGTACTGCAGGAAAAAAAAACTAGGTCACTAAAACTAGCCCCTTGCTAAATCCTGCCTCAGTTATCCTACAAAGCTATTGTTTTTTCCTGTCTCTCTTCAGATTAACTCCTCATATGAGAGACATCAGCCAAGAAATATTTACCACCAAGTCCTGGAAATGCAGATTTGTTTCTGCTTTTCAACACCTGATGTATTCCCCACTTCCTCCATTTAGAAACAACCTCTCCTGAATCATCCAGCTGTTCACATTCCTGAAAATTTTTCAAAACTTTATTTGCAGTAAAAGGCACTGTCAGAACAGTCCTTGTCCAGTGTATTTTATATCCACTCTACTGGGGCAGTGGATTCCAATCTTTAATATTTTTTTTCTGAACTCTAAAACATTCCCTAGACATGTCCAGGCTCCTTTATAGTGATCTTAAATCCATTGATAATGTCCTGCTTTTTGCTTGTTTTTGTGGTCCTCTTGTAAGTAGTCTTTATGCGTCCAGAGTTTCTGTGGATCACACCCTGAAAATAACTGAGGTCTACTGACTTCTAAATCTGTCTTATTTGAAGGGGTAATGCTTGAATGGTGTGGTTGTAAGGTAAAGTTGTGAAGTGAAAGTTCATTCCCTGCTCCTTACTGTCCAAAATGGGGAAAGTTTTCTCCTCTCCATGGGAGTAGTGATGAGCAGAGAACTAGTTGACAAACAATATGGCCCAGGAGCAGACTATGGCCTTCTTTACCTCTGAACTCTCTCATCAAGCTTGTGGCTAGTGTCCTAAGTATTCCAAATGCAATTCTTGAATGTGGTGCAAAATTAATCATGATAAAACTGACCTTTTCACTCAGTGGGCCTGCTGCTTTGAGCAGACTGCCTGGCTGTGGGGTGAGTTGGGTTCCTACCTTGAATCCTGTCACTGGGGACCTCTAAGGGTCCTTGACCGCTTAGACACTCAAAATAGATGCCTAATGTTGGATTTGGTGAATACTTCTCCATTTCCAACGCACGTCAGGCAAACTCTCCACTGAAGGTCAGGTCTGCTTCTGCATTAGCCTTATTTTTACCCCATGTCTTTCTTTTGATTTTAGTGGGTAATGGTGACATATACCTAGAGTGGAAGAAGAAAAAAGTGGTCCTCAGAATCAGAGATAAGTTACCAGGAAAGTCACAGAGTTACAACCATTTTAGCCCAGTTATGCACTGAGCAATCTGAACAGGAAGTCACTGGGGTAGCTTTACCATCAAATCTCAAGAAGCCACTTCTGCAATGCCATTTTTCAGAGCCAAGTCACTTGTCAACACCACTTGATTTTAAACTGTGTGTTGGTGAGAAGGTATAGAGGAAAGGAACTGCATCCTTCAGCCTGGAGAGGTCATGGTAGAGCTGCATTTTGGGACCTTGTGTACTCAGGTGACCTGATCTTCAACCAAGTTAAGAGCTCAGCAGAATTACAACTTGACATTATCGTTGCATTGAAGCATTTAGGTAGCACCATAAACATACATACTGCTTTAGAGAATACAGAGAGACATATTGTCTGCCCTAAAGACCTTAGAATCTGAATAATGAAGTACAATTACAACCAGCAGTTAACCTATTGAATATCTCCCATTGCACCACAGACCCTCAGCTACTGTAGTGTGATAGGGTTGTATCACCTAATCTCGTGCACTGAATATTTAGTGCTGAATCAAAGAATTGTAGACATTGAATGGTTAATACCATTTCCTGTGGTTCTTCAGTGTTCCTCACTATTCCTCTTCTTCAGATTTTGTTATTTGACTGCCACCTAGATACACCCCTACTGAGCTTGTCAGATCATGGTCCAGGCTCCCAGCCAAGCGGAAGCAAAATTTCAATCCATGTTTCCAGTTGCCAGGGAGGGTGAATTGATCTCATTGCTCTGCTTCCTCAGTTAGAACTGTTTTACTTCTGGGTGATTTTGAGGAGAATGTGCTGTATTATGGAGCATTTCGTCCTATTACTTTCCTATGTGTCATTTGGTATCACTACTGGAAGAAGGTTGAACAGAAGTAAATGGATTATAGAAGGCTGGAGATTTCAACCTGTTTGATCTGAGAGAATATTAGGAAACTATCATTTGCCTTTGACTTTTATATTTTATATATATACTGAAATAATTTCAACATATACTGCTAGATTAAGAAATATACTTACTGTCAGGCATACAAGTACAGCTTTCTTGTTTTTTATTGTGAATGAAGTACAAATATTGAGAAATACATTCAAACCATTGGTGCTCTAACCAAAGAAAGATGTTTGTGGTTTTAAGACTGCCAGAAAACAGGGAACAGCTGCTTTCTGACCCTTCTGTCTTACTATCCATGGGAACAAAACACAGTTCACCTCTTCTAAGCAGCAGGACAGTTATCCTGTCCCACCCCCTTGTGTCATCTCCCTTGCAGAGAACACTAAGCCCCTTCAAAGAATCTCTTCCTCAAAAAAGCCAGTTCTGGTGCCAGGTCAGATGTTGCCTTTAAGAGAGAAGATAATGCTGTTTCTGAATGATTCCAGATTGGTGTAATTACTAATTGTGTTCCTGTGTGCATCCATTAAAAATATAATTATATATTTTAAAGAAGGAAATAATTAAAGTTGAAATGAAAGTCTTATATTTAGCCTACTTTGAAGGAAGAAAATCAGAGCTTAAGGGCATCCCTAATTGTTGCCACTAATGTAAAAACAAAAAAAAAGCTGTTGTCCCAGTCTGGACATGTCACAGTCAGCCATCAAGTCTTCTTCTGCTGGTGAGTCTTATCTGTTGCATGGAGTTTCTTCATAAAATGAGATACTGAGCAATACCAGTTTCCTCGCTAGTCCTTGATAGTCTAGTGGGAAATTTCCAATATACTAGTGTTCCCAAAACATATCCTGAAGGACAGGTCTTTTTGGCTGCTGTCAAACAGCATTTTCTGGAGATGCACTAATTTTTTATTGTAGTTTGTTACTTCTCAGGGACCCAAGCAGTATAAAAGCTTAATGATAAAATGAAGAAAAAAAATTAGGCTAGACCTAATGCCAAGCTTTTAAAGAGAAGATTGGGAAAAACAAGTAAAGAAATAGGAGAAATGGACAGTGATTATAAGAAATGTGATCACTGTAACTATAAACTGGAAGGTCTTTTTGCTGCTTAGCATTTCTTCCCAAGGAATCTTGCTATCTCTAGATTTCAGAGTTCTAGGGTAGTTGAAGATTTGCTGAAATACTCTCCCTTTCTTTCTTAGGCTTCTTAGACGCATCTGTGTGGCATTTTTCCAGCTGTTATGGCACTAAGCAGTTATTTCTCCTTAGACAGCCACATAGTATATGAGCTATGAAGTGCTATTCTACATGGTAGCCAGCTTTTTCTGGTACCCAGATCTATGATATTTTTTTAAAACAGACCTTATTCATTCCTAGTCAGCCCATTAACCTTGCCCCTAGCCCATTCAGAAGTGTTCCATATTAAATATTGTTGAATATTATGTACTGCACATAGATTATACTTACTTTTTTTTGTGTTCATGGCTACTGGCAAGCAAGGGTTTTGGGAGAAGGCAGGACACCAAGGTATCTTGTTGCTTGTTCAACAGACCATCCTATTGGCAGGCACTTGTCCATTTCTTATTTTAAAGTATCAGAGCTTATTCTTGCTTCAGGTAGAAACAGAAATATAGGTCAAGGCTTCCTTTTATTTCACAGAAGAGAATTATTCCTTTCTGAGCAGCCCTATTCCTGACTTAGGCTTGAATTCACCTCACTTCACTTTATGACTTTTTTTCTGAATCTACTGACTCATACAGGGGATCTGGGGACACACTGAAGTGAAGGAAGGCACCTCTGTCAGATGCATAGAGCTAAGAAAGAGAGGGGGAAGCCAAGTTTCTGTATTTGGAGCTGCTGAGAACAAACCATGTGTAATGTGAGCTCCAGTGTAGCCAAGACGCAGCTTCTCCTGGGGCCCTCTTGCAGTAGCGCAGAAATATTAGTGATGAAACTGTTGCCTCCACTTTACCTCTGCAGCTTCTACTATGTAAGATACTCAGATTCCTAAAAAAAAGAGGCCTTAATGATGTCAGCTCCAACAGGCACGACCAAAAACACCAGTCTCTGCTTCTGTTTAAGTAGAAGTGGAGATGAGTGGAGGAAGAAAGCAAAACAAAAGTTAATTCGAGTAATTAGGACATTACAGGATTGTGTAAGGGAGTACCTGTGGGTAGATTTGCTACTCCACCTCCCTCTCTCCCACTTGAGAAGTAGAGAGGCTCTGTATGCGTGACACAGCACCGGCTAAATAGTCACAATTCCACCCAGAGGAAAGCACGAGAGTACAGCTTTTTGCCAACGCTGGAATCTTGCCAAGCTCTGTGGTATTTAAGCAGTCATGACTTTGTCTTCATCTGCACAGATTAAATATGGATGTGTATATTAATTATGTAAATGTGAAACTGCAGATCTCAATCAGGCAGAGCCAAGGATACACTATCCTTTGCAAGTGCTGATTGATGCCGCGCATGCAAGAAAAACAGAGACCATTCAGCTCATTGCTATGTATATTCTGGAGAGGGGAGGGAAAGAAGAAGGGAAATTTGGAAGTAAACAGTGTTTTGTAATGAGAGTGAAACCGTAAATGCCACAAGTTTCTAGAATACCTAATAGTCTCTACTCAGCAAAGCAGAATGCTTACATAGCAGAAGACAGCTTTAGAAGATGGTGAAAACACATACTCAGAGTGAGATGAACATTATCAGCTTCAGTCAAGACACTTGTAACAGTTTTAGTGAGGAGTTGAGGCTGGGCTTTGGTGTACATGGTAGAAGCACCTGATTTTTCTGTAACTTCATGTAAATCGTGAAAAAGTATATGGCAATCAGTGGTACTATGACAGTGTAAGCTTGATGTTCTGGGACAGACGATGGATAAACTTTCCAGGTTTGGCTTTGTGACTGATAGCATGACAGATTTTGACCTACTTGTCTGCATGCTTAGTTTTAGGCAAAAGAGTATGATGTAGGCTTTCAAGGAAGGTGAAGTGGATTGTGCATATGAAAGCTCCAAATTCCTGTCAATGCACACAAAAAAATAGTGTGTTGTTAGAGTGTTCTCACCCTGAGCCAATGACTCGCACCCATCTCCATTCAGAAGAGCCAAATCCCAGCACTTCCAAGTTTCCTAGACAGCATTCTCTCACCTGACTTAATTGTGGCTTTCCAGTACCTTGAAGGGAACCTACAAGAAAGATAGAAGGAGTCTGTTTTTCAAGGGCATGTAGTGGCAGGACAAGGGGGAATGGTTTTATATTGAAGGAGAGTACATTTACATTACAGATTAGTAAGAATTTTTTGTGTGAACGTGTTGAGACACTGGAACAAGATGCCCAGAGAAGCTGTGGACGCTTCATTCCTGGAAGTGTCAAGGCCAGGTTGGATGGAGCTCTGAGCAACCTGGTCCAGTGGAAGGTGTCCCTGCACTTGGCAGGAGGGTTGGAACTGGATGATCTTTAAGTTCCCTTCCAACCCAGGCCATTCTATGATTCTACTGCCATCAAAGACTTGTATTGAGTGCTCCCTGCTCAGGACCACCTGCTCAGCACAGGGGGTCTACTCAGAGAGATGACATCCTCCAGAGTCACGAGTAATTTTGACTCCTGCTTATCTAGCACCTCCTGCCACTGGCTTGAGTTAATCTGATTTTAGGATATCCTTGCAACCATGAAGGCTGTATTGAATGGTTCAGATTAAGTCACACAGTTATTCCTCCCTGGGTTTTTCCAGCTGACTTTGCGTTCAGTACATTCTGAATGCTGGCACCAAGGTACCTGTTACTCTCTTTAGGGAGTTGTATTGGGGTTTTCTGGTGGTATGAAAGCAAGAGCAATTTTTAGATAAGATAGTTGTAATGCAACTTCTGAATAGATCAGTCAGGCAGGAGAGTGACCTGCAGGTCAGGAGTGGCATCCAGCGCTCTCTCTGCTGCTCTTGTGCTGCTCCTGTTCATCCAAGTAATCCAAGCCTGAAATACAAGGCTGCTCTGCCCCCACCGACTGTGCTGACTATGGGAGCTGGGTGGGGGATGCTCTGCCTTGCTACATGTGGTTGTAGAGTTGCTCTGTGTGCAATGAGAGGTGTCAGAAAGCCCAGGAATATCTAAGTAGACTGTTAGCACGTAAATGCCATTTCAATAATCACAGATCTTGGACATACAGAAAACTGCCTTTCTACACACATCTCCTTCTTGACCTCTGTTTTAGCTGACTTTATATCACAGAACTGAGATTCTGTTTTGGACAGATACAATCCATTCCAGGAAACAGATTTTCCTGTTGAACTGGCTTGGGGATTGACAGCCAGCACACGCATTAACAGGTCTTCTGAGAACCTGTGAGCTTTCTGTTACAGCTTTCAAAGGTTTTTCCAGGCCATGTGTAAGAGTAGAGCTAAAGAGGCAGCATTACCTGGAGAAAGAGTAGGTGCAGGAAGATGATGCTTCTATTGGCTCTGCTTTGCACATGGGCAGAGCCCACAGCAGTGGGGTTGGACTTAGATGGTCTTTAAGGTCCTGTCCAACCCAAGCCATTCCCTGATTCTGTGATTCTTGTAGGCTCCCTTTAGTTACTTTGGCCATTTATCTGAAAAAGTCTGCGCTGTGAAACTTTGTACTCCTGTTCTTGAAATGAACTTTCTGTTGATTTAAATCCTATATACTACTTACTGACATTTCACTATCTTAACTACAGAGAGCCACCCTCTACACCAGGAGCTCCAACCTTCCTGTGATTTAGTATCACTATCAGAGCCTGCATTGGCAGCTCCCACATTCATTTATTTCTAGAAGGAAACATTTGGGTGCTCAAGCCATCATCTGCATGCTTCAGGAATCTTTACCAGGTATTATATTTCTGCTTTTATTCTGGTAGGTTGTTTATATGTGCACTCACCCATTCATTTACTTGTACCTCACTGATTCGTTCACATTCTTATAACTGAAAATTGGTTGGTCTTTCATTTGGCTAAAATGGAAATTAAAACCTGACAGGCAGATAAAACAAAGTTGCATAGCGAGATGTGAATTACTATTAAACACATAAAGCTTTAGTGTGTCATTTAAAAGTGTTCCTAAACCTGAATAAATTCCTTTTTAAATAATCTAAACTTGACAGTGATGTTCAAATCATAGAGAAAAGTAGCCTTTCAAGATTTATAGACACAGATAACAAATCACATATACATATACATTCATTGACTTTTAAATTCACTTCCTGCTTAATTGGACCACAAACTTTAGCCTAACTTCTACTCCTAAAGTTTGGAAAATTTTATTCGAAGGTCAACCTAAAAAATCATTAGGAAACCTGATCAAGTGATAACCTTGAAAGAATCTGAACAGAACAGCTCTTTGACCCCTGCCCATGCTTCTTGCAAACTTTAAAACATCGTGTCAGGTTTGAGATGCAAATGTAAATTGAGTGAAGTGACAGTGATGAAGAACTATGTGACAGGATTCCTTACCTGTGGGCTGCATTACAGATGAGGGGTTTTAGCAATCAGCTTTCCTCAAGAAAGGACAAGCTTGTTTAATGTGTTAACCACAAGCATATTTTTTGAGTCTCAGGTCTTTCATAATGTGTCAGAACTGGTTCACTGATCATAGGGCAGTTAGAATTCTTTGGACTGAGTTGACTGGTCACCTTTGCCATGTGTTTTTCATTATTAAATTCTGCTTCTCAATCCCCATCTTTCCTGATGCAGATGTGACGTTTTGACTGAACAGTGTAGGGAAAACAAAACAACAAAACCAGTTAGATCAGGAGTTACTTTTAATTATTTTCTGATTCTAAATTCCACCAAAAGGGTTTTCTATGTTCAAATTAAAAATTTAAGCTTAATTTTCTGCTGCCAGTCTTCAGAGTCCGTGTTAGGTGAGTGTCCATCTGCTCTGCCCCCATATTGTTTTAAGTGCTCTCTGGTTTGGATCTCTCATCTATTCCCTTATGGAAAGATTCCCATTAACAAAAATCAAACAGAAACCTGTCAGATTAGTGTGATTGGGGACCTTGTTCACAGAGCAGATGAAGAAGCCAGGACACAGGGAAAGTGAAACTCTTTTATCTTCATTTTTTCCTTCCAGGTCAAACTGTCTTATGGGACAAATGCTGGGGAGAAATTGTGTATCCTGCTACCTCAGGCCTTCTTCTGAGGAAAATAAACATGTCAGTCTTCTGTGCTTTCAGTTTACAACACAGCTGAAGACTTTTGTCCTTGAAAAGGCTTGCAATAGCTGGAATGACCTTACAATATTTCTTATGCGTACTTATAAATATTAAATGTTTTTGTGTAATGTAGTTTGAAACTGTAGTATTTATTATTGTGACATTAAGAAAGTCAGAATTGGGTTAGGAGAACACACAGCCCCACACACATGCAGCTGAAATCCACGCCACAAAAAGAGTTGAAAACATTTACCTGGGAATCCTGGAGCCCAAATGAGACATCGTGGTTTCGTTACCCTGGAGATGCAGTTGTTTCTAAAGCTTTTTGCTTTCACTTAGCCGTCTATATAATGAGCTCAGGAAAAGTCACAGAGATGCAGAAAAAGAGAGAGAAAAACATATGAGGAGTGCTAAATTGTTTGAAAAATAAAAAGCGGATAAAAAGATTTTGTTTTCTTAGAATAAACAGTAAAAAGAGGTAAATGGAGAACCGTCTCCTTTTGTTTCCCAAAATATTTTACAGTTTTTCTTCAGAGATGTTCAAATAAATAAAAATTACCTGATACTAGGCCTTAAAAGAGAATGGTAATAGGGAGTATAAGATAAAAACAAACTCTGATATTTTTAATAAATACATGAATAGGTAAATAAATTATAGACATAAAGGGCAAATCTTGACATGTCCTGGCAAAGACTGGTATGAAAGTGACTGTTAAATCAAGGTTGTCTACGACTTCACACTTTCACTTGCACATGTATTTTATATGTGCATCCTGGCAAGCTTAAAATTTCCTCTCCATCCCATTTTTAAAAATCTTTATAGAGAATTAAATTAAATTGTGTTGGGGATGATCAAGAAGTTAATCAAAGATAAAATCTAATCAAGATTTACTTGGAAATTATACCAAGAATTTACGCAGTTGCACTTAGGATATTTTTCTTTATATAAATAGTTTTCTCATTGCCAAACATATTCTACAATACATGCACACAACAAACATTCTGGAACAATGTGATTTCATTCCTTCATTTGTAATAACACAAACAGTAAAATGTGAACAGTAAGATCTTCACCTCTAAGTAATAAAATGTCTTTCTTCCATTATGTTCTAAATCACATTTATTTAATTTGCCTAAGGTCATATATTGAAAACGAAAAAGTCTCAGAAATCGTTGCAAATTTGAAACTCAGCCCAAAATATGTTAAATACAATTGCTGCTAGTTAAGTAATTTTGTTGATCCCCAAAAATTTAGTTTTCAGAACATGATAAAGCCTTGATCACCTGTCTGTGGCTGTTTTCTGCTATTTTCACATAGCTTTCTCTTTGTAGAAAAGGAGTAAAGATAATTTGCATTGTGTAAATAAGTTCATGGGGAAAAAAAAGGAAAAAAAGGCAAAAAAAACCCCAAACCAAAAACCCACAAACACCGTGAAGATACACCATGTAATGATATCATATCCCACTTCTGTATAAAACATCCTTTTCTTGACAGTATAACCAGGTCAAACAGAATTATTACCTCTTTAGTCCTAGAATTCCACATGTCAGGTCCCCAGCAACTGTTAGAAGTAAAACTCACAAAGCTGATTATTTTGTCTTGTTCAGTCAGACCATTGTGATCTTCTTTATTTTCACATGTAAGATGAAGTGCTTTCATCCCAGCCACACAAGGATTCCCCCACCTGCTGAGCAAACAGTTCCAGTTCATACAATAGATGTGTACTACAGTTCTGCACACCAAGCCATCAGTTTTTAATCTTATTCTTAAGGATTTACCACTGTAGAACTAGTTGTTTCTTGATGTTCATTAGGCTTATTTTTTGGATTATCTTAATATTTCTATTATCTTGGTAGACTGAAGCCTTCAATATTAACATAGTGGCTACAGGACAGGGAATTGTGTTTGTAGACACAGGACCTGTGCACTTCAAGTGAAGTTACTTCAGAAATGCCTACTGGCTGCTAACAAGTTTTACCAAACTGGCAGAACTTCAGACCTTCATATCAGGATTTTGCATATTCTCCTCTTTTCAGGCATTAACAGGCTTTGCATGGCTGGATTTTCTTGCTCTACCCTTTCATAACTCTGTGAAGCTATCTGTTTGCAATCTCAAATCTTCAAGTGTAGCTCAGCTTAGTGGGGCCAATAAATTCACATCTGTTGTCAGATGCAATGTGCTTGAAGCTCAGATATGCTATTAAAGGCAAAGCAACTTCATCCAAGATCTTATTTCTGAGATAAAGACAGAGCAACTGGTTAAGACTGTTGTAATATACTATTAAATAACTGAAACCTCCATATCTGCTTGTTTGCATGCTGATTAGATTAATTGGAGTGTCTGCAACTACTAGTTCATTAAAATCCAGATGTTTTACCTGTTTTCTCTCTCTCTTATTTTTTAATGTGGCCTAGGAGCACTTTTATTAGGAAGCTCCACGTAAACTGAGATGTGCTCTGACTGTATCTCTTGACCTCTTCTCTTACTATACTTAGACCTTAAATCATTGTCCTTCACAATGAGGCTTTCCTGTCTGAAGTTAAGATATACTCTGTGCAAGGGTGAGAAAGCTCACCCCAATTAATATAGTATTTAGTTTTCTAATGCCCTTAATGACTGGAGTTTTGGACTCATTTGTGCTTAAAAATTTCACGTCTCCTAAGCAGAAACAGCTCTAAAACATTTTAGTTGAGGAACAGCTGAAGAGAAGGGTTTGCACTCAGTGTGTGTATGTGTTTGTGTGTGTGTGTGTGTGTATAAAGCAAGAAAAACTCAAGGGAAGAGTTTTGTACCAAATGGAAACAATATAGGTTATTAGTTATCAGAACAACACTAAAATGGAAGCAATATTCAACTGGGGAAGCGTGGGGAAGAATGCTTTGGTATGTGTGCAGTTAATTTGTCTGTGCCAAAACTCTGCTGTCGTGCACTCAGATTCCTGCTGCTTTCAAGCTGTGTTCCCAGGGATGCCCAGAAAAAATTGTCATTTCTGGAGTTCTCTGACTACGTGTAGGTTCTTGCAAGATCAGTCTGTTTAAAAGCAGTTATTTCTGGGTTCTGTACCATTTTGAATTTATCTGTAACATACACTGACAAACAATTCAATCACTGGAAGAATATCAAAAAGGCCTATTGAACTACCCAAGATCTGAAATAAATAATTGCAAATCAATCCCTTTTTCTACTTTAGCTAGACAATATATCCATTAAAAAACTGACATGTGGTTCTATTTGAGGGGGAAATAATGTTAATGACGTTTATAAACTGCCAGGTATTGATGTGGGAAAGGCTTACTAAGCATATTTCATGATAATTTCTGAATTATTCAAATAACATTTCTTGCTTTCTTGTCCAGGAGATCTCATCTTGCTGCTGTCTGCTATAGAGTGCCAAGGCACAGTAAGCCTGACAGTCAGCCAGTTTATACCACTCCTTTCTACTACTTTTGGTGTTTCCTACATAGAGTAGGACAGTGCAAGGCAGGAGGAAATACTTCTGTGGCAGCACAGCCAGGGCTCTTCCTGTGTGTTTTCATACTACAGTATGCAGAATCCCTGGGGCAAAATTTACCACAAAGCCTGTCCCAGGGAAGAAGAAATCCTGCACTAAGTGGGGCAGCTTCTGGAACAGGGCATTCAGAAGTTCTCATGTGGCTGAGGTGCCAGATCCCAAACTGTTGCTGGAGAAGGAATTAAATTCAGGAGGCATTTATGCTCTTGCAAATGCAGCACCCAGCCTGCAATGAGCTGGTCAGCACACAGGGAGGGAGGAGGTTGTGGATGGGTTAGCAGCCTTCTTCCTTCCCACCGCCCAGCAAGGAGGGTGGAGAACAGATTCAGCAGGATGACGAGTTGGGGGCGCTGGACAGAGAAAGCAACCATGTTTTCAAAGCCAGCAAAGCATGTCCATTTGGCTTTTAATTGGCTCCCCAGTGACTGAATGATGAGAAATTCATGTGTCTTTTCATTCAAGCAATACAAAGACAAAAGGGAAAGAAGGAAAGGGGGGAAAAATAACCCCAAAGCTATACACAGTCAAGCAAGGGAATGTTTCCAGGGTATTGGCATTAATGAGGAAATCCACCATATTTACACCGTTCCGCTGTTATTTCCTTTTGCAATATATTCATTTCTATGATGATGATGATGGTTATTGCTGTCATTATTATTCATTCCCAGGAAACTATTTCAGTCACTGATATTCTGTGCCAGATGTGAATTTGCTTTTCATTGTTTCAGTATTGGGTATTTGGTAATTATAACATCCATATTCAGTGTTGCCAGCACTCTCTGGAACAGATTTCTGGTTCTTCTGTACAGTCAGACCTTCCTACAATGTGTGTCTACCTTTCCACTAAATAAGAGCATTGTCAATTTAACCACTGTGCTGAGTCTCTTCAGCTGAAGTTCCACAGAAGTCCTGTGTAGTTTAGGAAAAACTAAATGTTCTTTCTCCCTCTGTAGAAGACAGTTTGTCCTCTTTCTCCTTCTTATTGTGTTTTAAGCTTTTACTGACCAAATGGAATCCTATGATGCTTTTCCTAAGTCAGTTTCCCATTGATTTAAGGGTCTTACATATTTTTCTTTCTTTCCTCTTCCTTCATGTCTCTCTTTCTCTCTTCTCTCTCTCATTCTGCCAACAGATAATAATTAATTTTCTAATAGATAAAACTTTCTTACAAGCAAAACAAAGAAAATACAGAATTTCATTTAAAAATACAACAAAACTAGACTTTTGAGGAATATTTCAGTGTCAGCAAGAAACTCTTTGCATCTAGATTGAAGGAAGGGAGGAAGGAAGATAAAGGAAAAGATGCAGAATGGAGAGAAAACATATATACAACACAATTCAGTGCCTGCTTCCTAATGCTAATGTCTTTTCCTCTGTCTTTGAGAGATGTAACACACCAAGGATTTTATCAAAGCTGATGAGCATTGGCCTGTTTCAATGTTCTGGTTTTGTTGTGTTTTGGTTTTGCATCACAGAATGTATGTGGTTTTTATGTACTCCACTATGAAAGTTGAGACCAATATATTGTTTTTTCCACAGCATAAAATGAAAAAATATACACTTATATAACAATGGCAATCCAATTATACTGACATTTTAAAAACAGTTTGCATGGAAATTATTTTGGTTTGATACACAGTGATTCCAAAGACCTTGCAGATTCTCTACAGAAACCCAGAGTTCCTGCCCACTTGACTCAGTCATTTTCCTCAGATCACACAGGATGTAAGACTGTGAGCTTAATTTATTTATTATATTAAAATAATTTGTTTTCTTATTTTCCCATCCCTGACATAGCTGAATTCCTAGGAAAGATATAGCTGTGGCTACATCAGTTATTTTTTCAGCTGTCAGATGAATACATCCTCACTTTAATGTGAAAATTCCAGAAGATGTATTATGTATACAAATATGTTACAAACTGTGTCATGACATATGAAGAATAAGATCTGTCTGTTTGCCTGAGGTTCCCTCAGCCAAAGTTGTTTACTTCCTCCCAGCTCTGTCTGGCTCTTGCAGTGATCTAGTCTTTAATCTGCATCCAAAATACCCATTGATCTGGATGTCCTCATTCCCCTACCAGAGGAGGTCTCTGCACCTCCTCTCCCTGCATTGAACAGCACAGAACAACAAAGCTCCTGCTCTCTGAAAACTGTGGTATTAGTCTGTAGGAATTTATGAATCTTTTATGAGGCCACGTAACAAGAAATGTTTATTTGGACATATTACATTTACTTTAATAGCTGAACAACAGCAGCAAAAGAACAACCTATCACTGGAATAACTGGAAGGTACTTGCTGCTGAACTCAAATGACTGCTATAGAAACCTCTGGAGCATTTCCTCTCACAGACAGCAACTCAGCACCTGATGGCCTGAACAGCAGAGACTGAATCCATGAAATTGATTGCATGAGGAGCAGTTAATTGTAAACCTAAAAAAGGCTGTTATGATGCATCAGCCATCAGGACTTGCATTTTCTTCATGAAAATGAATGTGACACTTTTACCTTGTCTATCTTAAACTTTAAAAAGACCATTTTCCCAAGTTTAAACATCTTGCTAGTCAAACAAACCGAGAATGTACATTAAACATAAAAAATGTTAATGAAGGCTAAGAATGTTTTCTGAATAGTCAAGTCAATACCCTTAGAACAAGCCACCACAGTATAGAAACAAAAAAAAGAACTAGTTTGACCTAGAATTCATCCCAGCTTCAAGGTTATATGAAAATAAGATTAAGTTATCTGACTAATAAGTGAGAAGTAGGAGGAAAAATAGATGCAAATGGTCATTAATAAATTTTGCAAGTTTAAGAACATAGAATTTGGGTAGTTGAGTCTGGAGAAAAGGAGTCTCAGGGGAGCCTTTGTTGCTCCCTATAACTACCTGGAAAGCAGGTTGTAGCTGGGTGGGTGTTGGTCTCTTCTCCCAAGTAACAAGAGACAAGAGGAAATGTCCCCAAGTTCTACCAGGGGAGGTTTGGATTGGATATTAGGAAAACTTTTTTCACCACAAATGTTGTCAAGCATTAGAACAGGCTGCCCAGGGAAATGGTGGGGTCACCATCCTTGGGGCAGTTTAAAAGACATGTAGATGTGGCACTTGGGGACATGATGGACTTGGCAGTGGTGGGTTAATGGTTGTAATCTTGAAGATCTTTTCTTTTAATTCTATGAAATATAGTCATCATCTTTTCTGTAAAACAGGGTTATAGTTTTGTTTGATAAAGATGGCTATGCTGATATAACACATTTGGATTTCTTCAAGACATTTGACTTAGCAAAACATGATATTTTGGTTAAAAAGTTTGTATTATATGGAATTAACAGAACACAGATGGCTTAAGAATTAGTAGTGGCACATCTGAAAAAGTAGTTGCCAGGACTGAGTTATCAGCAAATTAGATTGTTTCCTTCACTGTTCTAGGAAATCAAATTTTGATCCAATACTGTTTAATATTGTCATCAGTGACTTAGCTGATTGGTTTTTATTTTATTTTTTCAGACAAAGAATACACACACCCCCTAGAAAACTAAAGCTGACTGGCGTTAGGACTGCTTTTATCAGTTAATCTTTCTTTGTCCCTTGGGAAGGATTCCACAGACCGACAAGTTTAGGACCTTCGTCTGAGACAACACTAAATCTTTCCTTGTAACATTTGTGAACAGCACCTGAACTGGTGTAATATTTAATAATGAAAGCAGATCATTGGCACAGTCAAGTCAAATTTCTTTGTCAAATAACCAGGAACCATCAGAGAATATTTAATGTTAATGCAGTCATGTGCAAGAACAAGAGATGAGAACCAGAACTGAAATGACTCCTTCAGAGAGCAGATTGTTCTGGAAAAAACACCTAGGCCCAAATTTAGAGACTATTATCGGTGTTCTGTTGAAAGAGATGACCTGTTATTTGGTTTCATAAAGGGGCTTAGAGAGCAGCAGAAGGAGTAGAAGCGGGGAGGATTCTTATTTGACAAAACTAAACTAATTTCTGAATGGGACAGCTGACACTTCTGAGTGGTGCAGAAAACACACAACACGTCTGGTTAGTGCATTTTACTGTTGTGTAAAATGGTCATGCTTACTATCACATTTGAGAGGAAAAATCATGAGTTAAAACTGCTTTCTCAGTGAGTGATTTATGCAGAATCTATGTCCTGTCATGAAGAATTCATAAAGACCCCACTGAGGTAAAAAAGGCAGCTAAGTCCAACACCAGAGCACAGGGCAGGAGCCCCTAGCAGAAACCCTAAATCAGTGTTCCATTTCCTCCCATTGCCCAGGCTGCATTTTCAAGGCCTTGTTGCAGGCTGTAGTTTTGCCAGGTTGCCCCTGAAAGCCCCTCAGATGGTCCTTTGTTAGAGCTTGCTACAGTCTCTCTTCTTCTCTGGTTCTTCCTAGAACAATTCTTGGTCATCTGCTGCTCCCCTCCCCAGCCTGTGAAGGAAGTGAAAGCTGTCACAGTGCAATGGAGAATTGGCTCCCTTGTAAAAATCTACTAAAACATAACCTAATGCACAGCTCAGGGGAACGTGGGCACACGAATGTAACATCTGATGTGCACAGGGCTATGTTCTCAAAAGAGCCAGCAATCTCTCTTCTACCCCGAGGAACTCTTTCATCTATCTCAACCAAAGCATGATAACCAAAATTCTTTGATCTGGTTACTCATAGTAAGCGCTTTCTTTGATCTCTGAGAATCTTTCTCCACCTCTGCCTACATAAGTAATTTCTGGAGAAAATTTGTTCAGAAAGCAGGTCTGGCAATCAGTATTATGCTCAAGTCATACAAAAGACACAGACATACTTACCCAGGCTGCTGAGCTGCACACTGATCATTGGTTTTCACCCACTGTGTGTGTTTCTGTTTGGGAAATAGATGTAGTGCATTGTAATTCCCTTTTAACAATGCCTTGTATATTAATGAGGTTAGAGTTAATCTATCATTTGCAAAGGGCCCACTGCGAATCAATAAAGTTTTGATAGGAAATAACAATCCAGCTGGGATATTATTAGAGAAAAAGTCAGCGGCATTTTCAGGCAGAATAGGATGATAATGCTGCTGAATCCTTTGTCACTGTCCTAGTGGCAGGGAAGTGGAAGGGAAGGTGCCAACACCCATGTCCTAAAGAAAAGGGTTTCTGTAAGTTTATCACTAAAGATCAGTGTAGCGTTAAAAGTCCACCTGGTTTTGATCTCACTCTTAGGTATTACAGAAGTTTTGAAAATTTAAGTCTTCCGAAAATCAAATTATCGTTTCATCTTCTGTCTCATTTTCTTTTTCAAGGGCATTTTTTCCTCAAAATAGTCTCATTTTAATTAGCAACATGGCCTCCAAAAGTAGGATCCCTTTTCAATTTCTCGTAGTGCTGCAGCTGATTGAAAGGTGTAATTCAATAGAGGAGGGAGCACCACATGGGCAAGCTGTGAATACAACAGGCGTCTCCAAGTACTTGATCCTACCGAGAAATGTTGAGCTCACCACATTTGTCTTTAAATTCCTGGCTGTCATTTCCTCTCATGCCCCGACTATTAATACTGAATTGGAATTATCTGGCTACCTATGTTACTGAATATTAGAGACAAAAGATTGGTCTGGAGAAAGTTGCTGGGTCTTTTATTCTTGTTGCAAAGGCAACCCAGCATTAAAGAAAGGTAGAAAGGGTAAGAGAACTAGGCAGGCTTGGAACAGCATCACAAAGACACTGAAGCCTGTGTTACAGTTCCACCAAATAGACAGTGGTTTCACCAAGATTTGAAGTCACCCTTGAGAGTTCATTTAGTGAAACTGAAACCATCTGTTCTCCTTAACAAGGGTGCATTCAAGAATCGAGTAGCTTGAGTCAGAGAGAGCGACATGCATAATAAAAAGAAATATACTGATTTAATACTACCAGAATTGAAAATAGCCCTGCTCAAGACTATGTGCTGAATAACGCACATGTAAATCACGTATCCTGGTATCTACTGATGCTGATCTGAATTCTGAAATCAGACTTGCTTCTATAAGCAGTAATTAGGGTTGAACCACTTGGAAGCCTAAGAGTATGTATAAATAGGCAGGTGTAGACTAACCTTTTTCCTATACTCTGGCCAGCAGAGCAAAGTACAGATCTAAAAGTTGGAAATGTCAGACTTCAAGTTGCTTGTGAGTGCCTCATCTATTCCCACAAGAGTGTGTATTAAAATACAATCTCTAATTGCAGGGTCATTTACTCTTTTTTCTCTAGCACTCTTGCCTTATTCAGTACCTAAGATCAATGTTGCTTATTTAACCAGCAGCTCTTCAATGTTTTACTCTTCTTTTGCCAGTCTGTGCACACTGCAAGACTGTAAAACATGAACACTTTCCCAGTCCTGTCGGGAAGTTAAAAACCTTAATTTTCTCATGAGGATTTCTGATGTGCTCCTCATTACATCTTAGTGTTCCAAAAACTTCCTTACACTATCCACTGTTTATAAACCATGAACTGTGGCAAAAATGGTTGAAAGTAAAAACTCTGGGTTCCCGGTTTGTTATGTCTAAATGGTGGGGTGTGCATGTTCCACTCTGGAGCCTGCCACAGGGTTTCATCCAGATTAGGCAAACCCCTGGAGATCCCAGAAGATCCCACGAGACTGCTTTCCAGAGGAAACATCTTGCCTAAGGAGATAAGCCTAAGTCTTGTCCTCACAGAGGGCCAGAGCACTGCTGGGGTGCACAGCACACCTGGAGTATAGTATTAACCATTATGGTGTGGGGATTTTTCTACTTTTTGAATGACTGGACTTAAACACAGCTCCAGATATGCCAGGAAGCAGCTCCCCTTCTGTTGGAGTTGAGTCCAAAGCTCTCCTGCAAAACTGACGCCAAGGCACCAGCTAGGCAGACAGCTGGGAGAACAAGAGCTCACTCTTGATGATAATCTGTGTAAAAGCAACTTCACAAAGTTATTCGGGCAAAAAACATGCAGAAAAATACCTAGCATGATTTCCAAGATCCACTTGGCAATCACTGTAAGCAACCATCTCCTCTCTGAGGTACCACAGTACTCAGAAACCTGGTAAAAAGTGGTTTGCTAGCATTGTATATGAATTATGAAGCAGAAGAAAAAATCTTGTTCCTTAAGACAGTGTTGAACTATTTTAGCAATAACAGACCACATGAAAAATAGGTCTGGAAGGGTCCTTGACTCCTACTCAGTTCACTCCCCTGCCCCTAGCCTCTCCTCCCACAGGGCAGGATCAACTATTTCTAAATTATTTCTGGCAGCTATTTTTGTGACCCATTGTTAACACAGAATGATTGTAAAGCTGAATCATTACAAAGAACAATGAAGTTAAATAAAAGGTTTAAGAGCAGAAGCAAGAAATATGTTTCAGGCCCAATCTTGCAGGCAGCTTGACTATGAAACATCTGAAGGTGGGGTTTTTTTCTTACAATTTAATGAGTACATGAAGTGCCATCTATATGGTATTCTTTCCCACTAATCAGGTTTAGTAATCCATGCTGTTACACTGGACTGTGAGTCTGCTTCCCAGTGCCTTAAAATTATATAATACTTCATCCATATTAGCCTCTACATGGGTAAGGTTTAGAGGCTGCACAGCATTTAAGATGTGGGCTTCAGACAAATCCCATGACTGGAAATTACCTTTGTTTAGCCTAAAGTTGCCAGAGCATAAAGATTATTTTTACAACTGAGACAACAAGCAAAAGGCCTTCAAAGAAAAATCAAAATATCTGTACAGTAGGGGTTGATTTGGTTGGGAGGAAAAAGCCAGATGAGTCTCTCTACTAGCAATGTGGTGTGTGATGAGGGTCCAATAATGGGATAGTAATAAGACTGATTAACAACTTTGTCCCTCACCACCCCATCCAAGGCACCTGCCTCTAGCTGTGCTGCAACATCACGTAGGTCATAGGTTTTACTTGCAGTGGTTTGGCTGACTGAATTCAGATGCATGCAGGGCACTTAGTTATGGGGTAGTTGTATGTAGCTGGGGAAAAAAAGTGCTACAGTAGAAGTGCCAAAAATTGGCTAAATCTGAGGGTACAAAGACAAGCACTGAAGAGTTCATAGATACAGTAAGGAAAGTCATATAATATCTCTACAAATGTATGGATACACACACACACACACTCCTATATGTATTGATTCTATCTTATTTTCTGCAGCAGATAAATAGTGAGCAGTATTTCTTCCTGCATTTTTATTCTACAAAGTGCTTTTACTGTTTCTATAGCAACTTCTGCTGTTTGTAACTTGTGGCTCATGCTAAAAATAACCTTATTTAAAAGGGAGAAAAGTCTAAAAAGTTAGAATCATTAGAAAAGATGGCAATTTTAAAATGAAATAAAGTCATAGACTGTGCTTAATAAGCAGCCTGTTCACGCAAGAAGCACTGAATGTGACATCCATTATGTGTCTTATAAAATAGAAATGGGCCTTTTATTAGCATGTCTCAGGTTCTTTGTTACAACCTGAGTTACTGCCTTTTGAATGTCTGTGTAGTGTTCTCCATCAGAAATTCAGCCACTTGGTAATGAATAGCAAAGAGTTCCACCTCTAGACATACCTGTCTTTCTGCCATGGCACCCATCATACAGACTTTGGAGCAGTAACTGCAATTAAAGTGCACCATTCTCACTTGCAGGGATTGCAATAAGTGTCCAACATCATATGGCACCAGATTTTGTGAAGAGGAGCTTTAGCAATGGGCAGCAACCCAAACTGTGATGCATATTACTCTTTTTCTCTTCCTTTAAATGATCAGAAAGGTTGTTTTATGTATCGTCCTTCAGCTCCAGGTGATAAAGGTCCGAAACAGTCCTGCCCCTGGCCATTAAAACTTTATGAATACACAAGGGCTCTGAAAGGCAATTAGTCTTCTCTCCCTGCTGTGTTGTTGCAGTTTGAGGAGCACAGAATGCTTTGCACTATTTTGTATGCACAGAGAGGCCCACATTCGATACTTAAACCGAAGCTGTGAACTTCATGGCTGCAGCATTGCACTACAATGAGCAGAGAGGGAGGAATATCCTTACAGGGGGCTCATGGCCTTCACTGATTTCTCTGCTCTTTTCTCCACATCATGTCCCAGCAGTGGCCCCACTTTGTGAAACAGCAAGGCTGAGTGTAGGACATGGACAAAGAAGGTCTATCCTAACCTCTGGTCTGGGCCTAAGGACTTCTCTCTGGGAAGTAAAGAGAAGAACCATATTGCAAGAAAAATGGACAAACCTGGAGGTCAAATTAGTTAATAAGCATCTTCCTTTTTGAGTGCAACAGCCAATTCACAACAGTGAATGCAAGAGTGAGACACTGCAACACCTTTGCTTTAAAACACACTGAAGGAACTCTGAAAGATCTTAATTTTGGTTTTTTTTCTAGCAAAACTGACTACTTGTGAGGACAGAGACTGCACTGTATTTGTTCTGAACAGACTGCAGTTGTAAGCTGCCAATACATTAAACTGTAATAAATGGAGTCATTCTGCTGCCATGCAGTTGTGCACAAACATTCTTGCTGGGACAGTTGTATACTGGTGTATGCTTCTCCTTGAACTTGCTTTGTTGTCTGCATCTTTCTCCAGGTTAATGATTTTCGTTTATTTCCTTGTTGATCTCAGAATTTTGCCAGGGGAGTTGCAGAAGACAACTTTGCTTCCCCCCGTTCCTCACCATATTTGGCAGATTGCTTTGTTTTTACTTCCTCTCTGCTGTTCCAAGCCATCTTTGCCTTTTAAAAGTTTGTTGGTCCTTTCTAAGCTATTCATACCCCATTTCAGCATGGACAGAATTTTTTTGCAATGATATGTAGCTATCACAAGAGATATGCAATTGTGTGGGTAGTTATCAAAAAGGTTACACAATTAAGACTTTTGGCACCCAGGAAAGCAATTTCCCTGCCTGTCCACTTGATTTTTCAAGTAAATTTAAGTCATGTGAGTTAACTGTGGCAAACTGCAGATCTTGTCTTTCCTCTTCCCACAATTAGCAGATATCTCTGTCTCTTTGTTGCTGTTCTTCTTTATAGCACCAGTCCTAAAAGAGACACAGGGAGTTAAATGGCTGCTAAGTTCTCATCAGCTCTAGCTAGAGAGGAGCAGAGTATCTCACTGTAAATATGCTGTTCAGAGTGCTAGTCATTGTGTTCTTTCTGCATTTCAGTTTTTCACTCTGCAATGCCAGAAGCAGCTGGCTCACGTTAGTTTGAGTTGTCTCAAGAATTATTACCTAAAGAATTAAAATCTCAAGGGGTGCCCGAA
The DNA here is from genome assembly GCF_022539395.1 of Myiozetetes cayanensis. NCBI lineage: Eukaryota > Metazoa > Chordata > Aves > Passeriformes > Tyrannidae > Myiozetetes > Myiozetetes cayanensis. Next base: position 110,308,926 of record NW_026087742.1, on the reverse strand, counting down.
GAGTCAAGCTACAACATTTTTCCTTCACCAGCTTTTGACCAATCCTCATGCCAGATGTTCTACAGCTGATGGCAGCTTGTTTAGTCACTTGTATCTTAAATTCTTAAGTGAGACACAAGGGCTAGCAGCATTTTGTTTGCTCACAGACAGCCATTCTCAGTTGATGTTAAGTGGTTACAGTTCCCAACAAGCTGATGTGCCCTTCATAAAGTGGTCAATGAGCTTCCATATACAAAAGTCTCCAATTCCTTCTGATCCTGGAAGATGGCTGAAAAATTCCAAAGTTTATTTGAGATGTGCATGCTGATCCTTTGGTAATGCATGGAGAAGAAATCCAGATGTCTCTTATTGTTAACTTGCTCGCAATGTCATTATCTCTTTCATGGTGAAAAATATATTTCATAAAATGTATTTATAGTAAAGGCACATCCTGTTTCAGGAAGGTGCTTTTTCACCTTTAAAATGGGGAATTTACCAAGGAATTAAGAATTTCATAATATGACCAGCGTTAATAGTAATGCAGCCATTTTTTTTTTGCTCAGGGGCATTTTTGGCACGCTGTGCAGAGCATGCTGTACTTTCCTAGAGCTGACAATAATTATTCAGAAAGGTTCTTCTCCCACAGCAAATGCAGTGCAGCTGCTGAGGACTGAAGCTTTGGCGGAAATATATATGATGATTTGTTCCTGTGTTTATCTCTAATTATTTTTGACCCACTTATATTCAAACTTACCTTTAAAAAAATGCCACATGCTCAGCATGGAGAAAGAGTGATGTCTGATTCCTCTCATCCCCTACCCTGAGAAAAGCAAAGGTCCTTATAACTTCCTCCTTGACAAACAGCAGGGGGAATTTTCCCTGCATCTATGGAGAGATCTGAGGATGTGCCACCTTGATATCTAGCCTCTCCTCTCAAAGAAGTGAATCCTGGTTTCACAGTGAGCCCAGCATAAGGTGGAGCAAATCTTCAGGAGCTTAAGAAGCATGGGAAGCCAGGCAGTGCTCAGATATGATCTTACAGAATGGCAGCAATGTTTCAACTTTTGAGAGTGCTCAGATTACATGAGCCACAATCACCTGGCAGACAGGGAGATACACCATAGTCTTGCAAGGAAGCAACCCTCACTGACTCCAAAAGGGCTCATCTTGCTAGGGAGCAGAGAGGCTTTCCAATGGAAAGGCAAATACATCTTCTGGGAAGCCTTTCTTGGGAAGACAAGAGTTACTTCTGTGTCTCCAGGACAAACGCAGCATTCAAGAAAGACGTTTGTGTGCTCTGTGACACCTCTGCCTGTTCCTGCCCAAGGTGACATGCAGATTTCCACACAAGGGAGCTGCACAAACTCAGGTTATTCAGCCACAGTGGGAAAGTTCAAGGTTTGATTAGGGATGCTAGATGCACACAAGCCAGAGCTTGATGAACACCTGCCATTTAGTTAGCTGGCTGCATGCTGGTATGTAGGCATTTATGCCTCAGTGCTTCCAGGGTGCACTTGCTTGTAAAAAGCAGTTGGTTCCACACAGAAATAGGAGATTGTACTCAGCCACCTTCTCTGCTACATCCTTCCTATGACAAGTTCTGCCGAACTCAGTGAGAAATAAACTATTCACAGTGGGAACTATTCTCTTTCCTTGATTGTCAGTAACATACCTGTGCTCATTAGCAGAGTCTCTGGCAGGGGAAGGTTCATCTCCTTCCTTTCTCTGTACTTCAGCAAATCTTTACTCTCTTCAGTCTCTGGCAAAGAAATGCCTTTTATGTGCAGGTTGTAATCCATCTAACTTTAGTCCTAATCAAATCCACATCTGGAAGATATTAGGATGCACTGCAATTTTTAAAGCGTGGGTGTTAGGACTCAATTGTTTACTTTATATTTCTTTAAGTGATGTGCATGCTCTGTTCGAGACCACTCCTGGTGCTTTTTGCTTGAATATGTATTTTAATTTCTGTTCCATTATGTTACCTTTTTCTTTTGGGAATGGTTTTCTACTGGCCTGTGATCTGCTTCGTAATTCAAGTGGAAAGTTTCTGAAAATAAAAGAGACTTTAATGCAAGACAGAAAGTGGTTGTAAGTTTAAAAAATAAAAGGTATCTGTATTTTTCACTGAAGTGCAGTGATTTAATCTTCTGAGGGGATGAGAAGGTCTGGTTATTTTAGAAGGTGAGATGGATCTTAGAAATTGCCCTTTGGTCTTCTAGTACCCTCATGAACATGCATCTTGAGGATTTGAAAGTCCTGGGTCACATTTGCTTGCAGAGGGAAAATATCTGAGGGCAACTTCTGACAGATCATTATGCCAAGGAGATGTGAATTCCACATGCATCTGGCCCCTGGATTGCCTACCCTGGGAGTCACTGCTTCCTGACTCAGTAGGGTCAACCAGCCCTCATTCCTCTCCCAAGTCCCTATACTCTAAAGGATACAGGACCTACACAACCCAAAAAGAGAATCAGTATCTACTTTGGACAAATCCAAGATCTGGATAATTGAGGGACCAAGACTGTAGGTCGTGCCACAAAGCACATCTACTCTACAGCCTATAGATAGTCTTAGGCCTTTTCAGCTTCTCTAGAAGTTTGAGCGTAGAGTAGGAGTCTAAACAAACCTGGTTTCCACCCTACTTTAGTTTTAAAGGAAAATAATGCAGAGAGAGGGCCACAATGGAGGGTACTGAGGGTACCAGGGCAGGAAAACAGAAGAAGGTCAATGTGAGCACTTGGAGGTTATCTCCACGTGTCCCTTTCTTTGGATCTGGGCCATGCTAATCCCTCACTACTGAATAGATTTAAAAAGCAAAGTTTCTTAAATCTAGAAGTTTGCTTAGCACCGCTTCTAACCAGATCAGTTATTTTCATTACCATGGCTGAGGGCCGTCAGTTAGAATCCTTTTTAAGTCAGAAAACAACAGGGAAAAGAGCCTCAGAAATCACATCCTCCAAGGATGAGTGAGAGTGCTGTGTTTTTAAATTGTTGAATACTGGGTGAACTTAAAAGGAGAGACCATTTCCATTCTTCCTGAGGCAAGAATCACTGTTGGTTTCCTTTGAGCATAGTCCCTTTGCACAGAGCGTGCAAAGCAGCTGAAAGTGTCTCTGCATGACCTCAGTCAGCCTCTAAACAGACTAAGCAGGATGTGAAAGAAGCAGCAGCCACTGGGTGTGTCTTGCCTATAAGAGATTCATAAGGCCTTTGGTTTGCAACTGCCTTTAAGCCCATTATAAGAAACTACCGCAGCTTGTTTGGCGGCCCCCTCCTGATGCGGTAATTAAGTCCCTTTTAAAAGCACACCGACAGAAAGCATAATCAAATTCTCATTACAGCCAGTGGCAAAACTCCTGTTGAATTCACAGAAGTTGCACCAGTGGATGGTAGCATCCTCTAGGCCAGACTGGGAACAAAGAGGGAGTCTTCTCCAGCTGGAACTGCAGCCTGGCAGAGCTGAAAGTGCAGGTTGGTGAGATATTTTCATCATAAGAAACCAACTATTTCCCTATTTTCTTTTAAGTTGAGCAACTTACATAGCCTTCCTTTCCTTAAAACTTCTCCTCTCAGACAAATCCTTTCATTATCCAGTATGCATGCAAGCGATGGAACACTTAGACTGTGATAAGCTGGAAACTCATCTCTGCGATTTGAACACTGCCACTCCTAATCCTCTGAAACGTACAGAGTGCTGTGAATTCACCTTCTTCTCTCTTGACTTTTGCATTTGCATTTGCTAACCTTTGTATTTTTTTTTAATTCGTGCACCTCTCTGTTGGCCTCCATTCCTCATTATCGATGGACTTTTCACATTTTCTTTTTGTCCAGCTGCACAGCCTTGCTTATTTGTAGTGAAGGGTCTGAGGCAGAGAGTTTAAGGGGGCCTGTGTGTCCCCCTTGCAGACATGCCCTTAGCTCTGGTACGGGGAGGTGGTCAGTGAAGAGCTGAGTTTCACTGCATGTCAACATGGTCTATGCAAGCCAGCCAATTTCCTCTATTATTCTATGAGAATATAATTTCTTTTTGGAGTGTTGTGAATACTTCCTCTCATATGGATGGTTTTAATGGATCATTTCTCCAGGAACAGTACACAATACTGTAGGGCACTTGACATTTATATCAAGGACGTAGGGCAAAATTCTATCGTACTATATAAATAGCTGTGACTATGCTGTTGGAAACCAAGGGCCAGATAACATCAACTGCCAGGGCACTTTGCCCCACAATGGGTCATAGGGTGCAATTCTTAGGTGCAAAAGTGACATCTGTAATGTCTATAAAATCTGCAAGATGTGTTTATCTTCATCATAACACTGTGTTTGCTTTGTTGGGCTGTAAAAAACAATCTGTGAGTGTCAACCATGAAAATACTTTCCCTTCAAAGCTTGAACAAAGGACAAAAGCCAATAGCTTTGGGGCCTAGGCCATTGAATTTTCCTGAGATTTTTTTCTAGTTTGCCCTTCATATGTTTAACAGCTTATAAATTGGATTCGGTATGATTGTCCAGAAACCAGATTCTCTTCTATTTAGGTTCTTATCTCACCATCCTTGTCTCCTAGAAGAGCCTAAAGCAATACAATTAATAGTCTACTCCTGAAACCACTGATCTCAACATCCGATTATTTTAGAAAGACAATGATACAAACGCTTTTGAATTTGTCATCCTGTCCTTGAAAGAGTGGAAATACAATCCTGGTACACAGAGACATTCTGTTTTAAAGAGGGCTTGAATATTCATGTATTGTCTGCAATCCTTCTCTTACAAGTAGTATAAGAGTTATACATTCAATATATGTGGAAGATGTGCTCTTTAAAGTAAATCCTCACTGTATGCTTATAAAGTTAGTCACAGTAAAGGCTAATCATGGTTAACAATGAATAGCGTGGGGGAAACAAACTGGAAATAAACTGCCAGGCAGTAAACTCCTCACATAGCAGAACCCTCTTGAAGAGCTGATATAAACATCCCTAGACTCCTAATTTATCTGACTTCTCCTATTTTATTCACTTTCATGCTTCTTATAAATATCTGTCACATATCTGCTTAGCTGCATTAAGCCACTGTAGAAGGAAGACTTTGAAACAGAGAATTTAAAATGTTGAACAGGCCAGTGATCACAGGACTACATAATTAACCAAAACAAGTAATTCTCTTCTATGGCATTACATATAAAATAACTCCCCAATGGCATTGAAAAAAACCCAAACCAGAATATCAGCAAATGAAAACAAGGCTGGAATATTTCCATATTCTGTCAGTTTTCTTTTCTTTGGGCTCTTTTGTTCAGAAGAGGCATTAGAAATTAAATCTTTCCAGAAAGGTTGCCTGTTGACTGTAGGACTTGCTAACTATGACCCACTGCAGAAATGTTTTTAAACCTGCAAGTATCCAGATGCATATGAAAGTCTCCACATTTCCCACTGTTGAACATCAGAGTTCACAGAGGCTTTTGAGTCCTTAGATGATGTGTATTTTCATTATGGTTGGACTTGATGACCTATCAGGTCTTTTCCAACCTAAATGATTCTATACCACCACAGCTTTGAACTGGGATGTGAAATGGAAACTCATATTACCTCAGGCAGGATCTCTTACCAGCATCACACTCACTTTGTCATCATTTCCAGTTTTCATTGAATTTTAGATGAACAGGGTTAACTCACAGTCCCAATGAAGGAATCTCTTGGTAGACCTGCTGGTTGTTGTTATTTTAGTCATCTGCCATTATCCTTAGTGACTCCTCTGGCATTAAATCCTCTGAACTTCTGCACTGGCCCTGTGTCCCCAAGTCCATACTGCAGAGAATCAGCCCGGATGGCTCAGCTTGCTCCTTACCACTCGATGTCTCTGTGGACAGCAAACATTATTGATCCAGGAAGCAAACTGTAATTTTGAAAAGGGACATTAATTTCAGAATTTCTGATTTCTCTTCAATATCCCAAAAAAACATGATGGGCTTGAGTCAGTTGTTTAACAGTCGTTGCCAGGCAGTCTGGAAGGCTCATATCTCCCTCTGTTAGAACAGACTTTAGTAAAGCCACAGGATTTGTCATCTGCCATCTTTGTATGTGACACAGCTTCTTCATTTTCCCTATGGATCACCAAACAGGACAAGTGAGCATTTACCTTCCTGCCTGATGTCTGGTGCTTCTACTCCTGTCCTCAGCCTAGTCCTTTTTTAGCTCAGGCTGTATCTCTTCCTGACTACAAAATCACTGAGGACCAAATCCAGCTAAGCTGTGGGGGTGACTCAGTGACCAAAACATGTTGGCTAAAGTGGCACTGCAGAGTGACATGTGTTATCTGTGTTGGCATCACCATCATTCAGCATTCCCCAGAACTGATTTCTGAGGATGAGCCCGCAGAGCCCTGGGGCTGGTGTCATGGACATTAAATGAAGATGGTAACTCTGAGGTTTTTATCTTCTCTCCATCTCAAAGCACAGAATAGAGCTCTTCACAGCCTAGATGGAGAGGAAAGCAAAGATCACTCCTCATATTTTATTTCCTTGAAGATGAACTTATCATGGAGAGAGATTCAATCCAGTGACTGGAGCTTCAGCTGCAGCTTTAAAGTAAAAACTTATGTTATGAGGTTTTCATTTATTTGAGAGAGGTTTGTTTTGTTCTTGCAAACTCTTTAAAAGGATCTTTTAAAAGGATTTTTCAAGGGCCTTTTTTAATGGAAGATAGTTCTGCCTTAACCTCACTCTTGAAGCTGATGAAGATGCAGGGGGATAAAAACAGAGTCCACTGACATTACACATCAAAACATGCTGTATACCATGATGGTGTTGAATTCCAAATACTCACAGAATCAATGGTAAATGATGTCTGATGGATATGGTGACCACTGCCACCTTTTCTACCTCAGCAATCCCTCTAGTTGGTCAAACCAGTTACTGTAGAATGCTGGCACGGTAATCAGTTCCATTAAGCATTGTGCCTTTTGGACCACTGCTATTACCGAATTTAATGTGTGATCAGGAATTCTCTGTCACCCAAGACAGAGTTTTGAAGTGCCCAGAGTAGGGGTTTGAAGGTTATTCAGACCCACGTTAAAATGTAAAAACAATATTTCCTACCTTTCCTTTCCAAATTGTTTTATGAATCCTAACTAATGAATCTCAGCAGCATGTAGTTTCATAAAGAACAGTAATTTTTAACACAAGGGAAGGGAGTTCATCCTGGCCACAGAAAAAAAAAAAAAGCTAATGTCAGAATTAGAGGTTGTAACCAGCAGTACTAGCTTCTAAACCTGAGAGCAACCCATCAGATTTTGCCTAATTGCCAGCCTAAATTAGGCATTAATGATTTCTCCAACTCCCATTTGCTTACTGCAGCAGGATGAGAATCAGAATGTGAGAGGCAAGAAAATGTCTGTGCTGAGATTCACAAAATCTGGAAAAAAAGTTATTTTCAAAAGCTTTTTTTCTTCTTAGATGTGGTGGTGACAGCTGCCCTCAGAAAAACACAGACAGACATATGGATAAGGAATACTTTTTTTATGATCTGACCCCAACATATATCTTAATAGTCTTAAGTCAGGTCTCCCATAGTAAAAGAAGATACACAGAACTGGAGAAGATAATGACATAAATTTCCCCAAGATCTTTCTCTTGAGGAATGTGGAGGGAAACAGTGAAGGGATTTCTACAAGTCTCTGCTTAGTTGCTCTGAGGGGAGACTCCTACCCACATCAGCCTCCTCCAAAGTGTCCATTTGGGTGTCCTTGGGGACATGGAGAAATGGTGCCATGTGCCAGAGCTGGAACGCTCTCGTTCCAGCTTTCCCTGCCCTGCTATCAGCTGCAGAAGTCATACAGGGCTGTGACCCACAGAGACCAGGAGGCTGGAGCTGGAAGCATTTGCTTTCCCACAGAGACAGTGGAGTATCCAGTCACAGATTTCTTCACAAAGGAAAGGGTATCAAGGCCTCCTGCTGATTCTTAAAGGCTAATTAGACTGGAAACTCTTGGCAGGCCTTTGCAGGGGCTGTACTGCTGGGACTCTTCAGTCATTTCATTGCTTCCAATAAGGGGACTTGACATACAGTATGTGCAGAATTCTTTATGGTATTTCCCTGGATCCCCTTCTTTCCTCCCTGCTTGCATGGCAACCTCACTGTTGCATGCAACATTTATTCTGGTTTTCAGACTTCTGCTGCACCTGAGCACAAAGAAGACAGATACTCCCATTCACATAACCAGTGTTCTCAAAAGATTAACATACATCTGCTGCTTTGCAACTGTGCCATGGGCAAGTTTAGCTTGCTAAGTCAAGGAGCATAGTTTAGTTCCTATGTGCTCACAGATGGGCCAGCAAACATAATGGGAGCTGAAAGAAAATATCTCAATTCATTGTGCCAGGCAAGAGTTGCTGCAGCAGATTTTTAGGTTGACTGTTTGTATTCATGTGCAGACTCCCAAAACATTGCTTAAGTGACAGCCTGTTTCTTTAAGAACTGCTGCTACAGAATGTTCCAATACACTGATACAAGGAAATTGCTTCAACTCCCTTCGTGTTTGATTTCTTGAACTATCAGTAGAAATACTCCATCTGCGCCTTCCCATCTGTACCGCACGTTTTGGCAAGACAACAAGCCAAAACTTCTCCTTTCCTCTATCTCCCTCCTCCTCCTTAGGCCCTTATTGCTCCTCCCCCTCTAGCTCTCCTTTTTGTTAAGAAATACGGTGGAGAAAACCAAGTCCAGTGCAATCTTCTGTCTCTCATTTTACTTCTGATTACCCTGGAGGAAGAAGATAAACCTTGTCATCTTCCCACTCTGCTGTGCAAGGGCTACAGAGGTTACAAAATCCAAAGGATCTGGCCCTGGGAAAAACCTGTGATGGAGACAGGATGACTCTCAAAGAGAAAGATTATGTTGTCTTTTAGCTGCAGGGATTCCTGGAGAAGAAAGCCAGAGCTGCTGTAGGAGGAGACGTGGGGCATGAGGCCAGAAGGAAAAAAGATGAGATGGAGCTGAGCCCAGGAAGCAAGAGGAAGCCCTGCAGGGCCAGTCTCCTACTGCCAGGGGAGAGACAGGGTCATCACTGCTGCCCTTTGCCTGCCCCAGAACTGCTGGTCCCCCAGGCATCCTGGCCTGCTGTGCTCCCTCAGCCAGCAGCCTGAATTTTGCATGGCTGTGCCACGGGCAGAGAAAACCCATGGCTGGTTGGATGCTCCCAAAGTCTGCTGCTGGGGGTATGTTTACTTTGTCCCTGTGCTGGCTGTCCAAATGAATTCCTCTAATCTGGATATTAAAGGATTCCTTTGGGGTTTAATAGTCTTCTGACTACTGCATGCTAGTAGGTGTGTCTGCTAATCCTAGAGTTATAACTAATTTTATCACAAGTGGGTTTGTATATCTGGATTATTTTGGCCTGACAAGCAGAGAAGAGGATTAGGCTAAGTTTTCTAAAAATTTCTGAATGTTTTTTGAAAAATATTGGAAACATGCTGTGTTTGTATTTTTTGTTTTTTACACAACTCAGCCACCTGGCAGAGAGAACTACAATAAGAAAAAAGAAAAAAAGAAAAAGCGTGTTTGCTTGCCACAGACATCAAACAAATAATGAACAATCAAAGCAAAGCGATTACAAGCAACCCAGAGGCAGAAAACAATTCAGTACAGCAGCTCAGATGAACTGTCACAAGCAAGGAGAGCAGTCACCAACAAAGCACTAAACCCTCAAAAATGGCCCAGTGGCACACACCAGGTAATCCTGAAGGGAGTCTGACCTGTAAAAGCTTTTAAAGCTCCTTCCTCTCCCAGACTGACATCTAGTTAATCTTTTGAGAACACTGGTTATGTGGATGTGAGTAGCTGTAATAGAAACTCTCATATGCTTGCAGTTAGCATGTGCTAAATTACTTCACTGGACCCACTATGTAAAGGTGAGCAAGATAATATTTTGCACAAGGTATCTGCAAACAGTAAAATGAGAAGGAGGCACAAATTCTTTTCCCTGGGATTCCTGAAGCATGTATGGTATTTAATTGATGGTTACAGTTTTTCTTTCTTGCTTCACCCTCTCTCCCTCCCTTCTTCCTCTGTCAGCATGAAAAATTCACACACTCACATACACAGAGAATCTCACAGTGTCCTGATCTGACCCCACCACTAGAAGCAATATGGGACAGCATTTAGCTATGAAAAAGCTATAAAGTGATGTGAAAACATCTGCAGCAGGCTTCTTGTTAGGAATTGACAGAGCTTCCTCTCAGAAGCGCAAGTCACTGTTTTTAACACAGGTCTGGCACCATCTTCCCTGATGATGCACTTTGGTGCATCTCCCCACGGGCAGCCTAAATAGATGCAGGGCACCTGGGCCTCAGTTCAGGTGTGGGAGCAGCCACCACGTCGTGCAGGATATTGCTCCCATGAGAAAATTCTTGGGCTGTTTCTCCACCAGTAGGTTGCCTCTGGGGTTATTCCTTAGCAGCAGCCTGTGTACCATAAGGTGTCGTTTTCATGCATGAGTAAGTAACAAGTCACTAGTCAGTCTTGTTACACCAGTGCTTCACAGCCTGCTGATGCTATAAATAAGTTCCCCTCTCCCACTTGCTCCCTGGCATGTTCACACCCTGGTTAAGATAGTAGTGTCCAGCAGTATTGCTTGGCTCAGCTTAAGATCTCTGAACCCAGCAATTTTTAAGGCTGGCACGTCAGACTGTTTATCATCCTAAATCAGGAAAAAAATATAAATTATGGTGTTTGCTTAGGGCTTTGCTGTGCATGTCTTTAGTGTGCTGTTTTGGACATGATGCTCTTGCAGATGCCTGGCACATATTCCTACAATTTCACAGCTGCGTTTTCATCACAAGAACTCCCCCTTGCATGAAGCACTCACTGGTCTTTTAAGGCACTGCCCTTTGCTTCTAATAGTTATTGATTCCCTGAATGCAGGGGAATATGGATTCAATTAGCTGGTCATAGCACTGTAGTTCAGAGCTACTCAGCATTTCCAGTGTATAAGCTTCTGTTTCCAAGGTTTATATAACATAACCATAAAAATTCAATCTGCACTAAAGGTCTTTTTTTCAAATAATTAGTTCATAACGTGTACTAATTACTTTTATTATTTTATAACCACTACTTAATGCAAATATACAGTGAGTTTCCAACAAAAGTTTCTTAAAGATGGGCACTTCCACTCGAGGCAATGCTAGGCAGCCATATTTAGAAGGATTTATTTTTTGATTGGATGAAAAATTGCTCACAGACTTCTGTAGGCATCTGCAGACTGCCATACCAGAGCACAAAACTTCTCATTTGCACAGAACAGAAATAATCTAATAGCCTCTGAAATCAATACCCCTTTAATACCCCATTGTTTTCTGATCAAGCTACTTACTGCTATGTCTTTTCTCCAGAAATATCAGCTTTTTCAGCTTTCCTCTTCGTTCTCAAACAACAGCAAAATCCTTAGGCAGTTCTTACCCACATCCTTACCTCAGCTTTAAGAACATGGACATCTCCCATTTGAGGAAAGGACTCCCCTTTCCACATTGTCAGGCATGACAGCACTGCAGCCTGTGCTCATCTCACTGCCAGCTCTGCAGTGTCCCTGCCTCCTGACCCCCAGCTCTGTATTTCTGCCCTCTTTGTGCCTGCAGCACTTTGCAGACAGGTCTAGAGAAGGGTCAGGCCACGGCCACTGACAACTGCACTGGCTGATGCAGTGGCCTCCTCCATGGCAATGATACACACAGTCCAAAATACCAGCTCATCCAGCGTACTCTCACATTTGCAAGGCAACTTGGATCCCAGTGGTATCTTTCCAGCAAAAGCAAGGACTTCCTGGATGGAAGTTCCTCCTGAATTAGGGCTCAGCAGTAGCTGTGAGATGCTGGTGCTCAGTGTCATGCTTGGAATTCAGTGGGATCTGTGATTCAAAAACCTTTGGCTCTCAGTGAAGCAAGACACTGCCAAGCATCTCACTGGTGATATTGCTGCACTGTGTGAGCCAGTCAGCCTCGGCTTTCTTGCTCCAGCTGAGCCAGGAATTCAGCAGAACTGCTGTTCCTCATCATGGCAGGATAATACTCCTGTTGGAGATGCTTTCTGCTGCTTCTGTTGTCCCAGGTCAGAGCAGCCAGGATCCTCCATGTCTGAGCTGGACAGTACAGGGACAGGATGATATTCACCCTCAGAGCATGGACCTCTGAGGACAGATGCAGCCTGGATGCCTGTTTTTAGGACATTTAAATTTTTTTACCTTTTCCCTTTCTATAATATAATACTGTTTTTCTAGCTCTTACTATCTAAAATAGTACAAATGTTTATAATATACTTGGTATAAGGATGGCATATTAAAACCTATTTACATCTCAAAAATTCTAACCTGAAGCAGACTTGATATTATCTAAATAATTTGCTGAAGAGGACATAAAATAATCTCCCCCTCTTCCAGGGGAGATATAATATTTACAGAATCTTATCTTCACAAACAGAATTTGTATTTTAAGCTTGCAAATTACAATTGGCATGTTAAGAGGAGTCAAGCTGAAAAGGAATTAGGAACATGTGAACAGCAAAGGAAGAAAAAAATTACTGAAATGTATCACCATTACTATGTTAATATATGGCAATCTTATGACAGGTAAATGTATAAGGACTTATTTGCCAACTCAGAACACTCTCTATGGAACATTGATTTAAATATAGCTGTGTCTTCCTCTCTTCAGTGTGTCATAATGTAGTAGTAGTAGTAGTATGTCCTCTGATGTCCTCTATTTTCACAGTTGATACAGGAACCAAGCTGGAAAGATGAGGGAAAATGGGTGGGAAGCATAGTAGCAGACTGCAGCCATTGCCTTGATGTATGCACTGGAGTAGAACCAGTGCATTTCTGGAACTGGTAAGAATTGTTATTAACATCATGCTAGAAATATGCGTCCCCGTGGTCACTCAGCTATGGATTAAGGTGACATGCATTGCAGCAGCACAAATTGACAGGTATCATTAAGGCTGAGATGCCATTTCTATGCCATGGATGGTATCCTCTCCCCTCCTTTTCTTATATGTGTGTCTGTATAGGCACTAACATAATGACAACTCTGTATTCAGATTGTCACAGTACGAACAACAGTAATGTCCATAAAGGACTTCTAATGATGTGTCAATTAAACAATATGCATTTTAAATGTGCTTAACTCTGAAGCCTCATAATAGCTTGCAATCGTTTAGAAGAGCTTGTAATAGCATATTATTTAAATCAATCCATGTCAGCTGTCCTCAGACCACTGTAGGGTGAAGGTCTTTTCTGCAGTCTTCCTGGCTGGATGTGCACTGTACCTGGTTACTGCAGATTGGTAAGAACAAGATGACTTTCTACTCCAGCACTTTCCCAAGTGCTCTTTCCCAATTGAAATGTAGGCTCACCCCCTCTTTACTTCCCCTCTGACCTTCACTGGTATTTATTACTTTCAAACCATTTTTAAAAGCTGCCCAGGTAAATATAAAGAGGTTTTTAATGCTACCATAGCTGCAATATGTTCCCTGTAGGTTAGATAACTTTTTAATTTATTGTAAGTTGTGTGCTTGTAACCAGTCTGTCACTGGGCCACCCTTTCCTCTCATTCCAGCGCTATAGGGAGAGATCAGACCTTCCATCTTAACAGCTTGTCTTTGCCTGCACGTGGCCAGACAGATGGGCTACACTGCTGCTGTCCAAGCTCTCTGAGTCAGAACAGGTTGCTGGAAGAAGATTAAGCCTTTGGTCTAAGGTGACACCTAAAGATTTGCCTGAGACTTTGCCTAAGAGCGCCACAGAAAACATTCGTGTGGTTGATGGGCCTGGATACAAAATGGCAATGCCACGATCAGGAGGCCTCCTTGGCCTCACCCTGGAGCTGTCCCTCCCAGTGGGACTCTGGTGCCACCCCTCACTCACTGGATTTTGTAAAATAGTGTAAAAGAGGCCTGTGAAACCTCCAGCATTTTCTCACCGCTGCGGAGGGGAGCACCCTCTGAAGCACAAGGACACCCTGCCCGGGCCAGCAGCTTCTCGAGTAGCCACAGGGGCTCACGGGGTTTCTTTGCTCTTTTTTTCTGCAACATTTTATTGAGATGATAATGGTGAGGTGTCAGACTTTTCTGAAGGCTCAGAATTAGCTCCCTTCTGGATCTTCTGTCTAATCTGCTTGTCACTCCAGGGTGTTGTGTAACAGAGAAGGTGAGAAGAGGCAGCAGTAGCTGTCACACATAGTTGACGGTGTTTCATGGGGTCAGTGGTTTCTAGCTCCAGCAAAAGAACCTAAAGTGATTGAATTTGGGCTCCTCCTCAGACAGGTTAAAGGTAGCAGCTCTGTTAGTGCTTTTGCCATGCCAGGCTCGATGCTCTTCTCACAACTCCCAGAAAGCACATCCCTCTCCAACTGCAAACACTGACCATTCTGGAGCAGGGATGGAATTGTGTTCCGTAGCATAACGAGGCAAGCCAAGCTTGATTTTTACTTTCATGGCTTACATTTCTGTGGTATTTCTTTTCTTCATGTCAGGCAGTATGTACTACACAGTTAATTTAGGAGAAACTGCAGAGGAGGATTGGCATTGATGTTCGTCAGCCTGAGCCCAAGCTGATCCACAAAATGCTGGAAAGGGGCTGATGGCAAAGTGTGTTTCCAATCAGAGTTCATGAAACCCACAGAAAGGCACGGTTGTTTTTAGTTAAGTACTAGATTTGCAGCGCCTTGCATCTAATCAGTGGGCTACCCCTAAAACACCAAGGGATGGAAAGTATGTGGGCATCTGAAGTGCAGCCCAACATCTGAGTTGCTCAATATCTGTAGCATTTTGTGAAATTAAATTATTCAATCACAGGATTGCTTCAGTGTGAAGAGTAACTGCTAGAACCATAAAAATACATGTTTGATTGGGTCAAAACCAAACAGTGCAGGTTTTGGACTTTCTAGATTTGAAAGTTCACTACAGGGGACTGGTTCTCATTGTGCCAGGAGACATGACCCTGGCCTTGCATCTTTCCAGCACTGGAACCTCTGAAACATTGTGTCTGATCTAGGGAATTACAGAGAATAAAGAAGAGTCCCAGATGAACATGAGTCATTGACCACTTCCATTCCTTTTATTTAACCCATGAGAATGTTTTCTTAACCTTCACTCATCCTGCCTTTTCTTTCTTTTCCTATCTTTTTCTTTTTACCTCTCTGCTTTGTTTCCATGATAAGTTTTTCTCCATTTTCTGCTCTTTACTACCTTTCATGTTCCCTTTCAAAAGATTTCCCCAGCTTTCTTTAGATTTGCGGTTGTGAACTTTCATCTGGCAAATCCCACCCTCCATTTCGTTTCCCCAGAGGCACATTTGTATGCTAAATTGGTTCAGTTCTTCTACAGAAAATGGGAGTTCAGGCACAGAGGGATGGGAAAGGCATCTAGAACGTGGCTCAGCTCCATAGTCTCTCCCACAGTGCAAATGCAGAGAGTGTGAAATAGTCATTACAGGAGTGTGTCATGGCAAATACTGTGTGGCATGTCCTCACCTTCCTCTGGTCCAAGCAGCATCTGGAGGAAGACAGCCCACTCAGCTGATGTACATGAGCCTCCTGCTAGCACCCCAACCAAGGGAGGACACTGAGAGAACCAGGATTTTCCTTTATGTGGCCCACTTAGATGCCACCTAGATACTGTAGCATGGCAACAGACTGCTTGGGAGCTGTGCTACAGATGAGCACTAACCATTTCTCTGTGTTGCTGTCTCCAAGGAGAACTTCAATATAAGTCAGTCCCGTAACATCAGTTTGACATCAGCCTATGTCTTTGCCACATTAATTCAATTTATTACCCGGGTTGATCCACACTCTGCATTCTATTTAGGATGCCAGGGGACCTGTTCATCCCTAATGACTGAAGAAGCATTTGTGTTTTATAAGCTATTTGGGACACACCATAAGGAACTAAAAGTGTCTGGTTTACTTTCATTGTTAAATTTACCATGTACCCAATTCAGATGCTGTTGAAATTGATAGCAAACTTGCCAGGGACCACTGCAACTGAAATGCTTTCTGAAATGTAAGGAGCCCTGTCAAAGATGTTCACCCCCAAGAAAGACATTCTGGTCTCATCATAAATAATTAATGAAAAATGTTGTCGGGGGTGCAAGGAAAATTACAAAATGATAGTTTGTTGTTCTGTCTTTTATCCCTAGATAAACTTTGATCTCTAGAAAGTCTTTCTACCGTCATTTGTAAGACTTTGCTTAGTCTTTACTTGGTAACATATTAAAATTCAGCTGACTAATTTCACTGGATTTCTTTGATCTTTTTCCTTCAGTGTGAATCACTCTAGCTGAAGAGTTTGTATTCATCTGAACAACATTCATCTTCCTTTTTCTGCACATTCAAGCATTCGGGAGTTTCCCTGCACTGCATTTTTTTCTACCTATCCTTACTTATTCTAACGTATTTCTCTTTTCTTTGCTTATGTTCTTCTTTTCACATGGTCTTTTTCCATCTCAAGTATCCAGATTTCTGCAAGTGATAAACCTCTGCAGCACTTTCCAATCCCTCACCCCAGCTGCCCCTATGGATACAAAGCTGCATAGGTAGCTATCAGTACACTGGTACACTGCCCATCAGTGCTGCTGAAGTCCATACTCCTTTTTAAAACAGTGTATTTGTTTAGGAGTGAGTGTTGTGGATTTTGGAGCGTGGAGTAGGGATGGAGATGCACCAGGGGCACTTTGTCTGGGAAGCGCAGCACAACACACACGTGCCTGACCATAGAAGCAGCAGCATCCCTCTCAGCACACTCCCTCAGCCACCCAGCACACAGATGATTAGAGACAGACGCACTCCCCACGTCTCCCACCCACTCACTGCTCATTTGCTCCTGAAGGGAGCAAAGAAAACATATTTTCCTTGTCCCCAAATAAACAGACCCCCTTGCTGTCAAACCCCCAACCCATGAGCACCAGGCACATATGTTTGTGTACACACACTCATACTCCACCTGCTTCTTTCTGCACAAGATCCACGTTAACCCTCTGCAGAACAAAAAAACATTTTAAGAAATCCTTAGAGATGAAAAAAGAATTGGTTAGAATGCTGTTTACTTGTTTCTCAGCTGTGAAATCAAACTACATACTATGGTCCACACTTCTTTTCATGTAGGGGTGTGCTGCCTGTCCTCAGGACAGGAAGCTGTGTTTTTTAAAGACCAGTACAGAAGTTGGAGCACCTCTAGCTAGCTGTGAGCCAGGCCCACAATACCAGTCAGGGCTACCTGATGCTGACCCTGAAAGGTGTGATGCTCTGCCCTGCAAAACACTAGATTGGCTTCATGTATTGAGTGCTGACAGTTTAGCTCTGCAGATCTTCATGTTATGACTTACTTTGCTCCTCTTCCTCTCCTTTTCCAGCCCAGGGCATCTCTGACCATACTGAATCCCAGCCTGAGAGAGAAGGGTTTTCCAAATTTTGTCTGGGAGACAGGTTTCAGACAAATGCTGTGTATGAGACCACAATAGCTCTCATCCACAGGGTTATTCTGAGCTCAGCAAATCAATGCTGTCTCTGCTGAGAAGCAGGAAAAAAGTCTCCACCGACAGAGGAGGGGGTGAAACACTCACTGACTTGTCAGATCACATCATCTCATGAATGCATCATGCAAGGCAGTGCCTCAGAAAAAGCAGTTTGACTCTCTGCTTCACCATCATGCTGATGATGAGTTGGTAATTTAGCATATCAGTATCTGCATTCTTTCCCTATCCAAGCTATTGGTCCTTTAGGCCAGATGTAGCTGACTGTTGGCTGGTGTCATTTCATGATTTACCATGTACGTGACAGCCATTTAACTTTGTTACTTTCTGCTGTGCCTTTTCTCTTGATACACTTTACAATGGAACTGCAGCTCTATTGTTTTTTCCACTAGCAGGCAGACACCACAATCCAGGTCACAGACTGCTTTAGGACAAATGTGGGGAGAAATTATAATTATTTTTGCCTTAACTCCCTGTATGCGTGGTGCAAACCAGAAGTAGAAGATATCAGTCCTCTCTCTGCTTCAAATTTACCTTCTCTTTTCCATATATCTCCTCTTGGTTCTGACATGCAACCCTCTTCCAGCTTTGCTTCTGGAGATTAAGAGAGCTCTGAAGATCAGTAATTTTTTCTCATCTCAGTATTGACAGATGTTTTCTCCTGCTGATTGCAAAGGATGTGTGCATCCAAAATCTTATATTTCCTCTAAGGCCTCTTGTTCACTTTCATAACACTGGCCACATAAATCCACTGAGGACAACCAGAAAAGCAGAAGCTTGCTGGCCTCAAATTCCCTGATTGCTCCCAGGGCATGGAAAGCATGCTCATTGATATTTATAGGATGTCATCAATACATAGGAGTGAAATACAAAAATAAACCAAAAATAAGCCCAAGGGTTTGCAGCAGCTTTTAGGTGTATCCACCTGCTAGGATGGGGTCTTCCACAGGCTGTAGGTGGATCTCTGCTCCACCATGAACTTCCATGGACTGCAGGGGAATCTCTGCCCCGGGCACTTGACACACATCCTCTCCCTCCTTCTTCACTTCTGACCTTGGTGTCTGCAGGGCTGTCGCTCTCACATCTTCTCACTCCTCTGTCTGGCTGCCATTACACAGCAGTTTTTTCCTCTTCCTAAATACATTATCCCAGAGGCACTACCATGGGCTCAGCCTTGGCCAGCACTGGCTCTGTCAGACATGGGGGAAGCATCCAGCAACTTCTCACGGAAGACACTTTTATAGTCCTCCCCACTACCAAAACTTTGTTCATGCAAACCAAATAGAGTGAGCTACTTAATAAAGGTCACAATGTGTGGAGGAATAAGCAGCACTGAGCATCCAGATCGCACCAACACAAATGATATAGAGAAAGAATTTTTGTTGTAGACTCTTGGAGGTGAATTTCTTCCCATCAAAAGCAAAGGGTAGGACAGTGTTTGAGCTTCAGCTTTGTAAAATCATTCACAAATCAGAAGACAGTGACGTTTCCCGTGAGCAATTTGCTTCATCTGTAGCCTGAATAAGCTTTTGGGCATGCTTTCTCTTTCCACTGGTTTTAAAGGAATTTTAAGCCTTACGTATGTGCCTAAAGTTAGGTGGGGTAAATCCAGATTCTGGATTCTGATCCATAAGAAGCTCCATGTGATCAGATCCTTTATCAGATCAGATCCTCACTTCAGACTAGGTCAACACAAATGTGAATTTTCACTTTTCCTATTTTAGAGGCTCGCTGGGGCAAGCTTCTCAAAATTCTTGAAATACACTTCCTTGCCTCTTGAAAGAAATAGTGCCAGTTTTAGTCAGTTCTTCCCCTGCTTTAGTAGAAAGCAGCAGCTGTTGCACATGATGTGGTGTAAAGGGTAGGATGGGACAGATCAGGTGACTCCATTTAATGAGTTTTGAAACAACTCTGCTGGGACTTCTGGTATCTTCACCAACACCAGCCATGTCTTACTTGACTTTTAATTCTTAAAGTAGCAGTAGTCTTGTAAGAAAGTATATGGTGTATTAATTCTTCTGTTGGGACAGAAGACCCATCTTTGCTGCTGTGTACTCACACTGTAGTTCCTGGGAAGCATCACTGACTGTAGGTCAGATAGAAAGGAAGGAACCAAACTCACAGGCAAGTTCTGCCTCTCTTCTTGTCACCGTTTGCCAGCCCATTCTGGATGCTGCACAGCTCAAGAAAAAGTTCCACTAAATCACTTGCATCCTTTAAGAGGAAAACCACTGAGATATGAATGAGTTTTAGGCATCTTAAGCTCTGTCTTGGTACTCTATATGGTATAAGGAAGAGAAGGCAACACAGAGATCTTTGAAGCACAAATGCTGAGCTGTCCTCCATGAATGTATTTTGTTCCTTGCTGACAGATACAGCAAAGGTCCAGTGTTTTTAAATTATCCCACACTTACAGATGTATAACAAATTGATAGAAAGGTTTAAATGAGTTTAACATAAGAGACATGAACAAGGGCATTCACTTGTAAGACAAAGGCAACATCCTCAGCAATTCCTCCTTGTAAAAAAAGTCACTCTATAAGCAGCAAATAGAACTGAACCCGCTTTCAGGTACATCATCCTATTACATTGTTCTCAGTTTCACTCATAATTTTTATATTATTCCTTATTACAGTACCCTCACAGCTGACTATGTCACATTTTTCACCTAAGTTTGCCAAGGGCCAGAGGCAGTCAACCTTGGCTCTCACAGTCACAGTGCTGGATCCATCAGGAAATGCTGCCTGGCTGAGTGGCTGCCACTGTCACTGCTGGACACACCCCACTGCCAAATAATCACTGAAATCTCACAGTCTCTTTCCTGGGCAGTGTTTTCACAGAAAATCAGATCTGGATCCAAAGAAGGTATCACAAAGCTAAGGATGGAGGATGGATGACAGTAAAGGTTGTGCATTTTGCCCAGTGTTTGTCAATTTTAATTTTGTGGAAATGAAGGGATCCACTTCTCATGGTTCTGTTTCGCCCTTTCTCCTCCTTTTCTAGGAAGCAGAACAATATTGCTTTGTGCAAGGAAGTATCACATTCAGCTCCCTTTGAAGGACATTTGTTCTTTTGTTCATTTAGAGAAGTGCTTAGAAACTCTTCCTCCACGTATTTTACGTATTGTTATGAATTTTAACAGGATGGAAAAACAAGTTGCTTTGCAAAAGCTCTAACTTACAAATAAAGGGACCCTATGTGCCCCACTGACCTCAAGAGGTGACACCAAATCAGACCTGTGGAGAATCTGACTCAAAAATTTCAGGGTAAATCACCACAGTCTCAAGGTAATTCCTACCTTAACATGTCTCTCAGGCACAAATCCCATGTCAGAGAGGCATCCAAGTGCTATCCTGGTAACACTGTGTAGGCAGTCCGGAGTGTAAGTTTATTGTTTCACACATAAGTGAGGGTTTAAACATCTTAATTCTTCACCAATTCATTTAAATTCATTGTAAAACATGGCCTATAGCCAGAGCAGCTTGATTGTGATCCCACTGACCCTTAAGAGTCAGGTAGGTGAGGTGAAAGGGGAGCAGAGGGATGCAGGAGTGAAGGAAGAGGCCCAGACACAGGAAAAAGGGTGGTATCAGTTTACTATATGGTCTGACTGCTTTGGACTCTACAACTCAGTAATCCAACTCTGTTCTTAAGGAAAGGCTATTTTCATGAAAAATACAAGTCTTCAGTGCCTGAAGATGCCCAGACTCAGTTTTAAAAAGCACACCTCCTGGCACTGACTTACCATGGAGGCTTTCATAGTGGAGGAAGTTCCAGAACTGTGCAGAAAGCAAGAGTTTCCTCCTCTGCTGTGCTGTGAATCATGCCTTTCTAGAGAATGTGTGTCATCTTTTCCCACAAAGGCGTCTGCAGTTGATTTTCAAGTGATCACTTAGCAGAATGGAGGCCTGGTCTACAACACAAATAAAAAATGGCAGGCTTCCAAATTCTTCCTAAAGCACGCAGATATAATCCGGTCTTCTAAAAATTTTGACCAGATTGTCAACTGGAATACTCCACACTGTCTCTATCTAGTCCTTTAAATGCACATTTAAGAAGGAAAGAAAGATAATCCTGTGATTAATCCCAAGAAATGGGTTCAAGGGAAATCTCAGGCCAGTGGCAGAGTTGGAGATTGGCTCTACTGAGTCAGTTAATATGGCTTAACTTGTCAGTGTCTCCATTCTCCAAAAGGGCAAACAAGAATTCACATCTTTGGTACTGTCTTAAACCTTTCACGTTTTTGAAGGGCTTTAGGACTGCCAGATAGAGATTGTGTATTGCACAGTCTGTACAGCCCTTATGGTGGTTTGCTTAAAGTTTAAATAGTCCCTTTGGTGAACACATCTGCAGAAGTGCCACCTGTCAGAAACACAGAAAACTGTGGTTATTCCAGGGACATTAAGAGTGAACACGTATCAAATGCTCTTCAAAATAAAACATTGTAGCTATACAGAATCAAAACATTTATTTCTGTGGATGAATCCTCAGTACTTCTATGCTCATTTGAAAATAGCAAACTTTTATTTTTTCACTGACTTAGCTTACAGGTTTTTTTCACTCTTTCTAGACAAAGACAGTGGGGCTTAAATTTTCAGAAGTCTTCAAGGAAAATCGCTTTGGGCAACTCCCAGTAACATCAAGGAGAATTACAAAGCTAAAACCTGAACACTGGAAAGTCCTGAAAATCTAGCTTAGTTATATGCCATAAAAATAAGGGCTTTAATGAAAATCTTGTTAAATGCAGCAGCATGAACGTAGAACTGAAAATATGAAGTCTAGAGAAACTAAGGGGAGACAACGTCTATCATTTTGTAGGCAAACTGTTTTCAGAGCTAAACCTGTTTGTGCCTGCTGGATGATAAATGCTTTGTGCTTTCAAGGAGTCCTTAAAAAAAAAAAAACCAAAACAAAAACAACTTTTTAAGAGATGCCTACCAACTCCGTTGCCATGGCAGCTGCAAGCACCAGTGATAACCCAGAATTTCTAGGTTATAATGTGCATGCATCCCCATTAACAAGTTCCACAAAGTCCACATTATTGATAGAGGAGGTTGCCTGGTGGCCCAGTGTGAAAACTTGGAACTTAATCAGAGAAGATCTAGATCCAAGTAAGGTCTGTTTCTGATACACCATATTCCCACATGTTAATGATGCACAACGTGGAAGATGCATAATACCTTTCAGACAAAAATTTCATCTGAAGTTTGTGGGCTGCCTGTGCTACTGCAGCCTGCACTTGGAAGGTAATAAGGGAAGCATGGAGAAATCAGAAAGCTGGGCACAGAGAACTCAAGATCACATGCAAGGAATCAAGAATAAGTGCTGTTCTTTTGCTGTCTCTCAGCTGGGTGAATGTTATTTGGATTACTTGAGCGTCAGCTTTTCTAAAAAAAGTCACTGACAGATTCTTGTTTCCTTTCACTTCAAATCTGGAACATGCCCATCCTTTTTAAGGCCGCTCTGGAATCTGAGGAGACAAGGACAAAGCACAGAAGGGCAAAAGTTAGGATCTGTCCTACTCTTAGCCTCAGATTCACCACTGTGAGGGAATTTCCTACCAGTCATTGGTGTCTAGAGCTGTCCTGCCCTATGTCACAAAGTAAAAGGTACATGTGGCTATCTACTTGCTAATGATTTCCTCCTACCAAAAACCTGCAGAGCACCTGTGGCATCTCTGGGGCAGTTGTGGTTCTGGAGAAGAAGAGCTGCCATCCTGCCCCAGGACACTCAGAGCACTCCAGTTCCCTGTTGCCTCGTCTCTGCATCACCCTTGCCTGTTCGGAAAATAAAGATGATATTTCCCTTTTCCCCCTTGCTGTGTGTTCCCTGTCCTTGACCTGCCAGCTCCCTCAAGCAGGAGCTGTCTGCGATGCCAGGTGTTCCTGGCACTGCAGCTGAGGCATCTCCAGGGTATGACAGTGATGTGACACCTGGAAATAAATAACTGCGTGAAGCTGGTGCCTCCCAGTTCCTTGAGATTTTGCCTTCTTTTCCCTCACGCACCTGAATAAAAGAAAGGATTTCTGCCAGAGGTAAATGAGTTCTGGTTCTGGTTCTAGAGCCATTAGTACACTGCATGTGCAACTTGGCATTCTCTTTAGGTGGCTCTGCTTTTCTGTTGTTTCTGAGGTCCTTTATTTTCATAAATCCTTTCAGACTCAAGGAAGTAATTTATTGTTATGTCAGATAGTGCTTAAAGAAAATGAGAGGATTAATATGCCTCTTTTCGTTTAAGGCATCTGGAAATAAATGTTCAGTTTGCTTGAGGGAGAATTCCTGCTTTACCCTCAACTTTCCATAAATCTCAAACATCTTGAAAAATATACCACTGAAATATATTGAGACACTCAATGTACCTAAATACATTTTTTATCGTCTTATAATGGAGATTTCCACAAATGGACCGATCATCTTAACTATTAGACTAGAGAAACTTGTTTATTTAATATATTTTATTATTCAGTTACAGTTATTTCAGAGGGTTTTTTTGTGGAGGAATTTGATGGGAAAATCTGTTTCTATTGCAAATAATGGAATCTAATTCATATTTTATCCAACCTAAACCAGTCAGCTTTGCTTTTCACAGGTCAGTCTTTAAGGGACACTAAACAACTACTGCTCACCTTTATTTCAGAATTCTCTAATTGATATTGAGGCCTGTCACTGAAATATTGCACTATTGATAAAACATCACTCATGTATTTTCTGAAGCCACAGCGGTACAGTCCCACTATCATTAATAATGGATCTGTGCAGCTCTGGATCTTCCAGGACTACAAACTGGACCCAGATCAGGCTTGAGTATAAAGCCAAATCTCTGACACATTAACCATAGTACAATGGGCTGATGCATCTTTGATCATTTGATGCTAGCTGTGAGAATATAGATGATATCTGGTTTGTTATAAAGACTGCCACTGCAATATTAACCCATGAAACCAGTGAGAAAACCTGAATCAGGAGAGAGAGTCTTACCTGGACAAGTGCTTTGTACTATATACCTGCACCATTTTTTTATTTTGTATCAGAAGCCCTGGAGCTAGAGTTAGAGAATAGTGCAACCTCAGTGCAAATAGCTTTCTTAAATTCACTCACAGGCTTAATAGTCTATATCTTTCCCTCTGTGTTCTTACTTAGGATAGCAAACAAACCTAAAATAAAAATGCACAATATATGCAGAAACGCGAAGGCATGCCAACACTTTTTGGAAATGGATCCAAGATCCCATTTTGGTTAAGATGAGAGGAAGAAATGTCAGTCATTTGGTATTGCCTTAAGGCAGAGTTTAAGAATAAAAAAGAAAAAAAAAAAAGATAAAAAGATGACTGCTGAAATGCATGGGCGGGTAACGATGATTTCAGTTCCTCAAATAGCTGCACTGTAGAACAGGGCAGGATAAAGATAGAGTGCTCTGAGATCCCCTAGTAAAAGGTATTATCAGTGGGATGAGTATTTTAATTGCTTTTCTACTGTTGATTTCAAACTTGAAATCACAGAAGCTGCATCACTCTTGATATGGCAGAAAGTTCCTGTAATGAAGAGGAAAATAGAAAAAATACTCTTCCTATTTGCTGCCATTTTCAGTCCTTTTTCCTTTGCACCCTTCTTTCCTGCTGCAATTCTCTTCCTTGTCCTTATTTCCATTGAGTAAACAAAAAAAAAACCCACCTAATTTAAAACTTTGCAGAGAATGAGTGGAACAGGTTCAAGGCAAAATAAATACCCAGATGGGCCTGTTTTCTTCCTACCACTAAATAATACAGCACACAAACCATTTAAACAGTTCAAAAAACTTCTTTTCCTAATTATTATTTTCATGTTCAATTCAGTGAGGTGAAGAACATAAAATTTCTATAGGCTGCAGTGCTTTTCTGGAGAACAACAACTGGTAAATTTTATGCAGGTAACAGATTTAAAGTCCTCTTTCCAAGGAGGAAGGATATATATATCTGGAAGAGCTTCTGAATGTTTTTACTGGACAGCTTTTCTGTTTTCCCAGTGAAACCTGGGAACACCTGGGCCAGCAGAATCCAGGGCTGATTCTGCTAATTGGACACCTTCTCCTTCCCCATCCCTCACCCAGATTAGGAAAACCAAGCAAATTTTAATTCTGTGCCAGAGAATGCATTAAACACACACACACACACACCCCCTCAGATGCTGCTTGCTAAAAAATACTTATACTGGTAAGATTAAACCATAAATATCTCCCACGAAGACCCTGCTTAATCATCCAGCTGTGCTGTGTTCAGCTGCGTGGAATTCCTTCCCTTTAGAGCACTCTTTTTGTTACTTAACCTGCATTTTCCAGGAGAGGTTTAAATTTATTGTGTCACACTTTGCTTGTGATACCTAATGAGAATAATGGTTTCCAGTGTGCAAGGAAGACAAGCCTGGTGTCGAGCAAGGCCTAAGGGTTGCCCCTGAGAGTACAGACAGAGTTATTATCTTTCTTGTGAAGACATTACTGTTCCACAGCTCCAGGAAACATGCAGTAAAATGTTCAATTAAAGTGGATTACATGTTCTTAGCTGGTCAGCTGTAATACCTAGGCTTGAAAATGTAGTAGGGGATCCAAGAGAGAACGCCGCTTCTTTCCTAACCTCAGAGTGCTGCCCTTTACGCTTGTGAATGCATTTTGCTTTCACAATCCTTTGCAAATTTTCCTGGAAGGAATCCAGCTTTATAGAATGTCTGCTTTTACTACAAACATTATATCCTGCACAAAATCTGGTCTGAATGCCTTTGCATTGCAACAGTTTTAAATGAAAGGGGAGGTTATTTACTTCTATAGTCTTTTACATTACTTCACCGCAATTCATTTTTTATTATGTACATCCACTCCTTTCATTGCTGCAGTACTGCCCCTGCAAATATTTGGGCCTCAAAACCTTTCAAGAGACAGTTCTCCAGGTAGCTCGGTTTCTTCTATTCTCATCCAAAATTGGTTCGGTTCTGACATGACACAAGAGATGTAAGGTAACGCTACACCACTGTGGTCCATGCCCTTATTTCCTGTAGCTGTAGCTACACAACAATTGGTTTGGGTTTCAAATGTCATGCCTTGTTATACGGTAGGGATTGCTTTCCTCTGGGTCCTGCAGCAACTGGTACTGGAGGGAAAGAACATGGAGAATGTTAGAGTGGAAGAAATAAAGCTGTGTTGGAGCAAGTCCCTGAGAGCCCTTTTATTTATTCAAGTTCAGTGTTTTAGGAAGTCATTACAATGAACCATCCCAAAAACCAGCTCAGCAGAAAAATGTATTTAACTGAAAGCCATTGTATTCAGCTCTCAGGGCAGACATAGCACACTGTGTTAATTCAAGAATTAGAGCTCTTTGTTTAATCCCCTTATTTCCTCCTTTCAGCCTGGCATTGTTCCTTCTCTCACTCCCAGACACACAGGGAGAGGCAGGTCCATTACATTTACTCCAAGCCCCAGCAGAAACCTACCAGCACATCCCAGACTTATCCTTCCACTGCTTCAAGCTTTCTAAATGCAACAAGTGACTGCAACTCTTGTCTCTAGAGGAACTGCTTAGAAAAACATCTCCTTGCTTTACTTTATCACCATCTGGAAAGCCCTCCCTGATTCACAAGCTGACATGGAAGTTCAATTGAATTTTTACCCACTCTCTCTCTTAATCTTTTTTAGCCCAAACCCCCTGAGGAATAAGTATCCTCACACTAAAGTAAATCTATCAGCCAGTGTTGCTGTGTCTTGGTGTGGAGTGATATACAGAGCTGTCTTCACTTCCTCCTCCTAACTGGAATCTCAGCTGGATACAAGAAGACATGAGGTTTTTTAAAATTCCCTCATCATCAGAGGTGTACCCTTTAAATGGAATTGGCAGCTGCTCCTGTACAAAAACTTAAACATTTTAAGGCATCTTTTGAATGATAGAAAAGGTGCACATTATAAACCCGCACCTTGAGGCTGGAGGATGCAACTTAAAGACCAGCAAACAATATGTAGCTGATTATGGCTTCACTTAATGTAAGGGTGGTTACAAAAAGCTCTTTGTTTTTCAAGTCAGCGCTGGAGACACACGTTAACTAAATAAAATTGGGTAAGTGTGTCTCTGTGTTTAAGTGTGTGTGTATAGGAAGGCAGAGGATTTATCTCATAGGAGGCAAATGGTAGGTGTCATGCTTATTTTTAAGTATTGTTTCTATGAGTAACAGTTTTCAGGTTGTTTAGACTTATTTTACCATAACCTAGTGAAGAGTAATTAAAGAAAATATTTTCTGTTTACATTGCTTCTTATTCTCCAGTACACCTCATTCTTACTCTTTCAGACTGATCTTTCTGCATATGCAAAAGTAGAAAACAAGTGAATTACACAGTGGTCAATAGTTGACACAGCTATTTTCTATTCCAAATAGAAGAAGAATATATATTGGCTCCCAGTAATTGCTGGCTAGCTTCTTGAAAAAGTGTGAATTGTAAAGATGAGTAGCATGATCCATAAAATCAGAAAATGTTATCACACTTAAGAAAAAAAAAAATGGAACTGATGCAAAGGATTTCTGGTTTTGTTTTGTTTTGTTTTTAATCAAAATTGAGTTGGTCACAGCTGTGTTTGCACTGATGTAATGACAGTGATGGTGTTGCACAGCCAGGAAACCTCTCTGGTAAAAATATGGCTGAGCACAGTTTTCAATGCTGTGAGTTATACTGAGTTTATGGAAACCATGTATCCCACTCTGGATTTGTGGAAGTGGAAGGGAATTATACTTCATGGGATGGTTCAAGCTAATAAAATATCTATGAGAGATCTTACAGAGTTCCAGAAAGATATATCAGCTCATGATTTCCAGAGTCACTGTTTTCCTAGAGAATGATGTGGTGGTGTCATTACTGACCTTAAAACAACTGGAGAATTACATTGCCCACAGGTCACACTCCCTTGTGTGACTTGGAGAGATGAACCAGATTTTCTGAGGGGAGAGGTAGCTGAAACATGGGGTGCACATATCCAGAACAGACTACATTTGCATAAACTGTGCTGGCGTTTAGTTCAGGAAGGAGTTCATGATAACACTACAATGAGATGTTATTGTAGCTTTAGTTAAATGCTTCATTTGCTCTTAGCATGAGTTATCACATCATCAAACCATTGGTATTAGTTAATGGAAACCAAGCCTCATGGCACCACAAGCTATCGTAACATTTCCTGGAAAACATATATGATATTTCCAGGAGGCATCCTAAACTACTTTTTTAACTGCTTTGCATTCCAGGAAAGAAACACCACAAGCAATAAACCCTTGTAAACACTTTTTTCTTAATAGCCATCATTTCAGAATTAGGAGGATAAAAAGAAAAATAAAGAAAAGAAAGTCTCAGCAGATGAATTTTCTCTCGAGCTGAGATTTGCTGGAGAGCATAATGTCTCAGAGCTCTGTACAAATATTTAGGACTCCTCTCTTCGCAAGCAAGGTAGCTGAAAGGTGGAAGACAGGAGAGGTGTGGAAGGGGCTTTCACTGGGCACTGTGTAGTTCCAGCATCTTTGTAAATTGCTTATCTACAAAAAGCCATTTCAGTTTTATAAACTCTGAGTGATTGCAAACTGTTACCCAGCATGTGGCATTTAGAATGCGCTGTCTTACTACCCACAGCCAGGAGAGAGGAGGAGTAATAGGTGAACAAAGTGATACCTAAGAGCAGAGTTAACAGGGGACATGGCAGATCTTGGACTGCCCCACAGGTTGAATTACCTGGGAAACAAAAATATTCCCACAAATCTGTGTGCAGAGGAAAGCTAGAGAAGTTAGGTTGAGAGCAGAGAGTCCTTACTATCTCATAACAGGTGGACACAAGGGGTTGAGGAACTAGAGATACAGGTGTCAGGAATAACTGGAAAATCATATCAGCTTTTAAAGATATTGATGGCCCTGGCTCACTCGTAAAGAATTGGACGGGGCATCTGGCTTCTCTCTTTGAAAGAAACTACACATGGATGTCATGAACCCTTCTAAGACAAAGGCATTCTTCCTGAAAAACATAAATGTTTTCCAGTAAAAGAGTTGGATAGTGAAAGTCTGACACCTCATTTAGACGTAGGATGCTTTGGAAGGTGTTTAGGAAGACCCATGTAGAGTCATGGTCTGGTGTGGCCTGGAAAGGAGAAATGTGCAGAGGGATGGATGGATGGATGGATGGATGGATGGATGGATGGATGGATGGATGGATGGATGGATGGATGGATGAATGGATGTTGGTCCTCTTTTGGTCAAGTAACCTTGCTTCTTTTGTTTATATCAGAAGTTAAGTCAAGGTAGGGGACTCAGTCAGTCCAGTGCTTCACCACCCTTTGAGGAAATTACTTCTTCCTAACGCCTAATATAAACCTGTCCTCTTCCAGTTTAAAACCATTGTCCCTGTCCTGACACTAACTGCCCATATAAAAATATTTCTCCCTCCCTCCCTCCCTTTATAAGCCCCCTTAAGGTACTGAAAAGTCACAGGGGTCTCCCTGAAACCATCTTTTCTCCAGGCTGAACATCCCCAGCTCTCTCAGCTTGTCTTCATAGGATAGGTGCTCCAGACATCACGGGCCTCCTCTGACCTACTCTAACAGGTCCACATCTTTCCTGTGCTGGGGACCCCAGAGCTGGATGCAGCACTGCAGGTGGGGTCAGAGCAGAGGGGCAGAATCCCCTCCCTCGACCTGCTGCCCACGCTGCTTTGGGTGCAGCCCAGGACATGGTTGGCCTTCTGGGCTGTGAGCACAGACTTTTGGCTCATGTCCAGCTTTTCATCCAGGAGAACCCCCAAGTCCTTCTCAGCAAGGCTGCTGTCAATGACTTCTTCTCCCAGTCTGCGCTCATATCTGGGAGGCCTTGAGGGACTGTGATATGAGATGATGCCTAAGGCAGCCTCAGGTTACATGAATCATTTTAAAGTGTTGCTTACTGAAAGCATCAGCATCATCATTGTGAACCATCTGGTTCAGGCTTTCTGGATAGATTGCTGAGAAAAGGGGACTTGGCCCTGAGAAACACTCCTGCATAGCAGGGACTCCTGAGGAAAGGATCAAGAGAAGTCAGCAGGGGTTGATTTTGAAGCTGAGGGGTGGGGAATAGATGTGTCTAGTGACTCTGAGAACAGTAAATCCTAGCAGTCATGAACACTGGCCAAAAAATGAGAAAAAGAGAGAAAACAGCTCAGGTAACTGAGAGTTTAGTGGCAAACCAGCAACCTACACTCATAAAATATCAGCTTTTAAAAAGGATGGTTGCTTCACAGCCACTGTGACACATGAAGGTAATAAAGCTTTATCTGGAGTGGCAGGAAGAATCCAAATTCTTGTTAATGCCCTGCAAGTGCACATTGGCAGTGAAATAACCAAAGGTATCTGGGGAATGTTGGCAGGCTGACCTGAAGCAGCTGGGACTTTCAGGTTAAAAAGAGACTCTCTGCTGTCCTAAACATTGAGTTTGGAAGAGATGTCGTGCATGAGTGACACAGAGGGCCAACATCATCCCAAAGATGAAATATGATGCAATGGCAGTCTTTCATCCTCAGCAGCCAGCAAATGACTGCAAAAAGATGCAACAGCAATAGAGATGGTCAAAGACAGGATTCAGCAACCTGTGCCAAACTTGGCAGGAGATGGTTTGCAAAACAGTGTCGAGAGAAGATAATGGGAAAGGAGTCTACATGGTCACAGCATTTCAATAAAGACTCAGCTTCCTTTCAAAATGGAGTGATCTCATCAGTTTGTGGGCTGTTTTTCTGGAGCATAATAGCCCTATTCCAAAAATCTGAGGCAGCACTGAACAAGGCCCTTTCCTTCTGCAGGAGTCTCCTTCCCCCACCACATTTTGTCCAACACCCCTGCACAGCTTGCAGGCTCTTTGGGCCAGGATTGTCTGTTGCTACATGACCAGTGACGTCCTTGTCAAAACTGTTTTCCAGGCACCAGCCTCCTACAGATAACAGTGCACAGAACAGCACAGTGCAGTGACAAAGCTGCGCTCCGTGCAAAGAGCTTATGCTAAGCCCTGTAATTAAGACATATGGGGCTTTATCCACAGCTTAGAGAAGTCAGTGGAAACACTGTCTCGTAGGCTGGATGACAAGATGGTGATGAAGCAGATTTTATTTTAAGGAATCTTTTTTTTTTCTATTTGGGGACATTCTGAGGCTTTGGAGAAGAACTGCGCTACTAAAATGCATGAAAAAGAAAAAGAGGAAGAAATTAATAAAGTTAAAAAAAGTGTATCAAGTCATAAATGGGCCTAAACTGAGATAAGGAAAAAATTCACAAACAGAACAAATGAGATTTATGTTAGTGGGTCACTTCTTTGGGGTTTTTTGTGGCTTTTTTAGGGGTTTACTCAAAATATGTATAACTCCTCTACTTTGCACATGGATATAAATTATTTTATGGAAGAGATGGTACCAATGAATGAAAGAAAAAGGGAACCTGACTCCAGATAATTTACTTTTAAGTGAATTATTAGAAATATTTATAATATTGAGTAGGTTGGAAGGTAGGCATTTTTCAACAGTAGAGAAAAATGGCAGTATGCCTGTGAAAGGAGTACCTGGCTGGACCACTAAATGCAGATATTTGGTAGATTACTTTGTGTGACACTTTGCCTCTAAAGAGAAAAATATTGATTTCTCTTTGGCTTTGCAAATCATTGCCCTTTAAGTGCTCTGGCCAGAAATTCATAGCACAGCAATGCAACAAGGAAGTTCTCAAGGAATGAGTATGGCCCTAAATGTTCATGGGGCAGAGGGAAGCATTTTTCTTGCTCACAAAATGACTTTCAGGCTCTCAGTTTCCTGTCTGGCAAGGTATATTGTAGAGGGTCTGAAAATAAAACATACAGTAAGCATGGTCTGCTGTAACCCAAACAATTACAGGCATCACAACAATAAATTTTTAAACACTTAGATAATATATAATAAATAAAAGATGAATAGGAAAGCACTCACAGCTACTCCCCTAATGCATCTGGAAAGTAATTAACTTTTTTTTTCCTCTGTTAAGAAGGTAATGTATTATACCCTGGCAAAGGAGGAGCTTGGCTGTGCATCCCTGATGAGGATTTATCTGAGGTCGGAATCAGGGGGATGCTGTCCATCTTGCCAGAGCACAGCATCTCTCTGTCACTGTGCCTCTCCCTCTCGAGTGCTGCCCCTTCCCCTCTCAGCAGCAGGTGTTGTGTCAGGGGCAAGGGGAGGCACTGGGATGGGCATGGGGTGGGAGGGCAGCTCTGCCCAGTCAAGGGACCCACCCAGCCCCCACCACACGACTGAGGCTCAGGGCAATGCTCACAACCACCTGCCAAGGACTAATGAGAAAATAGTAATGGCAGGAAGGGAATTACAGACACATTTGGAGGCCAGTGTGCCTCTCTTGGGGTTCTTGGCACGTGGAGAAGCCTAAATCTTCTTATTGCAGGGCCTGGCACGAGTGCCTAGTCACTAGAACACAGGATCACCATCCCTCTGAGTGCCTTGCTTGGCTCTGACATTTCCAGCCATCGTGAGGGTGCAGCCAGGCTGGCAGCTCCTGGGAATGGGAGCATTGAGGGATCTCAATGACAGAGTCAGCAGGGCATGTGCTGGCAGCCCAGGTCTATCCCAGCCCCAGCCAGGGGCACCACGGCAGCCATGGATATGGGGCAGGCTGGGATGTGAGCTCATGGTGGGCACAGCTCAGCTGGGCAGGGCTGTGGGGAGCTGGACAGCAGCCCTGCTGCAGCACCCCTGGGGCAGGGGCTGAAGGCCCTGGGTGCTGACATGGGGTGCAGAGCCAAAGGCAGGTGGGGGAGCCCCAGGGGGCTGTTGAGGACCAGTCAGGGCTGCCGTGAGGTTCATTCAGGTTATTGATCCTCTGGCTGCCTGAGCTGTTGGCCCACTGAACAAAGGAATGTGAGTCTGTTCAAGGTTTTCTGAGGTGAAGCAGTTGCAGAACACTGGGTCACTGTGTGTTTTTCCTGGTGGGAGCAGGAAGAGCTCCTCAACTTTGTTGCCAGAGCCAAGGTCAGTGGAAGTTCCCGAGGCTGATTTTAAAGGAGGGAGGTTGCCAATGAGGGTAATGCATCAACTTTGGCATTTGCAACAAATAGTGCAAAATTGATGTGCTCTGAGGTGTATTGCAAAATCAATTACTGCTGGAAACTTTTAGAGAATGGAGAGGTTGCTGAGGGGCAAAACTTTTAGGACACTCAGAAACCTAAATACATTTATTTTTTTCTTAGATGATCTCATTGACTGCACTTTTTTTAAGATTAATGATGCTTTTAATCCTTTGTCAAAGATACCGTTGGTCAAGGTGGGTGATTGGAATTAATTTAGATAAAAAATGCATCACATTAAATGCAAATTAAAGCACAGAGTGAACAAAACTCTGGGTAAGGTTTTTAGTAGACAATTTTTCGAAGGTAGAAACAAGGGAACAGATGATGTGATGAGTGGTTTTCCATATCTGATTGGTGTGTTGAAGATATAGGCCATTGCTCCATGGTTACCCACTTCCTAGTCTAAACCAGCTATCCTTGCATGTAATTTAATTTATACTTGAAGAAATCAAGTTGCAACCAAACACTTTAGAGCTGATTAATTCCTGGAACATCTGTTGGAGGCAGGCTATTATTAGACATGAACTTCTGACACAATCTGCAGACATAATCATACACAGAGATTAACCTCTCCTCAATAAGCACAGTCCTGGACTGCATCCGGAGCAAGACACCATGACCCAGATTCCCAGCTGTGGCTGAGCAGCAGCACAGTCGAGCCCCAAAAGACAAAAAAGCCTGACCTCAGCTCTCTGTGTGCTCCTCCAGTCCCACAGCAGAAGACAGAGCAACCTGTTCCAGCTGCCGACAGAGAATAAGGTCTCCAGAGAACACAAATGCCACAGCCATGACCCCTCCATTCAGTCATGCAACAAAAGTAGTCAGCAGGAAAAAAAAATGAGTCAGAGAAAGTGCTAAATCAGCTCCAAGCTCTGGGGATATGTCCCCTTTAATGGCTGCAGTAAATCTACACTCTCACCATGTCTGTATTGAGAGAGGGGGGATTCAGATGAGATATCAGAAAAAAAATGTCACTGTTAGGATGGTCAAGCATTGGAATAGGTTTCTCAGGAAGGTAGTGGAGTCACAGTTCCTGGAGGTGTTTAAAAGGCACCTGGATCTGGTTGTGGGTGATCTGGTTTAATGGTTTAGGGGTTACAGAGGTAGTGCTGGGGTGGTAGTTGATCTTAAAGGTCTCTTCCAACCTTGGCAAGTTTATGATTCCATGATTCTATTCCATAGGGGAAGCTACAGGTCTCTCTGTTTGTTAATAATGCAGATGGACAAAAGATGTTTTGTTGCATAGGTACACCCCTTGCAAAATATGGCAGAGAATTCCTGCACCTGTACATGAACTACTCCTGCTCTGACTCAGTTGTCTTTTTTCTGACTCTAATCCTAATGCTGAGGTCCCCAGGGCCATGGGTGGCCTGGTTTAGAAAGGTGTGGGAGCAGCAATGTTGGTACAGTTGCTACCCTTAACGTGCCTTCTCCAGCCCCAGTGTCCCTGGAGTTGTAGGTCTGTGTGGTACTCTGAACTCTAACTCCAGCCCTAATGGGAACTTGGGGCTGAGGCTCAAGTCCCCAGCACGATGGATGACTCTGATTAAAAAAGTGTGGAAGTACTGTTGTTGCAGTGCTATGCTCCCCTTGAATATATTTTCCATCCCCAGTGTCCCTGGAGACAAGGGCTGTGTGGTTCTCTCGTCCCTAACCTGAATCCCAATGGTAGACTGGGGCTAGGGCTGAGGCTGAAGACCCCAGCACCATTGCTGACCAAGATTAAAATGTGTGGAAACAGCAATGTTAGTGCAGTGTTGTGTTCTCCTCAGCATATTTCCATCCCAAGTGTCCCTGGAGCTGTAGGATGTGTGGCTTTCTAATCCAGAACCCCAACCCTAATGGCATCTGGGGATTAAGGCCCTAGCAGCACTGGAAGGTCCATGGCTTGTTTGAATACCAAAGATAACCCATACAAGTTGACTGCCTTACCTTAAAACTATGTTTGTGTGATTCACTTTGAATGCTCCACATGATTTCATCTGTGTATAATTTAGTGGCAACTGTCAAGGGTTTTCTCTGCGTGTTCCCTGTGCATCCATCCTACACATAAACATCTCTTTAAAAAGAACACTGATAACATCAAAAAAAATCACCCTGAAAAGGTGAGAAATATCCTTAGATACATCCTCCCACTTCTCTGTGTACATATTTTAAGGTATGGTCCATACTCCAGCAGTCCCATAATTTGGCTCAACGGGAATGGAATGGTCTAATTCAGACCCACAACATCAGGGTTGTCCTGTGACTACTTTGCTCATGTATGTGGCTCTGTCTCAGGCTCCTTTGCCTGAGTGTCTTGGGCACCTCACAGTCAGCAGAACTGGCAGTGAAGAGTCTTAACTGATGCACTTAATGCAAGGGTTAAAGCACAAGGGCATTCCCGATGCCTGATTTCTCAAATTACTCAGTACCCACTTATGCTGCTTACTATTGCATTTAAAAATCAATCCCCAATCATGCCTAAGTGACACAGAAGAAATCTGTGGCCATGGAGTCTCCAGTGCCTTTCCCACAAAACCTGCCTCCTGCTTCCTTCCCTTCTGCCTCTCAGACCCTCCACTGTGTGAAACAGATGTTTTGTCTCTGATTTTCCTCCTTCTGAGAAGGGCAGTTTCAGTGCTCTAAGAAACGAAAAGCAGATGAAGTTCAGCAGTGTGTTGCATTAAGCTGTTCAGCCCTTTAATGGAATAACCCCTCTCCAAATATCTTTTGTTTGACTATAATTTTCTTTTTCTTCAATATTCTTTCCTGGTTTACTGTATGCACCAATTTGGCTATAATGGAATATAAAATAATTAACATACAGTAACTGTCTTCTCTTCCCTACTGTCACAATATCCCCTGGCGCTAGTGAGAGCACCAGCAAGCAGGCTTGACATTCTAAAAGCCTTTTTATTTCTCAATGAAAAATGGTATTTAGGCTGTAATTAAATTTAAAAGTGCCCTCAGTGGACTCCAGAGTCCACATGCACTTTCCTCTACATAGGTCCCCTGTCATTGACTAAAATCTGTACTTGGATCACAGATTCACCGATTTGCAGATTTGGGTTGAGCCTCCAGCCCCTTTTATTTTTTTTGCTAGGAAGTATCTTATTTTCAGTAAGTTTCTTTGCTACAGCTCTTGCAGATACCTTCTCATTTGAAGCCTCTCACAGCACTAATGCTGTGATCATTTTCTGGAGAAATGCCAGTTATTACCTCTGTCTTCAAAACTATTGAAACACTCAACTCTATTTTAGTTCTTAGGCAACCTCGCATAAAGAAAATTGTTTCCAGAGTTCCAAATACATTTTCATAACTGCATATTTTCAAATTAATTCCCTAAAGGATTAGGAGGAATTCAAATTTTGCAGTGGCCTCGGAGCACTACTAGCAGTTCCTTCCCTGTTGCACTAGATGATTGCCTCCTGAGATTTCTACCAAAATTCAGAAGTGATGCACAAGGTCGTGGTAAATTCTGTTTGATCTGTTTATACTCATACATATTTCCCAAAGGCCAGGCTCCCATCCAAATAATCTCAGACTCTCCTGGAGGTACTTAACTGCAATCTGCAACCTATAAAGAAAGAAAGCAGGTCTTGCACAACAGTGAAATACAGAAACAAAGAACAAATTACATGTCAGTGGGTCAAGAAAAGGAGTTTCTGAGTTTTAATTCCACTGCTCATGGTCG